>NC_139152.1:14841715-16041715 GCF_964270905.1 Leucopleurus acutus
AGTACATGCTCCTTTCAAAAGAGGCAACTGCTGCTCATCTCTGCCAGGCTGCAAGAAGAAATGCAAGCTCAATGTTACCAGAGTTTTCAACTTTTCAGGATAAGCCAGAAATCTAAATTTGTATGTAAACTCTCCCAAGTTTTATGCACTGATAACCAATTAAATTTTTAAAATCTCAAAGAAAAAAAATAATAAAGTCTATTTTGTCTGTTATGAGAATTGCTACTCCAGCTTTCTTTTGATTTCCATTTGCATGTAATATCTTTTTCCATCCCCTCACTTTCAGTCTGTATGTGTCCCTAGGTCTGAAGTGGGTCTCTTGTAGACAGCATATATATGAGTCTTGTTTTTGTATCCATTCAGCCAGTCTGTGTCTTTTGGTTGGAGCATTTTATCCATTTACATTTAAGGTAGTTATCGATATGTATGTGCCAATTACCATTTTCTTAATTGTTTTGGCTTTGTTATTGTAGGTCTTTTCCTTCTCTTGTGTTTGCTACCTAGAGAAGTTCCTTTAGCATTTGGAAAGTAGCAAAAGTAAAGCATAAAGTAAAGCTGGTTTGGTGGTGCTGAATTCTCTTAGCTTTTGCTTGTCTAAAAGCTTTTGACTTCTCCATCGAATCTGAATGAGATCCTTGCTGGGTAGAGTAATCTTGGTTGTAGGTTTTTCTCTTTCATCACTTTAAGTATATACTGCCACTCCCTTCTGGCCTGCAGAGTTTCTGCTGAAAAATCAGCTGATAACCTTATGGGTATTCCTTTGTATGTTACTGTTTTTGTTTTTCCCTTGCTGCTTTTAATATTTTTTCTTTGAATATAATTTTTGTTAGTTTGATTAATATGTGTCTTGGTGTGTTTCTCCTAGGGTTTATCCTGTATGGGACTCTCTGTGCTTTCTGGACTTGTGTGACTATTTCCTTTCCCAAGTTAGGGAAGTTTCCAACTATAGTCTCTTTTAATATTTTCTCAGACCGTTTCTTTTTCTCTTCTTCTTCTGGGACCCCTATAATTTGAATGTTGGTGTGTTTAGTGTTGTCCCAGAGATCTCTGAGATTGTCTTCAATTGTTTTCATTCTTTTCTCTTTATTCTGCTCCTCAGCAGTTATTTCCACCATTTTGTTTTCCAGCTCACCTATTCATTCTTCTGCCTCAGTTGTTCTGTTATTGATTCCTTCTGGTGTATTTTTCGTTTCAGTTATTGTGTTGTTCATCTCTGTTTGTTTGTTCTCTAGTTCTTCTAGATCTTCGTTAAACTTTTCTTGTATTTTCTCAATCTGTGCCACTATTCTATTTCTGAGATTCCGGATCAGCTTTACTATCACTATTGTGAATTCTTTTTCAGGTAGATTACCTATTTCCTCTTCATTTATTTGGTCTTGTTGGTTTTTACCTTGCTCCTTCATCTGTGACATATTTTTGCTATCTTTTTTTTTTTTTAATGAGTGGGATTGTGTTCCTGTCTTACTGGTTGTTTGCCCTGAGGCTTCCAACACTGGGGTTTGTAGGCTATCGGGTAGAGTTGGGTCTTGGTGCTGAGATGAGGAATTCTGTGAGACCTCACTCCGATGAATATTCCCATGAGTCTGAGTTTCTCTGTTAGTCCAGTGGTTCGGTCTCAAAGCTCCCACTGCAGGAGCTTCGGCCGGACCCCAGGCTCATGAACCAAGATCTCACAAGCCGCCTGAGGCAGCATAAAAACAAAACAACAATAACAAAGTAAAAAATAATATGAGACTAGGAAACTAACAGATATGTTAGGAAGAATATAAAAGTAAAAATATAGATGAATCAACAACCAGAAAGTACATCAGTACCATAGTAGTAAAAAAAGAGGAGGAGGGAAAAGAAAAAAAAAGGGGCAGGGGGAGGCCTTGGCTGTGGAGGGCGGGGCCTAAGCAGTGGCGAAGTTTGGGTGGGGCCAGTGCTCAGGACCCACAGGGCTGGAAAAGGCCCTGGGGGCTGTGGGGGGTGGGGCTTAGGCTCAAGGAACAGAAGGGGCCCAGGCATGTCCCCCACCCCTAGTCTCAGAGGGCAGGGGACCTCACCTGGGAGCCCAGGAGGCTTGCTGGGCTCCAGTGGGTGGGGCAAACGAACTCCTCTCCTCTCCTGCTCCTCTTGTCTGGGAGGGCCCCTCCCACCTGCCTCTCCTGATCTCCCTGGCCTCCCTCCTATGCCCCCAAGAACCCACGTGGCCTGCAAGGGGCCTTGGAAGGCAGAGGACCAGCCTGGGAACTCAGCAGGTTCCCTGACCCGAGTGGGCCAAGTGATCACCCTCCGCTCTCTCCCGCTCTTCCCAGAGAGTTCCTCCTGCTTTCTCCAGATCTCCCTGGCCTCAGGGGAACCGATCCTGTCTGGCCTCCACTTCTCCTTCCCCCTCAATTCCCCTACATCCTATTGGTTCACTTTGGGGTTTCTCCCATCTCCTTGGAGGTCAGAGTCCCCCACCAGTGGCCGGTAGGTGCCCTAGTTGTAGGGAGATGCTAACTCCACGTCTTCCCACACTGCCATTTTGACTCCTCTTTCATACCCTTTTATAACAACAATCTACAGAAATTTTAAAACCTTGGTATATAAACACTAATATCTTTCACCTAAGTTTAAATAGGCATGTATTTTATGTGATTATCCTATCCTATTAATGCACACATATGACATGTTTGCCTATAATTTACAAAAAGTAACAGCTCCTTATAGGATCTACATCTCTTTGTATGTTCAGCATAAAATCACTTAAAATAAGTTTGTAAAGTTCTAAGATGTGTAAAAATGCCAGAACTATGTATAGCAATAGAAGAAATTAGATACTTATGAGTATTGGAAGCAATCAAAGAGTCTAGAGGACTAAAACCGAACTATAATGACAAAGATGGATCAAGAATATTGATGAGAGACAAGCACAATTAGAAATTAGTAAGAAAAGCAAACTGCCATAAGACTAATCAAGTTCTAGAAGTATCAGACGAGAAAGTTCAATAGGTTGTAATCAGCATGAAAGACATAGAATATATGTGTTACATTTGTGCACTATGAATTTAAAGATATTGGGGCAAAGTTTAGAAACATTAAAAATATGTGCAAAATGTAGCCAGGGTTGAAAGAATTCAATCAACCCACATTTTAAAACATTTGCTCTATTTTAAGAATTGCTTAAGAGAGATACATGAGAAGCAAAAAGTATAGAGAACATACACGAGAATAACAATTTAGAAAAAATTTTACATGAATAGATAGCAAGATTAAATCACACCCTGAAAATAACCCTTTTTGTATCAAATACAAAGCTTAGTAACATAGTTTAAAATCTGCTAAGAATGGCATAAATTTCCCAGTATATATCTAGTTATAATTTATGAAAACAGAAAATATGGGCTAACCAAAGCAAGCGTATGGTCAGTATGATCATAAAGCAAACTGTTATTTGATATGGATGACCACCTCTTTGACATCTCCTTTGGGACAAAAAAGGAATTAATAAGTGTCATCATCTATACTGTCTTGTATAGGTTACATTTCTTTTTAAGTTATATTCATGCTTGGTGAATATTTTGCAAAATATTTTAAGTCAAGTAGCTGAACGTACAGTTGCCCTCTGGAGCAGTCTAACATTGACCTTATGAAGATCAATGGTGATTGTGCTATGCTATTTTTTCAATTTTCATTCAATTAAAAAAAAACAATTTCAAGAATTTAATATACAATGGTTTAAGTGGTTTATTTATTTTTTTAAGTGGTTTATTGTGTCAATATGAACAAGAAAGTTAAAAAAGGTAACATATACTGATTGAATTAATGTCAGGCACTATTTCTCCAGTGGTGATTATTCTAAATATTTGGGTTTATGTGCGATGCAACAGTAATATGTAGCAAAACAGAAGTAAAAGGACCATCCTAAAATTTTAAGATGTATAAAATGTTGTTTGAGAAAGAACATATACACTCAAAAAAGACCGGAAAGTCCATGGTCCAGGATCTGTAACTGTAGTGAATACACTGATAAGAGATATATGCAAGTGTGTGTGTTGTGTGTGTGTGTCTTGGAGAATTGCTAGAAAAAGCTTCCTTGAGTTGGTACTTTACATGAGTGGCTTTATTTATCAGAAGGAGAGAGTAAAATTGCAAAGTTTTCCTAAAAAAAATGAGGCAGCAAAAGTGAAGTTACTGGGCTATGAGGCAGCATGGTATGTCTGAGCACAGGTGATTTTGTGCTGTCGAAAAGGAAGGAAAAAAAGGAGTTGTTCAAAATGATGCTAGCAAGGCTTGCAAGACCCACTCATTTAAGTGTGGTGATGTATGCCATTTGAGGAATTTAGAATTTGGAAGGAGTTGGAGAGGTACTGATCAGTGTTAAACATGGGAGTAATATGCTTATGTTTACTTTTTAGATCCACAATTCTGGCATGGATATAGATTTAGCACTTCTGTTTCCAGTCTAATCTAATATGGCAGATTAGAATTACCCAAACAACTTTCTCCACTGAGAAAACTACGATATCAAATAAAATATACTAAGAATAATTATTTAAACATGTTGCTAACTTAATGAAAGCAGTAATTTTGAAAGGAACAAGGAAGAAATTGCAGAGATAAGCAAGTGCTTGTTCCAGATTAAGTCTTGAATGTAGTTGCTAAAAAATTGGGACCCTGAGTTGCCACCTAGACAATACCAAGGCACAGAGAACAGGATATAAAGATTTGACTTCTGCTTCTGTGTATGATGGAGTAGCTTGAATCTAACTAACCCTCATTTACTAACAATTGGAAGAGCTGGGGGGGAACAAACTATTTGATGGCACTGGAAAGCAACAAACACACTCAGGAACTGAGGGACTGTGATCCTTGAAACAAGGGAAATATACAAGGTAGGCTCCACATTGACCTGACTTTGTCCCTGAGGCCACTTTCTGGTTTGCTGCATCGTAGTGGCATAGGGCCAAACAGAAGGAAGTGGTCTTAAGAGGAAAGGCTGTGTTGGACCCTCACAAAGTGACTAGAGGTAGCTATAATGGAAGCCAGCTGGGCTGTCCACCAGCAGCATGTCAGAGGTTTTTGTTTTCTGCAGACCTTAACTGGACCTTGTGGCAGGTTGCCAAGAGGTCATTTCTGAAGGGCTTTCCACCGAGGGAAATATCCTCAACTGAAACGGTACTATTGGTAGACGTCAAGCGATGAAAGTAGAGTCCTGTGTCTTCCAGAGGACATATATCACCCTTTAAAAGAAAACTTTAAGAATATTCTAACAGTAAAGTAATTCTGGGCTCCCCTGGTTGGCGCAGTGGTTGACAGTCCGCCTGCCGATGCAGGGGACGCGGGTTCGTGCCCCGGTCCGGGAAGATCCCACATGCCGCGGAGCGGCTGGGCCCGTAAGCCGCTGAGCCTGCGCGTCCGGAGCCTGTGCTCCGCAATGGGAGAGGCCACAATAGTGAGAGGCCCGTGTACCGCAAAAAAAAAAAAAAAAAAGTATCTCTAACAATCTGAAAATGTCTATGTGCGTGCGCACGCACACGCACACACACAAACACACACACACACACACACGTGGCAGCTTTAACCACCTACTAAGACTGGAGAATTTTAATATCTTGCAATCACAAGGCAATCGAGTAAGGCTTTTTCTGTCCCTTACTTTGCCACTCTCTCCCCAGTCCCTCTGACTCTGCTTGGACTCTGTCATATAAATGTCCCACTACCCTAAGACCTTCATGCTGAAGAGGTCACATATAAGCTCTGCAGGCAACTGCCCACTTGAATTTTTAGCCAACAACCAGCACCAATGGGCAGCCATGGAAGTGAGTTACCTTGGACATCCAGTCCAGTAAAAACTTCAAATGATTTCAGCCTCAGCTACCATCTGACTATGACCACTGAGATACTCCAAACAAAAACAGGGCAGACAAACCATTCCCAAATTCCTGACCTACAAAATCATGAGCAAAAGGAATTTGTTTTTTAATCACTTATTTGGGGGTAATTTTTTTATATGTCAGTAGTAATTACAATAAGAAAGCTGTGATTATTGGGATTATTCACCAAATAGTCACTCCCCATTGATGGTGGACTTAGACTTATGATTTGCTTTAGCCAAAGAAAATCCTTGAAATGGCCTTGCACAGGGACCTTGCCGTCTTGCATTTATGATACTTTGATGAGAAGAAACTTGTATCCCTCCACACTGGGACACATGAATAGCAGAAGTGAGCCCAATTGTCAACAGGGAGCTATGCCCAGGCAGACATACAGCTGGAAACACAGCTACCCATCTGAGCCAAAAATCAGAGAACTACCTCAACTGAGCTGCAGAGACGAAGTGTAAATCCTATTGTTGTATGCCACTGAGATTTTCTAACTGTCATGCAGCTATTTCACAGTAATAGTTGACTGATAACTGAGGTTCACTCTGGGGAAAATATATGTGTATTATTTGGGGTGAAGGTGAAAATCAGAGCTGGGGAAACTATGGCTTAGTTAAAATAGTGAGTAACTGAACTTAGTATGACACAGCAGTGGTGATTAAGAGCATGGAATTTGGGAAGCTACAACTACCTTTTCCAGAGGTAGTTACCTCTTATAATTTCTTTTTGAAACGGAAGAGAAAAAATCAGTGGTTCCAAAAGGTGAGATAGCTATGAATGAGGGGTGGGTTTCTAGGGCAAATATTACAGAGTGTACATGATCACAGGAAGTATTGTTACATATTTTAAATTTATCAGGTACAGGTGTTTTAATTTATGGAAAGCAAAGTAAACTGAGGACTATAGCCAAGTGACCTCATCTACATGTCACAAGGCATTTCTAGCCGTCTCATTCTCCCACTGGAAAAGTCTTGTCATGTTTGTAGCTCACAGACACGGACCATGATCTTTTTCAGATCCTCTAACCTTCCTTCTTATCTTAATCAGGTCACCAAGACAAGAAACATCCTCTGCTTTCTCTTCGGGATGTAAACTGCCTAGCTATACTGTCTAACAAGTAACAAGTAATTGGACATGTTTGTGTTATAATTATCCAGCACTGCAGTTTTAAAATTTACCATTAAACAGTCATAACTTTATTGTCTTTGCTTTCATTGACAAACAATAATTTTGTTCTTTGAAAGGGTGATTTGGCTTTAAGAATAGTTCTGAGAGAACAAATCAAATTTTTTCCTTCTTAAACAGGTCTCAGGATTTTCCTACGTTAGGAAATATCAAACCTTTTCTTCAATATGTATGATGGTCTGGATGACCCATTTGTAAATATGTTCAACTATAAAAATGCTTTCATTTGTAGGAGCCCATGGAGAGCTGTCCTCTGATTAATCAAAATTCACTTGTACCACCACTGAGTACACTGATTGTTGTGCTTTGATTTTGCATTTCAGTTTTCATAGTAATGGTATATACACAGATTTATATTTATATAATATATATATAAAACTTAGGGCTTTTTACTCTAACAGGGAATATAAAATAATTGATTTGATTTTGTTAAAATAAGTAGACTTTGCCTAATATGACTTACTCCAGTCCAAAATTTCCTATTACCCAACTCCATTTAAACTCATTTTGGGTCTAATTATCAGAAAAATGCAAATGGAAGAAATCTAGTGCAAATTTGGTCTTATTATCTAGTTGCCTTAAATTATATTTAAATCAATATGGGAAAATCACAGAAGAGAGATGGCCCTATGATGACCAATAAAGATAGTTTCAGTATGTGTTAATATTTATTATTGTGAAAACTTGTGATCATTTAATTAAGTTGCCTTATCTTTTCCCTTAAATTCTTAAAAAAAATATTAATTCAGCCAAATAAGCACTTCAGAATTTTAAAAGTCTATTGATTTTTTTTTTCTTCTAAAATCTCCTCAATAAGATTTGTCCCTAGAGAATTCTATAAAAGGGCAAAAGATGTCCTTGCCGCCTTGGCTCTTTCAGACAGTTGGCAGTTTAACGACTCACTGTACTTATAAATGTTCCTGATTAAGCTCTTCTAGTTTTATTCTGTAATTTAGTTTATATCATTACATTTTACACAGAATTTCTCATTTCGCCTACTGGATTCACATATCATTAAATGTCCACTTATGCAGTTGATAGCCTCTTGTAAACATCAAGTATGTTTTCTCTACTTGGCCTTTGGTAATCTTCTATAACAGACCTTTTCTTTCAAATGGGCAGAAATGACTTTTTGCATGTAAGTTATCTATAACAGTCTGTAAAATCATTTACCTTAAAATCAAACTTCAACTGCATATACACTGATATTGAGAAACAGGACTAAAAGATGATGCTAGAAATTAATTCTGTCCCCTAGGTTTAGTTTTATCCAGATCTTGGAAAAGATGTAACATTGAAGCAGCTGTTTGCTTACTAGGGTATTAAAGTTTCCCACAGCAGAGTTTGATACTTCAGATCAAAAGATGTATAACTGAGTGTTAAAATATAATTTGACACTGAAGCAGAAGTGATATTAGATACGAAATTCCATCATAAGCTTCCACACCAAAATATAATCTTCCAAAAGATAACTGGGTCTAGGATTCTTGAACCCTCGCACCTACTTTGAGAATATAAAATAGTCAAATGGAAACATCACAAAGAAATTTTCTTGATGAGGGCTTTCGCCTCACTGTGAGCCTTCCCCCTTGTCAAAGGGGAGGCATGAGATCCCCTCTCTATTTCAAGCCATAGAAGGAGGACTCTATGGAGGCCTCAGTTAGAAGTCTATTCCCTGAGGTTTGTAGGCATAGGTGAATGGGGCCTGACTAATGTCTGAGAAAGCCAAAGCTGCCTTTGAACTAGGGCATGACTCCTGCCTGGAAAATCTAGAGACCAAGGAAAAAGCTGATGGACTATTTTGGGGGCAGATTTAAGGAATATTATTGCCATGAAATAGATCTACACTCAGTTTTCAGGCATGAGTTGTACAAATATTTCCCAGGGATAAGAGTCTCACATAACCGGGGAGCAGAAAGAAGGTGGAGGTATAATTCCTGATATCCTGGGAGTCACACAGTCATACACAACAGGGAACTTCAAGGGAGAAAGACAGCAAAAATCCCCCAAAGAGCCCTGCAGAGAGTTAGCTTAAACCAGCTGCCAGGACTGGGAAGCAGGAAAGTATCCACAAATAGAGATTATCCAATCACCTCCCCTCCCCTCCCTTCCTCTTCTTTTGAATATGGAAGAAGCCAAACTTTAAGTGAGCTGTGGAAAATCTGGAATAGCACTGAGGCAAGAAGGACAAATCCCAAATCAAGTTTGATGTTTTTATTTTCATACTACTATGTTAAGATAGCATTTGCAAATTAAAATGTCTTGAAAGACTTACCTATAAGCAAGTGGTAAAAAAAAAAAAAACCAAACCAAGGGACCCCCCCCACAACCCCCGCAAAACTTTCATACGGGCCAAGGAGTATTTACCCCAACTGAATACTTTTAAAGGGATGATGGCAGGCAAAAAAATAGGGATGTTATTATGTCATGAGTTCTGCTTACTCAGCATGATCATGACCTAATTTCTGAAGGATTGAAGAAAAGTACTTTGTATGATTGAAAATATAACACATTTATTAAAAATGACATTGTATGTTTCTAAAATATGATACCAAAATACTAATTATATTAGAAGGTTCCTAATATTATATTAGTTAAAACTTATTTTAATAAATGTCAAGAGTTGGACTTAACTGGAGTTTCAATCCAGAATAAATAATATTAATTTGTTGTTCCTAAATATTTTTTCAAGTATTAATTATAAGCATTTGAAAATGAAGAATAGGTCTTACATGTTTGTACTTCCCCCATTTAGGCCAAGCATGACACTCGACAAAATATATCATCCTTACATGTTTGGTGACTGATTCACTTGGGGGTTTTGAATAATTCAACTTAATAAAATTAATAAAAAATGAATAAAAATTATATTCAATTTAATAAAAGCTTACATTTCTAGCCTGTCTATGTGCTATGAAGGAGGTTATTTTTATCTCCAATATCAAGAAAGAAAAACCAAGGCTCAGAAAGTTTGTTAGTTCCCCCAAATCACAGTAGCAGCAAAGCTAGAAGTGGAAATTGGTCTTACCGACTCCAAAGGCTTTTTCCACTACATTGTATCACACGGTGAGCCAAATAAATTCAGTAACAAACCTACATATTTTCTAAATATAATTAATTAAAATCAAGTTATCAATATATTACTGAACTAGGTCACTTTACAAACTCCTTGATAAAAAACAAAACAAAAACACAAATCTCTCAGAGCATACCAATTTGGTTGTTTGAAACAACAAAAACAAAAATAAGTTCTGCCTTGCTTAGTTTGTTAGAAAACCAGGAAAATTCTGGAACAGATTTATCTTGAAATATTTACAAAAGATTGCAAGCATCCATTCACTCACATTTGCATTCATTGATTCATCAGGTATTTGTTGGCCAACTATGCACTGCTCTAGACTCAGGAGATTAATCTTAGGAGACAAGACAATGTCTCTATTTTATGCAACTTACATTTATATGGGAGAAGCAGGACAATAATCAAAAACAAACAAATAAGTTTTAAGTGATATTCAGCTTATTACTAAAGGCCTTCCATGTAATGAGAATTTTCTAAAATAAAAAATAATTTTTAAATCTGCTTTGAAGCAGTTATTTATATAAAGATTGAAACAAAAGTGCTCATGCATTGGCTAAATACATTTCATCCTGACTGAGAGGCAAGTACTGAAAAACGTAGTATCTTCATATTATTCATAGATATAAAAATACCCTTTAATATCTTTAGAGGCAATATCTTAAAACACCACAAGAGGGTGACATTACTCTTTAAAAACAAATCTTTGGCTCAGAGCATAAACATTCTTCAGTTTCCTAAAGCAAAAGCTAAAGGGTTTTTGTTTTAAATTTTGTTTGTTTTTAGTGTTTTGAAAGCAAATATGAGATTCCAAGAATATATAACTGTTGAAATCACATTAAAGAGTGATTTTCCAAATTAATATGTTAAAATCTATGAGCTAGTTTAAAATAGCAGTGTGAATAAATGAATCAACTAGAGCTTTGGCCAATATTGACATTTCACCCTTAAAATTCTTGACCTAAAATTACTGTGGCTCGTCTCTCATGTTTACACTCAACATTTTGTGTGTGTGTGTGTGTGTGGAGTTTTAGCATTTGGACTTCCCTGTCTGTCTTTGATAACAAATTGCAGAATGGTTATATATCAAAATACAGTAACAAAATATCTTGATATCTTTTGGAAACTAATCCCTTACTGGTCACATCATTTGGAAATATTTTTTCCCATTCTGTGGGTTGTCTTTTCATTTTGTTTATGGTTTCCTTTGCTGTGTGAAAGCTTTTGAGTTTAATTGGGTCCTATTTGTTTATTTTTGTTTTTATTTCCATTACTCTGGGAGATGGATCGAAAAAGATACTGCTGAGATTTATGTCAGAGAGTGTTCTGCCCATGTTTTCCTCTAAGAGTTTTATAGTGTCCTTTCTCACATTTAGGTCTTTAATCCATTTTGCATTTATTTTGGTGTATGGTGTTAAAGAATGTTCTAATTTTATTTTTTTTACATGTAGCTGTCCAGTTTTCATCAAAACAAACAACCCAATCAAAAAATGGGTAGAAGACCTAAATAGACATTTCTCCAAGGAAGACATGCAGATGGCCAAGAGGTACATGAAGAGATGTTCAACAATGCTAATTATTAGAGAAATGCAAATCAAAACTACAATGAGATATCACCTCACACCAGTCAGAATTGCTACCATCAAAAAGTCTACAAACAATAAATGCTGGTGAGAAGTGGAGAGAAGGGAACCCTCCTACACTGTTGGTAAGAATGTATCAATAAATTGGTACAGCCACTATGGAGAAGAGTATGGAGGTTCCTTAAGAAACTAAAAATAGAGCTACCATATGATCCTGCAATCCCAATCCTGGGCATATACCTGGAGAAGAACATGGTCCAAAAGGATACATGCACCCCAATGTTCATTGCAGTGCTGTTTTCAAGAGCCAAGACATGGAAGTAACCTAAATGTCCATCGACAGAAGAATGGATAAAGAAGATGTGGTACGTATATACAATGGACTATTACTCAGCCATTAAAAAGAATGAAATAATGCCATTTGCAGCAATATGGATGGACCTAGAGATTGTCATACTGAGTGAAATGAGTCAAACAAAGAGAAATATCATATGATATTGCTTATATGAGGAATCTAAAAAAACGATACAAATGAACTTATTTACAAAACAGACTCACAGACTTAGAGAATGAACTTATGGCTACTGGGGGGGAAGGGTGGGTGGGGAGGGACAGTTAGGGAGTTTGGGATTGACACGTACACACTGCTATATTTAAAATGGATAACCAACAAAGACCTACTGTATAGCCCAGGGAACTCTGTTCCATATTCTGTAACAACCTACTTCGGAAAAGAATTTGAAAAAGAATAGGTACATGTATATGTATAACTGAATCACTTTGCTGTACACCTAAAACTAACACAACATTTTTTTAACACAACATTGTTAATCAACTGTACTCCAATATAAAATAAAAAGAAAAAAAAAGAATAAGTGATTGCTTATTTATATACTTAACACCATTTTGAGAAAAGATTTGAAGTTATAAAAAATGTATTTTGTAAAGATTATTTTAAAAGATTGTTTTATTATATGAAATGGTAAAATACATAAAAGCAAAATAAAATTGAAATCATGAAAAAATCTTGATATCAAAGAGACTACATTGATGATCTCTAATTATATTAAAGAAATGACTTGTTTCAGGCTTACATTTATAAGTGTCAAATGCTAAGAATTTGAACTAGTGAAACATCCTAAAGTAATCTTGTGCATCTTCCCTATACATCATATTTTTTATTTTTCCCAGTTACCAGATTGTCTTGATGTTAACTCTACATCCTAATACCCTTCACATTCTCCTCTGAATCATACGAGAATCCCCTTCCAGTGTGTTCTTAGGTCAAGATCTGACAAGGAGAGACTCTCACTTGAGATTTGAAAAGCATAAGAAAAAGAAAAGCCTTTAATTTCTGATGGCAGCTGCAAGCAGGGATATAGGCAAGAAGTAGATAGAAGGTTTGCAGAGACTTCCAAAATGATATCCTGTAAAACCATCCATCTCAGTGCTATAAGCACCTGGAATAGGCAGGATTTTCTGATATCATTCAAGTTGATAACATCTAAGTGAGCTTCTGCAAATAACCCATTTGAGGCAGCTGAGATCATTCACTGCATTGTCATTTTTCTAACCTCTAGTGGCATTTTTTCTAAACTTTACTTCCCAGTCCATTTCAATGGATGTGTAAATCTCCAATTCCTTTTATTAAAACAAATATCTCTTGGAATACATAGAGTGGCATCTGCTTTCCTGACTTAACCTACCTAGGCTAATACACTCCCGTAAATTCCAAAGAAATAAAATGAGAATACAGCATGTGAAACTGTACATAAGGTGACACTCTCTGAAGTATAGTTATAATAATCACAACAAACCCTCCCATTTATTTATTTTATTTTATTATTTTACTGTCTAGAACAAGAGTATAATTGCACCTCTTCACAGACTTTGATAACAGGTAAGGAAAGTAATACACTTAGATTTGCATCATGCAGCCTCCATGTAAAATATATCTTTCTAGAAATTATTTTTAAATTTTAATTTTATCGGCATATAGTTGATTTACAATGTTGTGTTAGCTTGAGCTGTACAGCAAAGTTATACATATACATATATTCATTTTTTTTAAGATTCTTTTTTCTTTTAGGTTATCATAGAATACTGAGTTCCCTGTGCTATACAGTATATCTTTTTGGTTATCTACCTTATATATAGTAGTGTGTGTATGTTCATCCTAAGCTCCTGATTTATCCCTCACCCCCATGTTTCCACTTTGGCAAACGTAAGTTTGTTCTTGATATCTGTAAGACTGTTTCTGTTTTGTAAATAAGTTCATTTGTATCATTTTTCAATTAGATTCCACATATGAGTGATATCATATGACATTTGTCTTTCTCTGTATGACTTACTTCACTTAGTATGATAATCTCTAGGTCCATCCACATTGCTGCAAATGGCATTATTTCATTCTTTTTTATGGCTGAGTAATATTCCATTGTGTGTGTGTGTGTGTGTGTGTGTGTGTGTGTGTGTGTGTGTGTGTGTGTGTATATGACATCTTCTTTATCCATTCTTCTGTCAATGGACATTTTGGTTGCTTACAACGTCATGGCTACTGTAAATAGTGCTGTAATGAACACTGGAGTTCAGGTATCTTTTTGGATTATGGTTTTCTCAGGGTATATGCCCAGGAGTGGGATTGCAGGATCATATGGTAGTTCTATTTTTAGCTTTTTAAGGAACTTCCATAGTGGTTGGGCCAATTTACATTCCCACCAACAGTGCAAGAGAGTTCCCTTTTCTCCACACCCTCTCCAGCATTTATTGCTGGTGGACTTTTTGATGATGGCCATTCTGACCACTGTGAGGTGATAGCTCATTGTAGTATTGATTTGCATTTCTCTGCTAATTAGTGATGTTCAGCATCTTTTCATGTGCTTTTTGGCCAACACTATGTCTTCTTTGAAGAAATGTCTATTTAGATCTTCTGCCGATTTTTGGATTGGGTTGTTTGCTTTTTTGACATAGAGCTGCATGGGCTGTTTGTATATTTTGGAGATTAACCCTTTGTCACTTGCTTCATTTGCAAATGTTTTCTCCCATTCTGTAGGTTGTTTTTTAGTTTTGTTTATGGTTTCCTTTGCTCTGCAGAAGCTTTTAAATTTAACTAGGTCCCATTTGGTTTTGTTTTTATTTTCATTACTCTAGGAGGTGGATCAAAAAAGATATTGCTGCAATTTATGTCAAAGAGTGTTCTGCCAATGTTTTCCTCTAAGAGTTTTAGAGTGTCCAGCCTTACATTTAGGTCTTTAATTCATTTTGAGTTTATTTTTGTGTACAGTGTTAGGGAGTATTCTAATTTCATTCTTTTACATGTAGCTGTCCAGTTTTGCCAGCACCACTTATTGAAGAGGCTGTCTTTTCTCCAATATATATCCTTGCCTCCTTTGTCATAGATTAATTGGCCATAGTTGCATGGGTTTATTTCTGGGCTTTCTATCCTGTTCCATTGATCTATATTTCTGTTTTTTTGCCAGTACCATACTGTTTTGATTACTGTAGCTTTGTAGTACAGCAAACACTCCCATTTAGAAATAAGAAAGGGAGGCACATAGCCATCACTGATCCATAGCAATTGTGTATTCATGCTAGCAAATTTTACAAGAGAGCTTATCTGGAAGATAAGCAATGTTCCTTAGTTAGAATACTGTTGTCTTGTTCCCTAGGAGTAGCTCTCCAATCTTTGTGTTTTTTTTTATTTTTCGGTACACAGGCCTCTCACTGTTGTGGCCTCTCCTGTCGCGGAGCACAGGCTCCGGACGCGCAGGCTCAGCAGCCATGGCTCACGGGCCCAGCCGCTCCACGGCATGTGGGATCTTCCCAGACCGGGGCACAAACCCGTGTCCCCTGCATCAGCAGGCGGACTCTCAACCACTGCGCCACCAGGGAAGCCCTGTGCTTTTGATTTCACTTTCTGGGTGTTCCTTTCTTTGTACTCCTCATCCACATCTTCAGAGCAATGCTTCTTGCCAGTAGAAATTTAGGAAATCTAAGGTCATTATGTATCTTGAAGAGCCTCACTTTCTTAATTCAGGCTGATTGCACTTTGGCAGTAGGATTCCTCAAACACTTTATTGGCCCTTTTCCATTTTACTGTAATTAACTAAATGTTGCTAATGTGTCAATAATAATGTCCACAATTATTTTCAAGACAGAGCTCTCTCTGAAGTTATTAAGATAACTTTGAGGGAGCCAAACTCTTAGTCTCTTTGTTCTGAGCCTTTTTCTGCAATGAACACATTTGCAGGGACCACCTTGATCCATTTAGTTTTTACTCTAAAGGGCTTTATAAATACATCTTAAATTTAATTTTGCTTGTAGTTTGAGTTTTAATCAGTCTTTGTTATTACTCAGAGCAATTTTTTTAGGTTATACTCCATTCATAGTTATTATAAAATATTGGCTATATTCCCTGTCTGTACAATATATCCTTGTAACTTATTTATTTTATACATAATAGTTTGTACCTCCTACCTCTATCATGCCCCTCCCCCTTCCCTCTCCTCACTGCTAAACACTAGTTTGTCCTTTATATCTGTCATTCTGTTTCTTTTTTTGTTATACGGCAAAATTTCACTCTTTTTTTATGGCTGAGTAGTTCATATTCCATTGTGTATACATACCACATCTTCTTTATCCATTCATCTGTTGATGGACACTTAGGTTGCTTCCACATCTTGGCTGTTATAAATAATGCTGCTATAAAAACTGGGGTCCATATATCTTTTCAAATTAATTTTTTCATCTTCTTTGTTTATAGACCCAGGAGTGGAATTCCTGGATTATATGGTATGGATCTCAGATCATTTTTGAATGCATCTTTTTGGATATCAGAAGGAGTTGTATATTTCAGCACTGCAAGGATTTCTCTAATAAATTGAATTTTCTAATTATCTGATGCTGGACTATGAAAATATAATTGAAGTTTTGCCTGATATCCAGAAACTGCTATATTATCTTATGAATTAAAATAATCATCTTTAGGGAATTCCTTGGTGGTCCAGTGGTTAGGACTCAGTGCTTTCACTGCAATGGCCTGGATTCAGTCCCTGGTTGGGGAACTAAGATCCCAGAAGCCACACAGTGTTGAAAAAAAAAATCATCTTTAGAGTTTATATACAAAGGCATATTTTCCAAAATATTGACAATATTATTTTTGTCTAATCCTATAACTGTTTTATAAGTTTCTTTTTCCTGCCTTATTTCATCAGCCAGTCCAGTCTTGAATGGAAGTGATGGCTCCTTTATTCATTCACAGTATTACAGAGAAAGCTATCAATGTATCACCACCAGCTTTGAGATTGGCAGTAGGTTTTCACACACACACAATTTAAATTAAGCAAGCTTCTCTCTGCTCTTACTTTAGTAAGAAGTTTTATCATGAATAGATATTGATTTTTTTCAAATGCTTTTTCTGCATCTGTTGAAATAATCAAATAAGTTTCTCCTTTATTCTACTAATGTGGTGAATCAGAGAATGTGTTTGATCAAAGAATGTCAGAAAAAAATCCTTGAATTCTTAATATAAGCTCAACTTTCCCATGACATATTATGCTTTTTATACACAGCTTGATTGGGCATTTTAATATTTTTTCTAGGATATTTGCATTTATATTCTTAAGTAAAATTGACATGTAATGGTCCTTTCTTGAAAAGTCCTTGTTAGGTTTTTGTAACAAGTCTTGCTTGATACCAAATGACGCCTTCTGTAATGAGTTAAAAAGATTTCTCTCTTTTGACTCTATGGGAGGATTTCCCCCTTAAATGTTCAGTGGAATTCACTGAGAAAGACTGGAGGTTATTGCATTTGAAGACCTTAATAATGGTTTCATTTTCTTAAGAGTTTGTAAATGACTGAAAATTTCTCGTCTCTTCTTAGTTTTAGTAAATTCTGTACTTAAAGGAATTTGTCAAGTTCATCTAGATTTTCAAATATATTAGGCTAAACTTGTTCATAAAATTCTCTTAATGCCTTTTGACACCTGAACTATCGATGCTGATGTTTCCTTTTACACTCTTAATTAAAATTATTTTTCTCTCTCTTTTGATCACTTTAAGTAGAGGTTTATTCAAAGTCTTTTCTTTGAACTAATCTTTGTCTAATTTGATTCTCGTACATGTTAATTATCTATTTCATTAATTTAAGTCATTAATAATTTCATTAATTTACTCACTTAATTTCACTAATTTATCTTCTCACCTTCATCATTTTCCTCCTTCAGTTTTCTTTGATTATATGGTGCTGTTTATTTTTCAACTTCTGTAGTTGGATTCTTAGACTATTGATTCTTTAGTCTTTCTTATTTAAAAAAATATATATTAGCTACATATTTCTAGAAGAAAGAAGTCAGAGAAAATAAGACTGTCAAAGACAAAGAGTCATGGATTATGCAATAATACTAAAGAGGTCAAGTAAGATATAAGAGCTGTCTATTGGATTTAATATTGAAAGTTAAATTGCTGTGCATTCAGATACCAGTTTAATGAGATAACTGATAACTCTACCATTGCATCTTTCTTGATTCTTAAATTCATTCTCTTTCTAGCAAATCAGCTTTGGTCATTAAATGGAAAATTGTCTAAGGTTATCAGTGATGTCATTCTGGGAAAATCCCTTGTCTTGGTAATGCTTGTTATCATCATATTTCTACTTTATTTGAACTCACTTGTTTGGCACAGAATTTGTGATATAGAAGAGAAAACTGAAACAATTTTCAAGGCAAATTGGAAATATGTCCAATAAAATATTTCTAAATATGCTCAGACGCTTTAAGTGAAAACTTTTATGAATTATCAAGATACTCATTATTATCTGTAACATTTTATGCATAGAAATGTATATTGGAATCTATATTAATAAAAATTTTGAAATGTATTAGAGCTAGAGTGCAATAATATTCATGTTAACAATTAAAATCTGAAGATATTTAATAACATGAAAATTTCATGGTAGCCTATTAAATGAAATAGCAGGTTAAAGAATCAAGGTATTTGAAGCCACCAGTAAGAACGATAGCCCAAAATATAAGCAATTGAAAGTTGGATTCACTCCAGATGAAATAAAAATAATTGAAGTTTTTGAAAAGATTAAAAAAATATTCAGTCTTTGATTTGCATTTCTCTCATGATTAGTGATGTTGAGCATTCTTTCATGTGTTTGTTGGCACTCTGTATATCTTCTTTGGAGAAATGTCTATTTAGGTCTTCTGCCCATTTTTGGATTGGGTTGTTTGTTTTTTTGTTATTAAGCTGCATGAGCTGCTTATAAATTTTGGAGATCAATCCTTTGTCAGTTGCTTCATTTGCAAATATTTTCTCCCATTCTGAGGGTTGTCTTTTGGTCTTCTTTATGGTTTCCTTTGCTGCGCAAAAGCTTTTAAGTTTCATTAGGTCCCATTTGTTTACTCTTGTTTTTATTTCCATTTCTCTAGGAGGTGGGTCAAAAAGGACCTTGCTGTGATTTATGTCATAGAGTGTTCTGCCTATGTTTTCCTCTAAGAGTTTGATAGTTTCTGGCCTTACATTTAGGTCTTTAATCCATTTTGAGCTTATTTTTGTGTACGGTGTTAGGGAGTGATCTAATTTCATACTTTTACATGTAGCTGTCCAGTTTTCCCAGCACCACTTATTGAATAGGCTGTCCTTTCTCCACTGTACATTTCTGCCTCCTTTGTCAAAGGTAAGGTGACCATATGTGCGTGGGTTTATCTCTGGGCTTTCTACCCTGTTCCATTGATCTATATTTCTGTTTTTGTGCCAGTACCATACCGTCTTGATAACTGTAGCTTTGTAGTATAGTCTGAAGTCTGGGAGCCTGATTCCTCCAGTTCCTTCTTTCGTTCTCAAGATTGCTTTGGCTATTCGGGGTCTTTTGTGTTTCCATACAAATTGCAAAATTTTTTGTTCTAGTTCTGTGAAAAATGCCAGTGGTAGTTTGATAGGGATTGCATTGAATCTATAGATTGCTTTCGGTAGTAGAGTCATTTTCACAATGTTGATTCTTCCAATCCAAGAACATGGTATATCTCTCCATCTATTTGTATCATCTTTAATTTCTTTGATCAGTGTCTTATAATTTTCTGCATACAGATCTTTTGTCTCCTTAGGTAGGTTTATTCCTAGATATTTTATTCTTTTTGTTGCAATGGTAAATGGGAGTGTTTTCTTGATTTCACTTTCAGATTTTTCATCATTAGTATATAGGAATGCCAGAGATTTCTGTGCATTAATTTTGTATCCTGCTACTTTACCAAATTCATTGATTAGCTCTAGTAGTTTTCTGGTAGCATCTTTAGGGTTCTCTATGTATAGGATCATGTCATCTGCAAACAGTGACAGCTTTACTTCTTCTTTTCCGATTTGGATTCCTTTTATTTCCTTTTCTTCTCTGATTGCTGTGGCTAAAACTTCCAAAACTATGTTGAATAAGAGTGGTGAGAGTGGGCAACCTTGTCTTGTTCCTGATCTTAGTGGAAATGCTTTCAGTTTTTCACCATTGAGGATGATGTTTGCTGAGATATCATCTCACACCAGTCAGAATGGCCATCATCAAAAAATCTAGAAACAATAAATGCTGGAGAGGGTGTGGAGAAAAGGGAACCCTCTTACACTGTTGGTGGGAATGTAAATTGATACAGCCACTGTGGAGAACAGTATGGAGGTTCCTTAAAAAGCTACAAATAGAACTACCATATGACCCAGCAATCCCACTACTGGGCATATACCCTGAGAAAACCATAATTCAAAAAGAGTCATGTACCAAAATGTTCATTGCAGCTCTATTTACAATAGCCCAGAGATGGAAACAACCTAAGTGTCCATCATCGGATGAATGGATAAAGAAGATGTGGCACATATATACAATGGAATATTACTCAGCCATAAAAAGAGACGAAATTGAGCTATTTGTAATGAGGTGGATAGACCTAGATTCTGTCATACAGAGTGAAGTAAGTCAGAAAGAGAGAGACAAATACCGTATGCTAACACATATATATGGAATTTAAAAAAAAAAAAATGTCATGAAAAACCTAGGGGTGAAACAGGAATAAAGACACAGACTTACTAGAGAATGGACTTGAGGCTATGGGGAGGGGGAAGGGTAAACGGTGACAAAGCGATAAAGAGGCATGGACATATATACACTACCAAACGTAAGGTAGATAGCTAGTGGGAAGTAGCCGCATAGCACAGGGAGAGCAGCTGGGTGCTTTGTGACCGCCTGGAGGGGTGGGATAGGGAGGGTGGGAGGGAGGGAGACGTAAGCGGGAAGAGATATGGGAATATATGTATATATATAACTGATTCATTTTGTTGTGAAGCTGAAACTAACATACCATTGTAAAGCAATTATACTCCAATAAAGATGTTAAAAAAAAATATATTCAGTCTTTAGGAAGTTAAGTAAAGCAATTGCATCACCAGAGAATCTTCTCCAAAATTGAAAAGGCATAAACTATACAAATACATGAATGAAAAAGTGAATAAATTGAAAATCTGAGAAGTCAAAATATTATCTCTAGAAGAAAAATATCCAACAGAAGAGACTTGAACACAGTCAGAGTACTGATAAACTGGAAGATAATGAGGAATTTACTCAGAATGCAGTACTGAGAGACAATTACATTTTAAAAGTATAAAAGAGCATTAAGAGACATGAAGGATAAATTGAGAGACTCCCACCTCCAATTAGAATCCAAGAAGCACGGGTGAATACTAGAAAATCACTTAAAAAAACAGTGAAAACTTGTGAGTCCTGAGGGAAAACTTGCAGGCTGAGTTCCAAGCAGGATAAATAAGTTCTCACCTAGTCAGATTATACTGAAGCTACAAATTATGAAGAATTACAGATAAACAATTATAAATGCAAATGGAGAGGAAAGTCAGGTCACCAAAAAATCCAGAGACAATTAGATTCACAATATCCTTACTATCAGCAATAACAAATACCAGAAAACGATGGTATAATGTACTGAAGGAAACAACTTTCAACTGAAATTTCTATTTCTAGCTGCATTATTATTTAAGGATATCAATAAAATAAAGATACCTTCAGACATAAAAAGCACGAGAGTTTATAGTCCACAGACATGTAATAAAAGACTCATTAAAATATATATTTAAACATGAAGAAAACTGAGCTCAGATATAAGGACTGGTCATATGAAAAATATGATGAATAATAAAAATATAATAATAAATAGAATTAGAAGTTGATTTGTAAGACATATTATGGCCAATTAGTAAAAAATATGATAAAGGCAAGATTCTAATCAATAGTAATAAGAGGAAGATTGTTCAAATACTGGGTAAAGGAAATAAACTTCTTTGCCTTTTAAAGAGAATAATGATATTGCATAATTTTAGATTGTGTTAGAAAAAAATTTAGTTATGTATGTATGTTATATATTTAAAGCTAACTATTGTAAGAGTATATTGTAACTATACTCCATTACTTCTAAAAAACAGGAGCATGAGGAAGAGATAGAAATTACATTATCTGTCCACCCAAATGCATAAAACAAAAGGGAGTAAGAAATTTTTTTTTTTTTTTGCGGTACGCGGGCCTCTCACTGTTGTGGCCTCTCCTGTTGCGGAGCACAGGCTCCAGATGCGCAGGCTCAGCGGCCATGGCTCACTGGCCCAGCCGCTCCACGGCATGTGGGATCTTCCCGGACCGGGGCCCCCTGCATCGGCAGGCGGACTCTCAAACACTGTGCCACCAGGGAAGCCCAGGAAATGTTTTTTTTGTTGTTTTTTTTTTAAACATAAAAAATGGAACTGGTAAATGGAAAACACAAAATAAATTCATATATATATAATCATAATAAATATAAACTAGTTATACCCACCTATTTTTAAAAGTCTATGTTTAATCTGCTCACAAGATTTATGATAAATCCATACCTCATAGAAAATTTGAAAAATAAAAAAAAAACAAAAAAAGAAATTAAGCAAAAAACTTCAGAAAAATACCTTTCAAAAGAAAGCCGGGCTTCCCTGGTGGCGCAGTGGTTGGGAGTCGGCCTGCCGATGCAGGGGACACGGGTTCGTGCCCCGGTCTGGGAGGATCCCACATGCCGTGGAGCGGTTGGGCCCGTGAGCCATGGCCGCTGAGCCTGCGTGTCCGGAGCCTGTGCTCCGCAGCGGGAGAGGCCACAAGAGTGAGAGGCCCACGTACCGCAAAAAAAAAAATAAATAAATAAAAAGAAAGCCCATGTAATGATATCAAAAAGAGATCAATATAGAAAACTTATATATTAACTTAAAAAGAGAGAAATTTGAATTTAAAGTAAAAAGCAGGGAAGTAAACAGACACAGTACCTAACAACAAAAGGCATAATTCATCAAAATATTGTGCTAAGCTTACTACACATGCTCACAGATAGCTTGTTATCCTGTCTTTCTGGACACATGGAAGCTTGTACTTTCCATTTCCTTTGCAGTGAAATGGTCCTATGTGACTAGTCCTAGGTACTGAAATGTGAGCAGAAGAGATATGTGCCCCTTATGAGAGAGGCAATGGCGAGTCCATGCCTGATTCTCCAGTCTGCCTCTGATCCTGCCACAAGGACTAAGGAAGCTATATGCTTTGGATCAGAACTTTCCAATAGGAATATAGTGTGACCCCCATAGTTAGTTATAAAATTTTCTTTTAACACGTTTTTAAAAAGTAAAATGAAACCAATAAAATTAATTTTAATACATTTTATTTAACCCAAGATATATGCAAAATATTACCATTTCAACATATATAATCAATATAAAAACGTTTTTTATAATAACTGAAATTATTTTATGCTTATAGCATATCTCTGATCAGATAGCCACATATCAAGCACTCAGTAACCACTATGAGTCCTTCTGTATTGGACAGCATAGATTTACATAGTGGGGTTGCCATGTGGAGCCCACTTGACCTGGAATTGCTGACATGTTACAGAAGACAGGTTCCCTGAGAAATCCACTAGATCCACAATATGTTTTGTATGAGAAAGAAATAAATCCTTGTTAACACAGAAAATTATGGCGTTCTTTATACTGCATCATATCACAAAAATACAAAGATAATGGCTTCCTATGCACATAAAAATATAGCTTTGAAATATATAAAACAAAAACTGATATACTCTCAAGAATACTTTATAAAACTTGATTCAAAGAGGTTTTTATGCATGTCTATGAAAAAGTTATTGACATAGCTTAAAATTTATTAAGGTTATAGGATCTTTGAATTAACAGTTATTCTAATGAACATATAATATGGAACCTATGTCTCACAAATAGACACTATTTTTTAAGCATTCATGAAGCATTTTCTTTATCATTTTTATGTGCTACTGTTGAAGGAATTATCAATAAAACTAAAAAATTCAATATTATGTAGACTACTCTCAACATGTGATTATATTATGATAAAAAGCTAAAAAGAGATAAAAGTCTTATGAGTTTGGAAACATATATATATATATATATATATATTACATATATATATAAATTCCTCAGTGACTCATAAAGAAAAATGATAATTTTTTCCAAAATCTTCAGAATTGTAGACAATAAAAATAATGCATAGCAATAAACCTAGAATGCAGCTAAATAGTTTTTAGTGGAAATTTTATAATTTTAAATTCATTCATTAATTTAACAAGAAATTTTGAAAGAAATTGTTAACCAGTCAATTCAAGAGGCTTGGAAAAAAAAACAGAAGCAACCTCATCTTAAGAAAATGGAAGAAATAATATTCAAAACAAATAGTATAAATTAATTTTAAGAAACAAGAGGAAAGAAAATAATTTAGAAACCTGATTATTTGAAACCTTTAGTAAAACAGATAAACAACAAAAATGTGATGGACAAATAAATTATATTCTAAAGGAGAAGGAAATAATATGTACTTAGAGTATATTTTTAATAGTAAGTAAAAAATTTAAGGAAGTTTTAATAGGATAATTTTAAAGGCTCTCTCCTTGCTTGGTGGACTTGCTTAGCACTAAATAGCAGAAACAAATATAAGAGCAAGAAAGGAATATTATGTCACTTGCCCTGTGTGAAGTATATATTGGAGTATGTAGGGTAATTATTATTGCAGCTGATATATCCGTACTTGTTTAATGTGTATAAGTATGTTCCCATACATGTGAGTGTGTAAAATTGTCCTGTGTTTGTATACTTATGTGTGATGATTTCTCTATTGATTCTGTATGCATATATTTGAATGTGTTATAATTTTGTAGCATAATAAAATCAACTGGTATTATACACAGAATTTTTATTCAAAATAGTTTTATACCACCTCCCACATCTCACAATAGTTAAAGCCAGGCCAGATACAAAATAGGTGTGTTAAATAAGTGAGAGGTGATTTATTTTAGTTCTATGAGGTATCATAATTATATTGAATTTAAATTGAGGAGGGATGTGTAAAATTTCTCTTACAAAAACTTTCGATTATTTCAATATTTGCTTGTAAGATGGTGGTAGAAAAGTAGAGTCTAAAATTTGAAACCTGTACTTTTCAGAAGACAAATCGGCCCTAAAATCAAATAGCTTAATATAACATAGATATTTCCATACTGACATATGGGAAAATAGATTAGTCTGTGGAAATGCTAGCACTACATGAAGTTTTTGCTCTGTAATGGTCTATAAACAATTTAACACACAATAAACTTAAGAAATTAACATTTCCACAGAAAACAAGTATTGTGCAATCCCCATGATATGCTATGAAGTAAATTCACAACATGGAGTTTAAGTTAAGCATTTTGATGGATGGACTAGATACTTAACGCACAACATGATGAAATTACAAGTTCCTTGCTTTAGTTATTAGTCCTTAACAAGACAGATAACATGTTGATTTATTAATTTCAACCAGGCAGAAAGATAGAGTAAGGGGATATTGGAAAAAAGAAATGTCAGGATTTGGGGTTATCAGATACTTATGAATAAACCAAGATATCATCAAGTACATAATAAAGAGAAAAAAGGATAGTTATCTAAACTGGAAAGGGACTTGCTGTTCACCACGAAGACAAAGATGTATAATGTCTTTTAATCAATATATAAAGTGCTATAAATGCCATGATTCTTTTCAATTCAATTCAACACACATTTATTAAAAAAACTATTACCTACTAGGCATTGTGAAAGGTACTGCAGACACACAGATAAAGAGTTAGACTAAGGGTTGCAAAAAGCTCCTAGCCAAGCAAAGAAGACAGGAAAATAAACTAATAAAATCTGAAGATGTAGAGGCACAGCACAATTGAAATATGTACATAGAGTTACTACAGAATAAAAATATTCACTTTACCTAGGAGACAGGAAGCCTTCCTGGAGGAGAGGATAGCTGATCTGGGTGGAGGACAGAGGGAAGAGCCTGTGTCTTTGTAAGGGACAGAGTACAACTGGGTTAATGACTGTGGACAGAGTGGTGTCCCACCCTATAGGTCATGACCATTCAGGACTCTGTTCTAACATTTTGGCTGTGATCCTAGGTCAGAACACAACTTATCTGAGCTTTCGTCACCTTATCTGTAAAGAAATGATTGTAGTACTTCTAGAATTGTCATGAGGTTTAGAAATATGTATATAAAAGCACATAGTAAAATAATGACAATAGATTAATAAAATAACCATAATTCATTGAGTGCTTAATTATTAACAACTAAAATGAACACTTTTGATACATAACCATATTAAATTTCAAGTACAACCTTGTGGTACATATTATTATTCTCATTACAGAGGTATAAATTGAGGATTAGGAAAATTAAGCAATTTCTAAAATATTATATAACAGTAAATATCAACATCACCACCACCACCATAATTCCCTTAAGGATGAAACATTTCCATCTTACTGGTCACTTTATTTACAGCTTCTAGCACAGTCCTTTGTTCATAGCAGGAATTCAATAAATATTCATTAAGTAAATGAATAAATGTTTGGGAAAGTCTCACCCACGTCAAATTCCAAAAGCCACACTCTTAAATTACAAAGGTAAGTAAATACTAACACTCAGAAGTTATTATTATTGAATGTTTAATGTTTGCTAACTGGAAATATAAAATGCTTTCTAAAACAACTAATAGGAAGATGACGTTTTACTGGCAAAAACAGACAAGGGAAGGAGAAAAGTGAAGAGAAATAGCGATCAGGTAATAGAAATGGTGCTCTAAATTAAATCTGTTAGCAGAAGTGATAGCTAAAAACAGTGTTGCTCATCGGCAGTCAAGGTTCTCAGAAGCAGGGATCAAAGAAAAGATGATCCAGCAATGAATAACCAAAAGTTAGAAATATTTGCATACAGAAGTAAGGCAAGAAGCCTCTAGGAGAATCAATATTCCACCATAAAGACAAATCAATAATAGAAGACTTCTGTAATATGTGATATGTGGAGTGGGGAGAAGGATGAAGAGGTGATAGAAATGAATTACTCTGACTTTTGGGGAGATATGATATATTACTGGAAAAAAACATACATCAGGATCTTTTTCAGTAAAATAAACTACAGGGCCTCCTCTGTACTTATTTATTTCTCTGTACCTAAAGCTATAATTATAAACATGTCTGTATGTCTGAGCCATCCAGAAAGTGTGTATGTGTGTATTTGTTTTTTACCTTGGACCTGAATTTTTGAGGCAGGTATTAAGTTATATTATTTTACATTGAATAGGTTGAGAAGTCTGAGGCACCTATTATATATTTTAGAAAGATTTATGTTAAAAATTAAAATAAAAATATTCATGCTCACAAATTTCAATTAGCATTTAAAAGAGTTCTTGTCCTGTGTCTATAAAACTCAAAAACTCAATCCACTAGACTATTGTTGGAGACCCACACTTAATAGCTCTGAATATCCTGAATTCCCAGGTGACCTAGAGAAGACAGAGCCACTCTGTCTGAAAGAAATCTAGATACATTTCTTGAATTTCCAGTGTCCACCAACACCACGGAAGCATTGGATGGAACCGTTAAGTCCAGCCAAGTGAATAAACTTAGACACAGGATAGTGCAAATCACATTTGTTTGATGTTTGAAGTCTTCTTCCAGTTCAGTCTCCAGCTCCTTTTTCCATTACAACCTTCATGCCCTAATAAGTAGGGATATTTCATTAGAGATTATATAAAAGGACTGTTTTGACCTTCTCCTCCTTGATATATGGAGATCTCATCCAATGATCTTTTAGATATTAACATTTTCTGTATGAATAACTTATAGACTAAGCAATTGCAAATGCTTGAGAGTTATTAATGCACTCTCATTAATGACTAGGGGAATATAGGCCAACCTGGCGAACCATAGACATTGTCCATTATCTTGGTAAGAAAACTCAGCTCAAATCCAAATCTAAATCCAAATATATTACCTTCTAAAAATAATTCTGGTGTGATTTGCTAGCTAATTTGATATACTAAAATTTCATTGAAGATTTTTACCACTATGTTTGTGAGGAATATTAGCCTGCAGTTTTCTTTTCCAGTAATGTTCTTATCTGGTTTGAGTATCAAAATAATGCTGGACTCATAAAACAAGTTAGAAAGGGTTCTGTCCTTTCCAGTTTACACAAATGTTTTAAAGAATCCATCAGTGAAGCCATGGATGGGTAGAGCTTTCTTTGTTCAAAGTTTAAACTACAAATTCAATTTCTTTAATCAGTGACTCCTTTTTGGGTCACTTCTCCACTTCTTCAGATTTTTACTCCCTTCTATTTTTTTTTTTCACTCATAATCTTTTATTTTTTAAGTGTTTAATAGTTTTCTTTTTTTTTTTAACATCTTTATTGGGGTATAATTGCTTTACAATGGTGTGTTAGTTTCTGCTTTATAACAAAGTGAATCAGTCATACATAAACATATGTTCCCATATGTCTTCCCTCTTGCGTCTCCCTCCCTCCCACCCTCCCTATCCCACCCCTCCAGGCTGTCACAAAGCACCGAGTCAATATCCCTGTGCCATGCGGCTGCTTCCCACTAGCTATCTACCTTACTACGTTTGTTAGTGTGTATATGCCCATGACTCTCTCTCGCCCTGTCACAGCTCACCCTTCCCCCTCCCCATAACCTCAAGTCCGTTCTCTAGGAGGTCTGCGTCTTTATTCCTGCTTTACCCCTAGGTTCTTCATGACATTTTTTTTCTTAAATTCCATATATATGTGTTAGCATACGGTATTTGTCTTTTTCTTTCTGACTTACTTCACTCTGTATGACAGACTCTAGGTCTATCCACCTCATTACAAATAGCTCAATTTCATTTCTTTTTATGGCTGAGTAATATTCCATTGTATATATGTGCCACATCTTCTTTATCCATTCATCCGATGACGGGCACTTAGGTTGTTTCCATCTCCGGGCTATTGTAAATAGAGCGGCAATGAACATTTTGATACATGACTCTTTTTGAATTTTGGTTTTCTCAGGGTATATGCCCAGTAGTGGGATTGCTGGGTCATATGGTAGTTCTATTTGTAGTTTTTTAAGGAACCTCCATACTGTTCTCCATAGTGGCTGAACCAATTCACATTCCCACCAGCAGTGCAAGAGTGTTCCCTTTTCTCCACACCCTCTCCAGCATTTATTGTTTCTAGATTTTTTGATGATGGCCATTCTGACTGGTGTGAGATGATATCTCATTGTAGTTTTGATTTGCATTTCTCTAATGATTAATGATGTTGAGCATCCTTTCATGTGTTTGTTGGCAGTCTGTATATCTTCTTTGGAGAAATGTCTATTTAGGTCTTCTGCCCATTTTTGGATTGGGTTGTTTGTTTTCTTGTTATTGAGCTGCATGAGCTGCTTGTAAATTTTGGAGATTAATCCTTTGTCGGTTGCTTCATTTGCAAATATTTTCTCCCATTCTGAGGGTTGTCTTTTGGTCCTGTTTATGGTTTCCTTTGCTGTGCAAAAGCTTTGAAGTTTCATTAGGTCCCATTTGTTTATTTTTGTTTTTATTTCCATTACTCTAGGAGGTGGGTCAGAAAGGATCTTGCTGTGATTTATGTCATAGAGTGTTCTGCCTATGTTTTCCTCTAAGAGTTTGATAGTTTCTGGCCTTACATTTAGGTCTTTAATCCATTTTGAGCTTATTTTTGTGTATGGTGTTAGGGAGTGATCTAATCTCATACTTTTACATGTACCTGTCCTACTCCCTTCTACAATCAGCCTACTCTTTACTTTTTCTTTACTTTTATATTCAGTCTTCAGACAGTTATTTTTCTGCTGGCGCTGCAACCCAGTTTTTGCTGTTACCACAACACATTTTTTAAACTGGAAAACAATTTAAATGAAAGGAGACTGGAGGCAGAACTTACATATTATTTTCTGAATTCTTATTATGAATCAAGGCCTTATATAGATTATTTCATTTACTCTACATGAAAAACTATTTATTTATTTGTTATTATCTCCCATTTGAAGATGATGATGTGGGTTCAAAAAAATCAAATAACTTGACCAAACTCCTTCAGTAAAAAATAAAAAGAATTAGAATTTGAGCACAGGTTTCTGGCCAACAAGGTCCATCTATATTTTTACCAACAATCAGAGCCACTGGAAAACTACAATAAACGTTTCATATAATTAGTCTTTAACCACTTTCACATTTTTCAGAATATAATCTCAAACCAGCAGATATTCTTGAACTGATATATTTGAGAACATCTAAAGAGTTTACAAATACTATTTGACAATAGTTTTAAAATTCTTACATAGTTTAGTAACTAATGTTTTCCCTTGAAAATAATTACTAGCACATTCCAAATAAAACCTTAACTATCCATACTAATTTTAGGGTCATGTTGCTTCAAAGACCCCTCATTAACTTCTTTAAAAATCATATGACGGGAACAATATGGCAAAAGTGAAAATTACATAATTTTAATGATACTCATTAATACAGTGATACTTTACCCATCTGGGAGGCTAATATAAATACCAAATTCTTATAAATAAAAATCACAAATTATCACTCAAGTATTCTGAAAACAAAATTTTATAAAGGAGTTTCCTATTTTATGCAACAGATATTTAATATCTCCAGTCATGTCCAATGTTATTTATACAACTATATTAGTATAATATCTAAAATAATAGTTAGCATTTAAATTGCATTCCAACATGTCATATTTTCCTACTGAATTATATGACATGTCTGTAAAAGTTTTAATTTTTTTAGTGGATCTCTGTTAGTAATAATATCTAAAACATTGTTTCTCTGTGATCAACAAACATGTCAGCGCCTAAATTGAAGAAATCACCATCAATATGTCTCAAATTCCAAAATATGACTCCTGCCCTAAAGAGAAATCTCCTTTTGTAAACAGTAATTTTTTTTATATATTTGCTTTTAAAGTATGCATCTTCCGAAAGGGTTTCTTTTAAATTTCAAGGAAAACATTCTCATTTCCTTTTATACTCAAGTTGTCAAATACATGTAATATATTTCAGGCTCAGATTTGTAAGGGCAGCATATGAGGTGGTTACTTTTAGCATCTGCTTGTTATAAAGCTCAGTGTACCCTCCAGACATACCCTTCATAATCATTAAACACGAGAAACACTGTTCGTATTAAATTGGGCTGCATGAATAATACAGAAGTCATGAATTTAAATTATTACTAGTATCCAGAGGAAATGGTAGAATTTCAGCCTTTAAATAAGAACTCCACTTTATTTCTAGAAACTGAAGTTATTAAGTTGTAAATCAGTACCGTGCCAGGGTTCCAAGCCTCTCCTGATCCTTGAACCACTCTAAGGTATTTCAGAAATACTGTTCTACATTATATGTCCCCTCAAAAGACTGTTAAGTTTACTCTCACAAGATACTGAAAGCTTTTCAATGATTTGTTTTGCATTTTCTTATTTTTATAAAAAGGCAAAATAAAATATGTAGCAGGTGCTGAAATATGCCCCTGACCTAGAATATGTGAGTAGATGGATTCACAAACTACCATGAAGCACTATAATTCAGCACCGCTTCAGGGCAAACTATGCTTTTTTAATGAAGTTGCCAAATTTAAACAATTTTTTTCTCTACCTCAAATGTTCCCACTATGCTTTTTGCTACCTTGGAACTTGAATAGTACAGGATTCTGTGAGTTGTACTTATAAGAAGTCTGGAAAACATGATGTTAGAACCATTGCTTACATGGTTAACCCTGCCGGTAATGTTTTCTTCCTTCTTTTTTTCTATCTGAATTGAAATAATTGCTTAGCAGCTCAGTTCAGTGTGGGAATATGGAAAGCACTGCAGGTTTTTAAAGTAGAGAAACCTGAGTTTTGATTATCTCTTTGTGATTTGCTTGCAGTAAGTCCAATGCAACCTTTCTCCCCCTTCCATTTCTGTGATAATGAAACATGCTGCATCAGAGAAGTGAGGGCAAGATTGTAGGAAAAACAGTGCAACAAGACAGGTGTCGATTCCCTTACAACTTCTCAGAATATTTAAGGTCTGAATGTTGCAGAAATTGAGATGAGATTCTAATGGGTATGCTTATATTCTTGTATACATTATGTAGATACATACAATACAAAAAGCTTGTCTTTCACATAATGGGAAAAGACTGCAGCATTCTAATTGAAGTCACAAACAAAATAAGACTGTACACTAGCACCACTTTGTTTTCAGTGTTGTGATATAATCACCACTGTAATTATGTTAGAGCAATATTTCAAGGTATAAAAATTAAAGAGACAAAATATAGTTATATTTACTTGCCAGTTCTATGATTGTAATGTATAATAGTCAAGACAATAAATTAGAAATATAAGTTTAAAATATATTTTTAATTTAAAAATATAAACATCAAAGCAAAAGCATTTATTATAGGTTAGTAAGTACTTAATGTCCAGTACTTCTAATGATAATTTGACATTTTACACATGAAATTTAATTTAGAATTATAACTCGTATTTTTGTTTTCTTAAGAATCTTAATACTTCTTAGAGTTCTTGAAAATTTATATTAAAAGCCTATTTACTTCTTGAGTGAGCTCGGTTTCATAAAGGAGCCATCAATTCTCATCATTCTTTGTGACAGTTAATATAGTGAAACATTACACTCAGTGAATATCACTCACGTTCTTTACAAGTGGGAATTAGAAGAATTTCAAGAAATGTTTGGTTGAATTTTCTGGCAATCTAATACATATGCTGTCAGTTTCCAAGTAAATATTCTGGCTGGAGTATTTTACAGGAAGAAAAATTTGATTCATAGAATCATTGGCTTAAATTATACTTTATTACAAAGTATTGGGAGACTACAGTTGTTATTTTTATATAAAGATTTAATGTAGAATTTAACTGATAGTAATATATTTCTTATACTGAAAGAACATGTATCAAAATTTCTTCTTACACATTTCTTATAAAGAATTTTATTGAGTTTGTTTTGATGATAGCAAGGTAATTACCTTATGAAAATCCAAGACAGCCATGAGAATACGTAGTTTAGCTTTTACAATCTCCCACTTACTTTTGCTCCTATTTAATAGAGGATTTCAGTCTGTTTCATGGATTTTATATCAAATAAAACAGTGAATGTAATTGGTGTCATGGAAATAGCAATAATTAATAATAGTACATCTAATTCAGTCCTCAGTATAAAGTTATTTATTTCTATTTACATATCTAAAACTAATTTAGATTCACCCAAATATCAAACTTCAGAAGATCAGTTATTTATATTTTCAATAATAGGATGACTTACATGGGGGTACAAGTATGCTTTGATAATATAAATTCTAAAATTCCATGGCTAAAAAGTGATTTAAGGTTTATGCTTTCCCTCTTTCCCCAACCCAACCCTTCAGGCAGGTCAATATTTAACACTGTCTGTCAGTTATGTTCCTTCCTTTTTTCATTCCCATATAAACTACACATGTATACAATGGACAATTAAAATATTCTTCTAATGTATCTGCTGTATCTTTTTCATTCCATACAAATTGCATGTCCAAACTAATCTCCAATTAATCTTCTTTAATTATATTACTCATCTACTCCAAAACTTTTAATAAATTGTCATTATCCATAGGATGAAGTCTATACTTTTTACCTTGGTATTTAAAGCTCATTTCATTCTGCCTCTAAACTACTTTTTAGCATTGCCTTTAATTACACTCCAACATGAAGCCTTAATCTACTCAAAATAGCAGACAGGATTTCAGTAAAACAATTCTTACTACGAAACTTTGTCACTAAACAAGTAAAAAAGCCCTTCACATAGTATCAGATGCCATGTAGAAAACTAAATAGGGTAACATAATAAAGAATGAATCAAGCAGTGCCGGGGGAAGCATTAGATATCTAATGAAGAGAAGTAGCCATATGTAGAGTGTTTGGAACAGTCCTTGCCTCAAAGTCCATGAAAAAAATCTCCCTTTCTTTGCCTTGGTGGAGGTTTTGTTTAGTAAGACTGTCATATTAAGGTAAACAGGAACTTTTACTTGTGACAAAAGAATATTAAAATAAATTATGGATATTCTTCTTGCTATTTCTCTAAAATGTAATCTGATCATTTATTTCTCATTGAGATTTTTATAACATTGAGAAAGTAAAAGGCTAATGTTTTAAGATTACTCTTGTAATTGTCATGATCATATCTTTCATTAACATTCAACTCTAAGAATTCTGTGTACTGCAGTCCACATAACTGAAGTACTCACTCCCAGGGAACGGAAAAGATATGTTCTACTGCTATAGAAATCATAGTGAGATGCAAAAGGTTTTCAGTATCTTTGCATATGAAAGCAAAGATGACAGCATATGGTAATTTTATCTCCAGATTATTTGATACAATATTAAATCATCTATTTTGGTATTGTCCTTTTGTTCAGAACTGCAATGTATTCATGAGCTTCACTTTCTTTATAGAAAAGATGAGTTACATATTGGAATGAAATTTTAAAATTTCTTTCCATCCGAGTGCTTTGATCCACCTCTGCAGTGACAAACACCAATTGATAAAGATGAGCTTTGGAGCACAGCCGTTTGAAAAAATTAATTACTCTGAATGTCTGTGAATATTCAAGTGATTCTCTTATATGGCTGAGGTGGACTAATATAGAAAAATTAGAACCTATTTATAAGAAACTGTGAAAGTATCTTGATGCAACCTTGAATACATTCATTTTTGTGAGTTGAAAATTAGGCTTGAAACATATATATCTCCACAAAGTCTGGAAGCACAAAGAATAGAAGCTGTCGATTTTATGCCACATGAACCAACTTATGGTTAAAGAGAAAAGAAGCAATGAATTGTGTTATAGCAGGAAGTATCTTGAATTTGAGTAAGAAGACTTGAATTTTTACGCCTGGCACTGCCATTCTATAGCTATATGACTTTGGTGCAAGGCCTTGAATTAATATCTCTTTATAAGAGTCTCTAAGATTCAGCAACTCATCTATAAAATGTGTGTGTGTGTGTATGTATGTGTATAAACACATGCTTGGACTTTGATTCTGGCATCAACTCCTACATTTAAAGAGGATGGAAGTTGCCATGTCATCCTTACAAGAAAAAGCTTGACAAACTGAAAAAAAAACAAAAAAACTTCTCTTAGATCCATCAGAAAACTGAGGTTGCAAGGCAAACTGCCACACTGAAATCTGGAGGGACAGGTGAATGTAGAGAGTCTAGTCAAGATCTACATATCTTGAGCAGGAGCTGCTGAAATCATAAGTTGATAGGAACACTTTCATGGTAAGCTTTACAATTTACTGGAGACTGAGTCGAGACTAACGTGAGACTGAGAAACTGCTCTGAGCCACAATCTTAGGGGGGCCTACAAACTTTTGTTTGTCACTATGAAGATCTGAGAAAGATTTCCTGATGGTTCTGGCTGGGAGAAAATAAACAACCGTTGTGAAATATGCGCAGAACCTCCTCCATAACAAAGGATTACTTTCCAGGAAAAAGACCTTTACCAGAAACTTCTAGAATGGGGAGGAGCACCCTCTAGCTTTGCTGTCTCACCTACAGATGAAAGGAATTCAACAGAAGTCAGGACTTTTCAGTAGACTGAAAATATTACAACCAGATAATGAAGTAGGGACAAGGGAAAGAAAGTTATCCCACTGGAAGAATACTTCAAATGTCACAGCCCAGATACACAGACCCATGAAAACACAGATTTCATCTGAAAATTATAGAATGCAAAAAGGGAAAAGAACAGAACACAGAGGGAACAGAAGTGTGGGACAATAACAAAAGTTACAGCAGAAAAAGACTTGAAATAGTAATGGTTAAAAATTTTCTAAAATTAATGACAAACATCAAACCACAAATCCAGGAAACTTAGAGAATGACAAACAGAATAAACACAAAAAAACTTACCCATATCATGTCATATCAGATTCAAACTGAAGAAAACCAATGAAAAAGAAAAAATCTTGAAGGAAATCAGTGGTGAGGAAGGCGAAAACATCTTACCTGTAGAGACGCAATTGGATAAGAACTTCAGTGGATTTCTATCTGAAACCATATAGTAAAGAAGAGAGTAACACAAAATATTTAAAATATTGAAAAGGAAAAAGCAAAAGCCACCAACCTAGAATTATATATCCAGTAAAATTATCCTGCAAAAGGAATGAAAGATAGACTTTCTTAGACAAACAAAAACTGACGTATTCATTGCCCACGGATGTGCCTTTCAAGGAATGTTAAAGTTTTTTAGGAAGAAAGAAATGATAACAGGATTCTCATTAAAAAAAGGAAGAGTGTCAGAGAAGGAATAAGTAAAGATAAAACCTTTTGCTTTTCTTATTCTTAATTTAAATGATAACTTTTTATAATAATAATAATGTATTATGTGATTATAGCATATGAAAAAACAAGTGTGTGACAGCAATATCACAAGAAATGGGATGGTAAAATTGGGAATACTCTGATATAAGGTACCTGCATCACATGGATGGCAGTACAATGTTATTTGAAGGTGGACTAGGCTAGCTTAAAATATTTAGTGTAAACTCTAGGGCAACGATTAGATATTTTTAAGTAAATTGATACACTAAGAGAGGAGATATAGTAAGATCATATAAATTGCTCAATTAATACTAGAAAAGACAGAATATGAGAAGGCACAAAAGAAACAAAGAACAAATGCAGCATACAGAAAATAGTTACAAAAATGCTGGATGTTAATCTAACTATACAGATGATCAGTTTAAATTTGAATGATCTAAATGCACCAATTAAAAGGCAGAGAATATCAGAATAGATTTAAGAGCCAAACTATACACTGTCTACAAGAAATCCACGTAAAATAAAAGACTCAAATTGAAAATAAACGGAAAGAGAGAAGATATACAGTACTAGCACTAATCAAAAGAAAGCTGGAATAGCAATATTAATTTCAGACAAAGCAGACTTCAGGATAAAAAGGAACATTATATAATGACAAAGGGGTCAATTCTAAAAGAAGACATGTTAATCTTAAATGTGTATGCACCTAACAACAGAGCATCAAAGAGTATGTGAAGCAAAAAATAACATAACTGAAAGGAGAAATAGATAACTACACTATTATAGTTGGAGTCTTCAAAATATCTTTGCCAGTAATGGACAGATCAAACTGGCAGAAAATCAGTATATGACAGATAGATAGATAGATAGATAGTAAGGATAATTGCTACAGTAGTCAGGCCACTTACTAGTTTTATTGATACTATCTATGTGATCTTATATTATCTAAATCCAGTACTGCATTCATATAATTGGAATAATAGTAGTCCCTAAGGACTCATAGCATTGTTTGAGGGTTAAATAGATTTTTATTTTTTATTGCAGGTGAACTACTTATCAGAGTGTTTGACATATAGTAAATTCACAATGAAATATAACATCATTATTTTACATTTGGATATTAATTTTGGATTAGACTTCTTTATAAATGTTTCCTTAAAACTCATAAAATTCATGAAGCTGTCAGAATGAATTTCTTATTTTTGTACTGCCTGAATAATGTAGTATTCTCACGATATTTTATATTGAAAAAATAAGTATATTTTGATAAATACTATAACAATCAAATAATCTGCTTTTAGTAACGTCTACAATGCCTGAAGGTGAAGTAAAAAGCATTGTATATCACTAGATAAATATAACAATCAATAAGTTGTATTTACTGTTCAGCTGTTAGAGAAATATATTGATTTAGATCTTTTTCTCCTAAATGCCTTAGTAAACTTTCTTAAGAATAGCAAATTCCATTCAGTCTCTCTCAAATCTACCATTTCAAATTATTCATTTGCCTCTTATTTTCTGGCACCATAATGCATAATTTCTTTATACTTTCCCTTGCAATTCTGACAGGAACACTAGGATTTTTGTTCAAGATCAAGAATAAAAGGCTAAGAAATGTCATTTTAGAGTCAGAGCCCATACAAAAGAATGCAGAAAGGAGTGAGCTTGTGGATGATGGAAATGCCAATGGGATTTTTGTCTATGACCCAGAATTCTCAAGAAGGAGAATCAAATATTATTTGCCTTTCAAAACTGTTTTCTCCTTTGGGAAGAAAAACAAACCATGTAAATAAAGAGTTCAGTGATTTTGATCTTTATTAGTAAATTACAATGGACAATTTCTATTTTCAACTATACTGAAGAACTGTAATAATGTTATTGAATAGTTACATTTCTGGATAGACATGAGGAGATGTTTGAAATACTATATATTTTATTCCAATGACCGATGCTTTCTCTGCCTAGGAAAGGTGTTTTGACACAAAGTCAAACTATAATGTAAATTTTACAACCAAAAGAATTTTTAGAGTTCTACTAGGCACACAAAACAATACATATTAATAAGAATATAACATTGAAAAAATAGGTAGTGATTTTTGAGCTGAGAGTAGAATTTCTGAGTAAAAAATATGTGCATTTTTCAAATTGACCAGATATTACCAAATTACTTACCAAGTTGTGCTGATTACATTCCCATTGTCATTGTTTAGAAATGTTTGTTTCTCCACAAAAATACAAAAGCTTGATGTTAGCAAATATTTTCATTTTTCCATTCTAATAAGTGTAAAATAGTACCTTATTATTGTTTGATTTTGCACTTTCCCAAATATTACAAATGATATAATTAAACATGTATTTATATGATTTATTTATATGGAACTAGAATCTTCTATTACATATTTTGCTCAATTTTCTATTCTGTTGTTAATTTTTCCTTAATAATTTAGAAACACTGATTACTAGTCCTCTGTCAAATATAATTGTTGTGATTATTTTCTCCCAGTCTGTGGTTTTCCTGTTAATTTTTATTATATATTTTATAAAAACATTTGTTGATATAGTCAAATTATCACAAATTTTATTTTAGGTTTTATGACTTTGAGTCTAGTTTAAGAAATGCTTAACTATCAGAAGGTCATTTATTTTCTTCTAAAATTTTTAAAACTTTGTTTCTATCTTTTACCCATCAGGAATTGTTTTTTGTATGTTTGCTATGAGGTAGGATTTTAACATTCTTTTCCACATAGAAAAACATTTCCTGCACCATTGAAGAATCCATCCTTTCTGCACTGATTGGCAGTGCTTCTTAGTTCATGGGATTAAAGTTCCATTTGTCCATGGGTCTGTTTCTGAGGTTTCACTAATTAAATTATTCTAGCAAACATTTCCCTGTGCCAACACCAGCCTACCTGATTTGATATAGCTTTAGAGTATATCTTGATATCTAAATATCAAACCATTCCTCAAATGCTGGATATATTTCATTTACCCTTCCACTACCACTCTCCACCCTTTTCTGCCCTATTCTACGCTTTTCATACAAATGCATATTGGATTTGTTTTTTCACTTAGCAGACGCATTTGTTAGAATGGTTTTGAATTTACAGAAAAGTTACTAGATAGTACAGTACAGAGAGTTCCCATATATTGCCCTCAGTTTCACCTATTAATAATGTTTTCATACAGTTTCACCTATTATTAATGTTTTCATTAATATCGTATATTTTTATGTTTAATTAACCCAATATTAATACATTATTGTTAACTAAATTCCATAGTTAGCATTAAGGTTCAACTTTTGTGTTATAAAGTTCTATGCGTTTTGACAAATGCATAATGTCATGTATCCACCATACAGTATCATACAGAATAGTTCCATTGTTCTAAAAACCCCCTGTGCTTCACCTATTCCAACCCTCCTCACAGCCCTGAGCCCCTCGAAGCCATTGTTTTTTTACTGTCCCTAGAGTTTTCCCTTTTTCAGAATGTCATGCAGCAGTAATCATACAGTAGCTTTTACAGACTGGCTTCTATCACTTAGCAATAGACATTTAAGGTTCATCTATTTATTTTGTGTGGCTTTATAGTTAATTTTTTAAATCACTCAATAACATTCCATTGTATAAATAGAACACAGTATGTTTAGTCACTTACTGAAGGATATTTTGGTTGCTTTAAGTTTGGAACAATTATGAATAAAACTACTGTAAAGATTGTTGTGTAGGTTTTTGTGTCAACCGTTTTCAATTCAACTGAGTAAATAACCTAAGCAGAATGATTGCTGGATCATACAGCAAGACTACGTTTAGCTTTGTAAGTAACTGCCAAACTGTCTTCCAATGTGGCTGTACCATTTGACATTAGTACTGGCAATGGATGAGAATTCCTATGGCTCTGCATTCTTGCCAACAGTGGGTATTTTTCAGGTTTGGTGGGTTTTTTTTGTTGGTCTGTTTGTTTTTTGAATTTTGGCTATTCTAATAAGTGTGTAGTATTGTGGTATCTCGATGTTGTTTTAACTTGCAATTCTTTAATGACATATAAACGTATTTTCATATGCTTACAAGCCATCTGTGTATCTTTGAAGAGGTGTCTTTTCAGATTCTTGACCATTTTTTAATTGGGTTGTTTGTTTTGTTATTGTGGAGTTTTAACAGTACTTTGCATATTTTGAATACCAATACATTAACAGCTATGTGTTTTGCAAATATTTTCTACCAGTCTCTGTCTTGTTTTTTCATTCTCTTAGCAGTGTCCTTCAGAGAGCAGAAGTTTTTAATTTTTTTAACTTGTCAATTTTTTCTTCTGTGGCTAGTGCTTCTGGTGTTGTATCTAAAAAATCATCACCAAAGCCAAGGCCACTTAGATTTTTTCTACATCATCTTCTAGAAGATTTATGGTTTTGCATTTTACATTTAGGTCTACAATCCATTTTGAATTAATTTTTGTGAAGGTGTAAAATCTGTGACTAGCTTCATCTGTTTGCATTTTGCATTCCCACCTTTGCAATATATAGTTTTAATGGTTTGTATAGAAAAGACATTATCGGTTCTTTGAAGCTTTTGTAAATTTAACCTGTAAAGTTGCCTTGTTCTGTTGCCTTTGGGGTTAAGTAGTTTATCTTGATTAATAATTAAAATTTTTAGTGCTTAGGGGACTTTAAATCTCTATTTTCTTGAAATAATTTTGGTTATTAATTTTAGTAAAAGATACATTTCATTGCATAGAATTTTTCAAATTTATTGTCATGAACTTTTTCTTTTTATGTATATATATATATATATATATATATATATATATACACACTTGATCTCTATCATATCTTTTGTAAAGAATCAGCTTTGGTTTTGGTCATCATTTTATGTATTTCACTATTTTATATTTTATTAATTTCTGTCATCTTTATCATGTTCATGCTTGTGTTTTCTTTAGGCTACAGTCTTGTCCTTTTACATTTCCTGCATTAGATTCTTAGGTCATGAAACTGCAGTTTTTCTTGATTTAAAACACAATTGAAATTATGGCAGGAAATGTTCCAAAATATTGCCATGCCTTTAATACATTCATCCATTCAGTTTTATTTTGTAATGTCCATTGATTTTTTTTCCCTCACAGGCATGGTATTATTTTCAAGGAATTTAAAATTTTACAACATATGCAGTTGACACTTGAACAATGTTGGGGTAGGGATACCAACCCCCCACACAGTTGAAAACTGCATATAACTTTATAGTTGGCTCTCTGTACCTGTGGTTCTGCATCCGTGGATTCAACCAACCATGGATCATGTAGTACTACAGTATGTATTTATTGTAAAAAAAACTGGATATAAATGGACCAGTGCAGTTCAAACCCATGTTGTTCAAGGGTCAACTGCAGGGATTTTTTTTACTATATTCATTATTCTTGCATGTCTCACTTAACTGCATTACGTCAAAAAATGAGGTCTCTGTAATATTTATTTCTAAATTTCTAGAGACATAATGGTGAAAATGTGCATGTTCTTTTTTGTAAATATATTTTTATGTAAAAATAAATGTATTTTTCATTAAAAATAAATGTATATTAGGCTTCAGGGATTAATACATTTCTACTAGATGAGTCTGTCTTAAAACTTTATTCATAACTTCTTTATTTTTGTTAGAAATATACTGAAATCTCTCCAATGACTCTGGATTTAAGAATTTCTCTATTATTTTTTTAGTTTTGTGTTATAAATGTCAAAGCCAAGTTATTAGGTGCAAGCAAATTCAATAGTACTATATCTTCTTTGTATATTCATTGATTACTAAATTGTATTTTCTTTATCATCTTATTTGTCTGATAGAAATACTGCACATCAGGTATTTTTTGGCTAATATTTTTCTGTTTACCCTCTCCTTCAACTTGGATTCATTTTCTTCATGCTCAATTAACATCTTTACTAGTTCTTTCTGTGCCAGTCTAAGAGGAGAAAACTTGCCTACTATTTTATGACTCACAAATGCCTTTATTTTTCTGTCTAATGGATGACAGTTTAGCTATCATAAAATACTAAGTTGTCTAAGTTTCTTAGAACTTAGACAATGTCCTGGTAAAGTATTCTGGTATTTATTGTTGTTAATGAGACAAAATATTTTAATCAAGTTGTCATACTTTTGCAGAAAATGTCATTTCTCTTTGACATATTTTAAAATTTTCATTTCACCTTTAGTATTTTACAATTTCACTCTGATTTGCTGAGTATGGCTTTACTTTAGTTTAATTGGCTTAGTACACAGAGTATACATTTGATTTGGGGACTCATAACTTCCTTCAATTGTGGAAGATTCTAAGTTGTATATTTCTTTTTCTCATTTTCTTCTTCTGCAATACCTTGTGTTTAGTGTACTGAATATTCACAACATTCACAATATTCTGTGGAAGGGTTATTTATCTCTACCACATTATAGTCAGGCTTGCCCATGGGACTTGCTTTGGCCAACAACATAAAGTGGGAGTGTGGCATGTGCCACATTCTAAGCAGATGCATTAAGAGCAATGACATGGTTGCATCGTGCTTTCATGGACATGTTCTGTGAATGAGAACTCAACATTTGTTATTTTTAATGCATTTCAGTCATTTTTACTTAGGTATGTATTAACAGAATCTGCTTTATAAAAACCTATGAAAACAAACATCAAATTTCTCAGTCTACCCTCTTTTCAACCTTCTATTTATATTTTTGATTTTTTTCCCCCTTCTGGGAGTATTTCTCAATACTTACTAATCTAATGTTTCAGTGAAAGCTTCTCTAAGAAACTGATGGCTTATTTCAAGTCTTTAACTGAAAAGTATTTAATTGATCAGTTATTTTCAGAAGTGAGGCATGCCTAAGGAAACTATGAATGATGAAACACTCAGTGAGCAGTAATAGTGGGAAACATAATTTGAGGCCTGAACAAACAAAGGAAGAGAATGGTTTTAGGAAACAGAAAGTGCTGATGTTGTAAAAGAAGGTAAGGTCTGTAGGAACTATAAGCACAGTCATAGAGAAATGCAGGCATTGCCAGAACTGTCATGAGGCTTAGAAAGAGGAGAGAAAAAAATTCCCACTTTGTCTATCCTAATAGCTTACATTCTACTGCCAGAGACTCCTTGTGTCTAGGCCCAACTAGAAGTTAAAATGGAAGAAGCCCAGATGATGCAGTCCACAGAATTCAGTCTGTAAGAACATAGAATATGGCACAAAATGGCAGGTTTGGGGAAAGAGGAAAAGGAAGAATAATCAAAACACTTTTTAAACCACAAATTTATCTGTTTCCCTAAGTTCAATAAAGAAGTTATCTCATCTATGGGCATTTTCATTTCATTTTATTTTTTATTGGATGACATTTTAGGTTGCAAGGAACAGAAGCTGAGTCTGCATAATTAGACTATTATTAAAAGAATGAGTAGACTTTAAATCTGGCTGCTAGAGAATAACTTGTGTAAAAATAACCCGTCTGCCAAAACAACTCTAAAAACAATAAAACACCTATTTGAATGCTTTGTAGATCAGTCAACACAGTCAGAACTCTAGGGCCTGTAATCCTCGAGAGAAGGGAAATGTGTGGATATGAGCTCCGTGTTCACCTTTGTTTCTAAATTGAGGGCATTTGCCAATTGTCAGTGAAGGACAATACAGCATGAACAGAAAGCCCCAATCCCACTGAGCTAAGGAAGCAGAGATATGAAATCTAGGATTTCCAGAGAGATGAAAATGAAGGTGAGGAAACTGCTGAAAAGTAAACCCAAAAATTTGCATGAAATTTTATTTAGAAAAGTTTGGATGTCAAAGCTGCTCAGGGGAAGGACATCTCAAAAAATAAAGACACACACACACACACACAAATACCAGAAAGCAGCAGCTGAAATGCTAAAGAGCTGAGCAGAAGTTTTCTGAAGATTTACAGTTCTGGGAAAACAGAAGTTGAAGTTCAAGAGACTCTGGTAAAGACCTCAGGCTTTCAGCAGAGATTCTTAAAGGTTTATGTTCCCTTCCTATGATATAGTAAGAGGTATCTAATATCACTTATGCAGTGATTTTGTCAAAAATATTTGAACTAAATCAAGTCATAAACATACTTATTAATATGACAGGACAAAAGGCTTGGAATCTTCAATGAATCAGATATGAAGAATGGCAGGAAACCTAGAATTTTTACAGATGAGAGAAATTGAAGGGACATAACCAATGATAATTCATCAATCTTGACAGAATCCTCAGCGGAGTAAAACAAACCCTTAACAGATATTTTTGCTACAACTGAGGAAAATTTGCATGCTGCATCATGATTTTGAATTAATGCTAATTTTCTTAAGTGTAATATTATTGTGGTTGGGTAGGAAAATGTCCTTGTCTTGGATGATTCATGCTGAAGTAGAAGTGAAATGTCTTGATGTTTGCAGCATCCATTTGGACAGAGAAAGGGGAAAATGGAGCAGATGGATAGGATTTTAGTAATTGGTCAATGTTGGTGATGATACCACAGGTTTAAATTTTACTCTTCATTCAACTTTTCTGACCTTTTGAAAATTTTCAAAATAAAGGACAAACTTTTAAAATTTTCAAAGTCTGCCTCTAAATTAAAGCATGTTTTATTTTTGAAAGCTGATTTCTCACTTAAGTGAATTTGACACAGGTCCAAACTAATTATCAAAGCCTGAACCTTTTGAAGGGTACCATTAATTGAAATTCAGAGCTGAGATACTAACTATTCAGAGTGAAGTGGCTATCTTATGAGCGACTTGCTTTTTTCACAAACTCTGACCCATATTATTTTGAGTGTTTTTCTTTTTTGATTGAAAACACCAAGGTTTTATTTAATTGTATAAATTATGCCCTTGGCTTTAGAAACTCTAACAAAAGAGATGCAAAAAATTAATTACAATATTGTCAGAATCAACCATTAAACAGGATACAAGCACCATAAAATTAGCATTTTCATCTAATCATTCTAGTGTCATCTGCTAATTTCAAATAGACCCTATAAACAGACATTATTTTTCAAAGCATCCTTACACAAACCCTTAATTCATATTGAAACTTTGGAGTGACAACACTTGGAGTCAGTCAAAGTTCTGAAAGAAACGATCCTTACTTTTCAAAAAGAAATTAGGAGAATCATGGTTTATTTACTTCAATCCATATTCACAAAGAAGGTGAATACTATGCAAAACAGATGTTATGTGCTTTAGTTCTTATGACTGGGAATGCTTCCAAAGACTAACAACTCAAATTGCTCACTATAGAACTCCATTAGTGAAATCTTGTTAGAATGTATTTCTTTTCTTTCTTCTCATTCCATTCTCACAAGCATTAAATAAAATGTTTTTGTTATACTAAGAAATGTGTTCAGTTTTCCACCTTTTGTGATGGTGTAGGTTGAATTTTCCTGACAATCTCTCAAATATTCCTTTCCCTAATACGCAGCTTACAAAAAGAGTTTCATCACTTCTTTGTATCCACAATGTCTAGCATTTTAGTGGATGCTTAATAAACATGAGTTATTAAAAATGAATTCTGTACCTGAAATACTTTTCTTAATATATTGTACCTCTTTTAACCTCCATATGGGCAAAATTTCTCGATTGGTTCATGATTCTTTCAATCTCTCCTTCAAAAAATATGTATTGAAAATTTGCTACATGTTAGATCCTATGTTAGCATCTGGGTTTACAAAAATCATAAAGGCATGTTTTCTGCACTTTAGGGGATCTTAAATCTATGGGGGAGAAAAACATGAAAATACAATCTTATAATAGCAATAAAAAATTATCTACAAAGTCACAAGACCAAAATGATAAGTGATAATATGTTTGTCCTCATTCCATATGGTTGATTCCTCTTCTCTTGTATAAGAGAAATATATACTAAGGCAAGAGCAGACAGACCCTTAAAATATACAGCTCTTAATTATTAGAGATCAATCAATGTTTGTTACTCAAGATAAATAGTAGAGCTAGAGCTAGTTGACGACAAAGTAAGAATCCAGAAAAAAAGATTATTGCAATCCATCATTTAATAATCTACACTTATCTCAATCTTAGTTAATTTGTTCCTGTTTTTGTCACAGTCTATTAATAGAAATTTCTGTTGAAAATTGTGTTGGAAACTACTGAGTTCCTTTAATCCTTGCATTTTCTTGAAAAGTAGATATTTTTTCTATTTATTTAACCCTGCCAATATTACTGTACTAGTGAGGTCAGGTGTAAAGCAGAGATCTCTGATCATAAAAGTTGTTTAGGACCTGTGAAAACATCAAGTATTCTCATCATAAAGACATACCTCTAGTAGAATAAATAATTGTGAATGTAATATTTACATGAACTGGATACTCAGAAGAGTATATTTAAAAGCTTGGATTAAAAGGAAATTCTTTGGGCTGAAATATTGGGTTGTAGGAGAGAGCTCTGCTGTCACAAAACTTTAAGAATTTGAAGAAAGAAAATCGATCATGATTATTAAAGATTCTATGGGAAGGCAGGTGTTCAACTTCTGTCATTGCCTCTAGAATTTTTTTTCTTGTCTCAGAGAATGAAGTATCCATAACTCATCTGAGGACAATCTTCACCTGTGTTTGGAATTCCATCACCACCTGCCACCTCAGGGACCTTAATTCTAGTAGTTTAAAAGTCAAATACTGATCACGGCAAAATCTACTCTCTTGATCAGGATTTTTTCAAGAACTAAGACCCATGAATCCACACTTCCTATTTGACAATTCTAATTGTATATCCTACAGTCACCTAAATTTAAATTATTTGAGTAAGAATAAGTAGTTGCAAGCCACAGAAGCTGACTCTAGGTCATTAAAATGTCCAACAAATTTTTTGAGAGGGCCAAAGAATCTGGATTGAGACTAAACACCCAGAAATACTTACCAAAACAGTGGTGTAGAATGATTCCTCTGCCAACACAGCTGAGCACTAAACACCAGCCAGTTTTTTTTGCACTGGGCGATTGACCTTGCAAGTTTACCCTATATGATGACTACTACTATTACTACTACTATTACTGCTGCTGTTAGTATTGCTGCTACTACCAGCACTTGAGAGAGGGAAGAGAGACAGGCAGAGAGAGAGAGATCAACCCCACCACTAACCAGCTTGTGTCACCAGTTTTAGAATCAAAGTCCATTGCAAGAAATCGTTGGAGCCAAGATCACATGTCTGCATCCTGGTTCATTGAAGCTGGGAAAGTGTCTATTCCAATATCCAAAGCTGAATTCATTATCTTTTCTCCTATTTTCACCCTATATTTTATTTCTTTACATGCCGTCATCTCCCAGTCACTCACTTAAGCTACAAACTTGGAACCCATCTTTGAATCCTTACTCCCCCGTTTCCCGTCATTCCTGGTTGTATATGTCAATCTTCTTAATATCTGTTAAATCTATCTTCTTTTCTACATCACCACTGTTGTCTTAATTCAGGTCCTCATAATTTCTTATTTGGATTATTGCAAAAACTTATTAGCTTGTCTGTCTGTTTAGTTATCCTCAACAATCAGTTCTCCACATGATCAGAATTCTCTTTCTAAACTGAAAATCTTTTCAAGTCTCTCACATGTTCCAAACCTTTAGTTTCTCTACTAGCCTTCAAGACAGAGACTGAAGTAAATAGGATGTCTATATTCAAAGCCATTGCTGTCTGGCTCCTACTTGTCTCTTCAACCCTGTTACTAACCTAGTGCATCCAAACCACCATCAACAACAATTTCAGTACCATTTTCATCATCATTACCATTACAGCCATACATTAGTTAAAAGCATAAGGGAGTATATACAGTTTTATTACCATCATGGGAAAACTATAGCAAAACAGTTTGAAGCTGGATTTAGATTTTTTTTAATGACAAAGTTAAAGATAATCACAATTAAATAATTCAGATAATTGTCTATGTCTTAATTCGTTTCTAGAAGGTTAGTGGCTGTAGAAGCCTCAAGCAATGAGCTGGAAAATCCAGAAAAAAAAATTCTGATTTGCTTTGATAGGGGGTTAGGCTCAGTATATGTTTTCCATTTTATATTTGTTTTACTTTTAAATAGAAATTATCAGTAAAATAATCTGGCATCCAATCTTGATGAATATAAACTTGAAACTTAAAGCTTCACTAATAAATATGAGAAAATAGTACTGTGGATGGTTTTCTTATATAGAGAACAAATTAAAGGTTAGGGGTCAGAGACACAAAATTTGGAGTTCCAGATTTACTATTTACCAATAATCTTAGAACATTAACTTTCTTGGAGCCTCAACTCTCAGAAAGTTACATAACAATGCCTGCCTCAAAGAATAAGATCATGAAAGCATGCCATATAGTGTTAGACTAATACTGAGTAGAAGCTCAGTAATTGTTAGTTTCCCTATTTTCTATATGTGTCTAGGCATGAAAATTTAATGTGGATGTAATGATAATAATAGTAATCAATATTATTGAACATTTCCCTTGTGCCATTAATCTAAGACCTTTATGCATATGATCTAATTTAATCCTCAATAACATTTCGAAGGTTGAATCAAGGAAAGGACTAGTTACAAATGATCTTTTAAATATATTAGAAGTTTATGTTATTTTCTTATATGTAGTCACAAAATTATAAACTAATTTTGGGAAACTAATTCTGTTCAGTAAAATCAATTTCCAGTTTGTATATAAATTCACCTCCAATTGTAATATGATAGACATACCTATACATTTTTAAGGTGTGGTTCTTGTTAAGTGACATGATGTTTCTCCCATTCAGAACATAGGCCAAGACAGACAAATCTCTTTGTAGTCTTATTTTGCAGGTAGATAGATTTATTCTCATAGTCCTTTTCAATGAGGGAGGTCTGAAAGATCCTAGCTTTATGTAGTGGTCTCAGTTTCAAATTCACCCATCATTCACAATTAAGAACTAAGACTCTTGATTACTTAAAGAGACCAACAACCTCAGGCTGACAAGATTAAGAGGCTAGGGCTATAATTCTGCTTTCCAAGTTTTTTCTTTTCTTTTTCTCTATTGTCTATTGTTTTTCTTTTTTTCTGTCACATGTGTTACATGTTTTCCTTCACTGGTATCTCCTAGCTTTTCATTTTTTTTATAGTGTAATATTTTATTGAGGTATAATTGATATATAATGTTAGATTTGGGTACAACATATTGATTCAATATTTGTATATATTAAACAATGATTATCACAATAAGTTTAGTTAATATCCATCACCATACACTGTAACAAAAATATTTTCTTGTGATGAGAACTTTTAAGATTTACTCTTAGAAACTTCCAAATATTTGATATAATATTATTAACTATATTCATCATGCTATACATTACATTCCCACGACTTATTTACTTTACAACTGAAAGTTTGTACCTTATGACCCCCTTTATCCATTTTGTCCACCCTCCATCCCCTAGTAATCACCAATATGTTCTCTGTATCTGTGAGCTTATTTCACTTAGCATAATGACTTCAAGGTCCAAACAGGTTGTCACAAATGGCAACAGCAAGATTTTATTCTTTTCTTATGACTGAAATATATATATATATATATATATATATATATATAAAATATGTCTTCTTTATCTATCATTCATCAATGATTGATGGTCAATTAGATTGTTTTCATATCTTGGCTATTATAAATAATGCTGTAATAAACATGGCTGTGGTTATATCTTTTTGAGTTAGTGTTTGGATAGATACCCAGAAGTGGAATTGCTGGATCATATTGTAATTCTATTTTTAATCATTTGAGAAACCTCCATACTGTTTTCCATAGTGACTGCACCAATTTATATTCCCATCAACAGGGCAGAAGAGTCCCCTTTTCTCCTCATCCTCTTGAATACTTGGTGTTTCTTGTCCTTTTGATTATAGTCATTGTAACAAATGAAGGAGACATCTCATTGTAGTTTTGATTTGCATTTCCCTGAAGATTAGATATTGAGCATCTTTTCATGTACCTGTAGGATATCTGTACATCTTCCTTGGAAAAATGCCTATTCAAATCTTCTGCTCATTTTACATCTAATTGTTAGGACTTTTTGCTATTGAGCTGTATGACTTTTTTAATATATATTTTGAATATTAACCCCTTATCCAGCATATAGTTGGCGAATATTTTCATTTGGTGGGTTGATTTTAATTTTCTGGATGGTTTCCCCTGCTGTGAAGAACACTTTTAGTTTAACGTAGTCCCACTTGCTTAATTTTTTTGTTGTTGTTGCCTTTGTTTTGGTGTCAGACCAAAAAATTATCACCAAGTATTCGTGTAATATTTTGATTTTCCATCTGCTATTGTGTGTTCCACAATCAGATTGAAAAAAGACAGTAAAGGGGGTTTTATTTTATTAATTCAAATAAATCCTAATACTTTTTAATAATCAGTAATTTAGGCAAATAAATGTAATATAATAATATAGCTCTTAGAGCTATCTAGTAACTAAGAGTTAGCTCTTAGAGCTAAATAATCTTCATATGCAATACTTTTGTTTATGATTTGTATTTTTATTAACACAAAGATATTGAAGCTTTAAGCAGTTTTTATCCATAATTTTCTGTCTCCTCATTTTGTTCCTCCCTTCCTCCTCTTTTCTTTTCTCATTCTCTGTATCAGTCTCTCTTCTTTCTCTCCTTCAGTAAATACCTCTATCCACAATTTTATGAAAGCAGATATAAGTTTTTGGTAGTCAGTTCCTTTGTAATTTCAATTAAAATAATCTTGTGAGGGGATTTTGTTTTTAAGCATTTAAAGACCCTGGATGATTATTTAGTATTTAAGCAAAATTCAGAACAAAATGGCTGCATTCCTTTAAAACAACTATTCAGTTAAAGGATGAGTAAGTTACAATGATCCATTCTGCTGGGCAATAGGACAGCTATGTTATAAATAAACATGAATCTCCCAACCTTTTATGGAAGCCACTAGGTTTGGCTTACTCAATCACTTCTCTAGATAAATAACTTGATAAGTAACAATATTGACATAAGCATTTTAATCTTTCTTCTGTTTCTGAGAGATTCTAACAGTCATGCAAAGGCTACTAAAAGTTTGAGAAAAAAGGGACTGAGAGGCAAACACATATGATTATATTTCTGATTTGATCTTTCTGAGTATGTGTTTAGTTAAACGCAATGGGGTTAGAAACTAAGATCTTTTAGTATTGCTCTAAGTATAAACTAACTTGAAAAATTATTGTATCTTCTCAATCGATTGTTCAGTAAACTCCTGCTCATAAGCTCTTTTTTCCCCATTAATTGATCTTCCCATGGCTAGGGTAAAAGAAGAATAAAAGAAGTATAAGGTAGAAAACCTAACTCAAGATTTGTATAATCCAGTTACATGGACCAAAAATACATACATACACAAATACATACATACAAAAGCAAGCAAGTAAACAAGGCATTTGTTGTGATGCTCCTCTCATTACCACAATCATCAGCTTATCCCTATTATGGGTGTTCCATATTCTTTTTGTTTCTTAAACATCTTTATTGGAGTATAATTTCTTTACAATGGTGTGTTAGTTTCTGCTGTATAATGAAGTGAATCAGCTATTATGTACACATATATCCCCATATCCCCTCCGCCTTGTGCCTCCCTCTCACCCCTCTAGGTGGTGAAAAAGCACGGAGCTGATCTCCCTGTGCTATGCAGCGGCTTTGCACTACCTATTTTACATTTGGTAGTGTATATATGTCAAAGTTACTGTCTCAATTCGCCCAGCTTTCTCTTCCACCTCCCCCGGACCTCAAGTCCATTCTCTATGTCTGTGTCTTTATTCCTGCCCTGCCCCTAGGTTCATCAGAACGATTTTTGTTTTTAGACTCCATATATACGTGTTAGCATATGGTATGTTTTTCTCTTTCTGACTTACTTCACTCTGTATGACAGATTCTAGGTCCATTCACCACATTACAAATAATTCAATTTCATTTCCTTTTATGGCTGAGTAATATTCCATTGTATAAGTGTGCCACATCTTCTTTATCCATTCATCTGTCGATGGACACTTAGGTTGCTTCCATGTCCTGGCTATTGTAAATAGTGTTGCAATGAATATTGTGGTACATATCTCTTTTTGAATTATAGTTTTCTCAGGATATATGCCCAGTAGTGGGATTGCTGGGTCATATGGCAGTTCTACTTTTAGTTTTTTAAGGAACCTCCATACTGTTCTCCAAAGTGGCTGTATCACTTTACATTCCCACCAACAGTGCAAGAGGGTTCCATTTTCTCCTCACCCTCTCCAGCATTTATTGTTTGTAGATTTTTTGATGATGGTCATCTGACTGGTGTGAGATGATACCTCATTGTGGTTTGGATTTGCATTTCTCTAATGATTTAGTGATGTTGGGCATTCTTTCATGTATTTGTTGGCAATCGTATATCTTCTTTGGAGAAATGTCCATTTAGGTCTTCCACCCATTTTTGGATTGAGTTGTTTGTTTTTTTGATATTGAGCTGCATGAGCTGCTTGTATATTTTGGAGATTGCACCTTTGTCAGGTGCTTCATTTGCAAATATTTTCTCCCATTCTGAGGGCCGTTTTTTCGTTTTGTTTATGGTTTCCTTTGCTGTGCAAAAGCATTTAAGATTCATTAGGCACCATTCATTTTTGTTTTTATTTCCATTTCTCTAAGAGGTGGTTCAAAAGGGATCTTGCTGTGATTTATGTCACAGAGTGTTCTGCTTATGTTTTCCTCTAAGAGTTTTATAGTGTCTGGTCTTACATTTAGGTCTTTAATCCATTCTGAATTTATTTTTGTGCATGGTGTTAGGGAGTATTCTAATTTCATTCTTTTACATGTAGCTGACCAGTTTTCCAGAACCAATTATTGAAGAGGATGTCTTTTCTCCATTGTATATTCTTGCCTCCTTTATCAAAGATAAGGTGACCATATGGGAGTGGGTTTATCTCTGGGCTTTCTATCCTGTTCCATTGATCTATATTTCTGTTTCTGTGCCAGTACCATACTGTCTTGATTACTGTAGCTTTGTAGTACAGTCTGAAGTCAGGGAGCCTGATTCCTCCAGCTCCATTTTTCTTTCTCAAGATTGCTTTGGCTATTTGGGGTCCTTTGTGCTTCCACACAAATTGTGAAATTCTCTGTTCTCGTTCGGTGAAAAATGCCATTGGTAGTTTGATAGGGATTTCATTTAATCTGTAGATTGCTTTGGGCAGTACAGGTATTTTCACAATGTTGATTTTTCCAATTCAAAAACATGGTATATCTCTTGATCTATTTCTATCATCTTTAATTTCCTTCATCAGTGTCATATTTTTGCATACAGGTCTTTTGTCTACGTAGGTAGGTTTATTCCTAGGTATTTTATTCTTTTTGTTGTAATGGTAAATAGGAGTGTTTCCTTTTTTTTTTTTTTTTTTTTGCGGTACACAGGCCTCTTATTGTTGTGGCCTCTCCTGTTGCGGAGCACAGGCTCTGGACGCGCAGGCTCAGCAGCCACAGCTCATGGGCCCAGCCACTCGGCGGCATGTGGGGTCTTCCCAGACTGGGGCACAAACCCATGTACCCTGAATCGGCAGGCAGACTCTCAACCACTGCACCACCAGGGAAGCCCTGGGAGTGTATTCTTAATTTTTCTTCAGGTTTTTCATTGTTAGTGTAAGGAAATGCAAGAGATTTCTGTGCATTAATTTTGTATCCTGCTACTTTACCAAATTCATTGATTAGCTCTAGTAGTTTTCTGGTAGCATCTTCAGGATTCTCTGTGTATAGTATCATGTCATCTGCAAACAGTGACAGTTTTACTTCTTCTTTTCTGATTTGGATTCCTTTATTTCTTTTTCTTCTCTGAATGCCATTGCTAAAACTTCTAAAACTACGTTGAATAATAGTGGTGAGAGTGGGCAACTTTGTCTTGTTCCTGATCTTACAGGATATGGTTTCAGTTTTTCACCACTGAGAATGATGTTGGCTGTTCGTTTGTCATATATGCTCTTTATTATGTTGAGTTAGGTTCTCTCTATGCCTACTTTCTGGAAAGTTTTTATCATAAATAGGTGTTGAATTTTGTTGAAAGCTTTTTCTTCATCTTTTGAGATGATAGTATGGTTTTTATCCTTCAATTTGTTAATATGGTTTATCACATTGAGTGATTTGTATATATTAAAGAATCCTTGCATTCCTTGGATAAACCCACTTGAACATGGCATATGATCCTTTTAATGTACTGTTGGATTCTTTTTGCTGGTGTTTTGATGAGGATTTTTGTATCTATGTTCATCAGTGACATTGGCCTGTAGTTTTCTTTCTTTGTGACATCCTTGTCTGGTTTTGGTATCAGGGTGATGGTGGCCTTGTGGAATGAATTTGGGAGTGTTCCTCCCTCTGCTATATCTTGGAAGGGTTTGAGAAGGATAGGTGTTACCTCTTCTCTAAATGTTTGACTGATTCCACCTGTGAAGCCATCTGGTCCTGGGCTTTTGTTTGTTGGAAGATTTTAAATCACAGTTTCAATTTCGGTGCTTGTGATTGGTCTGTTCATACTTTCTATTTCTTCCTGGTTCAGTCTTGGAAGGTTGTGCTTTTCCATGAATTTGTCAATTTCTTTCAGGTTTTCTGTATTATTGGCCTATATTTGCTTGTTGTAATCTCTCATGATCCTTTGTATTTCTTCAGTGTCAGTTGTTACCTCTCCTTTTTCTTTTCTAATTCTGTTGATCTGAGTCTCATCCTTTTTCTTGATGTATCTGGCTAATAGTTTATCAATTTTGTTTATCTTCCCAAAGAACTAGCTTTTAGTTTTATTGATATTTGCTATTGTTTCCTTCATTTCTTTTTCAGTTATTTCTGATCTGACCTTTATGATTTCATTCCTTGTGTTAACTTTGCATTTTTTTTGTTTTTCTCTCTCTAATTTCTTTAGGTGTAAGGTTAGGTTGTTTGAGATGTTTCTTGTTTCTTGAGGTAGGATTGTATTGCTATAAACTTCCCTCTTAGAACTGCTTTTGCTGCATCCCATAGGTTTTGGGTCGTCATGTTTTCATTGTCATTTGTTTGTAGGTATTTTTTAATTTCCTCTTTGATTTCTTCAGTGATCTCTGGGTTATTTAGTAGTGTATTGTTTAGCCTCCATGTGTTTGTATTTCTTACGGATTTTTTCCTGTAATTGATACCTAGTCTCATAGCATTGTGTTTGGAAAAGATATTTGATATGATTTCAATTTTCTTAAATTTACCAAGGCTTGATTTGTGCCTCAAGATGTGATCTATCCTGGAAAGTGTTCCATGAGCACTTGAGAAGATAGCATATTCTGTTGTTTTTGGATGGAATGTCCTATAAATATCAAAATTAAGTCCATCTTGTTTAATGTATCATTTAAAGCTTGTGTTTCCTTTTTTATTTTCATTTTGGATGATCTGTCCATCGGTGAAAGTGGGGTGTTAAAGTCCCCTACTAGTATTGTGTTACTGTTGATTTCCCCTTTTATAGCTGTTAGCATTTGCCTTATGTATTGAGGTGCTCCTATGTTGGGAGCATCAATGTTTACAATCGTTAGATCTTCCTCTTGGATTGATCCCTTGATCATTATGTAGTGTCCTTCTTTGTCTCTTATAACAGCCTTGATTTTAAAGTGTATTTTGACTGATATGAGAATTGCTACTCCAGCTTTCTTTTCATTTCCATTTGAATGGAATATCTTTTTCTTCCCCTCACTTTCAGGCTGTATGTGTCCCTATGTATGAAGTGGGTCCTATTTTGCTTCTCCTTGGCTACCATATTCAGTCATGTACTAAGTAAGAGTACTCAGTTTTACCTCCTGTGTGCTTTTGACTCTCTTCTCTTCAACTCCACTGTCATTGACTTCATTAGGTCATTATGATTTTAGGAAACAATAGTCATAACATCTCAGCTGCTCTCTCTCTCCCTCTCCTCTCTTCAAATTATTGGCAATGCTGCGTTCAACGTCCAACTTACCTTTCAAAAATAATAATGTCACAGTTCTACATAAGAACCTCTAATAAATTATCACTGCTCACAATATAATCAACACATACCTGCATAAATCTGGCTTTAATCTATTTTATTAACAATACCCATACCTGTTTTCTCTCCTTTCACGATAGCTAGTGTCCCTGCCATACTGAACATTTCCGCATCTGTCTCTTTTACACTGTTGTTACTTGGCATGGAGTACTCTCCTTTCCTGCAATGCCTTTCCCTTTCCGTATTCACTGTGGAACATCTATTAATCCCTCAGAAGTTTCAAACTGGTAGACACTGAGCAGACACAGTAGATGTTACTTGTTTGGATGGAACAAGTTCAAAAAGAAAACTAAATCTGAATGCCTTTAGATACACTTTTGCTCTCTAGTGCCTTCAATCCCCACTATTATCAAGCATCTCATTTTATCCTGATTCACACATTTATGCTACCTGATGAGCTTCTATATGCCTGTGTTTCCTTGCAATAGGGAGATAATAATTGTCTTTATAGCACTGGATGGCCACATTAGTTACCACAGAACAATATCTAGCACACAATAAGGCTAATTATTATTAGACAAAATAATACAGTAATTATTACTATTATTATTAAACTTTTATTGTCAAATGTATATTCTTACTGAACAATTTTCCAATTTAGGTTGACTCATAGTCCTGATTTATCCAGACTGTCTTGATTTTTAGCACTGAAAGTTCTACATCCAGGGAAATCTCTCAGTCCCAGACAAACCACAACAGTTGTTGGCCCTACCAATATACCCAAATAGAATCAGTCATTTCCATCTCAGGGCTCCTTTTGTACAGTATTCACTTCTTTTTTTATATAACTTTATACATGTTTGGTGTTGTGTAACATTTGTCTGTTTCCCCAACTTCCAATTACTTACAGTTGTTTTGTGCCCTCAATTTCCAAAGCAATACCCTATATAAGGGAAAATATAACTAAAGGAACTCCATAGAAGAATTCAAGTACCAAATTATGAGCTGTTGGCCTGGAAAAATACATATTTGTTGAATCAATAGTTCTTTTAATGGGAGGACTTTGACAAGTAATCTGTTGATAAAATGGGGGAAGTGGGAAATTACTTGGGTTTATGTTCCTCCTGTTGATATGGAGTAAAACTGGGTGGACCTAAGACCACCAGAGATTTTACCCCAAATTCACACTCTAGGCCCTAATGTATTAAATCCCCCCTAGACATATGAGTCATACATAAACTCTTCTTTCCTGTGTATTATATATTAATTAAATTTTGCTTTTACTGCAAAGAAACTATACACCTTAAGATGATGTATCCAAATTGTCAGATGCTTTTTCATTAGTGATGACTTAAGTTTATTAGTTGTGTGGTTGAAAAGATTCCTGGAGAAAAAAGTTATATATTTATAATTCATATACATCAGAAGTATTTGTTAGAAAATATTGTGAAAGACTAATCTGTATAACTCAAGCTGCCAAAATTTGTAATATTAATGAAATACAACAATACTGAAGCTAGGAGTAAGGCAAAATAATCACCTTTTTCTGCCAAACTTAGTCTGGGGGCAGAGAAAATTTTCCATACTTTTTTCTGAGGGCAGGAAAGCACAGGAGTCAGGTCTGGAGATAATCCTGACATGAATGTGAATTTAAAGACTTACAAGCTATGTACCCTTCAAAATTTGATCATCTCAGTAGCTCATTTAGCTGTGAAACAGGAATAACATCTAACTGTACAGATTTCTGTGAATTAAATATCACTAATTAAGCATTTGATATCTTAAATAACACGTGGCAGATCCTTGATAGATTCCAGTAGTTCTTGCTGTAGTCATTTTATATGAATTTGTATTTCCAGTGTCTGGATAGATGTACGTAACCAAAAGGTCACAAAATGTGCACTATGTTCATATCCCTATATCTGTTTCAAATATCTAAATCATTAAAGGTATAACATATATTGTCAGATCTAAAATACCTGACAATTTAAATTTTAATTCTGACTAAGTTGTTTAAAATTTTGTATATTGGAATGAATTTGATACTTGGGAACAGTGAGGATTGAAAATGCTAGAGAATAGAAAGATGTCTAAGGGCATTCAAATTTAGTTTTGATTTTGCTTTTGAACTTGATCCATCCAAAAACAAGTTAGGTGTTTCCAATTTTTATTCATTAGAATGAATAAACATAACAATGGTGATTGTGGGGAAGTCCCTGGTGGTCCAGTGGTTAGGACTCGGTACTTTCACGGGGTTGAAGGAGGTTTCAATCCATGATCTCTGGCTGGGGAACTGAGATTCCACAAGCCACGTGGCACAGCTAAAAAGTAAAATGGTGATTGTGGTAACATGTATCATGTTACAGATTAAAAGGTGTATTCGTTAGAGCAAATACCACCTTTACTTTCCCTGACACATTTGCAACTGATTAAAAGATATATACACGAATGAGAGAGACAAAGATCAAGATACACTTTACTTGATAAATTGGTGCACACATCTTCCATGTAGAGCTACAATGCTCTTCCTAATATTTCATTCTAAAATTCACTTACTCTACCAAACTGCAGGCCTCAACCTCATAGGAACAAAGCCCATCCTATTACAGTTATCATACGGCAGGAAAACCAGATCACAATGTCTCCTCAGTACCTACAGAGCACTAAGTTAATAGCTCACCATTATTCCCTTGGCAGGAGGGAGTGAGAAAGTGTAGCAAAGATGAAGGTGTCCCGTCCAAGCTTTTCCCTCTTGGAAGCAGAATGGAAATTCTCCCCCCTTATGAAGATATAATTACTGGGGAATAAGTGTTTGCCCCTAATCATCTCTATGATATTATTTGTACATCAGTTGATTCAAAAAGGATGTCTTTTTTAGTAATTTTGCATGATTAAAGGCAGTTACTAGCACCAAAAAATATCAATATGATCAATTACTTACACTCATTTTTATACAATCCTAATTACAAAACAAAATAGGAAAACGGGGAGTTTCATAAACGATTTGAGGCTCTGTGCTCACAATAATGTTAAGAAAGTTTATTAAGTTTGTCCAAAAAATAATAGTAGTTTAGATAGCCCATAATTATGGTTTGCTCCCAGGACAAAATATATCAATCCAAAGCATACTGTTTGGGGAAGTTGAAGAAATAGTGTGAAAATTTCTATCAACCAGATAAAGGAGAGATAGGATCAGGGGGAGTGGATGAGAGGACTGATATTCTTAAAGAGGGATGAGAACACCTGCCTTGTGTGCAATGTGGGTTTCTCATAAGTGCTGACACAGGAGAACACTCCAGGGATCAGGGGAAACTGGTGATCTAGTAAAATACAGTCTTTAGCTAAAGGTCAAATGAAATTATACTGAAAACCTTGGGGATACTTTAAAGTGGGAGCTAAAGATGGGGGCTGCTCATTAGAGCTTGTGCTTAAATACCAGTTTCACTTTATCAGGGAAATTGTTCATTTGTGTGAAAATGTGACCTCTGTCAGTTTGCCAAGCAGGCTGAGCCTGGGGGTGATCTCAGGCTCACATGTGCTGGCAGAAGTTAAAGCTACCCGGGGACTACTTTCAAAGGACATTGCCAAGGTTAGCAGACCCAAAATCTGACCTTCCTCTTCTTTCTTTCCATTTATATCTGTTAAAGTTCAAACAGTTCTTTTTTTTTCCCAAAAAAGAAAGCGCTTCAAATGCAATAAAATGATAAAAGATTCCAAGGGGATGAAGCTATAAGAAGAGAAGGTAAAATAAAAATGTTTCATTTAGGAAGCCGGGTTATTTAGGGAAAGATAAGTCAGATAGCTTGTTAACAATTACCATATTTCTTAACCTAGACTAGATTTAACCTTAAAATTTTATGGTGCTACCACCTTTTAACCAGAGGTAAGTATTATTGCTAATGTATTAATGAAGAAAAAGAAGAGAGAGGCTTTTTCACAGGATGTTTTTTATCCAGAGAAGCTAATAATTCAGAATTCTTTGAATTCTCCAAATTTACAGACCATCTTATCACATATCCGTGTAAATTAAGCTACAAAGGAAAGGAATGATGGGCTGAGATTTAATGGTATGGATATGTAATGATTAACAAAAAGTTGAATTGTAAAAATCTATGTTAAGTACCTACTACATGCTAAGATTTTAATTTTTCTTTCATATTTCTATATGCAATTATTAGGTTTCTGAATATAACTACTTGCTTATTATCGGTCTCCACTTACTAGTGTATATTCCTCCAGAGAGAATGGATTTTGTCATATTAACTGCTGTATTCCTGACATCTAGAACAGTACCTGACACATTTTGTTTGTACTATTTCTACATAATACCTATTTGTACTACTTTACTCTTTCTTTACTGAATAAATACACAACAGATATGCTCATATATACAATCGTTTTAACAATCACATAAACTAGTTATTTAAGAAATAACAATGTTGATGTTTACTCTCATCGTTAATGAGTGGTAAAAAATGTAACTATGATTTCTAATTGTATAGACTTCTCACCTCAGTAGACGGCATGTTTATTTGTAATAGAGTGTTTTTATTTATGTTTTTAACATACAGGTCTGAACAATTTTCCTAGTATAATTAAAATTAGTTTGAGTCAAGTACTTTATTGGGAGCTTTGCATATATTAATTAGTCATATATATGTGGGAAGTTAAGGCTATTCTTAGCCTGAATCAGAAGAAATTTTCGGTACTCCACTATTTTTAACCTGCATAAATAGCAATTTCATGTGGTTCAGTAGAATATGATCTCCATTTTACAAGGGGTAACTGAGGTTTAGAGAAATTAAATACATTGTACAAAGCCCAATATCAGTAAGCAATAAACATACGATGTGAACTTATATCTAATTACAAATGCCATTTTCTATCTCTTGCTTCTCAAATATGGCTTTGGCAGTGGAATCTCAAAAGTACTGAAGTCAGAGATAAACATCACACAGTATTTTGGATATTCTCTTTGTTTTAAAACAAACATGGAATTATATAAAGTACAATACAAAATTAAATGAATTCTTAAGACTACTAGAGGCTAAGCTCTACATAGCTTTCACACTATGTGGGATCACTCTGTGTTAGGAGTGCTCCACTAGAAAATGGTAGGAAGCAGAGCCCACTCACTCCCAGAGCTCCCTCCCATACCACTATCTTAGAGTAAATGCCCACAATGCCACAATGAGATCAGCCACTGATCAGTAGAGTTGTATAATCTGCTAAGGACAAGAAAAAGGTTATTTTCTTTAAAGGAAAAAAATTTACCTCTTATCAATGTCATCTATATGTAATGATTCATTTAAGATAGAGCAGTCAATGTTAAACATTAACATATTTTCTAGTACTTCAGAAATGAATATGAATGGATGTGGAATATACTTAGGTAAAATATACTTTTTTTTTGAAAATTATATTTTCTCCTCTTTAAAATTACTTTCTAGACCCTGAATGGACTGGCTCAGCTTGGGGCCCATGTCCACCCATATGCCCAGACAGGGCATAACAGATGCAAAACTTCCACCAGGAACACATGATACAAGTGGAGACTGGACACATTTCCAAAAGGAAGAGGAATACTATTCCAGAAGTAGGGAGGGCAGTGGGGTGGAACTGTATCATCATATTCTAAAACTTTGATATAAAAAAAGGAATATTATGCATTTAAAATTAACCTCATGTATTATCCAGGAGATTATATCTGGATTTCAATTTTCTTATTTTTTTTTGTTTTGTATTTTGTTTTGTTTTGTTGTTTTTTTTACCATTCTGCTATTAATCCAGGCAATCAATAAATTGCCGACTAAGCACCTTATAAGCACAAAATAGAATCTTTAAAAAGTAAATAAGCACCTCCCCAAATAAAAGAATAAAATTACTTTCTATATGCATTACTTTCTTAATAGAAAGTATCGTGTCTGCATTTCTATTATACATCATGAAAATGAAAGACAGTGTTTCTGAAAACTTTTATCTAGAAGGTAATATTTAATTTCTGATTGTAATTTCAAAACTTATGAAATCTTCAAACACCTTTGATTTTCTATTTAAGCAGTAAATGAAAACCATTCAAAAACACAAAGTATTCAAATATATTAAAAAAAGACTACAAATAGTTCAGTGACCCAGGTGTTATTTATATAGGCACTTCTCTCAATTGACTTTAAATGAAATGCATTCTTTTTCAATTAGAATTCTGAGTGGGATCACATAATTATTTAATGAACTGATTATCAAGGTTATAGTCATCAAACACAGCTTTCTGGGCAGACTCACTTTCCTAAAATAACATGCAGTCTCTACAGACATATGAAAACAACTTTGACCTCTGAAGGGTTTTTTTCTTTTTTAATTTGGTTTTACCTTGAATTCTCATTTAGTGAGCAAAAGATTATGTGAAAGAAAATTAAATTTGGATGAGACTTTTTATTTAGCTGATTTCTATACTGCTACTGAAACTCCTATATATCTTTTATTAAAGCAATTAGAAAAAAATTCCCTCGCAGAACTCACATTTCACACTAGCACCTCATTAGCTTTCCAGGGTGTTTTACCAAGAAGTAATAAGGAGGGCAGAAATGGTGTTTGTTTTTAAATAGGGTATAATGTGACTGGGGATAACTTCTATAATCCTCAAAAGAGACAGAAGAGTTTATTTTTACCCTTAAGAAGGTGGAAAAGTCAAAGTCATGCTGAACATTAAGATTTGAAATAGGTAAGCAAAGCACCAGCCAAGACGCAGTGCCATTCCCTGTCACAGCCAGCTGGAGCTAATTGTATTAGTTATGATAATAGTGCCCTCCAGAGGAATTCTGCAGGAATTAGAAAGGCATATGGAAAATGAAAGGCTATGAAAATGATGAATTTAAATACACACTTGTAAAGTAAATTAACATATTAATCTTACCTAGATAATTAAAATATGCTTTAGTTTAACTTTAGTACTGAAAGATGGCACTACATTCATAACAAAAATATCTACAAACACTTTTTAATATTTTAGGCTGTGAATCTTTACTTATATATTATATTCTTCGTGTATGCTAAAATATTAACATGTTAGAGAAAATATAATTTAAAGAACCAGTAAAGGACTGAGATTAAGGAATTTAAATTTATGATCCAGTTGTTACTTTTCTTTCATGGTATTTCTTTTGTCAAGTCTTTAGAATTTAGTGTAAATAGAGCTATATTCCTAACATTAGTATCGCTGAAATGAGGCAAAATTATAAACAAGCATTATCAATCACTGAAAGTAAATTAAAATGGGGGACTCCAAAGCACCAGGTTATAGACAGTAAGCCCCATTTAATACCACAAAATGTTAACAAGTTAAAAATAGGTAGTAAGTACACAAAATGAAAAATAAGAGGCCTCCTTATGTTTGTCATTTAAATACTTATACTTTCTTAATTTTAGAGAATGCCTAATGATTACTTCATATGATGATTTATTGTCATTATCATTAAAATTGCCATTTTATCATGCTAGGCACTGAGGCAAATGCTGGGAAAATGGAATTCATATTTAAGGATTTCACTGCCTTTTACCTCACTCACCATTGTCAGCCACCAACATAATGATTTTCTGAATTTGAAATCTTGGAGGATAAAACAAATCATCAGAAAACAAATTCCTTTCAGTAATTTACTAAGATAGCTATAAAGAGTTGAAATTTTTCTCTTAAAATTTAATACCAAAAACCACACAAAGAAGAAAAGGAGTGAAAGACAAAAGTAAGAAAAAAGAACAGGGGCAACAAATAGAAAACAGTAACAAATATGGTAGGTAAATTAATCCAACTATACCAACATTCACATTAAATGTCAATGATCTAAGTGCACCAATTAAAAGACAGAGATTGTTAGACTGGATCAAAAAACAAGACCAAATTATATGGTATCTATAAGAAACCGACTTTAAATATAAAGACACATATCAAAAGTAAATGGATTTGTAATGTCACTACAATATATCTGCATACATATTGTCCTATTTGTCAAACCCTGTTTGAACACTGTATCATTTATAATAATTCTAGAGACCTGAAGGGTTAAGTTTTTCTTACACTGCTCTTTTTTTTTAAATAGAACTTTATTGGAGTAAAATTGCTTCACAATACTGTGTTAGTTTCTGTTGTACAACAAAGTGAGTCAGCCATAGGCATACATATGTCCCCATATCCCCTCCCTCTTAAGCCTCCCTCCCATCCTCCCTATCCCACCACTCTAGGTCATTGCAAAGCACCGAGTTGATCTCCCTGTGCTATGTTGTTGCTTCCCACTAGCTAACTATTTTAAATTTGGTAGTGTATATATGTTGATGCTACTCTCACTTCGCTCCAGCTTACCCCCAACCAACCTGTGTCCTCAAGTCTATTCTCCATGTCTACATCTTTATTCCTTCCCTGCAACTAGGTTTATCAGTACCATTTTTGTTTTTTTTAAGATTCCATATATATGCGTTAGTATAAGTATTTGTTTTTCTCTTTCTGACTTACTTCACTCTGTATGACAGACTCTAGGTCCATCCATCTCACTACAAATAACTCAGTTTCATCCCTTTTTATGGCTGAGTAATATTGAATTGTATGTATGTGCCACATCTTCTTTAATCATTCACCTGTCGATGGACATTTAGGTTGCTTCTATGTCCTGGCTATTGTAAATAGTGCTGCAATGAACATTGTGGTACGTCTCTTTTTGAATTATGGTTTTCCTAGGGTGATATGCCCAGTAGGTGGGATTGCTGCATCATATGGTAGTTCTATTTTCAGTTTCTTAAGGAACCTCTATACTGTTTTCCATAGTGGTTGTACCAATTTACATTTCCACCAACAGTGCAGGAGGGTTCCCTTTTCACCACACCCTTTCCAGCATTTATTGTTTCTAGATTTTTTCATCATGGACATTCTGACTGGCATGAGGTGATACCTCATTGTAGTTTTCATTTGCATTTCTCTGATAATTAGTAATGTTGAGAATCTTTTCATGTACCTCTTCTCCATCTGTATGTCTTCCATGGTGAAGTGTCTATTTAGGTCTTCCACCCATTTTTTAACTGAACTGTTTGTTTTTTTTTGATATTGAGCTCCATGAGTGTTTGTATATTTTGCAGATTAATCCTTTGCCTGCTGTTTCATTTGCAAATATTTTCTCCCATTCTGAGGGCTGTCTTTTTGTCTTGTTATGGCTTCCTTTGCTGTGCAAAAGCTTTTAAGTTTAATTAAGTCCCATTTGTTTATTTTTGTTTTTATTTCCAGTACTCTAGGAGGTGGGTCAAAAAAGATCTTGCTGTGGTTTATGTCAAAGAGTGTTTTTCCTATGTTTTCCTCTAAGAGTTTTATAGTGTCTGGTCTTACATTTAGGTCTTTAATCCATTTTGAGTTTATTTCTGTGTATGGTGTTAGGGAGTGTTCTAATTTCATTCTTTTACATGTAGTTATCCAGTTTTTCCAGTACCACTTATTGAAGAGACTGTCTTTTCACCACTGTATATCCTTGCCTCTTTTGTCATAGATTAGTTGATCATAGGTGCGTGGGTTTATCTCTGGGCTTTCTATCCTGTAACATTGATCTATATTTCTGTTTTTGTGCCAGTACCATATTCTCTTGATTACTGTAACTTTGTAGTATAGTCTGAAGACAGGGAGTCTGATTACTCCAGCTCCATTTTTTTCTCTCAAGACTGCTTTGGCTAATCAGGGACTTTTCTGTCTCCATACAAATTTTAAGATTTTTTGTTCTAGTTCTGTAAAAAGTGTCACTGGTAATTTGATAGGGATTGCATTGAATCTGTAGATTGCTCTGGGTAGTATAGTCATTTTCACAATATTGATTCTTCCAATCCAAGAATATGGTATATCTCTCCACCTGTTTGTGTCATCTTTGAGTTTTTCTCATCAGTGTCTTATAGTTTTCTGAGTACAGGTCTTTTACCTCCTTAGGTAGGTTTATTCCTAGGAATTTTATTCTTTTTGTTGCAATGGTGAATGGGATTGTTTCCTTAATGTCTCTTTCTGATGTTTTGTTGTTAGTGTATAGAATGCAAGAGATTTCTGTGCACTAATTTTGTATCCTGCAACTTTACCAAATTCATTGATTAGCTCTAGTAGTTTTCTGGTGGTTTCCCCTAATTCTTGAGAGCTAATTTAATTTGCTATAAAATTAAAATTTTCTATTATTTCCCTGAGCAATTTAAGCATATTGTTTTATTAATTATGTACCTTATTTTGTTGCTTTATATAAGTCTTCTGGCAGTTCAGTTTTTATTTTATTTAAGATTGCTATTAAGATTTTTTTTTTCCATTTTGGTATTATGTATATCTGGATTCATTTTTATTTATAGTTCTTGGCCCTGATTTGCTTCTTACAAAGCCAGATTTCTTACTTTTCATCAAGTCTGGAAAAATTTGGCTTTATATTTTTGAAAATTTTCTGTCTGAAAATGTCTCTATTCTTTCTTAAGGACTCTAAATGAGTCCTATAATCTCCTATGAGATATATTCTAATTTCATATCTCTTAACTGTCTTGAATTTTTCTGTCTTTTTATACATCTGTGCTACCATTCTGGGCTATTCCCTCACAACTATGAATCCAGATTACTAATAATTGCTTTAGCTGAGTTTAATGTACTATTTAATCCATTTGATGAGTGTTTATATTTTTTCAACTATTTTTTTCTTTTAATTTCAAATATATATATATTCTTTTTTAACCTGTTTCTTCCAGATTATATGTGTGTGTGTAATTTTCTGCTTTTATTGCATTTTGTCTATCCTTACAGTATTTTGTTCTATCCCCTTGCAGGTTTTATGCTTTCCTTTATTGCTTTAATCATTTGAAACATATTAGCTTTATTATTTTCATTTAGTCCTATTATCTCAAAATTATGGCTTCTTTTTGCTAGAACTGATGCTTTGTTCATGACACTTTGTTCATTCACTTGTATTGTGATTTATTTTTAACTGTAAGCTGCCTTTTAGTGAGGCTTGTATTTTTTCCCTACTGAATTCTTTCCAGCTTTGATTATAAGAGGGTGGCTCTAGAGTGGTGTTACAGGTTTTTTAAGGGTAATTCTGGACTGGGACAACTTTTTTTGCTTATCTCTTGGACTGAGGACTTCAGCACACAGTCAGCACCTTTTATTCATACTTGATATAACCTGAGACATAGACCTCAGATCTTGATTTCTCACAGGGAAACATTTCTGCTTGACTAACAGGGAAAAGTTTTGATTTTCTTTTCTCCCAAAACTGGTGGTCAGAGTATGTCTAATACCTCTTGTAGGGCAGATTTTTATGGGTTCAAGTCTTATTGCAAGAGTCTGTTTAAAATCACACCTCTAAGTAATCATAGGGTCAGCTTAACAATAGTGCTCTTCACCCTAGTTTTTGGCCCTTCTCTGTGTGTACCACTGGGGGTTTCTTCTCTTTTTTAAGAAGTCAGATGAGCAATCCACATTATTCCGGATTTCTAATTTTTTGTAGGGATAAAGGATAGGTTTTTTGCATTAGTTTAAGTGGCAAGTTTATGGAAACAGTTTAGTTGCTGTAATTGACTACTCTAATACTTGGTGTGAGCAGTGAGGAAGCTGCTCAAAACATACATCTTGGTTGCCGTGATCCAGAAAAGAGAGAGCACTGCAACAGCAGGATTTCGTAAGTGGAAGTATACAAGAATATCACCAATATTTATGAAAATATTGTAGAGTTTTGTATATTCACAAGGTAAATATTGGGAATTCAACCTAATTTTACTTATCAAGACTAATTATAGCTCTATAAAGTGAGAAAAAAAGGCCTCCAAATGATGCTTCTGAATCAATATGTGTTTTATAATACACTAGGAAGGGAAAAAATGATTATTAACTGGATCTATGAAAAAGAATGGTAGAGGCGCACTGTTAACAAAGATAGAATTTTTAGGAATTATTTTTTAATAAAAATCCTTACTTAGGAACGGAATTCAATTAACTCAAAAATGCTATTACTACTTTTTAAAGAGCCTTCAAAGTATTTTAGGTATAAATTTCCCTATTTTTTAATTAAACAAGAAATGGAAAAATAGAATTGTACCTTAATGTAATCACATTTCTAATTATACTAATATTGAATTAATGTGAAGTTATCATGTAGCTATAACAAACACACTACACTAAATTTCATATAATTTTTTAGTATTCTGAGGGACATGAAAAGCCATTAACCCTTTAACTTTTATAGATTTTATAGATGAAGAAACAAAAATTAAGAGATTAAGAGTTTAAGAAATTTACCTCAAGTTATAAAATAATTTCAGCAAAGCTGAGCTATCCATTTGGTTTCCTAACTCTGGATGGAAGCTCTTTTCACTAGACCAATAGTCCTCAAAGTATCATCTATAAACCTTGAGGTTCCAGACTCTGAGGAGGTCCATGAGGTCAAAATATTTTCATAAAAATACAAAATGTTATATTCCTTTTACACTTTGTTGGCATTTGCACTGATGGTACAAAAGTAATTGCAGGTAAAACTGCTATCACAAAACAAGGAACTGGTATAAATTTTTCTAGTAGTTACTATGCTCTTTACTGAAACCCAGGGACAGTAAAAAGAAAAAAAAAGTCAGTTTCATTAAGAATAAAATCAGTAAAACATATTTTTTATGAAGTCTGATTAAGCTGTATTCATTAATTTTATAAAACCTCAGCCTTTGGATATGAGTTATTTTCATATTCTGGATAATTAAATGAGAATTACACGAAGCATATTTGTTGCATATCAAAGTATAATGATTATCTTGAAGAAAAGCAAATGTGCAATTGTTTGAACTGTGAGCTGAACTACGCCCCTTTCAAAGGAACACCATTTTTACTTATAGGAATTACTGACAGAAACCATGGCTAGTCAAACTTGGGTATTGGGTATTTGCTATTCTCAAAACTAAATTAAGTGTGATTGTCATTTTTTTTAAAAATAAGAACTATTTGCTGCCAACAACCAAATTCAATCTTTGAAACAAAAATTTAAATTTAAAAAAATTTGTACCCACCACTCAGCTTAGTATATTGCAACACCTTAAGACTTAGGTGAGTGGTGATATTAACAAATGTGATTTGTTTTTGGATATTGTTTAATGAAATGTGTTACCACTTGAAACATACACATAACTCAGTAAATCAGTACTTTCCAAATAAAAAATGCATGACATTACAAAATCATACATGAGTAAAAGATCCATTGAAAGATAAACTAATCAATTTTAATGTAAATTTTTATTAATAAGGTTTCAGATTCCATACTGCAACTAACATTTAGGAAACTACTACCTGATGAGTTTTGTTTTGGTATCAAAGAATAATGGCCACAATGATGTGAAACGGCTGTAATTTACTACACTAATACTTGTTGTGAGCAGTGAGGAAGCTGCTCAAACATATATCTCGGCTGCCATGGTACAGAAAAAAGAGAGCACTGCAACAGCAGGATTTCGTAAGTGGAAGTATACAAGAATATCACCAATATTTATGAAAATATTTATAGTTTTCCCTTTCCAACTACATATCTGAGTGAGGCTAAGGGAATGCAAAAGCATTTACCAGAGTCCATCAATCTTCTATTGAACCAGACACTAAGAAGTTTTGCAATAATGTTTTTTAAAATGCCAATTTTCTCTTTTATAGTTTTTGGAAAATACAGTTTTTAAATTAAAATAAATATGCTATTTGTCATTTAGAAGTATATTATTACTGTTTTAAAATAAATTTATACACTTACAACTGATACCACACAAATATAAAGGATGATAAGAGACAGTTATGAACAATTATACACCAACAAATTGGATGACCTAGAGGAAAAAAAGATGAATTCTTAGTAATATACAACCTACCAAGAATGAATCATGAAGAAATAGAAAAAATGAGCAGACCAATTATTAGTAAGGAGATTCAATCAGTAATCAAAAACCTCCCAACAAACAAAAGTCCGGGACCAGATGGCTTCACTGGTGAATTATATCAAACGTCTAAAGAAAAGTTAATACCAATAGTTCAGAAACTATTCCAAAAAACTGAAGAGGAAAAAGCATTCCCAAATTCATTCTACAAGGTCAACATTACCCTGATACCAAAACCAGACAAGAAAAGTAAATTATAAGGCCAGAGTAAATTATTACGAGAAAAGTAAATTACAGGCCAATGTCATAGATGCAAAAATCCTCAACAAAATATTAGCAAACTGAACTAAACAATATATTGAAAGAAGCATACATTATGATCAAGTGGGATTTATTTCAGGGATTCAAGGATGGTTCAACATCTGCAAATCAATGTGACACACCTCATTAATAAAAAGGATAAAAATCATATGCTCATAATAATATATGCAGAAAGATTTGTGGGTTGACAAATCCACATCCTTTCATGATAAAAACTCTTCATAGGGCTTCCCTGGTGGCGCAGTGGTTGAGAGTCCGCCTGCCGATGCAGGGGACGCGGGTTCGGGCCCTGGTCTGGGAAGATCCCACATGCCGCGGAGCGGCTGGGCCCGTGAGCCATGGCCGCTGAGCCTGCACGTCCGGAGCCTGTGCTCCGCAACGGGAGAGGCCACAACAGTGAGAGGCCCGCGTACCACAAAAAAAAAAAAAAAAAAAAAAAAAAAACTCTTCACAAACTGGGAACACACATGGTACAGAGGGAACAAACTTCAATATAATAAAGGCCATATATGACTAGCCCACAGCTAACATCACACTTAATGTGAAAATGTGAAAGCTTCCCTCTAAGTTCAGGAACAAGACAAGGATGTTCCCTCTCATCACTTTTATTCAAAATAGTACTAGAAGTCCTATTCAGAGCAATTAAACAAGAAAAATGAGATGGATTATATATAAAGACTCCACCAAAAACCGTTAGAATTAATAAACAAAATAGGTCACTTAGAAGCATACAAAATCAATATACAAAAACCATCTGTGTTTCTATACACTAACAACTATCAGAAAGATAAAAACCAACCCTGTTTACAATAACATCAAGAAGAATAAAATACTTAGGAATATATTTTACCAAGAAGGTGAAAGATCTGTACACTTAAAACAATAAGATATTGATGAACAAAATGAAGAAGGCATAAATAAATGGAAAGATATTCCATTCTCATAGACGGGAAGAATTAATATTGTTAAAATGTCCATACTACTCAAAGCAATCTAGAGATTTAATGCTATCCCTATCAAAATTCTGATGTCCTTTTATACTGAAATTGAACAAAAATCCTAAAATCTATATGGAATCACATAATACCCCACATAGCCAAACAATCTTGGAAAGAAAAACAAAGCTGGAGGTATCACACTTCCTGACATCAAACTAAATTACAAAGCTATAATAATCAAAACAATGATAGTGGAATAAAAACAGACACAGAGATCAATAGAACAGAATAGAGAGCACAGAAATAACCCCATACATATACGGTCAATTAATTAATGACAAAGAAGCCAAGAATATACAATGGGGAAAGGATAGTCTCTTTAATAATTAGTGTTGGGCAAACTGGATAACCATATGGAAAAGAATAAAACTGGACCCCTATCTTACACCACACACAAAAGTCAACTCAAATCGGATTAAAGACTTGAATGTAAGACGTGAAACCATAAAACTCCTTGAAGAAAACTAGGGGGTGAGTCTTGACATTAGTCTTGCCAATGATTTTTTGTATTGACACCAAAGCAAAGTCAACAAAAGCAAAAATAAACAAGTGGGACTATATCAAACTAAAAAGTTTCTGCACAGCAAAGGAAACAATCAACAAAATAAAAAGGCAGCATACCAAATGGGAGAAAATATTTGCAAGTTGTATATCTGATAAGGGTTTAACATCCAAAACACATTAAAAACTCACACAATTAAAGCACAAAAACCAAACAATCTGATTAAAAAATCGATAGAGGAACTAAACAGATATTTTTCCAAAGAAGACATACAAATGGCTAACAGGTAAATGAAAAGATGCACAACATTACTAAGTATCAGGGAAATGCAAGTCAAAACTACAATGAGGTATCACCTCACACCTGTTAGAATGGTTATTATTAAAAAGACAAGAGATAAGAAGTGTTGGTTAGGATGTGGAGGAAAGGAAATCCTTGTGTACTGTTGGTGAGAATGTAAGTTGGTGCAGCCACTATAGAAAACTGTATGGAAGTTCCTCAAAAAATTAAAAATAGAATTACCATATGATCCAGCAGTCCCACTTCTGGGTATATATCCAAAGGAAATGAAGAAAAAATCTCAAAGAGACGCATGCACTCTCCTCTTTATTGCAGCATTATTCACAATAGCCAAGATACACACACACACACACAATGGAATATTATTCAGCTGTGAGTAAGGACATCCTGTCATTTGTGCAATATAGATGAGTTTTGAGGGCATTATGCTAAGTGAAGCAAGTCAGACAAAGGAAGACAAATACTGTATGACATCACTTGTATGTGGAATCTAAAAAACCTGAACTCATAGAAACAGAGAGTAGAGTGGTGGTTACTAGGTCCTGAGGGGGCGGGGGGGCAGGGGAATGGGAGATATTGGTCATATGGTACATACTTCTGGTTATAAGATAAATATGTTCTAGAAATCCAATATACAGCACAGTCATGATAGTTAATAATACTGTATTATATACTTGAAAGTAGCTAAGAGATTAAATCTTAAATGTTCTAACCACAAAAAAGAACTAGCAATTAAGTGACATGATGCAGGTGTTAGCTAATACTAGGTGGTTATCATTTTGCAGTGTATGTGTATTAAATCAACTTGTCACCCACCTTAAACTTGCCCAAAGTTATATGTCAGTTATATCTCAATCAAGCTGGGAAAAATAAATTCAAAGAAAAAATTAATTAATATATATATTTTAAATATTTCTCAGTTACCATTTCTAATATGATGTTTTAATATACATAAACTATATGAACAAAAGTTATTCAGTGGTTCTTATTTTTAGGAGGATAAAATATTCTTGAGACCATAAGTTTTGAGAATTGCTCCATTAGATTGAACTTGATTCTTCAAGAGACAAATGAATCTAGTAATTTCTTTATAGGGAAGAAATATAATTACAAAGCTATAGCACACTTTTAATTCCAACTGCACTAAATTATCAATGAAACTTTTAGATATTATATGGGTGACAGAAAAAGAATAATAAAATTTCTAAAAAAAGTTTATAAAAGTCCTTTTAAGCCTTGATCTCCCTGTCCAGGCCTTGGGAGTTAGTGAAAGAGGGGGCATTAAACAGCTAGATTGTTACTGGTAACTGTTTAATTGTATAAATTAAATGTGTCAACAGTAACAGTTAACGTAAGAGATTGGAGAAAACGATTTTGATAGTGGTCATGACAATCATTCAAGGTGCTCAAACAAGGCATGGGACATCAACAGTAACAGTTAACGTAAGAGATTGGAGAAAATGATTTTGATAGTGGTCATGCCAATTATTCAAGGTGCTCAAACAAAGCATGGGAACATGTAACTTTATTTGTGTAGCAACTGATAAGATAAAATCAAGGGTGAACAAAACTCCTTTCATAATGTATAGTGAATCATTAAACATGAAATGAGCTTCTGAGCTCACCCTGATTGCCTTGAGAGAGAAATAAAATGAGAGAAATAAAATTAAAATAAAGAAGAAATGATAAGGTAAGTAATACTGATATACAATGTGTTGTGAAATATTATCTATATTTATATAATCATAGAAATGCCTAAATAATTATCAAAATTATTAATTCATAAATGACATTAGAATTCCAATAAGCAACGTTTTCTACAACGTACATTTATTTAAATTTCAGGGATAGTTTTTCTGGGTAAAAATAAAACGAAATATAGCAAGAATACTTTGTTTAATCATTTAATTGTTGAGGATTATGGTTCAAAACTCTTCTTTTAGAGATGGGACTATAAAACCCAGAAAGGTTAAATGATATGGTCAAGGTCAGTATTTGATTTCCACTTGGTCCAAAGAACAATTCAAATTCAAAGAAAAGAGGTAAAATAGAAACCTTAAAAACACAGATCACTCTAGACATTTTAGTCACAAACAGAGTGTGCAGTTGAAGAACAGCAGTGAGAATGCTGAACCCTTAAGAAACCAGTGGTAAGATAATAAAGTCCTTATTACAGAGCTATCACTTTGGATTATTTTTATCTTCTAGTTTTTGAAACTAGCTTTCATTTTTAATGTGTACATACTATTCCTACAGTTCTTGCATTTTTAAATAGAATTTCAAATTCAGAAAATCTAAATGTGACACTGGGCTTCACACTGAATCTGTCATTGTAACAATATTTAGAGAGTATTCTCACAAGCTCATTAATGTAATATTCTGAGTATTTTTGTTGTTAGATATTACTACAGATAACAGAAAATTATGATTGAATCCCTGCTTTGAAGATCTTATGTTCACTAGGAGAGAACAAACTTAATTATATTTCAAGGTACCGTGTGCTAATAACTATGAGACACAGAGGCTCTATTACAAGAGTTTAGTGTAAAAATAGTGATAGAAGAATATTGGCTGCCACAGTGATCTTGGTAAATTAAAGATATGGAATCAAGCAAAATAAATTTATCTGCCAAAGAAAATTTCTGGAAGAAAAGGACATTTGCCCCAAATTCCATAATATATAATAAAGTAGAAAACTAACTGTCAATAGAGATAACAAGAGAATCAGAAGTTAATAACAGGACCTAAAAAGAAAATAAAAGAATATAAAACCTAAGATAATTCCAGTATAATCAGCTCTCGTCAAACCCTTCGTAAAAGGAGACATAGATTCTAATAGTTAGGCAGTATAACACACTGGGATTCTGGAGGTTCTTAGTGGATTGCTAAAAGAGTCTAATAAAACAGAGCACTTGGTAGGCATGAATTTTACATTACTTTTGGTGGAATTCTGAGCTTTTGTCATACCTAATTTCTGGGTCTCTGAGAACTATCTTAATCCAGAAGACCCATGAATCAGGTAATTTTCTCTGATATCTTACATTATCATTCTAAAAGTGATAAAAAAAATTTTTTATAGATCTTTATTGGGGTATAATTGCTTCACGATACTGTGTTAGTTTCTGTTGTACAGCAAAGTGAATCAGCCATATGCATATATATATCCCCATATCTCCTCCCTCTTGACCCTGCATCCCACCCTCCCTATCCCACCCCTCTAGTTCATCGCAAAGCACCAAGGTGATCCCTGTGCTATGTTGCTGCTTCCCACTAGCCATCTATTTTACATTTGGTAGTGTATATATGTCCATGCCACTCTCTCACTTCATCCCAGTTTCCCCCTCCCCACCCATGTCCTCAAATCCATTCTCTATGTCTATGACTTTATTCCTGCCCTGCCACTAGGTTCATCCGTAGCATAATTAAAGTGTTAACCAAGCCAAAAGAGTACTAGGATTCCCCATCATTATTGGATGAGGTACATCTTAAGCACCTCTAATGCCATCAAGTTGCTTAGAGCTTGGAGATTAGCTAAGAAGACATAGTCTTGTGCTCAGGACATTTATGTAGCTTTTTAACAACAAATGTTAATTTAAAAAACAATTCAGAAATGATGTATGAGAAATGGAGTTAAATTCAAAACATGTAAGTGTGCAGTATAGATAATAATAATATTGATGGTGTCTGGGAAGGAAGAAAGCACAATATATTTTAAAATTTAGCAAGGTAGATTATAATAAAAGATTTGTTTTGAAGTCAAAGATTTGGGTGAGATTCCCAGATTTATAGTTTTTCCATGTGCTGTCATGGAAGTGCTACGTTCCTTCTGGCTCTCAATTTTTTATAAAGGGAATGTATTTTCATATGCCCATAATTTTTCAAGAATTTTTGTGAATATCAAGAGATAAAACACGAGAACTGAAAGGTACTATAAGATATTAATTGGGCATCTGTATTTTAAGGTACTCGATTAATGAGGTGCTGTGAGCCAAAAAGAAATAGGGAAAAGCTTATGGAGGAAGAAAAAAGGCATATCCTATAATATATAGTTCAAGTTTGGGAGTATTTATTACTTAACAAGCACAGTGCTTTTTTCTTTATATTTTACTATCACTTATTTCCAATGAATTCCCATTTTAATTCAGAGTTAACATCTGCACTTTATACTTTTTGATATTGGTGTAATATAATTAAACACTGAGAAGAATCCTACTTCACAGTGAAAGATTTACTTACATTCAGTATTATAAAATAGTTGCAGCATTCTATCACATCATTGATATATAAAGCGGAGTCCAATTTAGTAATTTATCATTAGGAATATGACTGTCATGTCAGAGACTGGAATTCTCTGATGGTCAAAACTAGGACATACTCCCCCCACAGGCTGAACTATATAGAAACTCAAATTATGATTATAATCAATTGTTTGTTTGGCAGAATCTGAAGCAGAAAAAGAGGAATGTTATAGTTTGAATATTTAATGGCAATAGACTAAGATGATGAGAATCATTTATTTTTGTGTTGGAGATTGTCTATACCTGAACTTCCCAAATCATATCACAAGGGGCTGATAAAGAAAAATGTGTGTAAAGCATAATGTGTACTCAACAAATTCTAGAAATTCTAAACAAATTAGAATTTGCTTTCCTGGAATTAGTGTTCCAGGAAACCCAGGTTGACTATGGAATGGTAATACTGAAAAGGTTCCAGTTTCTCCTCACAAGATGTGTGGACATCTCTTTTGTGGCATGCCCAACATCTATAGAGAGGGGGAGCCAGGACAATCAGAATCAGTGAGATTTCAATTTGTGAGAACTGGTGGGAAGCAGAAATTAACTTCCTGGATTGTGAGCTATGGAGGTGGTACCTGACAGCTACCAAGGGCACTTGAAAATAAGGCAGACAGAGAGGAAAGCAAAAGTGAGACAGGAAAAAAGAAAGACCAAGTTCTGATTTTGAATTCTTACATCAAGCAGTGTCTGAAGTCAACTGTACCTCTTAATTTTTAAGTTATATAAACTTGTAAATTCTCTCTTTCCTCCCCTCCCACTTCTAAACCAAACTGCAACCAAAACTAGCTTTACTGACTAACATGGGCAATATCTGGATAGGTTCCCCCAACTTTGATTCCACAGCTGCTTTTTGTATGTTTCTATTACTGTACAACCCCTCTTAAGATCATCATATTCTTTGTATATATCAAGGTCATACATTATATAAAAGACAATACTTTGGGGCAGCACTTGCCCTTGTTATTAATCTCTTTGATATGATTTATCCCTTCTCTCATTATGTTGGTCTTAAATTTATTTCTCAAGGGAATTTTGTTTTATTTGCAAGTTCTCCTCAACTTTTTCCCCCTGTACCACTTGAAGGAATAATAATGAATGCAATGAAATAGTTCCAACCATCTTCTTTTATGTCAATCTCTCTGACTCTATAGGGCACTTTAGCACTCTAGCACATATTCTCTGTATCTTAAGCACCATAACCAGTATCTGGCACCTAATAGGTTTGAAGGTTGTTGGACTTCATCCTAGACAAAATAATCAATCTACTATTTTCTCTTGTTTTGGCTTTTGCTTTCTTTGGACTGCACATGTACTCAAACATTTGGTCTGCCTCTCTATCTTCTCCTCCCCGCAAGAACAGATGTTCCTGTGATGACTGATGTTTTTAAGAATATAGTAAAATTGTTAATGACTAGTATGGTGTTATGGTTTTTGACTTTTCAATAGTCATTCCTATTGAATAAGAACTAATTTCAGAAGAATGAATATATAGTGGTGAAATTTAATTGAAGATAGTTTAAGACTATTAGCACTATTTGCCTACTCAAATTATATCATTAAAGCAACTGTCTTTCCACCTTTTCCTTAAAATTGATATTTCTCTTGCTTATCTTTTATTCCCATCCCAACTGCAAGTATTTTACTTTTCATCCTTCTTGTGGTTCCTCTAGGGCCTCAATAATCAGTAAGTTTCATCTCATAAATAACTGTATTCTACTGAGGGTAACTGTCTGCAGCAAAGCATTGTATATACTGTTTCCTGGATTTGTGAAAAATAGGGCTGAGTTTAGTTAGTAAAATCTGCTGTGGGCATGAGTGGTTACTCATGTATGATAAATTTGCTCTTCCAGATTTAGCCAATGTTTGTATGAAACCATTAAGATGATCTGACTAGCATATATCTACATAGTCTTCAAGTGGCCAGAATTAGAAATTAAGACAGGAACTAGGAATTTTTAAATCTTCAGCAGATTTTTTATTTAAAAAGTGAAACCTCAGAAACATATTTTACAAAGTTGAAATTTCAGAAATAAAACTTCCATTAAAAAAATCTGTTTATACATACTCACCTCTACCCCAATAAGTTTCCAATAGAGAAATACCAATAGTTTCTTTTAAAAGTTTTAATACTATCACAGTAAAAATATCATTTTTTGGAGGTGGCAAATGTGGGATGCCCTGCACTTAAATATGAACTCTAGCTACTTAAAAGTTTAACTAGCTTGAGGTAGTTAGAATTAGTCAGAAAAAGGCTGATTGTCTTGTGTCTTATGGCAAACAAAATGCATATTCATTAACTAGCCTTTAGAACATATTTATTAACTGGAACCGCTAAGGCTTAGCTCATTCTTAATGGTGTTACTTATTTCTATGTCCTATTACTACACGCAAAAATGCAACATATTACAGAAGCAGAACAACTTTGTTTTTGGTTCTAACAAGGGAAAAAAGTAAATATAATAGAATTTTATTCCTAATATAAGTAGTCAGAAACTTTCATTTATTCTGCAATTGTCACACATAGGTGTCTTTCCCCAGGGCTGGAGGTGGGGAATATTTGGTTGAAAGGAACGTATGTTCCTGATGACGCATGAGTTTTCTCAGTACCAAGTCCTAATTCTACCACAATCACAACTGCTTCTTGACATTTAAAGAAGCATTTCATTTCCAGAAGGTGGCGTTCCAGAACAGTTGGAAACGGGTTTGCTTCCATTTCAAACAAAGCAGAGGTGCATTCAATTAACATTCAAGTTATCCGAAATTCTGGAAACAGAGTTGCTATTCAAACCAAAAAAAAAAAAAAAAAAAAGTCCTGCTGTCCTTTCTTTGATAGCATTTAAAACTCCAAATATTTTTCTATGTCCATGACCTAACTTATTGTCTGGGAAAGCTAGCAACGCAACAGTTTAGATATTGCAGCATTAAAACAAAATGAATGAACATAACAAAACAGAAAGAGTTATATAAATACAGAAAACAAAGAGGTGGTTGCCAGAGGGGAGGGGAGTTGGAGGAGGAAAGAAATAGGTGAGAAAGATTAAGAGGTACAAACTTTCAATTGCAAAATATATGAGTCACAGGTATAAAATGTACGATGTGGAGAATATAGTCAATAACTATGAAATACCTTTGTATGGTGACAGATCGTAACTAGACTTATTGCGATGAGCATTTTGATATGTATAGAAATTTCGAATTACCATGTTGTGTAACAGGAACTAACATAGTGTTGTAGGTCAATTATACTTCAAAAACAAAACAAACTCATAGAAAAAGAGATCAGATTTGTGGTTACCGGAGACAAGGGGTGGTGGAAGGGGGAGTTGAATGAAGGTGGTCCAAAGGTACAAATTCCCAGTTATAAGATAGGTGAGTGCTGGAGATGTAATGTACAACATGATTAATGTAATTAACGCTGCTGTACATTATATGTCAAAGTTGTTAGGAAAGTGAATCCTAAGAGTTCTCATCACAAGAAAAACATTTTTTTCTATTTCTTTAAATTTGTATCTACATGCGATGATAGATGTTCACTGAACTTGTGATAATCATTTCATGATGAATGTAAATCAAATCATTATGCTGTGTACCTTAGACAGTGCTGTATGTCAATTATATCTCAATAAAACTGGAAAAAGTATATAGATATAGATATAAAGGGACTATATATATAGTATATATAGATAGATAGATATATAAAGATATAAAGGGACATAGAAAACTAGGCCAGTTTTACATAAGAGTATATCAGCTTCTATTTTCACTTTTAATAACGTTCATTTATAAATGTATTTGAATAATATTTGATGCCACACAATTATATTATCTGAAAAATATATGTAAAATTATATAATTATGGAAATTTTTGATTTCCCAGTGATTATTTAAAATATACCTGAAATTATAAAATCCTTGACCTGTAATAAGCATATGGAGAAGCTGAAAAAGAGTAAAAAATTAGAAGAGACATAAAAAAATTTCTTCCGGGAAGGAAATTTCTGTTAATTCTTGAGTTTTCTAAAGAGAGATTTTAGAAATCTTTGCCTGGTGAAAATGTATGTAGCATCACAGAGGTAACAAAGTTTGACTACAGTAAATTGATCCATTTTCTACACAGAGACAATTTGGGAACATTTGTGATCTTGCCTGAGATTATGAATATTTCCAGCACTTTTATTTATTTCTATCAGCAATAAGAATTTATTCAATGGTCAAAGAAAATTATGTTTACAGTGTCAAAGTTCATTTAAACTGTCAGCTAGTAGTTTTCCAAAAGAATTGGAAGTTTTAGTCATAATCGTTTATAGCCTGAGAATTATTTGTCTCTTTGAGTATTGTTGCTTGCCAGTTGTTATCTTACACAAGCCACAAATGCATCACTAATATAACTGTATGTGACCATATTACAGGCTTACTAGAAAGTATATTGGAAATGCATCATGTAAAATGTATTTAGTAAAGCAACTAGTATCACAATGAATTATAGAAGTATACACATCACACCCATTTGTAAAGATAATCCCTCTGAATATGATAAACTAGAATTTACCTTAAAATAGGGTTGTTCTCAGAAAAATGGATGTAAGAAACATTCAGTTAAAAAGCTATGAAACAAAACTCTTTCAAATATTAACATTTGGAATTAAGTATATCAAATATTCAGATTCAAATCAATGTTTCCAGTTTTCAGACAAATATGAACACACATTACAACAATTCTCTAGGTAGTGTACAACTACTTATGTACAGGCTACAACTGAAGCTATAGAACTAGTACAGTACAAATTTCTTAATTTTGCTCCAAGATTGAAGTGAGGAGGGAACATTATATTTTCATGAAGTTTAACATAATTATATACTGCATAATACAATTTTAAGATAAAATATAACAGCTTAAATAAATTTTATACTTGCTATAGACCAGTACAGACTCCCTTTGTCAATAAGGTACTTTAATGGAAAAGTTTGAGAGAAATTGATGAGTGTATTTTATTCCCTAAATTATATTATTTTTCAGAATTGCATTCTCTTTCTTTACTTAAGTCAATTTAACATACAGTGTATATGTTCATAAAGTTATGACATTAATTATATTAAAGAGTTACACTAAGAGTTAAGATTTTAAATACTCTTTAGTTATATCATTTATGGAGAGAGCTGTCTTTTTCAAGAAGTATTTTATTTGCTCCCCAAACAACTATAGAATATTGATATGGAATGCATTATTTTTACTCTAACTTTAAAGAGAGGCAAATCAATCAAGACAAAATGTCCCCCCCCCCAAAAAAAAAGAAAAAGTAAAAATTAACCTGATATGGGACTTTCACTTCTGGCTATGATAGAGTAATATTCACCAGCATTACAATTCTGCTGCAAGTAACTCTGAAACCGGACAAAACTAGAATACAGAGAACCCAGGGCTATGATCACTGAGAGAAAGGACATTCACAAAATGAGGTCTACATTCATCCTAGCTTTTGCTGGGGATCACTTTCCAATTTAAGAAGTGGAGCCAAACACAGAACAGTAACCTCCCTGAGTAGAAGAAATAAAGACTGGAGTTCTGGGCCACCAAGGTAGCTGTTATTTTCAGGAAAAGGGTACCAGAGAGAAGGCAGCTGGACAGAGACCTTTACAAATCTGAGGAAGTGTCCTCAAGTCTTTGTGTAAATTCTAAGCTGTATGCACATAGAGAAGAGATCCACAGACCTGGTACACTGCTACTGTAGAGCTATAAACCCAACAGAGACTGGGCCTGGCAGTGCTAGGATACATTATAGATCTCATTAGCCAGAGGAGAGAGGCACTGTTGAACACGCTAGGAATTCAGTTGAAACTCCAGAATTGCCAGAACTTAGGAGCAGAGCTAGTCTATCCCCCGACTGTAATAAAGACCAAAATGATCAAGTTGAGACACCAGTAAAGTCCCTCGGCTGCCGGAGCAAAATTAAAGACTCTTCACCGTCTTACGGCATAATCCAGAAGATCTATAAAGGTGGAACTAATCTATTGTGATAGAATTTGGGACTGTAATTGTGTCGGGGAGGAGAGGTGGGAATTGTTTTGGAAGGGCCGTGATGTAACTTTCCCTGGGATGATGAAAATGTCCTATATCTTGACAGGGCTTTGGGTTAAAAAGACCTACCTGTTCTTCAAAACTCATCAAACTGTGCAATTAATATCTATACATTTCACTGCGTGTAAATTATGTCTCAAAAAGGATAATGTTAAACAAGGTAATAGAGAAAAAGAGAGGGCAATTTTTAAAGTTGTGCTAGAAATTGTTAAGGGATGGAAAAGGAATTTCCTGCATTGCTGTACTAATTCTGGTTTCAGACGGTAACAAAATGAATAAAGGAATAACTGTCAGTGACTGAAAAAAACACCTTTTTTAAGAATTCACGTAGTTAGTAGAAATAATACAATAAAAGTATGGAAATACATAAAGACCCAGAAGCAGGATCAAGATCTATTGACAATGAATTCTTAAAATAAATGTATTGGTGCTTAATATGTTCAAAAACAAGAGGATGTGAATAAAACACAGACTCTATAATATAGGAGAGTAAATATACATATATACACATTATAATACAAGGCAGAAAGTAGTAAATGCCTCAAAAGTTGATGATATGAGAGCAATGCAATTTCAGAAGAACAAGAGAAGATATCAAGAAGGGTTTGGATGACAAAAAGGTAAATAAATATAGACTCAAAAAGGAAACTAGCCACCCTGATGTCCATGGCCACCGTCTTCTGTAGTTGTAGCACGATATCTTCGAAGCCCAAAAAGTATCCACGTATTTCCCAAATGCCCACAATATAATTCCAGTTTGATGATCACTAACCCTTATGCTTCAAATTCTAATCAGGTACCATACGGTAAAATATAGCAATTAGTTAAAAAAAATAGCTAAAACCAGTCTGACAACTTCAACTAATTTTCTTTGCTTTCAAAAGAACAGTTCAGCCAAACTTTGTCTTCTGGTCTCCCCTCCTCAGGCTTCATCCTTGAGCTCTGCTCTCACCGTGGCAGCCCTATTAGCCGTAAGGCAGAATTTTCTCAGGCTGCTTCGGAGAGACAAACCCGAGTAACAGAAAAAGAGTGCATATTAAGCCCTTTGGTCTTGAATTTAAGAAAATGAGCAATCTACTTTAATTGACAAATTTGGGAATCGAGATGGAATACACGTTTTGGTTTTGTTTTTATTTTTTCTTTAATGTAGAAGAATCTTCTCTTCATATTATGCTGAGGGGAAATAGAAGTCTGAATTCCTTTTAAAATCAATCCACTATTTCTTTTTGTGCACTCTATACATACTCTGAACATTAACTTTACATACACTTAACAAGCTAAGATAGTTTTTCAGTTGTTATTGTTTTATTTTGTTTTTCCAGAATGGAAATTAGACTTTATAAAATGACATTTCAAGTAGTCCAGATATGGACCATATTTCTCAGCTTTATACCAAACTACGTGAAAAGTTGTAGTAGCTGTGAACCTGTGATAAAAATGTTTATTAGAATGAATTTAATGATTATTGGCATCAATATTCAATGGATGAATTCTTCATTGTAAATATTCTCTGGAAATAATAATTCGAGAACAATTAAATTTTTATTCTAAATTTGTGGAATATGAGTACTTTGTGCAATTTTTATTTTAAACATGCACCTAGAAATAGTGTGAATCTCTGATTCGATTTTTCTAAGTAATGTTAAGTAAAATTTTAGGGAAAATAATCATTTCAATCTATGTATACTGTGGTAGTTAATGTAGTATTAACTTAAACTCTATAACAAAGACTCAAAATACAGCAGTATAAACAAGATAGAATATTCTCTCTTGCATTTTCTCTCTCTTCTTTATAACTAAGGTAAGAATGAGAACCAGCAATTCAGCTTTACCATTGTCAGGAGCAGGTATCCATTTCCAAGTTGGCTACTCTATCCATCATCATCTCCCAGGTGTGTGTGGGGGTGGGGGTGTGTGGGGGTGGGGGTGTGTTTTAAGAAGGAGAGGCAGACAGGAGGGTCCACACACCATCCTTTTATGGGCACAACTGGAAGAATCACATATTTCACATTTCATTGAGTAGAACCAGTAACTTGCCCACATCTCACTGAAATGGAGTCTGGGAAATGTGGCCTTTGACTGGCTGGCCATTTACTATGGGAGCGGAAAAAGACACTGTGACACAACTTGCAACCTGCCACCAAAAATCCAGGTGTGCACTTCTTCCCACTTACCTACCCCCTCTACACACACATACACCCAATATTATAAAGTCCCATTCGAAAAACAAAACAAAAAAAAGGAACAGTACAGTGTTGGAAGTATACTGGTGAGCACAGCTGCCTTCCTAAAACATGGAATAGGAAAATAACAGCTGTCATTTTTCAAAGCAATGATCAAATCCTACCAGATATGAATTTTAAACATTCCCTGCTCTGGCAGTGAAATAATTTCCTTGACTAGGTCATGATTATATTATCTGGAAGAAATTTCTTTGTCCCTTGTCATTTACAGTTCCTGTTTTCTTTACTTTGGGATGTTTTTCTTTGTCCATTATTTCTATTACCATAAGGACTGGTTTGCTTGTGACAGTTCTGATTTATATGCATTGTCCTGGTGTAATATCAATATTGAATGAATAAATTACTTGTTCTAAATATGTGTCCCTTTCTCTCTTGAAAGTGTCTGAATACCTTATAATTATCTCTTTAAGGGAGAATTGCACTCTATTCTCTCCTTGGAGGCTGTACAGATTTCTGGGCTATATTCTGCAAGGCCAGTTGGGAGGCTTCTAGATTTGCTTTAAAGGTCAAACGTGCATTGGTTTTTGCAGATCAATACAATCCCTAAAAATCTCAGTATGCTTTTGTTCTATTGACAGTCAGATCCACAGGCACATAACCATAACCACAGATCTAATCTAGAGAATGTTCCTATGCTTACAGACTATCCTCTTATATTTTCTGGTTTCTTTGTTCAGAACATTTTTGCTTTCCCTGAATTTAGTAGTGTCTACTTTGATGCTCTCTGAAAATATTATCTGAGTTAAGAAAGCATCACCCTTAATCTAACCTTTGAAACTAGAATGGACCCCAATTAACAGAGATGTTTTAATGTAGGCACTTGAGGACACCAGAGGTTATTTACTAGTAAAGATGCTTCTTTAAAATCACGTCTTATAACCAGCCCAAGTACATCTTGTCACAGAACTTTGCACGACAAGAAAGAGCCAACAAATATAAACATTCTGTGCTTTTTTAACGTTCTGAGATTCTCAAACAATTCACAGAGGTTACATGTTCTTTTGTCAAGTAGTCTACCTTTTTAAGGATTACAAGTGAGTTTTACCAAATGTTTTATCATGACATAAGAAGAATCACTGGCTTTCCAGCCTGCAATATTGGTATTCTTGCCAACTACTACCCAACTCTTAGACCAATGCCTCATTTTTTTTTATTATTTTGGTAGAATTCCACTTCTAATAACCAAATTATGTTTTATTTAAGAATAAGATGTTATTTTTTAAAAGCAAGAGAGAGTCTAAAATCCAGCATTTTAAACAGGATAGAAATGTGTGTCTCATAAAGTAATTCAAAGGTAGGTGGTTCATTACTGGCAGAACACTCTACACTTTCAACATGTGACTTCCGTCCCTAGATTCAGGGAAGGTATTCAACTTTTGCCATCTCATAGCAACTAGAAAGTATCAGAGTATTGTATGATCTGTCATTTTAAGGACAAAACCCAGAAGTACCAAATATAATATCTGTTTAAATTCTATTATCTAAAAAACAAACACATGGTCATACCTTTCAATAAGGGAGGCTGAGAAAGGCAGTCTTTAACTGTATATGTGACCAGTTGAAACTCTATTAGAAAGAGGTGACCAGATATTGGGCAACAACTCACAGTCTGACACACTATTGTGTTATTCAAAAACAAATCTAAATATTTAAAGCAGGGAAGAAAGATTTAATACAGAGAATAAAGTACTTTCAAAATTAATAGCAGGAAGAGCCAAAGTTGTGGGTTCTGGACTGGAACACAACACTACAGAACTGACACATCCAGGGACTGAGGCCACCACTGGAACAACTGAGTACGAACATTCCACTTTAAAAGCAATTCCATAATCAGAAAGCTGGGAACTAGCTGTCATCACTACTTTTGCAACAGCTGCCTCTCAACATGGAGGGAAGTGGATAATGTACACTGGAGTATTGCTTTAGAAACCAAGATCTTGCTAGAAGAAAAAAAAAATCCAAAGCAATGCCAATATTCTTTGCTTCCACCTTCTAAAATCTGTGCAAATACATTTTATTGGTAGAACCTAATTCTCTTCCTGACTCTTGGCTGCAGAGGCACATGGGAAGTAACACTTTAAGCTTTTCAGAAACTTCAGACAGACACACACACGAAGAAGAAGGTTGGAATGGTGTTAATGAATCAATCCACGGCACCACCGGTGCTATTAATCAACAACAGGCACTCCAGCAGAGCATGTTAAAGTGTTATTTTATTCCAACTGAATACTCTCAATGAACCTTTCATCTGCGTCTATTCTTTAGTAACTGAATCATCATTTAAAATAAAATAATTGGATTAATTTCTCCAAAAAAATGTCAAGAAACTCAGCTTGTGTAAGGTTTGGACATATCAATTTCTCAGTCCTTTATACTAGACTTTAAGCAAATACTATTTTTAAAGGTCTGAAAGTTCTATCTTTATAAAGACTTCATGTTCTATTAATTCACTTTTTCCCTTCTCCCAAGCTAAAGTGAATGAAAGATAAGCAACTTACTTTTAATATAGTAGCAATGTAGCTAGCATTTAATTTCAAAAAAACTTAATAGACATTTCCCTTTATTTGTCAGTTTCCTAATATTTGAAATAGGAATATGCAAATAACTTTATCATATCTGCAACTGCCTTTATTTGTTTTTCAAAGAGGTGCTAGCTAGATTCAGGTCACTCTACTAGGAAACAAAGTGAGGGGTAGAAAGTTGTACTATACCCTCCATGATAGCAGGGACCTTGTCAGTCTTGTTCATCACACTATACCCAGCACCAAGCACTGCTAAGCACCCACTAGATACATTTTAAGAATTCTTGACTTAATAAGTGAGGTCCTACTTTCAAAACGGTTTATACAAATAATATTAGGAAGATAATGAGGGGTAAGGAAAATGCTGAGCATATATAAAACACACATGTAGCTAGTCTCAAAGCTGTGGATCATAACTCTTTGTAGTCAATTTTCAAGATGACTGTTAAATTTTATCCTGCTGGTAAGGTCACTGTTGAAGATTCTTTCTCAGGTCTGAGGCAAGACTGCAGACTGACCAGCAAGGACACTTACAGAAATTATCTTGGAATGAGCTTTCTGAAAATTAAGTCATTTAGAACAAATAAATTATCTTTACTATAGAGTGGGGGGGAAACAATAAATTTAATCAGTTATATGTACTTGGACACTGATTTCTTAATCCAACAAGCAGGAAGGTTTTAGGAGGCTATTCACCAAGCCACTTAAAACTCTTGTTTCTAACATTTTTTAAACTTTGCCTCAAAACAAAAGGCATAGACAAAATAACCTAAAGTAATGTTAACACAACACCGAGAAAATGAAATAAACCAACACTGTAAAGATTGTCTTTTTTTCCCAAAAGATGTGCAATTTCAGTTTTGAAGCCTGATCACTTTGTCTTAAATATTTGTCTAGAAAATGAGTAGACTACTATGTAGAAGAGAAGGCTTTACTTGTTTAAGTAGTAGGCATAGAACAAAGTCATGGAAAAATAAATTGTAGAAATGGCATAGTTGTCCATCTGATTTTATTTTTAATTAAAAGATCTACTAAAATAGGTATGCATACATATTAAGTAAGGAAATAGATGGTATTGAAGGGCATATTTTCAAAGAAATTGAAGTACAAGGAACATGTTGGTACCTTTTCTTGTTAAATAATGACTATCAAACTGTGTTAACATTAATCTTTCAGTTTTGCCAAGATTAGATTGCCCCTTTTCAAACAGTCCAGCTATCTTAGTTTCTCCTCCAAAATGCACACGAGTCTACCATAAGAGATTTGTAGGTACAAAAATTTCCGATTTTTCAAGGGTTTATTTTCTTAAAAATTAGTGGTATAGTTTAGGAATTAACTTAAAGAGAGACTAAATGTTTAGCATAAATGTATTGAAAATAAATCACTACATGTAAAGTGATTTTTAAGCCCCTCTACCTCTCCAGAGTTCCAAAGTTAAGAATTACAATCTAGGCTATTATTAAAATATAAAGGTGCAAACATTTCCATGTATCACCACTGTCCATTTCTACTTAAGCTTCCACTCTGTCTTGACCTCTCACACCTGTGTTGCACTATAAGGAAAGGAGTGCAAGGGGGAATGTACAATTTTGTGACTTTCATGTTAGAAATAGCTTTTCCTAAGCAGCTCTGAAAGTGAATGTAATTTTTAATTTTCTGTTGTCTATCCTTCCATTCAAGATATCAATCTTTAAAAAAAACCACTAATATAAAATTAAAAGGAAGGAAAAAAGAGAAAAGGATGAGGATTCTATTATTCATCTTAGTAACAAAAAAGTTACCTGATATATTTTTGGTTCCTAAAACTTTCCCCAGTGAAGCAAACACGCTTCTGGCTGAACCTAGTTCCTGGATCCAACTAGATAATTTTATGGGTTGCCCCCAAATCTCCACACATTGTTCATTTTCAACAGCAACATACCAAAACAACAGCAAACTATCCACATCTGCTTTCTTGCTAACCTTGTAAATATTCCTTTTTATTTGTTTCTTTCAAATATATTTAGATAATAAAAATTATTTTTTAAGACTTTTTTTGATGTGGACCATTTTTAAAGTCTTTATTGAATTTGTTACAATATTGCTTCTGTTTTAGGTTTTGGCTTTTTGGTCACGAGGCATGTGGGATCCTAGTTCCCCGACCAGGGATTGAACCCATACCTCCTGCACCAGAAGGCAAAGTCCCAACCACTGGACCACCAGGGAAGTCACCTAAAAATTATTTTTAAGTTGAAATTTACTATGGATTCTGAGCTTGAACCAAAAAAAATTGACATTTTCCTAAATTAGAAAAAAAATGAACATATTAAATCCTAATTAAGTAAAGAAAATAACTAAGCAGTTAAAATCACAGAAGGGCTACAGTAGCATTTTCAAGGGCTCAACTCTGCTTCTTCGAACTGAAACCACTGATCCCCCGGTCCCCATCCACTCCCACATTCAAAGGCATGATAACATGAGCAAAAGTACTTTGAGGGGACATATGTTCACCCTACACAGTTTTTTTCAAATATATATTTTTGTTTGCATATTGATGTTCAATGTCTTCTGGCACAAAATCTGTTTAGCACAGGGAAGCTAATTCATTGTTAGGTTTTTGGCTTAAACCCTGTATTCATTATGTAAACTCCTTTTTTCCACATAACCCTCCAAGGTTTGATGAAAACAGATTCCTAAACATGTCCAACCTGCCAAACAGGAATAAAAGCTTCCAGTGGAAGCATAACGCTCCTTTAAAATAGGAGTGTTGTAGCTTGTATGAGCATATTTCACTCTTGGAAAGAAATGAGATCATGTTTCGTTTCAGGAAATGTATGCTTCAGGTAAGAGACTGAAACAAACTTTCTATACTTAACTGAATACATAGGAGAATGTTTGAATTCAAATGTATTGCTGAAGTGAAGTAGCTCTTTAATTATATTGCAAAACTTAAATGGTAGATGAGTTTCAATTCTCAGTAGGTTTGTAAATATTTTCCAGAAGACAGACCTTTCCTGAAGAACTGACTGCACCTTGATTATGCCTTCTCTTCCCCTCTCCTTCCCTCTCTCTCTCCGACTGACCCTACCGACTGCACTGAGATCATTTCCTTTATATCATCTCTTAACTGCTCACTTTCATGGCTGTCCGAGTCTTGGGCCAGTTAGTCATGTCTGCCGGGAGATTTTTTCTTTGTGCACATTTTCTTCAATGTCTTGAGCCAGTGCCTGTAGTCTATACACTGTGTGCTGCTGATGACTCCAGAAAGGAATTCTTATTAAATGAAGGGTGGATATTCTTAACAAACGGGCTCCAAACTGACAAGAGTTCCTGCTGAGGAAGCAGCTGCTTTCTTTCTGTTCTGTTACTCCATCCTGGGCTCCTGCCCTGTTCTGTCTGCCTATCTCTGTACTGGCAGCTCATGAAGACCAATATAAACAGGGTATAGGACCCAACTGTCCCCTTACATTCTTACCTGGCAAACAATTACATTTCTGATACTTGAGTTTGAAGATAGAAATGATAGGCCCCACTTTAAAAAAAAAAATCATAATATACATGTGATACCATTAAACTTTCAAAATTAATTATCTAATTGCAATATTGTATATCTAGTAACAGACAGAGAAGGGTTCAAGAGCACGTTGCCTACGTTATAAATAACACCATCTACGTCATTAATAGCATCAAGAGCTTGGATTCAAATCAAGGTTTTCTTATTCCAACTCAAGGGTTCTTTCCATGACGTATTACTCATACTGCCATTTACACAACATACAAAGCAAGTCTGTGAAATGAGCATAAGGAAAAGAGTATTGTGATTGAGCCGGGAAAATAAAACAAGATAGCTTTCTTCATCCAGCTCCTATAGAAAAGGATCATATTAAGTAGGTGAGTTCACAGATGGAATGAACAAGCTCATATGTTGCCAGGATGAAACTTCAGGCCCTGATTTCACGTTATTTTCTGTTGGAGCTGGAATTGTTTTGGTTGTGAGGAAGCCTTCTTTAAGTAAGCAAAAAAGCAGAGTATAATTCTCTTGGAGCTTAGAAAGAAATAGTCATTTCCTGTATAGAAAAGTATTGCATTGTATTTCTAACTAAATTACTACCTTTTTTTCTTAATTTATGATCTGATGAAAATGATATACCATAATCATAGCAGAAGATGAATTATAATTATTTAGGTATAAATCAATTTTAACTGCTATCAGCCATTAGCTATAGTCCTTTTATGACACAATTTTCCATTTTAAGTTATTATCCTGTATTTTTTTGTTGGATGTAGTATTTTCAAGAATTATTTTCAGCTACAGAATAAGGGTAATGTGTATCTTTGAACTTCTCTTACACAAAATGCTTTTCTTGACCACTTTATTTTGTATTTCTAAATATTTTCCAACGTTATTGTGATTCTTTTTCTTCTTGAGTTATTTAGAAATGTTTTTGAAGTTGAAAACATGAGTTCTTTTGTAAATTATCTTCTTTTTACTAATATTTAACTACATGAGAGTCAGAGAGAATAGTCTATGTCATACTGACTTTGAATTATGTTAAAAGTAGCCAAATATACCATCAGTTTTCTTAAGTTATACATGTCCTTGAAAAGAATATGTAATTTCCATTTACTGAATGCAATATTCTATATATGTTCATTACATCAAGCCTGTTAATTTTTTTCAATTTTTTATATGCCTAATGATATTTTTGTCTAATTGATCTATAAATCATGTGGGATTTTTATTAAATCCTTCCATTATGAAGGTGGATTTGTCAGTTTCTCTTGTATTGATAGAACTGTAATGTGTTGTGTTATAAATTTTGAAGGAATTATTTTTAGTACATATCTGAGATACCCATCGGGTAAATTGAATCTTTTACTTCTATAAAATGCTCCTCTTCACCTCCAGACATTTTTTGGGGGGGTGGGGTTGTTTGGTTGATTGATTTGTGGTTGTTTTTGCCGGTAAGCCTGTTTTAAATATAACCACACCAGGTTTCTGTTGTTGCTGTTCTTACTATTAATATTTGCCTGGGATATCTTTTTCCATCCTTTTAATTTTAAACAATACTTATCCTTGTGTTTCTGGTATGTCTCTTTGGTTTTTTCCCCCCTTATAAAAACAATGTAACAATCCAGAGATTTTATATAATATATTCAGTCCATTTACATTTATGGATTTCTGAAATACACTTTTTCATTCCTACCATCTTAGAGAATGTTTATATTTGTACCATTTCCTATGTTTTATCTCTCACCATTGGACCCTCTTCCTAATTAATCAAGTGTTGTTGCTGGTTTTCTGGGGCTTTTTTCATTTGTTTTTCTCTTTCTACTTATAGAAAGATACACCCTCTATTATCTTAGTGGTTATATCTAAAAATATAACATGAATTCTTGAAAAGTCTAGTTATCTATATCTATACTTCCTCCTAGACAATACAAGCAACTTAAGAAATCTGGATCACCCGATCCCAATTTATATAGCCTTGTGGCCTAGTATTTAATTATATCTAATTTATTTTGATCTCTATATTTGAAATTATTACTATTTGTACAGCCAATATTACTTTAGAATTATCAACATATTTACCACAATCTGTATTCACCATTCCTTTCTGAGAACATGATTTTATTTTGTTCTGCTTCTTGAAAGACAGGCTTACATTCCTCATCAGATTCCCCCCCCCCCCCCCATCATACCGGCTTTCTCTTTTGTTGTGATATTTTTGCTTAGTTTGCATTCTAATTACCTTCTTAAAATTGTGCATATTTGAATATGAGACAGAGATGATTCTGAGACAGCTACTTCTTGAAGGACTGTGTGTGAGGGAAACCAGGAAACTAGCTGTGTGAGCAGTTAGCCTGGATTCAGATCTGTGTTCTACACTTTCTTATTAACAGTCTACCTCTTGGGTAGGCATCCTCTGGGACAGAAAGACATCTACCTGTCTCACAGTGAAGGTCGGAATGTCATGGTCAGATGGACCAAAGGCATTTGTTTGTCTTCAACTGCTTGAAATCAGTGTCACCACATTTTTCTCCTCTATCTTTTCAGACTAATATTCTCTAAAAGCATGCATGGTGGCGGGGGGAGGCAGGGTCTGCACACTTGCTTACTCAGCAACCCTTGTCCTCATTACTTGGAGAATTCTCTTTCTTAGGGTCTTCAAGATGATGTTCTTCTCCCACAGTATTAATTCTATAAGCATCAGATAGGTTACTTCTTCATTCTGTGTATGTGCACATGTGTGTGTGAGTCTATATGTTTGTGTATACACATACAAGCCTGTGTATTCTACCTTCAAGAAGAAAAAGGTGAGAAATGAGTGATATGTGTGTTTTCCTTTGATCTATTCTCTCACCATTTGGGCTCTGTTTGAACCCCCTCAGATGTACCTTGACTATTTTCTAGCTTCTAAGGAGCTTTCAATTTATCCAAGTTTAAGGAACTAAAATGGAATAATTCCATACACCCATACCTAGTTTCAGATTATCAAAATACATTATTACATACACATATGTGCATGCATACATGACCATGCATGCTCGCATACGTGTGCTCACACGTGTGCGTGCGCGCACACACACACACACACACACACACATCCTTAGCAAAATCTTCTGTCAGGAGGTTTCTTCATCTTTGTCTCAAACTTATGGTGATTTTTATATAAGAATTCTGTATGCTCTTCAATGCAATTCACCATTATTAGCCACATTCTGCTACTACTTTATAGCTCATTATTTTCACTTGGTTGGCACTCAGACTTGAAGAAGGAAAAAAAGCATCTTTCTCTAACATGCATATAACATTCAAAATTACCTGCCTATATGGTTTTTAATACTTTCAGCACCATCCACAGACATATCGCCAGTATCTACCGTGGTGAATATGTAGTAGTATATGAATATATGTAGTAGAATATGAATATATGAATATATAGAGTATGAATATATAGAATATATATATATATAGAATAATATATAGAATAATATATAATATATATAATATATATAAAATATATAATATATATAATATATATTATATATAATATATATATAATATATTATATATAATATATAATATATATAATAATATATAATATATAATATATAGAATAATATATATAGAATAATATATAGAATATATGAATATATAGAGTATGAATATATGTAGTAGAATATGTATTCAATAAATTTTTATTTTGTGAATAAAAGGACACAAACTGTGATTGCCCCAAAAAAGCAGAACACACACACAGAGGCACAATTTTTTTCTGATCTTAGAGACAGAAAGTAAGGTACAGATCTTTCCTATACCTTCCATAAGACTTAACCTTAATTTTCCTTTTCACTGAGTGTTCCCATAGCTGGCCTTTTTACAGGTAGGAAAACAATCAACTTTAGTAAATTGTAATTTTGCTGTTTGTATTAATTTTCATTAATTTGTATTAATTTCCAATGACTTTGCCAACTAAGTAAGCATCTTTGCTATTTCAAATTATTTTTAAACTTATACTTGAGAGTTACCAAATAGTTTTCCACTGCTAAATGTAACAACAGAATAATACATATACTATTTCTTAAAATCATAAAACCATAAGTAGCATCCAAAATAAAAATCAAGACTAAAAACCTTCCTGATATATATTTTGAAAGAACAGTACTTGGTTTGCTAATCTTTATATTTCAATACCATCTAATTAATTTTCACCCCATGCATTAATTTTATAAGTTACTACAAATCAATAATGTCTTATACTAGTTTTCTAAAAGATTACATCAAAATCACTGGCATCAAGAGTGGGTTGTTGAGTTGATCCTTAAAATATAATAATCTTCTTTTTCTGATGAAAAGAGTTGATTCCAACTCTTCCACTTCCTACTTATATAGGAACTCTGCGAGATGTTTACATTCTTTGTGCCTCAATTTCCTCTAAAATGAAGATAATAATAATGCCTATTCAAAAGACTGTCATGAGGCTTATGTTTTGTATGAGGATTAAAGAGGTTAAAAGTAGAAAGCACTTAGATAGACCAATACCTTGCACATTCTAAGTTAGAACTCAATAAATGTTTGCAAATGTAATTATTAAATTACATTTTTTCTTCCTATTCAGCATTTTCCGGAACATATTCTAAATGACAATCTTCCAGAAAATATGGAGTGTGACTGGAAGAGGTGTGGCCATGTCTGGGCGTTCCATTCTTCTGTTAACAGGACATAAAGTTAGGTTCATGGTTCAGTCTGTGCTAATCCTAGTACTTCATCCTCTGCCTACCACCGACCCCTGGGATTTACCCAAAGGATGTGCATGCAATTCAAGCTAGTCAATCAAATTCCTGCTTAAAATTTTTAAACGTACATCATTTGCTATGCAGGAAGGGCATGTTTCCCAGAAGCCTCTACCCATATTCCTGATCCTGGAGGAAAAATCCATTTACTGTAGAAAACACAGAAGCCAATATACTGAGAAAGGAAGAGAATCAAGAGAGAGAAAGAGAGGCTTCGTTGTGACAGTGTTCACATCCTCAATTCACATCACATTCCCTCCTGTATTGACCTCTGCCATTTGTGACCAAGAGTCCTGACCAAAACAAAAATGCTCTTAAAAAGTATCCTGAGCAAATTAGTTTTAAAAGTACTGCAAACTATAGCCCCTTCTTGAAATTCTACAAAGCATACTATGTTATCACAAAGCATAGTAAAACCTCTATATATCAATACTTCTAGAATAATTTTTTTTAAAAGGCAGGCCTACCTTAGCATAACTCAGCATCTCTCAAACATACCTAGACATTTTTCCTGACAGCTTCTAGCAAATGACAAACTTGTGTTTCACAGAATAAACCTGTGTTTCACAGTTGTTTTGAGACCACAGATATAGAAGTCTCATGATTCCACATTATAGATCTTTATTCCCTATATAAAGATAGTTGCAGCGAGCGGGGGCTACTCTTCATTGCAGTGTGAGGGCTTCTCATTGCAGTGGCTTCTCTCGTTGCAGAGCACGGGCTCTAGGCGCGTGGGCTTCCGTAGTTGTGGCACGCAGGCTCAGTAGTTGTGGCTCACGGGCTCTAGAGTGCAGGCTCAGTAGTTGTGGCGCATGGGCTTAGTTGCTCCGTGGTGTGTGGGATCTTCCCAGACCAGGGCTCAAACCCATGTCCCCTGCATTGGCAGGTGGATTCTTAACCACTGAGTCACCAGGGAAGTCCCCGTGGCAGGCAGATTCTTAACCACTGCACCACCAGTGAAGTGCCCATTTTTGTTTGTTTTTTTGCTGTCAGAAACCAAGAAAGAGCTAAAGAGGATTATCCTTAATAATAAGAAAGTCAGGTGCATATTGTGGGGCTGGACAGGCACACAAGGACAAAGTGGGGGTGTCCTTATGAGGGACTGACGAGCCTGGCAAACAGTCCCTTCCTGCTCTTGGGCCTCCCCTGGCGGTTCTGAGGAAGAGGGTGTGCAGGTTCCTCTGAGGTGGTCCTTGGCTGGGAGGATTGTAATTTGTACTTAATGGTGCTAAGATTCTTTTTTATCCAAATGACTAACCAGGTGTGCCTACCCCATCTATTAAGTAATCCAATACTTTCTCCATGTCTAACTTAAACTAAAAGTGATATATGCTAGGGTTTGTTCATGTATTTTCTCTTTTACTTCTTTGATGTGTAAGTCTAAAACTGCTCAATTTCTACACTGTTTTAACTATTGTGTCTTTAAAAGGTGTATTATTTTTCCAATCCCACCAATTTTTTTTTCTACCCTTTTCTTTATCAAAAGTGCCTTAGAATCAGTTTGTCAATTTTGCAATTAAGGGTTTTGAATTAAGTTTATAAATTCTTCCAAAGTTTATTTATATTTTTACAACTTTATAACTTCTCATGTTGAACGTCTCCATATATCCTAAGGATTTAACACATTATCCATACATAAATATATCATCTATACATAATAAAGCTATTCTCCTTTCTAATGGTTACATCCTCATTTATCTTACTTTATTAGATAGAAGTCCTAAAATAATTTGATAGAAGGAATAATTATCCTATTCTTGATTTGAAAGAGAAAGCTAAAAAGCGTTTCCTCATTAAACAAAATTTGGTTGTTAGTGTGTACAAATTATTTTTTGTATTTTTAAAGTATTTTCTATTCACTCATAGTTCACCATTTAAAAAATCATGAATGGGGCTTCCCTGGTGGTGTAGTGGTTGAGAGTATGCCTGCCGAAGCAGGGGACACGGGTTCGTGTCCCGGTCCAGGAAGATCCTACATGCCGCGGAGCGGCTAGGCCCGTGAGCCATGGCCGCTGAGCCTGCGCGTCTGGAGCCTGTGTTCCGCAACGGGAGAGGCCACAACAGTGAGAGGCCTACGTACCGCAAAAAAAAAAAAAAAGAATGGATAAAAAAATTAAATCCAAAAAAGTTTTTTGCTGCTATGATTTATTAATGAACTATTTATTAGAAGATTCAATCTTGGAAAGATGAAAAGGAAAAACATATAAAATATAAGTATAAAATTTAATAATAAATTGAGTTGGTTACAAAATCCCAGAGGTGTTCATTAATTCACCACTAAAAAAGTATACATGGGGGGGACCTTCAAGACGGCAGAGGAATAAGACGTGGAGATCACCTTCCTCCCCACAAACACATCAAAAATACATCTACATGTGGAATAACTCCTACGGAACACCTACTGAACCCTGGCAGAAGACCTCAGACTTCCCAAAGGCAAGAAACTCCCCACATACCTGGGTAAGGCAAAAGAAAAAAGAAAAACCAGAGACAAAAGAATTGGGACAGGACCTGGACCTCTGGGTGAAGGAGGAAAAGTTTCTACACACTAGGAAGCCCCTTCACTGGCGGACGGGGGCGCGGGTTGAGGGGAAGTTTTGGAGTCACGGAGGAGAGCGCAGCAACAGGGATGCAGAGGGCAAAGCGGAGAGATTCCCACACAGAGGATCACTGCCGACCAGCCCTCACCAGCCCAAGAGGCTTGTCTGCTCACCTGCCGGGGCGGGTGGGGGCTGGGAGCTAAGGCTCGGGCTTCAGAGGTCAGACTCCAGGGAGAGGATTGGGGTTGTCTGCGTGAACACAGCCTGAAGGGGGCTACTGTGCCACAGCTAGCCAGTAGGGAGTCTGGGAAAAATTCTGGACCTACCTAAGAGGCAAGAGACCATTGTTTCACAGTGCACTAAGAGAGGGGATTCAGAGCACCGCCTAAATGAGCTCCAGAGATGGGCGCGAGTTGCGGCTATCAGCGTGGACCCCAGAGACGGGCATGAAACCCTAAGGCTGCTGCTGCAGCCACCAAGAAGCCTGTGTGCAAGCACAAGTCACTATCCAAACCTCCCCTTCCCAGAGCCTGTGCAGCCTGTCACTGACAGGGTCCTGAGATCCAAGGACAACTTCCCCAGGAGAACACATGGCAAGCCTCAGGCTTGTTGCAACGTCATGTCAGCCTTTGCCGCCGCAGGCTCGCTCCATGTTCCGTACCCCTCCCTCCCCCCGCCTGAGTGAGCCAGAGCCCCCTATCAGAATCTATTTACCCCTGTCCTTTCTGGGTGGGGAACAGATGCCCTCAGGAGACCTACATGCACAGGCAGGATGAAATCCAAAGCTGAACCCCAGGACCTGTGAGAACAAGGAAGAGAAAGGGAAATCTCTCCCAGAACCCTCAGAAGCAGCGGATTAAATCTCCACAACAACTTGAGGTTACCCTGCATCTGTGGAATGCCTGAATAGACAACGAATCATCCCAAAACTGAGGTGGTGGACTTTGGGAGCAACTGTAGACTTGAGATTTGCCTTCTGCATCTATTTTTGTTTCTGGTTTTATGTTTATCTTAGTTTAGTATTTAGAGCTTATTGTCATTGGTAGATTTGTTTACTGATTTGGTTGCTCTCTTTCTTTTTTTTCTTTATATATATATATATATATTTATCCTTTTTCGCTTTTTGTGAGTGTGTATGTATATGCGTCTTTGTGTGATTTGTCTGTATACCTTTGCTTTTACCATTTTTTCTGGGTTCTGTCTGTCCATTTTATCTTTTTTTTTTTTTTTTAGTATAGTTTTTAGTGCTTGTTAACACTGGTGGATTTGTTTTTGGATTGGTTATTCTCTTCTTTCTTTCTTTTTTATTACTCTTTTTTTTTTTTACTTTTAATGATTTTTAAATTTTTTTTATTTTAATAAGAGTTTTATTTTATTTTGTTTTATTTCTTTTGTTTTTCCTCCCTTTTCTTCTGAGCCATGTGGCTGACAGGCTCTTGGTACTCCAGTCGGGGGTCAGGCATGAGCTCTGAGGAGGAAGAACAGAGTTCAGGGCATTAAACCACCAGAGACCTCCCACCCCACGTAATCTCAAACGGCGAAATCTCCCAGAGATCTCCATCTCAACAGTAAGCCCCAGCTCCACTCAACGACCAGCAAGCTACAGTGCTGGACACCTGATGCTAAACAACTAGTAAGACAGGAACACAACCCCACCCATTAGCAAAAGGCTGCCTAAAAGCATAATAAGGTCACAGACACCCAAAAACACGCCACCACATGCAGTCCTGCCCACCAGAAAGACAAGATCCAGCCTCATCCACAAGAACACAGGTATCAGTGCCCTCCACCATGAAGCCTACACAAGCCACTGAACCAACCTTAGTCACTGGGGGCAGACACCAACAACAACAGGAACCACGAACCTGCAGACTGTGAAAAGGAGACACCAAACACAGTAAGTTAAGCAAAATTAGAAGACAGAGAAATACAAAACAGATGAAGGAACAAGGTAAAAACCCAGCAGACCAAACAAATGAAGAGGAAATAGGCAGTCTACCTGAAAAAAAAATCAGAATAATGATAGTAAAGATGATCCAAAATCTTGTAAATACAATGAAGAACATACAAGAAATGTTGAACAAGGACCTAGAAGAACAAAAGAGGAAACAAACAATGATGAACAGCACAATAAATGAAATTAAAAATTCTCTAGAAGGAATCATCAGTAGAATAACTGAGGCAGAAGAACGGCTAAGTGACCTGGAAGATAAAACAGTGGAAATAATTACCTCAGAGCAGAATAAATTAAAAAGAAGGAAGAGAAATGAGGACAGTCTCAGAAACCTCTGGGAAAACATTAAATGCACCAAAATTCAAATTATAGGGGTCCCAGAAGAAGAAGAGAAAAAGAAATGGTCTGAGAAAATATTTGAAGAGATTATATTGAAAACATCCCAAACATGAGAAAGGAAATAGTCAATCAAGTCCAGGAAGTACAGAGAGTCCCACACAAGATAAATCCAAGGAGAAAAACGCCAAGACACATATTAATCAAACTATCAAAAATTAAATACAAAGAAAAAATATAAAAAGCAGCAAGGGAAAAGCAACAGACAACATACAAGGGAATCCCCATAAGGTTAACAGCTGATCTTTCAGCAGAAACTCTGCAAGCCAGAAGGGAGTAGCAGGACATATTTAAACTGATGAAAGGGAAAAACCTACAACCAAGATTACTCTAACCAGCAAGGATATCATTCAGATATGACAGAGAAATTAACCTTTACAGACAAGCAAAAGCTAAGAGAATTCAGCACCACCAAACCAGCTTTAAAACACATGCTAAAGGACCATCTCTAGGCAGGAAACACAAGAGAAGGAAAAGACCTACAATACAAACCCAAAACAATTAAGAAAATCGTAATAGGCACATACATATCGATAACTACCTTAAATGTAAATGGATTAAATGTTCCAACTAAAAGACACAGACTGGCTGAATGGATACAAAAACAAGACGTGTATATGCTATCTACAAGAGACCCACTTCAGACCTAGGGACACATACAGACTGAAAGTGAGGGGATGGAAAAAGATATTCCATGCAAATGGAAATCAAAAGAAAGCTGGAGTAGCAATTCTCATATCAGAACAAACAGAATTTAAAATAAAGAGTATTACAAGAGACAAAGTAGGACACTGCATAATGATCAAGGGATCAATCCAAGAAGAAGATATAACAATTGTAAATATTTATGCACCTACCATAGGAGCACGTCAATACATAAGGCAATGCTAAGAGCCATGAAAGGGGAAATCAACAGTAACACAATCATAGTAGGGGACTTTAACACCCCACTTTCACCAATGAACAGATCATCCAAAATGAACATAAATAGGGAAATACAAGCTTTAAATGATACATTAAACAAGATGGACTTAATTGATATTAATACAACATTCCATCCAAAAACAACAGGATACACGTTCTTCTCAAGTGCTCATGGAAGATAAGATAGATCGTATCTTGGGTCACAAATCAAGCCTTGGTAAATTAAAGAAAATTGAAATCATATTAAGTATCTTTTCCAACCACAACACTACAAGACTAGATATCAATTACACGAAAAAATCTGTAAAAACTACAAACACATAGAGGCTAAACAATACACTACTAAATAACCAAGAGATCACTGAAGAAATCAAAGAGGAAATCAAAAAATACCTACAAACAAATGACAATGAAAACATGATGACCCAAAACCTTTGAGATGCAGCAAAAGCAGGTCTAAGAGGGAAGTTTATAGCAATACAATATTACCTCAAGAAACAAGAAACGTCTCAAATAAACAACCTAACCTTACACCTAAAGCAATTAGAGAAAGAAGAAGAAAGAAACCCCAAAGTTAGCAGAAGGAAAGAAATCATAGAGATCAGATCAGAAATAAATGATAAAGAAATGAAGGAAATAAGAGCGAAGATCAATAGAACTAAAAGTTGGTTCTTTGAGAAGATAAACGAAATTGATAAACCATTAGCTAGACTCATCAAGTAAAAATGGTAAAGACTTAAATCAACAGAATTAGAAATGAAAAAGGAGAAGTAACAACTGACACTGCAGAAATACAAAGGATCATGAGAGATTACTACAAGCAACTATATGCCGATAAAATGGACAACCTGGAAGAAATGTACAAATTTTTAGAAAAGCACAAACTTCTGAGACTGAACCAGGAAGAAATACAAAATATAAACAGACCAATCACAAGCACTGAAATTGAAACTGTGATTAAAAATCTTCCAACAAACAAAAGCCCAGGACCAGATGGCTTCACAGGTGAATTCTAACAAACATTTAGAGAAAAGCTGACACCTATCCTTCTCAAACTCTTCCAAAATATAGCAGAGGGAGGAACACTCCCAAACGCATTCTACAAGGCCACCATCACCATGATACCAAAACCAGACAAAGATGTCACAAAAAGAAAACTACAGGCCAATATCACTGATGACCATAGATGTAAAAATCCTCATCAAAATACTAGCAACCAGAATCCAACAGCACATTAAAATGATCATACACCATGATCAAGTGAGGTTTATGCCAGGTATGCAAGGATTCTTCAATATATGCAAATCAATCAATGTGATATACCATGTTATCAAATTGGAGAAAAACCATATGATCACCTCAATAGATGCAAGAAAAGCTTTCAAAAAAATTCAACACCCGTTTACGATAAAAACCCTCCAGAAAGTAGGCATAGAGGGAACTTACCTCAACATAATAAAGGCCATATATGACAAACACACGGCCAACATCGTTCTCAAAGGTGAAAAACTGAAACCATTTCCACTAAGATCAGGAACAAGACAAGGTTGCCCACTCTCACCACTATTATTCAACATAGTTTTGAAAGTTTTAGCCGCAGCAATCAGAGAAGAAAAAGAAAAAAAAAATCCAAATTGGAAAAGAAGAAATAAGACTGTCACTATTTGCAGATGATATGATACTATACATAAAGAATCCTAAAGATGCTACCCAAAAACTACTAGAGCTAATCAATGAATTTGGTAGAGTAGCAGGATACAAAATTAATGCAGAGAAATCTCTTGCATTCCTATACACTAATGATGAAAAATCTGAAAGAGAAATTAAGGAAAAACTCCCATTTACCACTGCAACAAAAAGAATAAAACACCTCCTAGTAAACCTACCTAAAGAGACAAAAGACCAGTATGCAGCAAACTATAAGACACTGATGAAAGAAAGTAAAGATGATACAAACAGATGGAGAAATGCACCATGTTCTTGGATTGGAAGAATCAACATTGTGAAAATGTCTATACCACCCAAAGCAATCTCCAGATTCAATGTAATCCCTATCAAACTACCAATGGCATTTTTCACAGAACTAGAATGAAAAATTTCACAATTTGTATAGAAACACAGAAGATCCCGAATAGCCAAAGCAAGCTTGAGAAAGAAAAATGGAGCTGGAGGAATAAGGCACCAGGACTTCAGACAATACTACAAAGTTACAGTAATCAAGACAGTATGGTACTGGCACAAAAACAGAAATATAGATCAATGGAACAGGATAGAAAGCCCAGAGATAAACCCACACACATATGGTCACCTTATTTTTGATAAAGGAAGCAAGAATATACAGTGGAGAAAAGTTAGCCTCTTCAATAAGTGGTGCTGTGTAAACTGGACACCTATATGTTAAAGAATGGAATTAGAATGCTTCCTAACAGCATACACAAAAATAAACTGAAACGGGTTAAAGACCTAAATGTAAGGCCAGACACTATAAAACTCTTAGAGGAAAACATAGGTAGAATGCTCTATGGCATAAATCACAGCAAGATCCTTTTTGACCCACCTCCTAGAGAAATGAAAATAAAACCAAAAATAAACAAATGGGACCTAATGAAACTTAAAAGGTTCGCACTGCAAAGGAAACCATAAACAAGACAAAAAGATAACCCTCAGAATAGGAGAAAATATATGCAAATGAAGCAACTGACAAAGGATTAATCTGCAAAATATATATGCAGCTAATGCAGCTCAATTAGAAAAAAAACAACCCAATCCAAAAATGGGCAGAGGACCTAAAGAGACATTTTTCCAAACATATTCAGATTGCCAACAGACACATGAAAGGATGCTCAACATCACTAATCATTAGAGAAATGCAAATCAAAACTACAATGAGGTATCACCTCACACCAGTCAGAATGGCCATCATCAAAAAATCTACAAACAATAAATGCTGGAAAGGGTGTGGAGAAAAGGGAACCCTCCTGCACTATTGGTGGGAATGTAAATTGATACAACCACTATGGAGAACAATCTGGAGGTTCCTTAAAAACCTAAAAATAGAACTACCATACGACCCAGCAATCCCACTACTGGGTATATACCCTGAGAAAACCATAATTCGAAAAGAGTCATGTACTACAGTGTTCACTGCAGCTCTATTTCCAATAGCCAGCATATGGAAGCAACCTAAGTGTCCATCGACAGATGAATGGATAAAGAAGGTGTGGCACATATATACAATGGAATATTACTCAGCCATAAAAGAAATGAAATTCAGTTATTTGTAGTGAGGTGGATGGACCTAGAGTCTGTCATACAAAGTGAAGTAAGTCAGAAAGAGAACAACAAATACCATATTTTAACACATATATATGGAATCTAAAACAAACAAAAAAATGGTTCTGAAGAACTTAGGGGCAGGACAGGAATAAAGACGCAGACATAGAGAATGGACTTGAGGACATGGGGAAGGGCAAGGGTAAGCTGAGACAAAGTGAGGGAGTGGCATAGACATATGTACACTACCAAATATAAAATAGATAGCCAGTGAGAAGCAGCCACATAGCACAGGGAGATCAGCTTGGTGCTTTGTGTCCACCTAGAGGGGTGGGATAGGGAGGGTGGGAGGGAGTCATAAGAGGGAGGAGATATGGGGATATATGTATATGTATAGCTGATTCACTATGTTATACAGCAGAAACTAACACACCACTGTAAAGCAATTATACTCCAATAAAGTTGTTAAAAAAAAGTATACACACAACATACTTTTATTTAACACATAAATGTCCACATCTACTATAACATCTCTAGAAATTGCCATAAGATCATCTTGATGTTTTTTACCCTATATTCTGTTTTCTGATACTAGATACTTACATTACCTATTCTGCTTCATTGGGGGTGTGTGTGTGAGTGTGTGTTTCTGTGCTTGAGTTATATGCTTGGCAACACTTTTCTCTTAACTTTGATACTTTTCATGTTTCTGTTACAAAAACCACACAACTAAAAATTACATATCTGGATAATGTTTTTTATTCCAATTAACTATTTATACTACTGCTATTAGAAATGCCACTGATCTTACTTGCCTCATTCTGGTTTTTATTCTTAATACATACTTTTCCCATTTTCCTGATGAGTATAATGCAAATGTTACCAAATTTTGATTCTTCTGGTGGTTTGGAAGTTATACACACTGTTCTTCTTCAACTAATATGTCTCTGTGACACATTACAATTATATATTTGTACAAATAATTATATATGAATTAATTTTTTCTTAATCACTGTTGAAAAGGAAATAGCATACTTTAATCCCCTTTCTCCTTTTAAGGCAGAAAATTTAGCACGCCTTTCAGTTTTGGAATGGTCTATGAATTCTCATCTAGCTATTAATACCAAACAATCTTTGCAGTTATTATATTTAAAATTATGTTTTTAATAATTATTTAGACTAAGTCAACATTAGGTGATTTATTAAAAATTTTAATAGATCTTTATTGGAGTATAATTGCTTCACAATACTGTTTTAGTTTCTATTGCACAACACAAAGAATCAGCCATATGCATACACATGTCCCCATATCCCCTCCCTCTTGAGCTTCCCTCCCATCCTCCCTATCCCATCCCTCTAGGTCATCGCAAAGTATCAAGCCAATCTCCCAGTACTAATATCTACTCTTAGGTCCCTAATCTTGAGTTCTTATTTTTGATTAAAAGTTTGTCAACCGGTGCACCTTTTCCATTAGAAGGGTACAAAGATTTCTGAGCACTTACATACATGCAAATATGTTTTAGCTGTTTTCACATATAAATGGCAAACTGAATGACTGACATAAAACATATTTACTCTCGAAACTATGTAGCTACTGTCCCCTTGTCCTGGGACAGTTAGTGTTTAAAGGTGAAGTCTATGTCCAGACTAACTTTCCTTTATTTATTTTTTCCCTCCTCTTCCCCTCCTCCTTTAAAAAGTTTACATACTTTACATATTTCCTTAATTTTTCCTGGTTGTATGTGTGTCATATATGTATTCAGGTTTGATATGCATATGCAGAGCTTTATTCAGCCCAGTTAGATTTTTTTGGCAATCTTCAATGTTACCTCTGTTTCATTTCAATAATATGATGTCAGATGTCCTTTCTTTGACTTCTGCAATTTCAAGAGTACCTCTCATTCATTTCTATCACTAGTTCCTTTTCCTCTGTATTCATAGAGTGGTTCTCAATGTTCATCTCAAAATTTCATTTTCTGCTTTGTCAATTCTGCTTTTAATGAATATTTTAAATGTGTCACTGAATTTTTAGTTTCTTTACATCTTAGTAGCTCATTAAGCCCCATTTTTATTAACATATCCCTTTTATCCATTTCCTCCATATCTTTATTCTTCATTTTATTGTTATATTATTTCAAATTTTATTTTTATATCATTTCACTGAACACATTTGTTAATTTTATAAAAACAAAAATGCTTATGTTTTTATAAAATCTACTTAGGTGTACTATAGCATATATTTTTCAAAAACGCCTTGTGTCTTGTCAGTTATTTTACTTCTTGCAGAATATTTTCACATCTCTAATTTGATTTTTTTCCAACTACTCATCCTTTAGGAATGAAGATTCTCTCCACCGATTACTCAAAAATAATGTTTGTAGTTTCTTCTGGTTACTCTCATTTTCCTGGTTGCTGTTAAAACACGTTTCTCAGATTTTTAGCTAGAGCAATGGTAAATGTGAACAGACTTAGTCTAATTACTGGTTACTGGCAGTCACTTAATTTCTCTAAATTCTGTACTTCACCAGTCTTGCTTCTGCAGTCTAGTTGACTACTTTGAGAAGGTAAGTATTTTTCTAGGTAATTCTAAACAATGTATAGTTATTTTGCCAGAAGTGGTCTACCTTTGTACTTTCTTACGGCACTTCCTTTTTTCACATTCTCAGATGCAGCAAACCAAATGCTTAGCCACTGTAGTCTCTGAATATTTTGCATTAATACAAATTTTAGTCTTAGAAAACATGTAGAAAGGGGGATGGTAAAGTGGCCCTGCCTGTAGATACCCTTCTTTGGGTGGTGGGGAGAGTTGATCCGATTCTAGATCTCCGAGTCAGGCAGTAGCAAGGAAATTGGTCATCTTCTTAACACTGTTCAGACTGGTAGATTTATTCTCCTTCAGATAATAAAGCAAGTCATATCCTTAAGATAATAAAGAAAGTGCCATCCAGTTTTTTTTTTCTTTCTATTTCAGATTGATCTGCTTTGTCTTACATATGGTAAAAATTTGGGTAATCAAATGAATGGTTGCCAGTCTTTGTTGCTGGCAATGTTATACAATGAATAGACTTTTTCATTTTTTTAATATTTGGTTAATTTTTTAAGTCACACACTACCAGCCAGATTCCATTTAAAGAAAGTCAACTGGACTGATTTTAAAAACCTCAATTTATTTTATTATTATCATTATTTTAAGATTAGGGAACTGAACTCATTTACTAAGCTCACAGTCTGTCAACCAGCTTTCTTTTTCCACAATTTACAAGCTTTTTCAGGTTGTTTTAAAGTTTTCTGATTTTGCCTGTTTTTTTCATTCAGCCTTTACACACTAATTCATTTAATTCTTATACAATGTTGATTTTTAGATGCATTCCTATTGTTGTAGCTCTTATGCAGTGAATCATATGATGTACACCTTTCAGATGTATGTTTTATTTATTTTTTAAATTGAAGTACAGTTGATTTACAATGTTGTATTAGTTTCAGATGTACAGCAAAGTGATTCAGTTATACACACATATATCTATATTCTTTTTCATTATAGATTATTACAAGATATTGAATATAGTTCCCTGTGCTATACAGTAGGTCCTTGTTGTTTATCTATATTATATACAGTAGTGTGTTTATGCTAATCCCAAACTCCTGATTTATCCCTCCTCCTCTTTCCCCTTTGGTAACTATGAATTTGTTTTCTATGTCTGTGAGTCTGTTTCTGTTTTGTAAATAAGTTCATTTGTATCATTTTTTTAGATTCCACATATAAGTAATATCATGTGATTTGTCTTTGGCTGACTTCACTTAGTATGATAATCTCTAGGTCCATCTACATTACTGCAGATAGCTTTATTTCATTTTTATGGTTGAGTAATATTACTTTGTGTGTGTGTATACACACACACACACACCACATTTTCTTTACCCATTCATCTGTCGATTGACACTTAGGTTGCTTCCATGTCTTGCCTGTTGTAAATAGTGCTGCTATGAATGCTGGGGGGCCTGTATCTTTTCCAATTAAGAGTTTTTAGCTTTTTTGGATATATATCCAGGAGTGGGATTGCTGGATCATATGGTATCTTAATTTTTAGTTTTTTTTTTTTTTTTTTTTTGCGGTACGCGGGCCTCTCACTGTTGTGGCCCCTCCCATTGCGGAGCACGGGGCTCTGGACGCGCAGGCTCAGCGGCCATGGCTCATGGGCCCAGCTGCTCCATGGCATGTGGGATCCTCCCAGACCGGGGCACGAACCCGTGTCCCCTGCATTGGCAGGCGGACTCTCAACCACTGCATCACCAGGGAAGCCCCATGTATGGAAAATTTTGTAAATTATATTAGTATAAAACAATGAAGCGTCTCATATTCTAAACAGGTAACTTTGATGTGCTTCAAGTTATTTACTAAAAACATACTAATATTTGCTGTTATTTTAAAAAATTAAATATTTAAATTAAACAGATAATTTTAAGAACTAGAGCTAAACTGATTAATGTTTTGTATTCCATATCTCCTCAAAGTAAAAGGAGTGACAGAAATACCAACTTGTAAAATGTGCAGTGGGAAGTGTTTTTCCAGTTGAGATTTAATCTATGCAAGATGCATTGTTGATTTCTTTAGTCCTCTTCACTTCCTTTTCCAAAAGGGAACCCTGGCTCTCCAAGGACTCTGCTTCTTTGTAGCTCTCCTGTGGAAGCTGTTCATTCTCCCATGCCCCTCATACCAAGGAACAGGAGGCAAGGACAACCAGGGTCCAATAACATCTTGCTCTCCTAATGGTGTCCCTTCTACTTACTGACATCCTCTGACCTTGTTCCTCCACATCCATTAAGGACTTTTGCTCCTAGTTACACCTGGTTCAGCATCTTCATTTCCCATTCCAACTCCAGGCCTCCCAGAGAACTTCAAGTTCTCCATTATTTTTCCTTTTAGTAATACAACATCTGTCTTTCTTCCGGTCTCCTGGCAACACAATAAGGAACTACATTTCCCAGCCTTCCTTACAGTTATATATTCAGGCCAATGTATGTGAGCAGAAGTGATATGTGCGACTTCATAATCAGGTTCTTGAAAGGAAGCCACTTGCCTTTCACTTCTTTTCCTCTTACCAGGACCAGAAGTGGACAAAGTGAAGTGATAGTGGCTTATAGTTCCTCTTCCTACCTTTCAGGTTATTTTGTACTTTTTCTTTTTAGATTCATTCATTAAATATTGGTTTTCTCCCACACTGGGATTCAAGTGGGATTCACTGGATAGCAAGAAATCAAGCTATCTATTCCTTTTAAAAAATTTTATATTACCAACTACATAAAACAAATGTATAGCTTAATGTACTATTATAAATTGAACAACCTTCTAACCACCCTCCATGTCAAGAGATAAACCTTTCCTGCCATCCAAAAGCCCTCCATTCACCCCTTACAATACCTTTCCTCTCCCCAAGAACAACAGCTCTTCTGATGTCTCTTCTGTACTTTTCTATATAGTTTCATCATTCAAGTGTGTATCCCTAAAGTACATGGCTTTGTTTTACCTTCTTTTTTGTGGGGAGGCAGGGTGTAGGTGTGGGTTTTTACAGTTTTTTTCAATTGATGTATTTCATCCCCCTTTCTTTTTTTTTCCCTTCTAATTCATTTGTTGAAGAAGCCAGCTTATTTTTCTATATCAATTTCCATCCTGATTTAGTTTAACATGTCTCCTCTACCCTGTGTTTCTTGTGCATGGTGATTAGATCTAGAAGCTTAATCAGATAGATTAAGGTTAGATTTTCTGGCAAGACTTCTTCATGGTAGTTTTGAATTCTTTACCAGAAAGCACAAAATGCTGGCTGCTCCACTTTTTGTGATGTTAGCAACCACCAATGCTTTATGCCTAGATTTTATAATTCATGACTTACTGTAAAATATTGATAACCCAACTTCATCATTCTTTCTTTACTTATGTTTTGCAATACTTGTACAAAGAGAAACTTTGCCTCATCTATTACTTAGTTATCCAGTGTTCATTTCATATAAAAAAAGACAAAACATGTTTTATTGTGTATTTTATTAATCCTGTGCTGTACAAAGGCAATTAATTAATTGTATGTGTGTATGTGTATCATTATGAATTCATGCACTTAACATGTTTGATATGTTTTCATCCATCCATTTCAGTTTTTTATACTTTTAGGCCAATGTGAGCCTTTTCAAGCTGGTGCTCAACTTGTATTGGTGCATCCTTGTATTCTGTAATAGCTTCCTTATGAACTAAAATAATAGGATATCATATGCTCATCTTACATCAGCTGTCCTTTTCTCAAAATCAGGTGGTACTCCAAGTAGGCTTCTTTCTTTTAGGAGGAAGTGGTATTTCAAACAGTCTGGATGGTAGGGATGCTCACTGCTATTAAGACAGGCATTATTTCTAGGCCTTTCCAAGGAAAAAAGCTATGGATAGATAATTATAGATTTTTTTTTAAAACCTGATGAGTTTGTTCTGATACTTTCAGGTATAATTTTATACTACTAAGATTACTGGTTCTTAAGGGCACTGGGAATGCCAGAATTATTCATTTGTTTTACCTAGCATTACATACAAGTATTCTAAGGATAACAATTCTAACACAATCACCCATATGATTAATAAAAAGTTTTCAAAAAATGTGTATATGTTCTCTTCATTTCCCCTGCCTTTTATTAAAGCTGAACCCTATCTACATTTTCAGTGCAGACAGCCATATTAAACTGTCTCCATATCCCTCATCTATTTGAGTTCTTCAAGAAAATATGTATATATTCAATACCCATCGATAGTCTTAATGTTGATGTATCTCTGTCATTTTGATTATCTGAAGCTTATTCTCCAGTAGCTGATTAATAAATAGTCCATAAAAACAATATTCCCTAAGTTGTTGTGTGGCCATGGCAGTTTGAGGAATTTTAATTTGGAAGTCAGTTTAAGTGAACACATATTCTTGGTTCACAATTTCTTTTCTTGTATATCTTAAATATATAACTTAATTTTCTTCCGGCACAAGGTGTTGCTGCCAAAAAATTTGATGATAATTCTCTTTTCCATTTGGTTACAAGACTATGTTAGTCTTTTCACTACTCTAACTCAGCAGCTAGTACTCTGTTCCCAACAGAGTACCTTTTCACATCTTCACCTTTCTACCATCTTCTTCATCTTTCTTCTTCTGCATTACACAGTTTCTTTATCCCATTTTTCCTATTCTTGTTTTTCTTTCTTCTTATTTTTCTCCTTGACTTTTCACAAATAATAGTCTCTGTCTGGAAAACAAAGGACCTCCTCTTCCTTGTCCCAAACCTGTCTGGAAAACTGCTACTCTTCCTTCCATCAGTTTAGGAATCTTCTCTTCCTGAAACCTTACCCAACTCACTTAGATAAATTGCAATTGTCTTTTCCTAATACTATTGCTTAAAAGTTTAATGTAAAGGATTCCTCTGAAAACCAAGTAAGTTATTGAAAATAACTCTCTAACTTACCCATTCATTACTAATAGAAAATTCAATAACAGAGACTTAAATAGGGGATAGGGACCTAAATATTGGTTGCAGTAGAAAAAGAAAACAGCAGCCACTACTGCTTCGATCACATAAAAATTCTCATAGTGCTGATTTTTCAGAATAGATTTGTCTCACAATAGGTGAAGCACTGTTGGTTCTTCCCAAATACCACTAGGCTGCATTTATGGAGTCCCCAGGATTGGGTCTGAGGACCTCCTCCCTTAAGAGTTGATGTCATATTCCTTGACTGTCCGTGTCCTCCCCTGAAACAGGTTTCATTCCCACTAGATCATTTCCCCCAAAGTTGTTACATCAGAGCTGGAGGCTGACTTTCCATTGTCATATTTACTCCTAAGACACATTCAGAGGAACTGAATGAATTACTGTTGCAACTGCTTTATCATGTTTGGGGCTGAAAACTTAAGAATACTTAGGAATCAAAGTATTCTTGAAACCAGGCCTCAATGACCTGCATAAAATTATCTCTGATATATTGCATATTCTAAACAAGAACATACCCAATAAATAAACCTTAAATATGTCCTTCATGACTTTTACTTCTGCTTTCTCTAAGGCAAAATAATCTTAACAATGTTCTATATGAAATTCCCCCAAACAAAATGAAGACTGCATCTGTTAAAGTCATTGTCATATAATACCTATAAATTTATGTCTGTGAGGTACTTGAGGGCAACGGCTGCACTTTATCATTTTTATATTCCCAGTGCTTTGCACAGTACTTGACACAAAATCTTTTAAAACAGGTACTGAATAAATAAATGTGCAAATGAGTAAATAGAGGTATGAATAAATGAATTGATGTATCCAAGTCAATATCTCTCAAACATAAGCATAAGTGACAGCTTCAAATTTTCCATATACCAAGAGCTTTAGGCAGTCTAATAGGAAGTGAGTCTTCTATAGGATTATACATGACTAAGAAAATGTCAATTGTTCACACAAAAAGGCACCTGATAAAGACTTCTTGGAAATTAATGTTTTTCCCAAGCATCTCTTGTTTGCACCTAGGTGAAAATAATTAGAGAGCATGAAAATAATATGTTTACCTTACCACTCATTTCCAAATTAGAAATGGAAAAAGTAAGCTAGTGTAAATTTTATACATAATATAGATTAATTATATATACATTTCATTAAATTATATAAACACTATATATATATATTTATATATATATAGTTGTGCTCTTCTCTGTATTCATTCAGCAAATTGATCTGAAAAAGATCATACTTATGTCTATCTAAAATATGAGTGTCTGCATGATATATAAAATTGGCTCAGAAGATGGAGAGATGGGAATTTCAGGCCATGTGTCCAACTCAGAGTCTTCTCAGGACCCAGCTTAGCTGCTATAGATATATGGACTTACCCTCCACCTTACCAAAATACAGACGGTTTAGTTTGATTAGACTGTGACATGGCTTATGTTGGCATGATCTTTATCTCCCATGACATTAATATATATTGTAAAAACTGGTCAGTTTTCAATGCCTACAACTTGTTATCTGAAGAAAAAGATCATTTTTCTTCAATCTCATAATTTATTCCTTTCACACTCTTCTCATCTCGCCCCTGCAGATATACTTATTCAGTAATGTAGCCAGGACTTTTTGGATCAAGAACAGACATTTTCAGAAAAATTCTTTGTTCTTTTGTAAAATAAACATTTTTTGTTCCCATTCTGAACACTGGGGCTATTTGAATGATATTTGCAACTTAGTAGAATTAGAAAGTGGAAGCAGCTGGCAGGGGCTGCCCTTTCTCTGATAGGTACCCAAATTTTGTCTCTACTTTTTCTTTGAAGACAATTGAGGGTTAATTAACCCTCAATAAAAACAGATCTTTTGAAAGCCAAACTGAATAGAAAGTTATAAGCTATTGCAGAATACTAAGTTGTCATTACTAACACCTTTTAAACATCCTTGTTCGAATTTAGCTGAACTTACCAACAAAGAATGGAAGAGTGTTTTTCTGTGGTCTGCTATCCTTCTACTAGTCCCTGATTTTCCAGTCCATTCAGGAAGCAGATTCCAGTTTTCATGTTGTATTGATTTTTTATTGCCACTGTAACAAATGATCGCAAACTTAGTTACTTAAAACAACACAAATTATTATCGTATAATTCTGTCAGCCAGAAATACAACACAAGTCTCACTGTGCTAAAATCAAGGGCTGTGTTCCTTTCTCGATGCTTCTAGGGGGAAATCCATTCCCTTGCCCTTTCTAGCTTCTAGAGGCTGCTCACGTTCCTTGGCTCATGGCCCCTTTTTGCATCTTCAAAGCCAGTAAAAGCAGGTTGAGTCCTCCCTGAATATCTCTCTGACCTCTTCTGCCTCCTTTTCTAGTTTTAAGGATCCTTGTGATTATACTGAGCCTATTCAAATAATTTCCTATTTTAAGGTAAGTTGACTAGGAAACTTAATTCCATTTACAACCTCAATTCTTCTTTGTCACTTAAATCTAACATAGTCACAGGTTCCAAGGATTAAGATATGGGAATATTTGCAGGGGGGCATTACTCTGCTTACCACACAGATTTTTTTCTATAGTTTTGCAGAGTCTTATTTAAATCAGGAACCAATAGCCATGCCCTCTCAAGTATGATGTATTTGCTACCATGTTGTATGTATAGTTCTGCCTCAAAGTCAAGGTATATGACTTTTACTATTTCATGCATTACTTCATAATGCAGAGTGCATACATTCACCAGCTAGCACTAAATCATATTTTTGTTTGCTTATAAACTAAGAAATAGTCTAGCGTCTAGATTGTGATGGTAAAGAGGAGACGTAAAATTATTAGAAATCCCTTAAAATCACCAAATTTAATATTGAAAAAAATGAATCTGGATTGTTTTATTACATTTTCAATATGAATAAATATTTCTTATTCATTACAATGAGATTTTTTCAGACAGGCCTCTAACCCATTTCAAGCAACAGTGCTGCAAGAAATGCATGGAAAAATATTATTATTAATAAAAATTTTAAAGTTTTCAACTCTTTTCAGCAAAGATAGTTTGAGTTGAGTTAATGCTGTGTTTCAGTACCTAAATTCAGGCATGTTCTAGATGTCATATTAGTATGGCGTTATCACCCAAATGCTGTCTTTAATTCCTGTTTAAAACAAATCTGTGAACACAAACCCTCAGACCTTGGGTAACTTGATTCACCTTTCTGTGCCTCAGTTTCCTCATTTGTTAAATGGCAGTAATAATATCACAGGTTGAGATGATATGTTAATACATGTAAACATGTTCGTGTATATAGAGCAGTAGCTCAGAGCAAGTGCTCAAAAAATGTTAAGTATCATTATTATTAATAACAATAAGGTGTTATAGCTTAAGTGAATCTTTAATTTCAGCATTAGACCACTTATACTTCATTTAAAGACCTCCTTTATGGCTCTAGACAATTTTAAAACTAATTTAAAAACACTCAGTTCTCTTGAAACCACAAAAAATTTAAAAGTCAATATAATATAGCCATATGTACTGTATTTAAGCTAAGCCAGAGCAGGCTAGGCTAAGGAAGACTGGAACAGGATATTAACTACGGTCGTCAGAGTAAAGTCACACCTGCTGACAAATTCTGAGTTCCATGACAGAGATAGATGAAAGAGTATAATTTGCTATAAAGAAGCAGAGCTTTCACTACTAACGTGGAGGGGGAAAAATGGCAATTCCTGAAAAAGAGATTATGGCTAGATAATGTGTCTATGTGACCCATGTATTAGAATAGTTTGGAGTAACATTTTATACATTAATTTCCTAGTTAACACTTTTTAAAAAATATCTTTAATGGAGTATAATTGCTTTACAATGGTGTGTTCGATTCTGCTTTATAACAAAGTGAATCAGCTATACATATAAATATATCCCCATATCTCCTCCTTCTTGCGTCTCCCTCCCACACTCCCTATCCCACCCCTCTAAGTGGTCACAAAGCACCGAGCTGATCTCCCTGTGCTACGTGGCTGCTTCCCACTAGCTATCTATTTTACATTTGGTAGTGTATATATGTCTATGTCACTCTCTCACTTTGTCCCAGCTTATCCTTCCCCCTTAAGTCCATTCTCTCGTCTGCATCTTTATTTCTGTCCTGCCCCTAGGTCCTTCAGAACTTTTTTTTTTTTTTAGATTCCATATATATATGCTAGCATACGGTATTTGCTTCTCTCTTTCTGACTTACTTCACTCTGTATGACAGACTCTAGGTCCATAAACCTCACCACAAATAACTCAATTTCATTTCTTTTTATGGCTGAGTAATATTCCATTGTATATATGTGCCACATCTTCTTTATCCATTGATCTGTCGATGGACACTTAGGTTGCTTCCATGTCCTGGCTACTGTAAATAGAGCTGCAATGAACATTGTGGTACATGCCTCTTTTTGAATTATGGTTTTCTTAGGGTATATGCCCAGTAATGGGATTGCTGGGTCATATGGTAGTTTTATTTTTAGTCTTTTAAAGGAACCTCCATACTGTTCTCCATAGTGGCTGTACCAATTTACATTCCCACCAACAGTCCAAGAGGGTTCCCTTTTCTCCACACCCACTTCAGCATTTATCGTTTGTAGATTTTTTGATGATGTCCATTCTGACTGGTGTGAGGTGATAGCTCACTGTAGTTTTGATTTGCATTTCTCTAATGATTAGTGATGTTGAGCATCCTTTCATGTGTTCCATGGCAATCTGTATATCTTCTTTGGAGAAATGTCTCTTTACGTCTTCTGCCCATTTGGGGATTGGGTTGTTTGTTTTTTTGATATTGAGCTGCTTGTAATATTGGAGATTAATCCTTTGTCAGTTGCTTCATTTGCAAATATTCTCTCCCATTCTGAGGGTTGTCTTTTTGTCTTGTTTATGATTTCCTTTGCTGTGCAAAAGCTTTTATGTTTCATTATGTGCCATTTGATTATTTTTCTTTTTTCTTTCCATTTCTCTCGGAGGTGGGTCAAAAAGGATCTTGCTGTGATTTATGTCATAGAGTGTTCTGCCTACGTTTTCCTCTAAGAGTTTTATAGTGTCTGGCCTTACACTTAGGTCTTTAATCCGTTTTGAATTTATTTTGTGTATGGTGTTAGGGAGTATTCTAATTTCATTCTTTTACATGTAGCTGTCCAGTTTTCCCAGCACCACTTACTGAAGCGGCTATCTTTTCTCCATTGTATATTCTTGCCTCCTTTATCAAAATAGGGTGACCATATGTGCATGGGATTATCTCTGGGCTTTCAATCCTGTTTCATTGATCTATATTTCTGTTTTTGTGCCAGTACCATACTGTCTTGATTACTGTAGCTTTTTGTATAGTCTGAAGTCCAGGAGCCTGATTCCTCCAGCTCCGTTTTTCTTTCTCAAGATTGCTTTGGCTATTCGGTGTCTTTTGTGTTTCCATACAAATTGTGAAATTCTTTTTTCTAGTTCTGTGAAAAATACCAGTGGTAGTTTGATAGGGATTGCACTGAATCTGGGGATTGCTTTGGGCAGTATAGTCATTTTCACAATGCTAATTCTTCCAATCCAAGAACATGGTATATCTCTCCATCTGTTTGTATCAATTTTAATTTCTTTCATCAGTGTCTTGTAGTTTTCTGCATACAGGTCTTTTGTCTCCTTAGGTAGGTTTATTCCTAGGTATTTTATTCTCTTTGTTACAATGGTAAATGGGAGTGTTTCCTTAATTTCTCTATCAGATTGTTCATCATTAGTGTATAGGAATGCAAGAGATTTCTGTGCATTAATTTTGTATCCTGTTACTTTACCAAATTCATTGATTAGCTCTAGTAGTTTTCTGGTAGCATCTTTAGGATTCTCTGTGTATAGTATCATGTAATCTGCAAACAGTGACAGCTTTACCTCTTCTTTTCCGATTTAGATTCCTTCTTTTTTTCTTCTCTGATTGCTGTGGCTAAAACTTCCAAAACTGTGTTAAATAATCATGGTGAGAGTGGGCAACCTTGTCTTGTTCCTGATCTTAGAGGAAATGGTTTCAGTTTTTCACCACTGAGAATGATGTTGGCTGTGTGTTTGTCATATATGGCCTTTATTATGTTAAGATAAGTTCCTTCTATGCCTACTTTATGGAGGGTTTTTATCATAAATGGGTGTTGAATTTTGTCAAAAGCTTTTTCTGCATCTACTGAGATGATCATATGCTTTTTCTCCTTCAGTTTGTTAATATGGTTTATCACATTGATTGATTTGCATATATTGAAGAATCCTTGCATTCCTGGGATAAATCCCACTTGATCACAGTGTAGTATCCTTTTAATATGCTGTTGGATTCTGTTTGCTAATATTTTGTTGAGAATTTTTACATCTATGTTCATCAGTGATATTGACTTGTAGTTTCCTTCTTTTTGACATCTTTGTCTGGTTTTGGTATCAGGGTGATGGTGGTCTCATAGAATGTGTTTGGGACTGTTCCCCCCTCTGCTATATTTCCTTCTATACACACTTTATTTACATCTCTTGAAAATCTTTCTCAAACCTATCAGTTCAATTTCCTGAGTGAAGTATAATAAATCTAATTCACTTATTTCTCAGGTGATCATGAGTTTTAAGTAAATTTTTGGTGCCAATATAATGAAAATAAATTGCTATTGCAAAACACATTGATAGAAAATAATATTTGATAGGTAACAATTATCATAATTATCCTTTAAAATGTTTTTGTCTTTGACATACATACAATTTTTAAGTGAATTATTAATTCCATAAAATGACATACTTTTCAATTTTATTTTGTTATAATTCTATTATAATTTTTCTAATTTATTAAATCACTTGATCAATAAATATAAATGAGTAACTAGTCTGAGTAAAGCAAAGTACTAGGTACTGAGTTATAAGCAAGAAAGACTAACATGGCCTAATGATCTAATGGGAATGTGAAATCTTACATATGTAACATCTATACATGTTATCTGAGGCAGTGAGAAACCACTGAAAAGCTATATCCAGGAGAGATACATGGTCAGTCTCTTAAATATAACACTATAATATTAAAAAATGGACTACAGGACACAAGAATGAATTGCAGAAAATGTAGAAGCAGTTTCAGAGACAATGCAACATTGCAGGTGGGAAGATGAAAACTATAGACGAGGATTGTGGCAATGGTAGACAGAGAAAGGAAGAAGGACTTCCTACAGGAACGTGTGGTTTACTGGATGTAGAAGAATAAAGGTGTGGGAAGATTCAAAGATAAAACCCTGGTTTCTGGGCTAAACAACTGAGTGAATGGCTGGGTTATTTTCTTTCACAGAGGATACTAGGATAGGAGCAGGTTCTTGGGTGAATTTTGATTTAGGTTTTGGACTTTCTCTTAGAGGTTAAAAAAAAATTCAAAGTGGAGACACTGAGCAGATAATAATAAGAATCGTCTAGTTTGGAGTCATTGGCATATAGATGGTAATTTAAACCACAGGAGGTATGAAATAACTTACAAGAAGAGAATAATTGAGAAGAAAAGAAGCTCTGACAAGGGTCAGGTAGAAAATGAGTAATAGACAAAGGAGTCTTGAGAAGGAGCTAACAAAGAACTCAGAGAGTACAGTGTCACAGAGAGCCAAAGTAGGACACAGCAAGAAATTTTAAAATAAGAAGGATAGTGAATGAACGGACTCAAATTTTGCAGAGAGATAAAATAGAGACTGATAAACATTAGTTGAATTTACTCATAGTAAACTTAATGAAAGTTGTTCTGGAGAAATGATGAAAGAAGTTTGCAATTATTTAAAGAAGTTTTGGGGAAGAGACGAACAGATCTAGCCAACCTATAAGATGATTGGTTATGGAGAGGAGAAAGAAGTTAAGACTGTATCTAGGGATGGAATAACTGCTGATCACGAAGAGACTTTTAAGATAATAAAAAGACTTTAGCATACTACCATGCTGATAGATGACTGAATACTGAGGGAGATAATGCTGCTGTCGGCAAGTGGATTTTCAGTAGGAAAAGGAGTCCAAAGGGGAATATTGTCTTTGGATTGATTCATGAAACTCCTGTCATAATTGAAGTGGACTTATTTTTCTATCACAGGAGTTTCATGAATGTCTCTGAAGTCAATACTGCCCCTTGGACTTTAATATTGTGAACCCTGATGGAGTTTTATATTACTCATGGAATTATTTCATTTGCTAAGGAGAAACTTCAAAACAATTGTTTGTATTTACTCAACATATTTCTTTCTTGCAAGCTCTTTTATTTCTAATTAAAGTTTTTTTGTTTCCTTGTATGCTTTTTCTAGGAAAATTCCTATCATCTTTTATAATATCATCTAGGAGATATTTGGAGCAGAGTCAACCCTCTCAGTTACATAAAATAAAGAATGGCATATTGTTGGAAAACAGATCTAAATCCCAGTGAATCACATGAAAAGCAGCAAAAGCACCAAGAATTTCACTCTGTAAATCAACCTCTATTTCCTAGCCACACCGGTCTGGGTTTTGATCATGTAGTAGATGAGATCAGTAATACAATCCCACTCTATCAGAGAGAAATTGAAGAAAACACCATTTTTGTGCCCAGTGCACCACACTGGGACTCAAAAAGGCATTCATTAGATGAAGCACACCAAGTATCCTTGAATGAATTCACTTCTAAAAGCACAGAACTCTCCTGTCACCAAGTTAATAAAACAGGAGTAATTGGTTTTAGGCATTCCGTGCTACCAAATCCTCAAAACATAAATAAAGAAAGCTTTGGGGGAAACCCCATAGGAAAATACCATGGTGCTGATGATTACGGATTCAATATTTTACCTCCATCATCCACTAGTGTGGATGAAATTAATTCACGGAGTGAACTGGATAACTACCATATAGGATTTGAACGTAGCATTCCTCCTATATATCCATCCTTCTCAACTGACTTGATGCCAAAAGAAGAAAATAAAAGCAGTAGAAATATGAACATTGTGGAACCATCTCTGATGCTCTTTAAAGGTTCTTTTCTACCCAGGACCTGGGAAAGCACATTGCCAAAGAACAAAGAGGTATGTGTCATATATGTCAACCTAAAAATACGAATCTGAAAGAATCATTCAATAATGTGCTGGGTTAATTTGGTAATGAGGGTAACTAATCTTAATTAGGGGAATGTATTAATATTATCAATACTTTTGGGGAAAAAAACTTATTCACAAATTCTGTGTTCCTGAATTAATGATTTTTTCTAAAGAAAGGGAAAAATTTTATAATATTTTTAAAGTTCTGGTTTCATCAAAACTAAATAAAATGTTATAGTATTTACATTTTATTAGATAAAAATATCATAGTTGGAGGTTTAAATGATAGCATTTTCTATTCTTATTGTGTCGTTATGCACACATAGAAACATACATATATTTCATTACATTTATATTTTGAGTTATATTACCATGAATTAAAACTTCATATCATTATTTGTAGGAAAAATGTCTTTTTACTCAGAGGCTACTAAATTATACTGTTAGCAGGCAACTTCTTTTGGGAACATTCCAAGAGTAGGAAATTAAGTAATCATTGTGCAATTCATCCTGATGGTTTCATTAGTAGTTTCCCAATCATTTAGTAACCACAGAGGTTCTTGTATAATATTTGAACATTTCTCTGCTTATACAGAGTCTAGACACAAGTGAAACCAGAATTAAACAGTAAAATGATGAAACATTATTTCAGCTGTAATGTACAAGGTTAGACAAGAGGATTTTTCATTTATTCAACAACTATTTATCATATTCTTAAACTATATATGATTAGGCATAACAAATGCAAAGAAGAAAACGCATAATACCTGATTTCAGCAATAGCATATTGCTTAAATTAACCTGCAAACCAATAATGCCAACACAGTAAAATAATAGAGAGGATGAGTTCATAAGAGAAGAAACAATTAATTGTGTCTGAGGCGCTTACAGAAGAGGTAATACCTCAAATGATCTGTATTAAAAGTGCATGAATTTTAGGAACCTTTACTTCTGATCATGACAATGTAACAAGTACTAAACTTTCCCTTACCACTGAAAACAACTATGAAATTAGACAAAATATATGAAGCAAACAGCCGGTATAGACATCAATCCTTAAGAGAAGGGAAACAGCAAAGTGTTGTTATGATCATCCTGGTGTCTTTGGGGCCCTTTCCTGCTGCTAGGCAGACTAGTGGAGCCCAATTTGAGCAGCAGTATCACTAAACTGAGGAGGCAGAGACTGCAGTTCCGGGCTGCAAAGGAAGCTGTAATCTGTAGGGCAGAGCACAGAAGGAACTATGCAATGCATGGGGGTCAGGAGTCTATGTGAGATTTACTGCAGATTGTTGGCCAAGAGGTTGTGTTCACCACACACAAGTAGAAGTTATGCAGTGCCAAAGTTCTGACCCAGCGAGAGAAGACACTGAGCTGAGAACTTCAGGCATTCATTTGAGATCACACAAAGCTATCTCTTACAAGTAAAAATCGTGCTCTAAAGTAAATGCTCTACCTATTAACTTACATGTGGCCCCACAAAAAATAAAATAGAGGCTGACAAGACCAAAACAATCTTAACCGCCTGCCTGCCAGAGAAAAATTGCACACTTTGTAGAAACAATTCCTAATGTGTCATCTACAATATCCAACATTTAATAACAAATGCACAGATGCGTAAAGAACAGGGAATTCTGAACCATAATCAAGAAAATAGCCCAGTGAATAGAGATTCTGTGATAGAACAGATGTTGGAATTAACAGATAGGGACTTTAAGGAGATTATTAAAAGGATGTTCAAGAAGATGAAGTAAAGATGAACATAATGAGTAGACAAATGAGGAATCTCAAGGAAATTAGAAACTATGAAAAAACAAAGACTAATGGAAAATCTAGTAATATAAATATAGTATCTGTAGTTAAAAAGTCACTGGGTGTACTTAAAAACAGATATAAGATGACAGGGGAAAAAGAGTACTTGAAAGAAAAAGAATAGGGCTTCCCTGGTGGCGCAGTGATTAAGAATCCACCTGCCAATGCAGGGCACACAGGTTCAAGCCCTGGTCTGGGAAGATCCCACATGCCACGGAACAACTAAACCTGTGTGCCACAACTACTGAGCCCATTCGCCACAACTACTGAAGCCCGCGCGCCTAGAGCCTGTGCTCCACAACAAGAGAAGCCACCGCGATGAGAAGCCCGCACTCTGCAACAAAGAGTAGCCCCCGCTCGCCGCAACTAGAGAAAGCCCGCACGCAGCAATGAAGACCCAATGCAGCCAAAAATAAATATAAATAAAATAAATAAATTTATAAAAAAAGGAGAGAAAAAAAAGAAAAAGAATAGAAATTACCCAAACTGAAGAAGAGAAAATAAAAGAATTATATAAAAGTGGGCAGGGACTAAGAAACTTAGGAAATAAGGAGCCTAATATATGGATAATTTTGGAATGCTAGCAGGAGAGGAAAGGGAAGAAAGAAAAATTCATTTAAAGAAATAATGCTCTGAAACTTTCTCCAACTCTGGTATAAAATATCAAATTACAGATTTAAGAAATTCAATAAATCCCAAACAGAATAAATGCAAAGACAACCACATGTAGACATGTTATACTCAAACATATGAAGACCAAAGTTGAAAAGATCATCATAAAAAGTGGCAGAGAGGGGGGAAAAAATTTCATGCAGTGGAACAACAATCTGAATTAAAGCATTATCTCATCAGAAACGATGGAAGCCAGATGACAGTGGAATAGCATTTTTAAAGCTCTATAAAAAAAGAAAAGAATCCATACTTCTATAACTCATTGAGTACATGCTTGAAAATTTAAAATAAATATATTATCATATAAACAAATGTTGAGAGAAATCAGTCAGCTCACATGCACACAAAAAATACTGAAGTCAGTCTTCGGATGCAAAGAAAATGATACCAGATGGAATATAGAAAGGAAAAAAGAGCAGCAAAAATGGTAAATATGTTAGTAAATATGAAAAACTACTTAATTTTTTGAAAGACAGCTGACTGTTTAAAGCAAAAACACAGGATTTCATTGTCAGAGTTGTTGTATATGTAAACAAAAGATAAAAGACAACAAGAGAATAAAAGATGAAGGGATGGTAAATGTTATCTGCTATTGGAAATTCTTACATTTTAAATGCAGTGGCACAATATTAACTCTAAGTAAACTGTGAAATATTTACGATGCATATTGTAAGTTCTAAGCTAGTACATTCACTAAAAATATAGTACAAAGAAGAAAAACTAAATATCCAACAGAGAAATTAAATGAAACGGGCTAAAAAATCGAACTGCAAAAATCAGGGAAGGAGAAATAGAAGAACAAAATAAAACAGAAGAAACAACTAGAAGCACATATGAACATGGCAGTCTTAAATCTAACAATACCCATAAATATACTAAATATATTCCAAATAAAAGGGAGAAATTGACAAACTAGATAGAAAAGAAAGGCTTTATTTTTTACAAGAGTCAAATTTGAAAAACAAAGGCACAGATAGGTTGAAAGTTTAAAAAACTAAAAACATTTAACATTCAACCAACAAAACAAAGCTGTGTGTGGTTATTAATATCAGAAAATGAAGCTTAAGGCAGGGTATTTTTTTTTTTTTTTTTTTGCGATAGGCGGGGCTCTCACTGCTGTGGTCTCTCCCATTGCGGAGCACAGGCTCCGGACATGCAGGCTCAGTGGCCATGGCCCACGGGCCCAGCCGCTCCGCGGCATGTGGGATCTTCCCGGACCGGGGCATGAACCCGTGTCCCCTGCATCGGCAGGCGGACTCTCAACCACTGCGCCACCAGGGAAGCCCGCAGGGTATTATTAGAGAAAGAAAAGGGTCATTTCATAATAATAAGTCAATCAGGAAGACATAATAAACTTAAATGTAGATGTACCTAATAATGGCTGCAAAATACATAAAGCAAAATTATTTCTTTAACTGAGCCGTTTATGGATTTATTCACAAGAAGTGAAGCACATGTCCAAAACACACTTGTATATGAAAATTAAGTATTCTTTACAATATGCCAAAACTACAAACAACACAACTGTTTTTCAACATGAAGACGGATAAACAAACTATGGAATATTCATACAATAGAATACTACTAATAGGTAACTAAGAAAGATGAACTATTGATACATATGACAACATGAATTTTAAAACATATATCATTTAAATGAAAGAAGCCAGAAACAAAAGAGCACATTCATTAATCTATGGTGATAGAAATCTGAATTAACAGTTACCAAACAGATGTTCAGATTGACAGAAGGAGATATGGGGGAACTTTCTAAAGTGATAGAAATGTTCTATATTTTTTGATTGGATATTAATATTCACAGTTGCATATATTCCTCAAAAATCAAATTATATATTTAAAATTTATGTATTTTTCCATATGTATTGCTTCAGTAAATATTTTTAAAATAAAATTAAAGGGCTTCCCTGGTGGTGCAGTGGTTGAGAGTCCGCCTGCCGATGCAGGGGACACGGGTTCGCCCCGGTTCGGGAAGATCCCACATGTCGCGGAGCGGCTGGGCCCGTAAGCCATGGCCGCTGAGCCTGCGCGTCCGGAGCCTGTGCTCCGCAATGGAAGAGGCCACAACAGTGAGAGGCCCGCACACCGTAAAATAAATAAATAAATAAATAAATAAAATTAAAAACATAATGGCTTTCTAAAACAAAATAAAAATTTTAGAATTGTATTAATCTTTTCTCCACACCAAACTATTTTAATTTAACAGTTTTTATTTTAAGCTGACAGGTTGTTTCATTCAGCTGGTTGAAGTACCTCAGGGCAGTAATAGAAGTCTGGCCTCCTTTTGCAACAAAGTAAAAAAGTAAGTGTTGCTATTCCATTAAACTTAGAAATTTCTGTACCTGCATAAATTTGTCTATTTTAACATCACTGAGCTGATTAATCTTGCATATAAAATGTTAAAGCTCTATAATTTTTTAACATAGTTAACAGTATAAATTTATGACAAATTAGTTCATTAATCAACTTCTGGTATTGCTTTTGTTGTTTATAGTCAAATAAATTTTTCCCCTGAAAATGTGGCTACAGATGAATGTTTTATAATTTCAGTCTTCTCCTTGCTGTTTGTTGATAGCTTAGTTTGCAGTGAATTAATTTCTCATTTAATGGCACATAAGTGACTGACTTATTTGGCTCTGTCCCAAATTAGCATAGATTTATCCTTCTTACCTGGGATATACTATTTAGAATGATGAGAGTACCTTCTGCTCAATAACTCAATCTTACCCTGAATGGGCTGCCAGAACGTTGAACAAGTGCATGGGTGTTTGTCCACTGAAAAACAAATTTGATCACAAGGGGATCCCAGATCCCCTTTTTGCTAATCTAAAAAATGAACTTATAAAGGTACATGCCTCTTTTTTAAAGACCAATCTCTCATTATCAATTAAAATTTATATAATGCCATCTCTTCTATTGCTAAGATATCTGAAAATTTTGAAAAATTAATGCACTTACATTTTAGTTATCTTGACTTTTATCCTTTTTTGGCTGTTGAAAATATAATAAATATACATATAAATAAACATTAGCTTATTTATCAGCTATAGCAGCGGCCTGCTAAAGAATCATTTGGGATTAAAGATTTGAATCATTTATTTAATCACTACCTTAAAAGGCTATCTGAATGCCTAATAACTAGTCAATGCATGACAAATATTCAAATGAAGAAAAGGCAAACAAAAAAGCAAAGTCAAGTTAAAAAACTTGTCACCATATTGGAAGAACCGAAAGGCACACATACAAAATACAAAACAAAGCAGTTCAAACCCGTGAACCTATATTCAATTTTTAATTAATTTCTTGCTCCAGTTCACAGAAGAATATTTTAAATGGCACTTGGGATTCCTAATTAGGATCTTTACAGATATCAATATTGATTTTGTCAGTAATGAGCTACCCACTGTAACAACCTGACAAGCATTGCCAGGAACTTGACACCTTAAATCTAAGATGTGATAATTTCTACCCTAAGCGTAAGAAATAGCTCTCTCAATATCACAAGGTAATACTTGGTATAGCTCCATCAAAATACATTTATTATTAGTCTCTCCCATCACTTTTTTTTCCCAAGAGAATGTAATATTCTTTGATGAAATCTTGTGAATGAAATAGTGACATGAAAATATTTTATGTAATGGTTTGTCAGTAGCTCATGGTACATTTTGAAATTCTTAAATGGAATTTTTTTCCTATGGTTTCTTTCAAAGTAACCATAAGTACTAAAAAAGACAACCAAACAATAATAAACTTTAAAGTAGTAAAAAGAAGATAAGGTTATATTTACACATTTTTTTGGTTTTCTATAATTTTTGTTGACAAATACTCATATAAAGATAATTAAATTTATATATGCATAATTATTTTGTACACAAACACACTATTCACTCAATAGCAAATATTTTTGAGGACCTAATATGTGCTAGGTGCTATCCAAAGCTCTTAATTCAAAAGAAGACAGAACTGAATTTGAAAGCCAAGTTTCTTAAGAGGGTCTCCAAAATTTCTGGAAAGCCATACAGAATGGATTTATATGCCCAATTTCATCAGTGTTTTTTTTCTAACATTTAAATAACCTTACCTAATTCCCACCATACACCCTTAAAGAGGCTCTCTAATTTGTGGGATTTGGTTTCTTGCTGTGACATACTTTTAAGGCACATCTCTCAAGAAATATGTCATATTTTTATTAAAAATACAATAAAATGTCATAGCACATGAAAAAAGTTTTTGGCCCACAGTAGATGCTCAGCGAAGGTTTAGGAAGGAATGAGTCATGAATTCACATTTTAAATTTAATTCTCCAAAATGGTAGAAGGTTAAATCATGTATGTATACATTGAGTAGTACCTTATCATATGGTTGAATGCTAGATCATAAAGCTCCTCAATTCAGAACTGGAGTCCAAACCTTTGTTGTAGGGTATAACAAAGAAGAGTGGCCCATGCCTTTATCCTAAGCAGTGGTTCTTGAACTGCAGTTCTGGAGCAGCAGTAGTATTGGCTTATCTGGAAAACCGCTAAAAATTGGGGGCGGGGGGGGGGAATCCTCCACATATCTACTGAATCAAAAACTTTGGGGATGGAACCCAGAAAAAAAGGTGATTTTGATACATGCCAGAGCCATTGGGTGCATACACACTTTTCCATTTGTGAGGTTCCTCAAGGAGGGGATGTTTTGGTGGAGTTTAAGGGCATAGAGATAGAGCTACTTCAATGGGCCTACACTACTTTAATGCTGCAAAAATAGAATAAATGCCAAGGATGTAACATATATGATACATTACATAGAATGCATATACAGAATGCATAATTTTTCATTCAGGAAGAGCACTACAAAGTTTAGAGGTCTGCAAACTTAACAAAAACAGAAAAAAACCTAGGACTTCATCATCAAAAGCATTTTAAATATCTAGTTACAAATAATTTTATGCTAAATTCTACATGTGGGCATAAAATATGGCTCTACAGGGATTCAGCTGTAATAATATAATGATAATTATGATACATTACATGGATATATTGCTTTACATTCTACAAAAGTCTTTTATATGCCTTTTCTCTCATAAACCTTTAAAGTAGATATAAATATCCTCATTTGTGCAAAGAAACTGGTCATGTAACTTGCCTCTGACCATAAAACTACTGAATAAAAGGAGGAGATGTGGGGATATATGTATATGTATAGCTGATTCACTTTGTTATAAAGCAGAAACTAACACACCATTGTAAAGTAATTATATGCCCATAAAGATGTTAAAAAACTTTTTTAAGTTAAAAAAGAGTCAGTATTCAAACTCAAGGCTTCTGACTCCAAGGATAAACTATTTTCCAATTCTCTGACTTCCTGACACAGTAAGTAATTGTTCAGAATGTACTAATGACTTCTGGGCTCAATTATTTACGTAAAAGCCAAATATTTGTGTAAAACCCCAAATTTGAAGAAAATGGGCTGCCAAGAATGGTATTTACCAATTTGACACAAACAAGAGAATTTATTCATCCATAAATGAATAAATAATAAATGAGTGACTTCTGGCTTGACAAAGGCATGAGCCAAAACCAAGGGGAGGAGTTCATGCTTCAAAAGGCAATGTCAGTGAAGCAAGCAATCACTGTTCAGAGTGAATTTTCATGTTTTATAAGTGACAATGTATTCTTAATTGCTTCATATGAGGTGCCCCAGGGAAAACATAAAGACCAGAGCTTTATAGTTGCTTTTGGTTTAATTGTAATCTTTACCAATCTAGCCTAGCTAACAGCACTATACCACAAATCAGCTGCTGGTTATTTTCATATTTCAAATCTTCTATAGCAAGCCCTGCATGAAGTTTCTTAAAATCTTGTCCTAAGTATTCTTTCACATATATTTTTCAGAATAAGAGAAACATATCATGCAGCTGACATTAATTCCAATTCGGGGAAGATCTGGAGCACGACTACAGCATTTCCATACAAGTTCTTTTCTAATACTAAGGTTAATATAAATATTTTTACTGAGGACTCAACACAACAACTTCATTTTACGCCATATGGTAAGCAATCTTGCAAATAAGTATAAAAATCTACATAAAGCTGGTATAGCTGCCTTGAGTCCACAGACTGAAGTCATTAAAAGAAGCAGTATTAGCTAGTATTTTGCCCTGAAGTGAAGTAAGAGGAAAACAGCTGGAAATCTTTTAACATTTGTTTGGCTATTGTTTTTTAGAACTCTCTTCATAGCTCACCCCAGGACACCTTATTTTCCTGCTATGAAATAGCAAGTATAGCAAGTTTTTAGCATATTAAAAATAAAAGCTAAATTTCAAAAAGATTCTAGATAAAGACTATATGTAAGTGAAAATGGCTGTTACACAGCCTCTGTCTCCACAGTGGGAACTATAATAGCCCTGTACAGCCCAGCATAGTTAGCAGCTCTACTGAATCAGAGTCTCTGGATGGATCCCAGGTATCTGTATTTTATCAAACTCACCAGATGATTCTCATTTCTCTAAAGTTTTAGAATCTCTTTAAAGTTGTTTAATATTTATTTCACTGTTACCATCAACCATTTTGCAAAACAATATTAGTTCTTCACACATTAGTTGCTACCAAGTTTCTGCGTATCAACTGTTGTTTCTTGACAAATAATGGTCCAATAAATTTTTTTTCATTATTATTATCATCACTGTATTTTGCTTCATTTTCTTTCTTACTCTAGCCAAGGCTCTGACTTAGTACAGATGACTGCAAACCTAACAATGTTATGTAGGAATATTAGTTAGGACCATCTGGTTTGAAACTAACAGAAACCAACTCCTGCTGATGTAAGCAGAAAAAATAATTTAAAGATTACAGGGATTTCTTATAGAATTTAAGAGTAGGAATTCAGCAAAGATTTGGGAATAAAACACTGATGTACTGGCAGTCCAAAATTCCTGTATGTCTCTCACCTCATCTCCTCTCTGTGTAATTGCTTCTTATGTTTCTCTTGCTTTCTGCTGACTCATTTCCCTTACTTTTGGGCAACACATGGAAAGCTAAGCTCTCAAGCTTAAATGCTATTTGGCCAGAGATCTAAAGGAAGTTCAACCTCCCTATTGGATCTGTTACCAACTCAGGTTTGGCTGCTTGCTGCTCAAAAACCAATAATCAAGAGGCAAACGTCAACAGAAAGGAAAGGTGTTTTAATCAGAAAAGCCAGCAATCTGGGGAGAAGGTAGACTCATGTCCCAAGATCAACTCCAAAGATTCTGCTCAGCCATGACAGTTCTTAAAGGGAAAAAAGGGGAGGAAGAATCTCAGTGAATCGTAGAGGCAGGAGATTGGGTTATGCATTGTTCTTCATTCTGCGAAGGCAGGCTGACTCTCTCTTCAGATGTTATCTTGCCTTTGTGATATGCCTGCAGGATTGCTAAGGAGGCCATTGTGGGTAGAGAACTAGTCATTCTTTAACTACTTAATTCTTTATCTTACTTCTTTTTATCTAGGAAAAGAATCAACAGATTAGGTTCTTTCAAGGTTAGAGGGGAGTAGAAATGGGCAAACAGGAAAGGGGCAGGAGAGCTGCTTTCAGATCCACTTTCAAATTTCTAAAACCAGAGTTCTGATTGCACAGCCAAGATCAATAGTGCTGTACCTTGATCCAATCAGAATGGCATCTGGGTTATGTTGACTTACATTGCTGGAGAAGAGGAAATAATTATGAACTAGGGAGACCACTCCGATTCTTCCAATTTATAATATTTAATTTCCAATATTAGATTTGGCAAAACAGAGGCCATTTTTTACTTTTATAAGAAGTTTCAGTAAAGTGATTACGTCATTGTGTTTAGTGTTAGAGATGTACAGTGGTAAAGAGGATGACTGTGGCCTCAAAGGTAGTAAAAGGGTCTATAAGAAGAAGGGGGAGGGAGGATTAGAGGGGAAGGAGGAAAGGGCAGAGGAGGGGAGAGGACACATTTATGAAAATATACAGAGTAGCATATGCTGCTATTAGGAGGAAACTTGTCTTCTGCCCATTTAAATTTGAAGAGGGTTTAGGCTGTGACACAAATGACAATAGAGAAATTAACAGGACAAAAGACAAGGTTTCCTTATATATGCACGCAGGGGTTGCTCAGAAATGAGTAACCTGATGAAACCCAGAGGTAAAGGTTTACATAAAAAGTTAATGTGAAAGTGTGTGTGAGGAGGGGGGTGTTTAGAGCTTCAGTAAGGAAATACATGTATATCTTTTTATGCTAATGGATGGGCAGTTGGTCTCCTTCCCAGAAGTTGCAGGAAACTCTCAGAAGAAAGTTGATAGCACCTGTATTAGGGAGTCTTGGCTATAGTCAGATTAGAAAAGTGAAGATAAGTTTTCAAATGTTTTCACTTTAAAATAATCTTTATGCCAAAACTGTGATCCTTTCACCACTTTATATGAGTGTTTTACTAGTAATATAGATGTGCTCTAGAGAACAAAAGTCTGAAAAGCATTTCAAGAATGACCAATAAGTTGCTAGAAACTTAAGGAATAATGAAATCTAGATAAGCAAAGAGGAGGAGACAGTGAGAGGTTTTCATCCGAAGAGAATTCTGTTTCTCCCAGAGTGAGAAAATAGAATAGAAAATAGAAAATAGAAAATAGAATCCTTCTGGAAGTCCTTTGAACAAGGACTTCTCTGTTCTACAGTCATCAGCTATCACTTCAATGAAGATGATTGCCCTGTCTTTTTTTCCAATTCCAAAGTTACTCTAGAGCCCGTGTCTTTACTTTCAACTACCTTCTAGATTTAGATGACACATAGTTCGAACAGTATTAGGAAGCTGTTTGTGACCTGCAAAGTGGTGGAAGTAGAAGTCAGTTTGCAAGATTAAAGAGTAATTGAGAATTATTTGCAGAAGTTATCTACACTTTAAAGAAATCTGGCAGTAATGAGGAGGTAAAAATAAATTAAATAAATAAATAAATAAGATACTATCTTAAAGGGATAGAATGGAAGAGGAGATTTTCCTGGAATATTAAATAGAAACAAAACATCCTAAAGAAAAGACAAAAGCATCTTTAGAGTGGAGGATATTAAATATATAAAAGAGAGGGGCTTTAAATTGCTGGAACTGGAAACCAGTGATGGAAGGATCACATGTGAAGAAGTAAGATGCAGTAAAAAGCAGTGATACTTATGTATCAAGAGGTGTAAAGGGATAGAGAAGGATGCATAGAAAAACTAGATTTAAGGTGTAGAGTAGCATAATTAAAGAATCTCAAATGGGCCTTAATCTTTTCAGTATGGTAGGCAATATGGTCAACAGATTGAGAAGGATTGTATGAAGTTGGAGACTAGGAGAAACTGGAAAAAGGGTTACATTAGCTGTCAAATTGAAGATACAGGTATAAAGTCTACTTAAAAGAAGGCATAGTTCTTGCTGGCTTACAATATGGATGAGAAGTTTAACTCACAGACACTTAATGTTTGGGTTCAAGGAGAAAAATGATAATTTCAGATTTAGACATGCTGAATTTGAAGCAATAATGAAACAACCAAAAAGTAACATGAAGCAAATAGTAGGAAATATCACACCAAAGCACAGGAGAGGAGTAATAGCTAGAAACTGGATTATGGAGTCTTTCATGTAATCCGCAAAGACGACTACAGTGAAATAATGAATGCATGCATGCCCCAAACAGCATAGGGGACACAGTCCTGGAAACAGAAAAGTCAAATGAATTAAAATAAACTGGTGTCTTTAGAGATACTTTCCTGCCATCTTATATTGGCAATGCTCTCCCCTTCTTGTCAAAGCCTTTATAGTCATGATTTTGCCTGTGGCCATATTTTCTTCTAGCTTCAATTCATATTATTTCAGTTAATATTCCCAAGTAGTAGCATGTCTAATATACTCTCTTCTGTGTCAGGACATTTCCACAATCTCTAATTCCCATGATGATCTTTACCATTTGTTTCTCCAACCGTTTTATTGATAACAACTTGATCTACCATAAAACCTACACTTTTAAATAGGACATTATAATACTCTTCCATTTTTTTCTTCATGGCAAGTCCAACAATATCACTTGCACTACTTTTTATGAGGCTGTCTGTGTCAAAAACCTTTCCCAAACAAAAAGGTGTGGCAGTAAAATAAGTCACAGCAAATTAAACACATAATTGCCAACAAAACACAACTCTAATAAATGCAAATGAGTGTTTGCAGTATGCTGTTCAAATCCTCATTAAGGATCATCAGTACAATCTGTTGCACTAACTTTCATTCAAGATCACGTTGAAAGCATGGAGATATAGATAGATAGATAAATAGATAGATAATATATATGTAACAGATAATTTCCATTATCACATATGATAATAAATGAATCCCATACTATTTATCATTTACAATTAGAAAAATATTTCACAGACAAATATAATCGTAACAAGTCAGCATGGTTCTGGCGACTATTAAATGGCAAATGCATGTAAGAGTTTGGTAGGGAGATATTATGGAATGTGAATATGAGAAGGCAAAGAACTTTACCCTATAATATACTGACTCTTTGAGTCCCAGAGAAGGTGGAGAAAGAGAGTACATGTTCTTCAAGGTTATTATGACGTTGTCGAAGACAGAACCTGGGGTGATTCCTATACAGGAAAGGAAGAGTGATGACTTGTGAAAACGTGGAATTATTAAGAGCACAGGCTTTAGAAGATGACAGATTTAGATTCCTGGCTTGCCACTTAGCACTCACTGTGTAATCTCTTTAGCACTTCCCAAATCCCTAAGGGTAATCACAGTAGAATATTTTTTATGCAGAGCTACAATTACCAAAGATTTTAGAATGAGGAATGAAATACCTAGCTCTGTTCGGCTATTTGAAGACAGATTGATCAAAGAAAATGCAAAGAATATTTTTTTTTCAATCTCCAAATCTAACCAGACTAATAAATGAGATGCATCTCATTTTAACTCCTCTTGATGGAGTTAGAAAGTTATAATAGTTCATAAAGCATGTATCACTTTTTGTGCTCAAAATCTTTCTCCCAGCCAATATATAATATGCTCTTATTAACATTTTATTATTCAACTTTGTTTTTAGCTAATTATCTTGTCAAAGACCTAATAGCAGAAATTCTACATTTTTGTACAAATGACCAGTTATCACCCCAAAATTATCTTCTAAGTATATGTGGCTATGAAGAATTTTTACAAAAGTAAGTATCTTATTAAGGTAAATTTGGATCATTGTTACAATCTATATTGAGCAGCACTTTCTTTTCTTTTAAACAGACTTTGTACAAACACTATACTCTTATGATCAATTTTCCTTCCTTTAAGGTGAATTTAAAATATCATGTTATATTGACAGTCTTATTCTTGGTTTTCTTTTGTATTTTGTGTATTTATGGCAACACGTATTTAAGTAACCCATAACTAGGGTGACCAACCATCTCAGTTTGCCCAGGACTGAAGCAGCTCCCAGGACATGGGACTTTCAGTTTTGAAATCAAGAAAATCCTGGGTAACCCAAGTTACCTTATTTGTAACGAAGCTTAGTAGGACTGACAATTTAAAAAATAAATTCTTTTGTAATAAGTAGTTTTTTTGACTTGGAATAATATTAGCATGTTGATTAAACTCTGATTTTTCAAAATCACAGAGGGTTTGAGTATTATATTTACAACATTTTCATAAAAGTCTAAGTTTTAAAACACTGTCTTCAATTCTTTATTCAGGCAGCTCATTAAAACAATTAGAAAAGTTTGTTCTCATATATATCAACTGCAAATATTTATTTGATAGAAAACTTACTTAGTGTACCACAATAACTCTTGTCCCAAAATTCCTTAAAGACCAACTTTGAAAATATAATACAACTTTAAGAAAGGAAATATTTCTCTCCTGCTATTGCATATTTCTCTCCTGGTATTTACATTTCCTCTTTGTGTTTCTACAAGTACCTAAAGATTGACAACAGTCTTATGAAAGTAAAAATGTATTTCTTTTGAGACATCCATTGTTACTGTCATTGTTATTCCACTATGAATGTGCTTGAAAATATCTTGTCGGTAATTTTCTCTTGTTGTGTAATGTTAACTAAGACTGATTTTCTCCTTTTTGTGTTCCCAGTTACAACAAAATCATTTGACTCTTTTTTTTCTTGTTAGTATAAACATAATAGATTTCTGAAATGTTTTCACACTCATTTATTTTTATTAAAATTTATGTGGGTTTATTAAGTTAGGAAAGTTGCCAAGTATTAGTGTACATTAATTACAGTCAGTTATTATCTAATGGAAATTGAAGGATATGTACATAACCGGAATTTGCTTACTTTTTAAGAGTAATAGTTTATCAGTATTGATACATATGAATAAGCAGAATATTCATTACTATTCTTTCTAATATCTAAAGGAATATATATTTCATTCAGTTTTTTTTTCATTTATTTCTATGTAATTTGTCTTAAAAATATGTCCTTAAAGACTTGGATAATCTGTTCATATTTTTCTGTAGAGGGAACACGGGTAACATGTAATAAGTTAATAATGCAATAAGTAATAATTTAAACTCTAACAGTTACAGTACTACACTTCATCTGAAGTACCCAACTAACTTTGATTGCAATGATAATAATAATAATAGTTGTCACTTATTAAGTGCTAATTATTTCCTAGTCTCAAATTGGGTAAACATCTAAGTCTTACAATATATCAATGATACAGACACTATAATAACCCATTTTACAAATGGGCAACCTGAGGCTTTGTTCAAGGTGACACAACTAGGAAGCTGGTAGGGTCAAGCCTGAACTCAAACCCAGGTTTGGCTGCCTGCATAACCTTGGCTCTTAACTATAAAACAATACTAAAAATCCCGTGAGCAGGATTCAGAAAATAGCAAATGGTTCTTCATGCTGGAGCATGGGGTGGAAATTACACACAGTTGTGCAGGGATTATAACAGTCCAATTCAACACCTACTAAGCACACACGTGTGCAAGGGATTTGGTTTATCACTGAGAATACAAAGACGATTTAGATATAATCCTTGCCTTTTTCCTTGGCTAAGGAATTCATAAAGCCATGTCATCAGTTATTACAATGCCCTATTGTGAGTGCAGTATTAGTTTTATTATACACCAACTACCTGTAGATCAAAGAGAGATGGATTAACAGCAAGAATAAGGAAATGGTGCAAAGGAAAGTCAATGACCAATATGTATTTAAACTGTAAATACTGAGGAAAGAAATAAGTACTTAATAGCTTAAATGTTAATAGCTTTAGAACATATAAAATGTGCATAAATTAAAAAATAATAATTATCAAGATAAAAAAACAGGCTAAGAACGTGAATAGCAATTCAGTGGACAAGAAATTACTTAAAGAGTTTAGCGACAAACATGCAGTTAAAACAATGAGATGCCATCTTTGCCTATCAAATTGTTAAAATATTTATTATGATGAAATTCAGTGGGAAAATGGACAAAATCCAAACAGCTGCTAGGAATTTAAACTGATATAGCATTCTCTAAAGGGAATTTTGTCAAAAATGTGTCAGAAGTCTATAGAAATGTGTCGAAAACATATATGTGTTTCAGCAATTCTGCTTCTACAAATATTTCTAAGCAACAATCATAATTATACAAAAAGACTTAAATACAAAATTCTACATTCACCATTCTAATACTAAGAAAAAAACTAACTCTCCAATAGTACTCAAAAATAGTGGTAAAACTGTGAACATAATTCATTATAATATGCCATGGAATTTATAAATTAATAAAAATACAATATCATATATCTTGATATGAAAGCATGTATCATTGTTTTTAAGGGTGACAAGATATATTTTCAAACCACATTTTAATATATTAATATTTGTTAAAATAAGTATATTACTATTTGGAAAAGAAATAGAAATCTTATACATGAAAATGTAATCCTATACACTAAATGAAATCCTATACACTAAAATGTTCGAGTAGCCACTCCTTGAAAAAGAACTACAATACAGATAATATTCATTCATTTCTTTTTTTACTTACAAAATGTCTACAATAAACATGTCTTTTTTTGCTATCAAGAGATTAAGGAAATAAATTATTTTGGAGGATGGGAGAAGCATTTAAGTGATCATATGAACAGTAATGTATGCTTAAAAAGAGTTAAAAACTCGAGTTAGGAGAACATAACTGAACATATGAAAGGTGACAGAGCTTGAGCTAAAGTAGCAGCAGTGGGGCTAAACAGGAACTATTAAATCCCTGGAGTATTATTAAAACAGTGGAATTAATGGAACTTGGCAACTAAATATGTGATGTCAACGGAAATAAAAAAGTGCAACGTGAAAGCTGTGCGTTACAATGTTTACGGGGGACTTGGTGAGGACTATAGCCTCTCAGCTATCTCTGAGAAACTGCTCTGAAGAGTTACGGTGGAGACATCAGCTTACATGTGATTTTGGAGAAGGGGTACATGCAATCAAACACATCTCAGTAGAAGGTTACTGCTAGTCAGGAGGCACAGATATCCTAGTTAATGATTTTCGTGCATTCCTAAGTATGGAAAGATGCAAGAAACTGGAATCATAAACTTTTCTCCTGAAAATATCTAACTATCTGAAAGCAAGCTCTGCCAGTTTTTCCAGAGCACAGAATGCCTCATTTCTGATCTCTGCCCTGAACTCTTAGCACGGTGTGGAGGTCAGCAACTGCAGTGGCTAATGATTCAATCCTTGTAGAGCCATATGGTGAGCAACATTCTTTAGTTGACAGTGGGATTGCCTGGAGGGAGTAGAAGATGATGACTAGTTTTGCTGTCAGTTCAGTAATGATGATAGTTATCAGAGAAATGGAAGTTTGAGGTTATAAAATAATTAATCAAGTCTGAAACACATTGAGTATGTGAGTGCCAAGGGTCATCTGTTATTGAGAAAATAGCCCAGATTTTAGGAAATCTGGTGTGGGTTAAGGAACTGTTAGCTCTAAGAAGGAATGGAAGTCTTAGAGACAGATGCAGTCTCGTAGGGAAAATGACAAAAGAAAGGATCCTGAGAACATTAACATATAAAAGATGGAAGGAGGAGGAGGAGCAGAAAAAGGAAATTGGAAAAAAGCAATTTAAGTTGCAGGACACCTTGGAAAACGTGCCTTTCACAAGAAGGGAAAAGAAAGTTTCAAGTACTAAGTAAATAGTATCAAATACTGAAAATAAATCAAATGAGGATTGAAAAATCATCATTAAATATGGCAATTACAAAATGAGTTGGTGATTCAAATAAGAACAAGTTTACTAAAACGGAGGAGAAAACAGCAAGATTGCAATGAGCTAAGGAGAATGGAAGGTGCTAAACAGAAACACATAAGCAGACTACTCTCTCAGAAGTAATGTGTGGTGATAAAAGCCTGGAGAAAAATGGGGCTTTAGATGCTGAGGAGAATCAGTCTGGAGATTTGGGGAATGTGGATAAGAGAGATTTGAAAATATTCATAAGCTGAAGGGAAAGAACCAATGGAGAGGGAAGTATTGAAGGCAGAGAATATATCAATGGTGAGGAGTTGAGAGAAGATGGGATCAAAAAGACAGATGAAGAGGTTAGCAGTGCCCTGAAGGAGGCACTTTCCTTCCCTGAAAGATCAGCAGGAGTTCAAACAAATATAATTTTTTTTTAATCTTAACAACCAGAAAGATAACGAGGCATTTGGAAAACTGGATCTCTGATAAAAGCAGGAATGCTTAAGCAAGTTGCATAGAAATGAAAATAATATTATAACAATAAAAACAATAAGAAAATTGATTTTACTTATTAAAAGCCTCGTATGGGCTAGAATTTTCTTTTTTCTTCTTTTTTTTTTTTTTTTTTTTTTTGCGGTCCGCAGGCCTCTCACTGTTGCGGCCTCTCCCGTTGCGGAGCATAGGCTCCGGACGCGCAGGCTCAGCGGCCATGGCTCACGGGCCCAGCCGCTCCGCGGCATGTGGGATCTTCCCGGACCGGGGCACGAACCCGCGTCCCCTGCATCGGCAGGCCAACTCTCAACCACTGCGCCACCAGGGAAGCCCTGGGCTAGAATTTTCACATGTAATACCACCCATTCTCATAAAAGAAAGGCATAATTATTCCCATTTTGCATATGGGAAAACTGAGGCTAAAAAGAAATTAAATGACTTGCTAAAGGTCATAAAATCGGAAGCAGCAAAGTCAGGATGGCACAGGTTTATCTGACTTTCCACTCTATTACAAAGCCTCCTTTCATGATAAAGGGCCACTTGAAAACAAAAATTACAGGATAACACTTCATTAAGAATAATGACCATATATTGTGCAATAAACACAACATATATTGAGCTTATAATTCAACATACAGTGTTTAGGTCAAACTCAAGGAAAAGATACATAACTTACAGAACACTCATTTTCTGACGTGTATAAAATTTTTTAAAACTTTTAATCAGGAAGTGTTTAGAAATGCTTTGACTAAAATAATGTTAAATCATAATCACAGAAGATGGACTTTCTGTCATTTCCAAATTTCTGATTAGGTAAAAATTGATTTTCTTTTTGGTATCTTGAGACTGTTTAAGCAAATGAAGAATATGAAAACAAATCCTTCCCACTATTTGTAACACTACTCTCTAACACCGTTGATTTGGCAAAATGAGTTAACCTCCTTTAACTTCAAATTCTTTTCCTCTTAAAAACTGCATTTTTAATATATTTTTCTACTGTAAAAATAAGCTGTAGGATTATATTTTAGTAATCTTTAATTACAAGTGTAAAATTTTATTAAGCCTCTACTAGTCCTTTCATTATATATGGATTGCTATGAGCTCCTGTGAATCATAGTTCTAAATCAATTAAAAATATCATATGGTTGTTAAAATATAATAAACTAAAAAATGGATAAGTATTCCCCCTCCAAATAAAAAACCCCACTATTACTGTTGTAGAATGATGTAGAAAGATTTTTCATTTTAAACTCCCCTCATGTTATCAGAACTATGTTCCTTAACCTGTTTTATGAAGATAGTGATAAGTTATATTTAGTTTCTACTTTTGCAGTTTCTCAACTACTTTGGATTAGATAAGGGCAAATCCTTAAAATTTAAACTCCTTGGTTTCTTCCAGAAGGTGTATCAGTCTGTTAAAATAGTCACAAAAAAAGTAACTACTTGCACTAACCAAGTTTTGAGGAAGTAGCTAAAACCTTTCATCATCAAAATTAAATGTCAATGGTCAGGATACTTTTTCACTACTTTGCTAGCAGTAGTTTTGTGATTCTCTATTTTTTAATTTCCTCCTTAAGTCATATTTTGCTATTTTATTGAATTCATCTGTCTTAACCAGGGTTAGTCAAGTAGTTAATAAAATCCTGGAAAGGGGGGGAATGTAAATAAACAGGAGGATAGACAGACACAAATTACACATAAATCTATATTTATATTGATATGTTAAAACTGTTCTCAAACTTTAATTTGTATATGAATCACCTGAGGATCTTGTTAAAAAACAGATTCTGACTCAGTTGGTCTGGGATAGGGAGGAGACTGCATTTCTAACAGACTTCTGGGTGATGCTCATGCTCATGGTCCATGGTTCACATTTCAAGTAGCAAGATATTAGAGACCAGGGATATTAGTGACCTAAGAATTTTGACTCAATGAAAAAAAAATTTACACATTTTTTTAAAACCAGTACCTTGCACAAATATTGAATTTAATCAACGAAATAAGATGTTATACTTCGTAGCATATTTAAATATTAAGAAAGATAACTTTCCTAGCAAGCCAAAATTCCTTTTTAAAGGTCAACTGTATTATTTTTACAGCTCATTAAATACTCATTTTAATCTAGTATGACAAACTCTTTCTGTCAATTAAAATATTCCATTCTCACTCTGCCTCTTGCTCTGGCACTCCCTCTCCTGGTTAAACGCTTTTATAAATCTAGTAACTCACTCTAATAACACATCTCCATAACTCTTCTCTAAATGAGAAAGTTCCTGACCTCTTCTTATACCTGGATATCATGCTAGTCTTATTAGGTACTTCAATTACCATAAAAAAGAGTTTCATTAAGTATCAGTCTTCTCCTCAAAAACTGCTTTACAAACAGGGTTTTTAAATTATAAGCAAAGAGTAAATGAAAGCATTAGAACTTTATCAGTTTCATCACTGGCTGTTGGCAGCTTAAAACAAAGTTGTGAGCAATATGAAGCACGGATACCGAATCAGCAAATCAGAATAAATTAAACTGAGAAATAATAAAAAATATTAGCATCTTCCATTACATTCCTGGTTTTAGACCCCAAGTTAACTACCATGGTCGTAGTGTCCTTGGTAATCCCATTTCCCCAGTTCTCATGACCTTATTGAGTAGACAGACCTCCTCAGGCTTATGCAGTGGCAGACCTGAGGATAGAGACTATAACTTCCTGTCTTTTCCATGAGATGCAGCACAGATATAAAGACCTAGGGACAGAAAGACTGTTTCCTAGAGTGTCCCTGTGTCTGCTTTCTTTCCAGAGAGTAAGAGTAGTTGTACCTTCTCCTAGACTCATATATTTATAATATATGAAGTATAATGCTACTTCATAATTTTATCCTTTATTATCTAAGAGCCTGATATTTTCTAGGAGTGCAGGTTTTTCTGTTTCTTACTCCTAATCTATGTGATTTGAGTAATTTCTTTTCTCAAAAATCTTGCTGTAAGTCTTACTTTCTAATTCAACTTAAAAACAATTTTCCTTACCAGCTTCTGTACTGCAGAATAAATAAAATGTACTGTACCTAAAAGCTATAGTTGAATAAATCATGACTGCATTGTCAATAGTAAGCCACATAAGGAGAAAGTAAATAATCCTTCTTGAAAATTCTGCTTGGGCCTATTGCTTACAGTTATGGCCACGTTTTACATCCTTGACTTAAACAAGACAAAAGAAAACTTTTATTATTTAATTGACTCTTGTCAAGTACTAAAAAAATGTAAAAGAAAAGAAAAAGAAAACCTATGGTAATTAAAAATCTTACTTTGAAACTGTCATATATATTCTTAAATCTAAATTAAGAAACAGTATCTACCTCTTGATTCACCACCAGCATTGATTAGTCTGATCTGGTTTTCTACTCTGGAGTCCCTTTTCTCTTTCCTGACCTCTCCTAGGAGAGAAAATGTTGAATTTCTTTGACTAGAGTAAGAAAATCCTCTTCAAAAATTAAATCTAATCAGAATTTTTTAATAATCTTAAGAAAACTTCTAGGTTAAAAAATGTTTTAGCTAATCTCATTCCAATTAGTATTAATTTATTCTTTAAACACTAGATTATAAATTGGAATTGTCTTTTATTCAAAGTAAAAGTCAGACTATTAAGTACCAGTGAGGAAAAGGCTAGGTAATATTTTATAAAGTTTAAGGTAATAGATTATACTCATTAGCAGTAAAAACTCAGTTACAGGGCTTCCCTGGTGGCGCAGTGGTTGAGAGTCCGCCTGCCGATGAAGGGGACACTGGTTCGTGCCCCGGTCCGGGAGGATCCCACATGCCACGGAGCAGCTGGGAACTGTGAGCCATGGCCACTGAGCCTGAGTGTCCGGAGCCTGTGCTCCGCAATGGGAGAGGCCACAACAGTGAGAGGCCCGCTTACCGAAAAAAAAAAAAAAAAAAAAAACTCAGTTACATATATTCCTGGGGTGGTGTGGAATGAGTCTTTTTATTCTCAATGAAATTAAGGATTTCATTTAGCAAACTGGAACAAATTGATTAGTTTCAGCACATTCAGAACAGCTAAGAATTACAATATTATAATCTAATCTGTTATAACTTTTTAGATTTACTTTGAGAAAATAAATAGATTAAGGTGTGTTTCTCTTTTACATAACTTTGCTTTCTTCTTATAAAAATCACAGAACCATGTCAGAGTATAGGAAGGAATATCATCACTTTGAGAGCTCTCACATACAATAATGAAAACATGTTCTGTTAATAAATCATTCATTAAGAGTATCTTGAGTTACTTCAGTTTAGTTTTGGATCTCCTTCAAAGTACTCTTCCTAACACTTTAAAATTAACTTTGGTTGCTATCTTTAATAAATAGTTAACTAAAAATTAATAATAGTAATATATACAAACTTGCATTTGGTTCTAGCCAGTAACTGTACTAGAACAAATGTCCTAGTATGTGAATACTCTATACATATCTTCATTTGAAAGCAATTCCCCAAAGAGCTTACACTAAATAAAGATGTTTATTATTGAAAGAAACATGTAAAAATTATAGCATATTTCAGCTCCATGCTTTTTTTAAAGCTTTGTGATTGTGCAAGCATCATTAACCAACAGACTTGATGAAAAGAGTCACAAAGCTATTGCATGATTTTTTCATGAAGACAAGGCAAATCAGAACAAAATGCAGGTATATAATTTAATTTTATTATACCTAAAACTGTAATAGCCAACATGCATCTATCAAGTTATTTTTGCTTACTCAAGTCTTGTTTATTTCTAAAAGCTAAGAATTATTAATCCCCCTAATTTTGAATTAATTGAGGTTTAAATAGCCTAGTGCTCTATTTATCTTAAACAAGGTAAAGAAATTATTAGCTAAGAATATCTGAATTACATAATATTTCAAATTAGCCAATATCACTTTAATAAGGCTTACATATGCTATTTTAATCTTAGTTCTTGAATGTTTTGTATTAGGAAAATCCACAGAATGTTTCTTCTCTGGACATTTGTGTGAAAAATAATGAAACTTGAAATGGAATAAAATCCATATTTTCGATCTCCCAAGTTGGTGACTATATTACAAATTTTACATAAAATAACTCAAAAAAAATCTCCCTGGAGCTCAGTATATATTTTTGCAAAAGATACAAAGTTCCAGTTTCACTGCTGTGTTTCTTTCTTATTGACCCTCTTTTTTTTTTTTTTTTTGCGCCTGTGTTGGGTCTTCATTGCTGCGTGTGGTCTTTCTCTAGTTGCAGCGAGCAGGGGCTACTCTTCATTGCGGTCAATGGGCTGCTCATTGTGGTGGCTTCTCTTGTTTTGGAGCACAGGCTCTAGGCACACAGGCTTCAGTAGTTGTAGCACACGGGCTCAGTAGTTGTGGCTCATGGTCTTAGTTGCTCCGTGGCATGTGGGATCTTCCCGGACCAGGAATCAAACCATTGTCCCCATTAAGCAAGTGGATTCTTAAACACTGCGCCACCGGGGAAGTCCTGACCCTCTGTCTTAATTAACTTCATTTATATAGACTGTTATATTAACTTCATTTATATAGACTTCATTTATATAGACTTTTTTGGCTGCGTTGGGTCTTTGACGCTGCACACGGGCTTTCTCTAGTTGTGGCGAGTGGGGGCTACTCTTTGTTGCGGTGCGTGGCTTCTCATTGCAGTGGCTTCTCTTGTTGCAGAGCTTGGGCTCTAGGTGCCGGGCTTCAGTAGTTGTAGCTCACGGGCTCTAAAGCACAGGCTCAGTAGTTGTGGCGCATGGGCTTAGCTGCTCCGCAGCATGTGAGATCTTCCTGGACCAGGGCTCAAATCCGTGTTCCCTGCACTGGCAGGCGGATTCTTAACCACTGCGCCACCAGGGAAGCCCTACTTTTCTTTTATGCATACATAGCTTAATAGAGGAGGCACTGTAAAATTGGAAGTTGTTATAAAAATTTTCCTCTAGATTAAAAAAAAATCCCTTGAAATATGTTCAATTTCATTTTATTTTTGAATTTAAAAAAGTATGTATACTATATATGTAAAGGAATACAGCCATATTCAACTGAAGAAGCACTAGGGATAGTTGCCTTTTTACAGGCTGGAGGGAATTAAAAAAAATGGGGCAAGATCTTTTACGTCCAGTTTTCCCTTGAGTAGTTGCTGTTGGTATCCATTTATGCTCCATCGAAGGCCTCTGTTCAAAACCATGACCCTCCTCAACTAACCACCCCATGGCTGTGAGTTATAGTTTTAGAATTTCCCCTATGCTTGTCTCTCCAAGTCATGAAGTTTAACTTTCTTACTCAAGGTTCCCCTGAAAGCAAAATAACTATAAATGAGAGGAGCAATGGTTGAGGAAAACAACATATCGCTGATATTTATCTATGCTGAGCCAGCAATAAATACCACTTTAAGCATAAAATCCAGGGCATTTCCACTAGTTACAAAGCTCACTGGAACTAAAGATATGGTAGATATCAATGTAACATCATAGAAATTTTTAAGTGGCAAATACCAAAGGAATGTGTGGGTGTGCATGTGTGTGTTCATGTGTGTGTGCATAAATAAGTACCTGAAAAGTGCTCTGTGGAGTACTATTGTATTATTAATATTTTAATGTCTTGTCGTACTCAGCTTACATTTCTTAGTCAACCAAAGTATTAAAAGTCAGCTTAATTACTGAGTTTTCTTAAAGAAACATTTAATAGCTGTCAGCAATCCTGACTCTCAATATTTGTAAGATAAAATTAAAATACTTTTTTCTACCTATGACTGTAATATTTCACAAAACATCTCTGTGACTACTTCCTATACATCAGAATGGAGAAAATTTAGATCTAGTGATCCTATAAAATAAGAATATGTATTCATCCTGATGAAAGAGTAATGTTGATAAATGTGAGTTTTCAAGGAGTTCTTAGGCTGAATCAGTATTCATAGGTTGGACATTATTTAGGATGTCTTTTTTGCCTGTAGGACAAATTTAAAGTATCTGCACGTGGCTTTTTGGTGTTAATATTATTAATCTCTTAATATATACATATTTCCATGTATAAACTGCTCATGTGATAAATTTTAAAATAATATGAGCTACTTATGAATAGGAAATAGGAGTAATTATGTACAAGGATTCAGCCTTTTGGTGTTCATCTTAAATGACAGTTATATTCAGAAAACAGTTCCTAAGATAGCAACAAGCACATAGCTGGAATCAAATATTTGTTGAGAGAATAAATAAATGGATGTGCCGGGTTTTTATTTACGAGTATATATGAAGAAAAAACTAAACTTTTGATTGTATCATAGAGATTGAGTTCATTTAACAGTTGAAGTTTTTTACATTATTATTAAATAAAACTACTAAGTACCCATATTTGAAATGTTACCAGATTGAGAAAAACACCTGGTTTGTATAATCTGAGATAGAAAATACCAATGTTCACATTATAAGCATAGTAATACCTACTGCGGCCAGTTCTCTTAGAGCTCGAACTCCGCTCTCCACATTACCCACCTTAGCAGCAATATTTTTAATATTTTTCATTTCTCATTCTCTTGATGTGGTAGTCTTTCTTCCCATATTTTTCCAATACCTAGAGTCCTCAAACAGAAATTTAATTTTCCTTATCCCATTTACTAACTAAATTCTACCTACCACCTTTCTTTCTATTCTTTAATGCTTTATTTTCTTTTTCTCTCTTCTCTTTCATTTTCTGTAGATCAACATTGTCTAATAGAAATACAATGTGGGCCACATAACTGAGGTTTCTACTAGCCACATTAAAAAAATAAATAAAAAGAAACAGGTGGAAATAAATTTCAATGTAATTTTTCTGTTTCTTTTGGCCATGCCACCTGGCCTGTGGGATCTTAGTTCCCAGACCAGGGATTGAACCTGCACCCTTGCCAGTGAAAGCACTGAGTCCTAACCACTGGACCGACAGGGAATTCCCTAATGTAATATTTTATTTAGCTCAATATACCAAACACATTATCATTTAACCATGTAATCAGAAGTAAAAACATATTGAGATGTTTTCTATTCCTTTTTTATGCTAAGTCTTCAAAATTTAGTGTGTATTTTACACTTACAGCACATCTTAATTCAGATAGCCACATTGCAAGTGCTCAGTAGCCAAAAGTGTCTAAGAGTTACAATATTGAATAGTGTAGCCCTTGATCATCAAAGACAAATTAATCAAAATGGTGGTCTTGCCAAACAGAGTTATGGTAAAGTGGTGAACAGTAGTTTCCAGCTCTTAGAAAGTGTGAGGGTTATTGGAGGATCTGTAGTCCTTTCAATAACATCAGAGACTTAATCTTAAGGGACATAGCACAGTAATAGTTTTTGTTATTGCTAACACACACAAAAAGGACTGTTTAGTATTTTAAACATGATATCCCAAAAAAAGATGTACCAAGTACAAATTCTTCTGCAATATGACATAATTCTGTAACATGAATTAGTTTATTCAGAGTAGTCACCTTCATACTGGTAAACTTTTCTGGCATATGAATGTTTTGCTCCACTAAGTAACAGTGGCTGAATGCAAAGTACACATGAAGCTGCTGAGGGCGACAGTAGTATACCAGTGACCAGTTACCATTCACCCAACATGCATTTTTTTTCTCAACTTGGTCTCAGGCTCTGTCTTGAAAATGTTTACTGAAGAATTCTCCACAATTTTTGTACATTTTGCCCTCATCTCCATATTCAGCAGCATCAAAAACCTTTCTTATATCCTCTTCCACCAAGCTAAAGACATTTTTAAAAGCCAGGTCTGTTATTTACTATAGTATGTCTTTAAATTTTTGAAATTAGATGTGTCTTTTTGTACTAAGGGGTGTGTGTGTGTGTGTGTGTGCGCGCGCGCGCGCACACACTCTGCTTAGAGACCTGTATTGATTTGAGTGGTCTCTTCCAGCCCTATTTTCCCATGAGATCTTTTATTTTTAGTCCACAATTTGCAGAACACCTCAATCCCCCCTTTTACAAGAAGAAACACGTGCATCACATTATAACAGGAATGCTTGAATCTATAAGTAAACTTCAAGTACGCTATATTTACTCCAAATATTTACGTTCTAATCTCTGGTCTTATTTGGTTGAACCCAGTGTCCTTACTTGAAAAATGAGAGAGTTAGACCAGACAAGTCCTTCCTTTCCAGTTTTTGAGCTCTCTCGTCATGCAAAATTATTCCCATAATTAAAACGATAATTATATATCTTCAGAACTGGATTAATACATTAGACTGAAAATGCAAATACACCCACCAGCCCACCAAAATTCTCATGAAATGACAGGAAAAAATATTAATAAAAAACCTTCTGGTAAAACAAGAAAGAGTGATAGCACACAAAGGAAAAAACGACTGCAAATGGATTGTAGAGATCCCAGGTAAATGTCAAAAGATATTTAAAATAGAAGGGACTGGGGACATCTGTTTGACAGCTTTGTAAAAAAATAGACAATTTCCTAAGGAATCATGAATTTCAAAATTAGCTCAAGAAGTATAAATATGAAATACAACAAAGAGCAGTGGGGAGCAGAAAATGAAGTTTTAGGCAAATTGCACCAAACTTTGAGGGAATGGATAATTCTCAATTATATGAACTGTTCCAGGACTGAGAAAAAGGTGTATGCAGTTTACAAGGCTAGTTTAATTGTAATGCCTAAAACAAAGATTAAGCACAAAACATTAAGATTATAGGCCAATCTAAATTTTTCTATGTAGAAAAAAGAAACTTTAAAAATTGCAAATTAAATCTACCAGTGGATGCATCTACCCAAGAATGTAAAGATAATTATACTTATACATTGGAAAAATCTACTGATACAACTAATATATTAACATATTCAAGGAAAAAAATGATCTTCTCAATATGATGTATCCAGTAGATGCAGAAAACTCATTAAATAAAATCTGAAGCTTATTCATAATTTTAAAAAATCATTAACAAAACAGACAATAAAAGTATGTACCAGGGACACAGTAAATATCGTATTTGTTCATCATTCTATGCATTCTCTATAAAGCCAAGAAAAAGAGAAGGATGTCTATTTTCATTACTACTATTCAACACTGTGCCAAGCATCCTAGACATCACATTAGGATAAGAAAGTTAAAGGAAGCAAAAATATTGGAAAGAAACAGATAAAGTTGTCCAGAAACAGATATTTATGAAAATTGTTCATTTGATAAATATAGTAAGTCAGAGATGAAAAGATGTCCTCATTAATTAGGGATGTTCGGGCAAATTGTTATTATGTTGAAAAAATGTCTAAAATTGGAGCTGTATATCCCTCTTTACTCAACAAATGCATTCCAGATAGATCATTAAAAACTACTACTGCTGAATTAAGTGTGGAAGAAACAACTTCAAGAGATTAGAATAATCATAGGAATCTAAACCAATTCTCCATTCAGGTTGTTCCTCAACTTCAAGTATATGTTCCTCATTAAAGAAGCTGGAGCTGGAAATTAAAGATAATTACTTATAGGTTTGGTTTATGACAGAAAGGCACAAAACTGTAATCAACAGACCCTTCATCCTATATCAACAGCTTTCTTTATTCTAGCAACAAAACTTTGCTTATTGACAGGCTATTTAACTATTTTTAGTTTAAAAGTAAAGTATATTAAGATATGTCTTTTTTATAATTCTCATATCTAATAACTTTTTGGATCAACTGATCTACTACTTTTCTCGATTTCATCAGGTAAATTATAAAAGAATCTGGAAAAAATTTGAAATGATTTCTACTTGGGCAATTGTAGCATAATGAAAGAGAACCGAATTAAAGTCATATTAAGCTCTAAGATTTATTTGAGAGTGTGATATAAATAATGATTGAGGTTGCAACGGAAAAGATTTAAGATATGTTTTACTAGAAAAAAATTAGGTAACCAGTAGAAGATTAAAATTAATTATGTCTCCTAAGCCTGTAAAGATAGAGAAAAAAGAGACTCAGGACTCAAATAATACCAAAAAATGAAGGAAAAAAATTTAAAAACAAATATGGTTAATACAAACCTATAATAACATAGCAGATGGTATTGCTATGAATGGAGTACTTTAAATTTTCTGATTAGGAAGCAAAGTCTCAGAAAATAAGTTAAAAGAAGTTTATCTAAGGTTAGAGACACAGCTAAAATAAAATTGATCTCATTTTTAACATAAATGTATGTGGTTGGCCATTTATGTCAGCCTATAAAAAAAAGTGCAATAAACTCTTGGTAACTTATTTTGGAAAAAGGGAAATAATTTTTAAACCTTTTTGTTTTGCACAATTTAGTACAATTCAAATGTTTTCTCTTAGACTATATTCCTATAATGTAACTTAAAACAAAAAAAGAAAATTTATAGAGGAAATATTCCTTCCAAAGTCTGTTAATTACCCAAAATCTGATAATTACCCAGACCCTACCCCTGCCACACACCCACAAATACAGAGTGAGGCAAAGATAAGGGAAGAACTAGGACCTACTTTTAGAAGGGAGTTGAATTGACAGATTTAGCAAATAAAAATATAGAATGTTCAGTTAAATTTGAATTTCAAAAATTCCAATTTTTCTTAGTATAAGTATGGATCGAATATTATACAAAATGTATTTATACTAAAAATTTTTATTCATTGTTATCTGAAATTCATATCTATTGGACATCTATTTTATCTGGTAAGCCTACTAAGGGACATACATACAGGTGGGTAAAATAAGGTAGTTCAGGAAAGCAGTAGCCATATCTGAGGCTGAATTCACTGTACTGGGGTCCAGAGTCCAGACTTCAACACATTGAAGAAAAGGAAGTTTTGAGAGCAAGGTGGGTCACTGCTCTTCAAGTGGTTCCTAGAATAGGAAGAGGAAAACAGAATTCTAAGTGTGGAAAGAAGAATTAGGGTTGGGGGAAATGAAACGAGAGGAACCTGAGTATACGTGACAGAATATGAGAATGGCCCTTGGAGGACGGCAGGAATCAATGATTCCAGAAACTCAGGGAATACACTGGCCATGTCTTATGTCTGGACTCACAGTAGAAATAACTCAAGGAACAATATAAGAGCCCTATGATAGCAATGGAACAGGAATCTAGTTTAGACTAATGGGAGGAATGGGAATAGAAGGGGGAACACATTCTGTGAACACTAACACTCACCAAAATGGATAGGTGTTGGATTTTCTTAAAAAATAGCAGTTGTCAAAATAACATTTACAGAGAATATAGTAGATATCAACAGAGTAATGCTCTATCTGTCGGACATTGTTAGAAATAGGTGGTCCCAAACATCTAATGGGTTTTCCAGATAAATTAATACATCACCTGAAGGGCCCCAAATTTTTAATGAGTGTTTTTTTTCTCCTGAAATCTTTCATGTATTTAACATAATTCTACATTACGTTATGTGCTAAATTAACATAATTCATCCTTTTTAATGACTCAGTCACTATAAATATCAAAATTTAAATCTATAAAGGAGATCATATAATAAAAGCCTTTCATTTAAAAGAAGTGGAATCAGATTGTATTCCAAACACTGTGGTGAATCAGTAATTCATTCTGCTCATCATTTAATTTGTGATTAGGAAATATTTACAGAGAGAGGAAGGAAGGGAGGGAGGGAGGGAGGGAGAGGGATAATATAATTACACCATTAGAAATTTCTGAAATGTGTAAGGATATTTTTTGTTTAATCTGCTTGTCAAACCTTTGACGTAGACATTAATATCCCAACTCTAAAAAGGAAAATACTGAGTTTCAGACAGTTTAATTGGCCTAAGGTCACAAAGCTAGTAAATCTGTCTCTAAAGCCAATGAGATTTCTACCACACGGCTCTGCTTCCTTGATACAGTGGTCCCCACAAACACTTTGTGACACCACTTAGACCTCCCAGAAGCATGTTGTCCTCAGCTTTGCGATGGCTGGGTGAAAGTAACTTCGAATATGTTAAGTATTCTTTATTATGTCTATTCTAAATATGTCTAGTCATCTTCTAACGTAATGCATTTGAAAATACGTGTAATATCTTGTCATTTAAAACAATATGAGGAAGGATCTCCCTGGTGGTCCAGTGGGTAGGACTCCGAGCTCCCAATGCAGGGGCCCGGGGTTTGATCCCTGGTCGGGAAACTAGATCCTGCATGCATGCCACAACTAAGAGTCCACATGCTGCAACTAAGAAGTCACATGCTGCCACTAAAGATACCGCATGCCACAGTTAAGACCCGGTGCAGCCAAAATACATAAATAATAAATAAATAAATAAAATATTAAAAAAAATATGAGAAGATATATACGTATATATACATATTAGATAGATGATAGATAGATAGGTAGATAGATAGATAGATAGTAGATAGATAGGTAGGTAGATAGATATAAATAAAACTAGGGATAGATATAAAACTTTTAACCAGACTAAGTTTCAAAAATAAAAGCAAATGAAGTCAGGGAGGAGAACATATACTTGGGGAAATTATAGGAGGAAGTAACTGTATTTTTTTTTTCTCTTTCAGTGATCACTATTTGGGAAGCCACAGAATATTTCAGAAAAATAAATCTGTTATTCAACTTAATCTACAGAAAAACAGGGAATCTCCAGGAAAGTTATCTCGAAAGGTAAGACTTTCTTAGCTTTGGTTTCAATTAGCAAATGTATTACTTTAAGGACAATATTCCCATCCTTATGGATTGTTGCCATTTTGTGATTAAAATATGTTTAATGAATACATATTTATTTGTATATTAACTGAAACATAATATTTATCTTTATGTCTGTTAACAATTTGGACTGAAGCAATTACATGAACACACTACTGCAACCTCGGTATGATAAATCTACTAGTCTCTTGAAAAATCATTTATGAGTAACTTATTGTTACCTTATTCATACTATCCATGAATCCACCAGGAAATGAATGGAATAGAAAAAGTAAAGGGGAAATCATGGAAGGAAGAAAAATAACACAACTCTTGTTCTATCTGAAGACTACGGTGGTGTCAACACAGTTTAAATCAGGACAGATTAATATTCATAATATATATAATAAAACTACTTAGAAAGGGATTACTGTGCTTTAATGACAGTTTCATGGTGTTAGATATAAATTTTATTCCCTGTGTGGTGTCTTGAGTTACTTCAAACCCAAATTGCACAGTATGCAGTAAACTTTGATATTTTAGCAGTTTTTATCTGTAGAATCTTCCAATTACCTGCTTTAGGCAAAAATCCCATCACCCTGTCATTTACATCAGATAACAGACTTCCAGTGCATTACTTTTTTTTTCTAGTCTGAGGTGCTTCATCATAAAAAGTGTCAGGTGGTGCATTAGGTTGCAATATATCTATGTGGAACATAACATAATGAGGCCAAAAGAGAGTTGTTTAGAAATGTCTTTTGGAACTGGTACCCAGCTCAGCCAGTGTTGACAGCTCCAGGGCCATGCATCTGAACTCTCCACAAAGAAACATTATAAAGTGCAACTAATACCCTCAGTATTAATAAATCTAAGAGTCTTCAAATTGTCCTCAGTGTTGATGAAAAGGCTGAAATTATCATGTTTCATTTCAATGGGGGGTGGGAGAGAAAATGTATAATTCAAATTTCCACTCGTTTAGAAGTTGTATATTATTAAAGAAAAAAGAAACTATCACATTGGTAGTAATTCACAAATCACACATATTTCAGTTTCATGTAAATTAAGGTTTATTCTGAAATGCATATAACTCCACTACTTTGATGTAATATGTATCCAGCATATATTTTACATCTGAAACTTAAATATTTCTATCATATTTACTCTTTACAACAATTCCACGTGTCAAATATTATTAAAAATAAGGACACTAGGGCTTCCCTGGTGGCGCAGTGGTTGAGAGTCTGCCTGCCGATGCAGGGGATGCGGGTTCGTGCCCCAGTCCGGGAAGATCCCACATGCCACGGAGCGGCTGGGCCCGTGAGCCAAGGCCGCTGAGCCTGCCCGTCCAGAGCCCGTGCTCCGCAATGGGAGAGGCCACAACAGTGAGAGGCCCGCGTACAGCAAAAAAAATAAATAAATAAGGACACTAAATCCCAGCGTGCTCATGACTTTCCTCAGGTCACATTCATGGAGCTGGTAAGTAGAGGACCTTGGATTTGAGCCCAGTCAGTGAGTCTTCACATACCTTATGCTACCAATTTATATTACAAAAACACTTAGAACTTATGGGCTACACTCAAAAGTTTTAGATGTGGTTTCAGAGCAATTAGTCAAAATTCTACCTTTATGTTTTTTTTGGTGTTGTTTTGTTTTCCACAGCTTTATCCACATACCCTAAAGTCTGGGTCATGATAGGTATTCAATGATAATTAACCACATTAAGTATATATTAGGTGCCAGGCACTGTTATTAGGGCTTTACATGTATTAATTCATAACAGCCCTAAAGCAAAAACAATAGGATGTTAGACTATATGATATTTTAGTCTTTTACTATTAAAAACTGTAAAACTTTATTAATGTTAGTTAAGACACTTAAAATTTCAAAAATTTACTCATGATATTGAAAATATTGAGGAGCATAGACATTGGTGTGTTATGTCAAAATGATGTATATGTTGCAATCTGATGCATCACACTTTTTGTTGTAAACTTTTAATACCCATTGAGTAGATTAGATTATAATTTCAATTGAAAACCTTGTATTTGAAGAAAATAAAAAATAATAATAATAATTGCCTTGTTTTATAAAATATTCTTTCAGGAACAGACATAGTATGCTGATTAATTTAATATAACTGAGAAAGTTTATCAATTTGTGACCCTTCTTCATGGTCTGAATTGCTATATTTAAAATAAATGACCAATGATTTTTTTTCTTTTATATATCTATGGTAAGGGAATGGTGAATGGTCTTCTCTCTTATTATTTAAAATAATGTCAAAATTATCTATGATATTCATAATTTCAGCTGTAGCTAAACATTTATGAATAACTAAATTTTCTTTCTAGTAAAACAACATAAAATTGGCTTGATAATATTCTTTTTATATAATATTAGGAATATAATGATAGCTATCATTCTATTAAATTTATTGACACCATCAACTTTCAGTAGATATTTCAGAGTATTCTAATTGTAAAAGGCATTGCAAAGCTCAATTCATCTTAGATGGCTTTTCTATTTTAAACTCACTTTTATTACACTGATATATAGTGATTTAATTCATGTTCCATGAGATTATTCATAAAACACATTGACAGTCTTTAGAAATCATCCTATATTTCAAAATTTTTAAATTCCTGTCTTGATTAGAAGTGATGTGAATGGCTGACACTTTTTAAAAATTTTTTCTTCCTTTCAAGTTTGATCAAAAGTATTGCCAACATTGTAGACATTAATCATAAAATTAAGATTTCTTTCTAGTTCAAGAAAACATTCACAAAACATTTACAGCAATAGATTTCTGTATGAAAAAAAGGAAAAAAATACCTTTATGTTTTTCTTAAGACAAAGGTATGGCCCTCACTTTTGGAGAAAAATAAATTGCACAATATATTCCACGGACAACTGCTCAAACTTTCCTCCAACTCTTTGAGATCCTTTAGATAAAATTTTTTTCTTGTTAAGTCACTGTATGACAATGGACAATTCCCCCTCCCCCAAAAGTATCTCTGGAAGCCAAGTGGTTTTTAAATGAATATGATTATGCTATTCAGAAAGATTCAAATAAGTCATATTATTTATATGCTGCTTTGGTTTTAACTTCTGAAATAAGGCAAATGCCAAATACTACACTTCAAATCTTACTACCTCTATTCTGGCTCTGGTTTTCACTCTCTATTTTCCCTTCCCTTTCACTGTCCTCTCCATGCCTAAAGTTTTGCTTTCTCTACTGCAGAAAAATTTGTCTTAACCACTATGATACTTGCAGATTTCATCAGCCATTGACTCTAGAGGTAAATTCCTACTGAGTAAGCCTCATGTTTTCAAGCTCCTTAGCATTTCTACAAAGCATTCTTTTTTCATAGCATGCACTCAAGGTATTATAACAATAACCTTATTCTTTCCATGTTACTTAGTTTCCTTCTTCTTTCTCACAATACAACCCAATATAAAAATTAATTTACCTTTGACCTTAAGCCATGTAAAGGTTTTCCTTCTGATGTTTTCTGTCAGAAATTCTAATAGGCAGCTTTAAAAATACATTGTGTGTGTACTGACATACAGGATTACATGCACCCCAGGCATGGAGGGACTCATTCAGCTGTCAAACTTAACGTCACTGTGTGGTGAAAAAGTGCAATTATGATGGAGTATATTTGCATTTTCTGCAGACTTGCATAGGGTTTTCATGGATGCCCATTCCAGAAGAGCTAATCAAAGAGTTATGACGTGTGTGTGTGTGTGTGTGTGTATGTGTGTGTGTGTATGTGTGTGTGCATGCATACATGTGGACCAGAGGACTCATATTTTAAGATGAGTAGTTCCTGCTCATCTTGGGAGAAAAATACAGTGCCATCTGATAACTCCTGGAACTTACACCTATCAGTAGTTGTCTTTCATCAGCATAATTGAATGTTCATGAGATGGAAGGTTCTCTTATGCTGACGTTTTGGTGGCAAGGTATGGAAAATCTGAAAAAAGGAGGAGTCCATTCTGTGTCTGCCGGCCAATCTGGCAAGCTGTCAAGTCTTATACTGCCACGGATTTGTGGCCTAAATGTAAAGAAAATGTGCATGTATGTGGGAGAACTGGTGTCTGAAAAACTGCCTTCCTGCTGGGAGAAATTAATGTTTGACCTTGGTGATGGCAGGATGTTTTTCAACTATCCTTGGGGTTTATCCTCAACCAAAGCTCAGCTTTCTGTTTTACTTTTGAAAAGAATGCTTATACAGTTGAGGAGAGTCTTATAAGGTCTTTAAAACAAAGTATTAAAATGATAAATGAGAGTTATCAAAAGAGGTGAATAAAATGACAGCAGGAAGTTATGGACCTATTTTTATCTGGTATTCGTTCCTATTCGCTCTATAAATATTAATATATTCTGCTGTCTACAGCATGAAGATGACCACAGTCAGTTTTATCTGAACCAACTTCTAGAAGTTATGCCTATTTGGAAAGTATCCAGGTAAGACATTTTATTCCTGTTCCAAGACTACTTTCTGGCTGAGTTCTCAAGTGCCAAATCACAATATTTTTCAGTTGATTGTAATAACTGTCCTTTCACTAGTACTGTGGAAGCTATTGTACTTTTAATAGATATCTCCCTTTGGCAAATTCTGTTAATAATTATCTATTCTTCACAGCTATTCAGATACATCTGAAGAGCTGCTAACACCTTCCAGAACAATCTAACATTCATTTAAAAATATCTCTGCTACCAGTTATTACATTTTCAAGGATTTTTTTCCTCATTCATTTTGTAAATTTGATTGTGCATGTGTCACTAAGCTCTTTGTATAACTGAATTCCCATAGTTTGAAAGTCACCATATCCTGCTTTAAATTCCTTTCTGGAACACCCTGAAAATAATTGGTATATTATAAACAGAGGAGTGTGACTTCAAATTGGAAAACTCAAGTGACAGCAAATGAACATATCCTAATTGAGTCTGATATCTCAACATATGCATGTATTATTTGAAAGAACAAACCTATCAGGAAGCTAACCTGGGAGAATATATCAATGCTACAGGCTGCCTTTATCTGGAATTAAAGTTGTTCTGAGTTGAATGAGCAAAAAAGGGAGTGTGGGAGGTATGTCATAAATCTCTAAAGCACAGCCTGATAGAAGAATGGGTTTAAATTGTATTAATAATAGCTATCACTTCCTGGAGTTCTAATACATTTTGTATATATTGTCTCATGTAATTCTCCCCACAACCCCATAACAATACATATTATTTTACTTCAGAATCAAGGAAACTGAAGTTCTGGAAGGGTAAATAACTTGCCTGGGGTCGGCTGCTCAGTTTGTTAGGATTCAAATCAGGGCTGTCTGCAATTTGCAAAGGCTACATTCTTTCATTAAACTATCATATCTTTCCATTTTTTTCCCCTTTTTTGTGTCTTTCTCCCCCCCTCCCCCCCAGTATTTGGCCTCGTACCATAAAATCATAGAATGGGTAAAACTTGAGGACTTTTGATATAATTTAATCCAAATTTTTACTGTATTGCTAATTACATGCATCAGATAGGTCCCCATCAAAATGGCATATAAAACAAAGGCTGTATTCCAAAATAAATTTATAAATCAACAACTACCACCACAACAAATGCAGAGAGAGGCATCAAACCTGACAAATTCTTTAAAAACTGGGGAATCCCTGGGAATCAGAGACCTGTTTTGAACTGTTCTGTGGAGGGTCGTGACTTGTAGGTGGCTGCTACCTAGTGTACAGAGAGACAAAAGGAGGCTGTGAGTCCCATAGGATTTATTCGCTCACTTTTCTTTTTTTACTGTATTTTTTTATTGAAGTATAGTTGACAGACATTTCTTCATTCCTTTTCTTCTTGTTGTTGTTCCTCCAATTGGGTAATTTCAAGAAATCTGTCTTTGAGTTTACTGAGTCTTCTGCTTGGTCTAGTCTATCAAATTCTTCAGCTCAGTCATTGTATTCTTTAGCACAAAGATTTCTGTTTGGTTCTTTCTTATGTTTTCTACCTCTTTGTTTAATTTCTCATTCTGTTCTTGTATTGTTATGCTAAGTGCATTAAATTCTTTTTCTGTGTTCTCTTGTGGTCCTCTGAGCATCTTTAGGACAATCATTTTGAATTGTTTGTCAGACAATTCTTGTATCTCCATTTCTTTGGGGTCAGTTGCTGGAAGTTTACTGTATTCTTTTGGTGGTGTCATATTTCCCTGATTCATTGTGATCTTGTAGCCTTGCAAAGCTGTCTGTATACAGGAAGAAGCAGTCACCTCTTCCAGACTTTATGGGCTGGCTTCAGTACAGAAAGACCTTCACCTACAGGCGAGGGCCAACTGGAACGTGCTGTGACCCTGGGCCTAGTGGTGACGGGCACCAAGTGCAGGGTTGTGAGACAACACCAGGTCGGGGGTGGGGGGTCACGATGTCTCCTCAGCTCAGGTCACTGGGGTCCACAGCATCGACAACCGTGTGGTCCTCGGTAAGCACTGTGGGGGGGATCTGCAGTAGCTGCGAGGGCTGTTGCGATCCTCAGTGGTGCCTCCAGGTCCAGCAGCTAGAGACCAGGGCAGGCAGCAGTTGCTGCTGGAGCTGGTGATGTACATACTCACAGCTCTGGGGGCCAGCTGCAGGCGCCTGTGGAGTGGCAGGGGCTGGCTGCAGACACTCATATAGTTGGGGGGTGGGGGGCAGTGCCAGTCTCAAGGGTTAGGACTAACTGTGGGCGCACTGGCAGCTGCAGGGATCCTGGCTGTTGGAGTGCACTTCTGTGGCTGCAGTCTCTCTCCATGGGCACGTGCATGGCAGTAAAAGCCAGTGACGAGAGTCAGGACAAGGGTGTGCAGGTGCACAGCTTGGGGGCTAGCTGCAGATGAGCCCAGTGGTGCAGACCAGTGACAGGAGAAAGGGCCAAATCTGCCCCAGACACAGCTGTGGGGATCTTGGCTGTCAGTGTGCACTCTCATAGGTGCCAGATCTCACCACAGATGTGCACATGGCAGTGGACGTCAGTGACAGAGGCCAGGCTAGTGGCATGCAGGTGCACAGCTGGAGGGGCTGTTGGAAGGGGTCAGTCATGGGGAATAGACTTGCACCTTGCACTTGAGCAGCCACTGAGGCCTGGGCTAGCTGCAAGTGTGGATCTCAGGGTCTGGCAGGGGCAGTGCAGTGGAGGAAAACAAAACCAATGAAATCTACAGGGGGTCTGTGGCAGCTGTGCTGGCTGTTGGTTTCTTCAGTAGTGAAAGTTACTGAGGCTTTCTGCAGAGCAGCCGGCTGGGATCCATGGTAACTCCCACTGCATGGCTGATGCTGGTAGCCACTGCCCTTCTTCCTTGTTCTAGCCACCTTTATCCATCTCAGCTTTGCTGGTCTCTGGGTGAGATGAAAGCAATGCAGGTCCTTCATGCAGTGTCCCACAAGGCTGGGGAAGCTGCTCGCTCACCCCACTCCTCTTTTCCAAGAGAGGGGAACTCGTTCTAGCAGGGGATTTCCCTCTTGGCACTGAGCAGTGTTGGCCTGGAGGATGGGTTGATGCAGGCAAAATGAAGCTATTCTCTCTTCCCTCTTTATGGAATTATTCTCAGGGCTTTTTTTTTCCCCACTGTGTTGTTGAAGTTTCTTGGGTGGTTTCCTGAGCTCTCCCCAGAGCTGTTTTTGTCCGTGGATAGCTATCCGTTGATCTTTGTGAGGAGAGAGAGGCCGGGATCTCTTACTGCGCCATCTTGGTGACGCCCAGGACTTTGCTTTCTGAAATACAATATGCTACTCTGCCTGCCTTCCTCAGACCACTTTATGATGCGATGAGACCAAGCACTAGAGGGCACAAGCTTTGATTTCAGTGTCCCTCTTCTCTGACTTGACTTCCTCTTAGAAGTTGGGCAAATCACATACCTTCATTGGTTCCTAGGAGTTTTCTATAAAATAGATACAATACCTAATAGAAAGGTGCTGAAGCAGGTGAATTCTTGAGGGTTTTTTCTTTTTAAATTTTAGGATGAGGTTTTATATTAAACTCCTCCAATAGCCAAAATCTTTCACAGTTCCTTTCCAACCCCTCCATGGACTTTTACATATTCTATGCATTTTGTCTAACTAAAGTGGTAACTTAATAAAGACTGAGAAGGCAGCTACTGTAAAATATATTGGTGTGTTTTTAACACTGTGCTTTGTGTTGTATGACTGATTATTCAATTCAATTCAGGAGTTTTCAGGACAAACAGGAAGGGAAAGTTAATAACATTTGGGAAAATAATTTTAAACAGTGAAGCCAAAAGAATCTCTGCTCAACTCACGTCTATTCCACCTAAGTATAGATAAAGCTGAAGCATTAAGAGAAGCTTAGAGACAAAAGCAAAAATACCAGAAAACCCAGAGGTTTGGTGTCAAAGACAACACCATCTATGATAAGTATATGTCATTAATTCTAAAAGCAATTCTCTGAAAAGTTTTGCATATTTCTCAATTTATTTGTCATTATCTGCTTATGAATCCCTTTGCAACTTACATTTTAAATTAAGAGTAGTTTGATATAATGAACAGTCTTTCAGAGGTTTGGTTAAGTTGTCATGGATTTCTCTGGAGTTCTAAAGTTTTCAAATATGTTTGTAGTCTATCAAGTTATACCAAGTTTATAAGGTATCCATCTGAAATGACATTTAAAAGTATGTCAACAGTAATCCTTTTTAAACCATGTTTGCTATAGAAACATGGACAAAGCAGAACTTGTGATAAATGTGCTAAAGTTAATATAAGTTTTCCTACCCAACTTTAAACAAAGTTCTTTTTTTCTTTCCAGACAATGTCTCTCAACAGTAATCAAAAAATATGACTCCCACCTGAAATACCTATTGAAAACCCAGGTATTAACTTTTGTTACTTCTTTAATTAATTCAATAAGATTTTATTAATTTTCTACTCTTTTTTCTAAAGCTTTGCAAGTTTCTGGAGATACAAAAATGAATCAAGCAGGGGGTCTACACTTGAGTGACTTTCATTCTATCATGGCAAAACAGACAAGTAAACAGATGTGTGTAATAAAGTGTCATAGGTACTATGAAAGACCTATGTGTATACAGGACACACAAAATAGGGTTATCAATTTTCCTTCTTTGATCTGAGTGTTGAAAAATAACTAAGCCAGCCAGAGAAAGAGCGTGGTAAGGAAAGTGGGAAGGAGGGATAACTTTAAGCATACAACAACATGAACAGAGCAGGTAGCAAACAGCCTGGTGTGATTAGGAAACTGTATGTACTTTGGAATGGCTAAAATTAGGGCTCAAGGTGAGAGCCTGGAAAAAGACCAGATGAAAGGGACAAGCAGGAACCAAGTTACTAGGGTCTTAAGGACATTTTATGGACAATTTAATGATTTTCTAATTTATCAGCTGATGACATAGAGCCATTATGCAGGGCAGTAGAATGACAGATGGGTGACTGTAGGACATTTCATTAACCCAAAGAAATGAGGAGGGCATGAACAAAAGCTCTACTATAGGGTAGGACAGGAGGAGACAGATTCATAACAGGTGAAAATCTGTAATTTACATGATTTGGTAAAAAACTGTGAACAATGAAAGAACACAGTGTTTAGAATACCTCCAGATTCCTGGCTGCTGACTGACTGCATGGAGATGTCAATTAACTAAAACAGTGAAGATAGGAGAAGCTAGCTTGGCAGGGAACATAATGGATTCAGTCCAAGACTACTGAGATTTGGCCACCTATTGGGCATCCAAGTTGTAGTCACCATTAAGCAGATCATTTCTTATAGCTTGTTCTTCCAGGGAAGGATCAGTCTTCCACAGATAAAACATTGTATGATTACAGAAAATGAGGTAAGAGAATGTGTTGAAAACAAGACTCCTTTTTCCATTAAAAAAAATAACTCTTGATATATACAAAAGGATACAGATCTTAAGTAACTACTCCTAATATTAAAAAACAGTAAAGTGTTCTGAAAATAATAAATTATATTTCTTGATGTAGATACCAAACTCATACATGAATTCCACATAAATATGTAAAGATATGGTGATGACAAATACACAGCTCATATTCCTTCCCAAATAGTTATCCTCTCACTCTGATTCCATTTTTCTTTCTCGAGCCTGGTCTGAATCTGGAAGTTTAAAATGTGGAATGTGAAAAGAATTCACAATTAAATTAAGTTTCATAAAAGTGTCATAATTACTACTTCTTTGTCATAGTCATGCTATTCTTTCTAGCATAGAATTTGAAATTTACCAGGTACCCAGGGCACATTAAGACTTCATTCCTAGATCATTTATATCTCTTGACTAGACACAGATATACTTTTGAGGTTATCATAACTTACTTATGGATGAATTTTAATTATCTAAATGTCTCAGTACTGCTCATGTATCATAGATATCTTTTTACAAACACACAAACACCAATTGTTGAGAATCTGTAACAGTTCTTAATTTCCAAATATAGAAGTTTGATCGTACCACTTACATATGAAGCCTCCAATGTTTTCACTTTGAAAGAAACCAGTTGTTCCAAAATGACTGAAAAGTTGGCAAAACATCAAAGAAATACTATCTTTATATTATCACTGGCAAATAGTTATTATCACCCACATCTGAATTATTTTATAAATAGGCCACAGTGTCTGCAACTTTCCACATGAACTCCCCCCAAAACAATGAACTTTTTAAATGACATTCTTCCTACGAAGCATCAATAGCTAAATATCTAAGAAATGAGGACAGACTGTGATATTATCAATTCACAATTTTGTACTTTCTATTTGTTTGCCAAGTGCATTAAGTAGCATTTCATCAGCCTTGAAAACAGTACCAATTTGAAGAATAATTTTTATATTTCTCAAACATGATTACATGATTTGAAAAAAAGTAACAAGCAGGCTGAATAAATATGCCATGATATTACTGAATAATATGGATAACAGTAATTGCTATTAACATATTTTAGACTTATTTCAGATTGGGCATCCTAACTATTATGTTTGTTAAATGGCTGATTTTGTAAGTAATTTACATAAAGCTTTTTCTTTGGGCATTTTTTTCCTCTCTTCTACTCATAATTAATGAATGTCTTCTGTATTCATGCTATATTCTGAATTCATCTCTAACATTTAGGAGAAATTAAGAATAGAAGAAAGAGAAAGAATTTTCCCCTAAGGTATTACTTAATGTTTACTTAGTACAAATTACTGAACTATTTACTCACTGGAATCAACAGAAATCAAAATCAGAACCATGCTCTGAAATTGCTGATGATCTAGTTGGAAAGACAGAATATTCACATAATGCACATAGAGTGGTGTATGTACAGGACAAAGCAACGTAAAACCAGATTTCGATCTAGATGGAAGAATCAGCTTCTGATTCAAAGTTGCTTTTTCCTAGTAGCCTCTAGTGCATTGTTTCCAAAATTTTATTTAAATGCCAAGTAGGACCTTTAGAGACAGTTAGCAATGTCTACCACTGATGACAAACCTACACTAGGATCTAGTAACTGATGAACTAATTGTAAACCAGATGGATCTGGATTGAGAAAAATCTATTCATGCTTCCAAATGTAGTTGGGCTTCATGAAACATCTGCCTGGTGTGAAATGAACTTAAAGCCTCCAAACCCTTTACCATCAAGCCCATGGCTCAGAGGATGTAACAACTAGATAATAAGAAAAATATAGCACCTCTATTATTCAGGTATAAGTAATTCAATGAGGAAGGCAGAATAATTCTTAACTCACACTTTCCTCTCCTCAAGACCAAAATCCAACAATATTTAGCCTCGAGAGAGAGACCAAAAATTCCATTTATAAGGAGAAAGAAGGGGGGCACATAGGGATCTGATAATATATATTTACTTTTTTAGAACTGAAGCTTTCTTAGTAACAAGCAGATCAATTGTTGGATTTTCAGAAGTTTTGATATCAAACATAATTTAATCAGAGTGGCAGTAAAGACAGAATTTAGGAGCAGAGATTCCGAAGTCAGGTAAACATATTTGCAAACCCTCTGCCACTAGGGAAGCTTTTATTCAGCCATCCTTGAGTTTATATTATTTATCACTAGAGTGAAGATAATAAAATAATGTGATGATTTTTTAAAATTAACTGAACAGTAGATGTAATGTGCTTAATATTATATAGTGGCTGGAAGATAAAAAATGTTCAAGAAAAGATAAGTACAAGTGTTATTTTATTGCTATTAGAGTTGTTATTTTTAACACTATTACTAAAGTATAGGATCTAGAAGAAAAATGTCACAAAACTGATTTGCGTTCACAACAGAATATAAGAGGTGGGAAAGGAGTAAAAAAATCATAAGAAGAAAATAGGGTGAAATGAACTGGTAACAAGGACCAGCTGAAAGGTCACAACAGGAGAAGTCAAAGACATGAAGGAGAAAAAGTCAGGTTACAAGGGAAATAAAACACCTTTGCAGAACTGGAACCTACCTTAGCAGAAATAAAGGGCAGATTGAAACATTGCCAGACATGAAGAAGAAGAAAACTGTAAGATCTTCAATAAGGAAGATAATCACTAACCAACATAATCTGCATTCCTAGTGAGATACAGAATTAAAGGTTTTTGTCAAAAGAATAACATGATCTGATGATTTAAGATTTGTGCAGTGAATTATATAATATACGAAGAACATATACACACACACACACACACACACACACACACCCATTAAAGAACTAAGCAGACTATCTTATTACACAATAAGTTTGGTACAAAATCTTGCCAATATCATAGGATCTGCTTTTACACCACTTCATATCTCTTTTCTTCTACATAAGAGATATCCTTTGGTGAAAAGCCATGTTGTAGCTTTTCTTTGCCATTTCAGCACCAAACTATGCATCCATTATCAAGACAGGCACCTCAAAGATATTTCAGATTCAGTTCCACGCCACCACTATAAAGTAAATATGGCAATAAAATGAGTCACATGATTTTTTTGGTTTCCCAGTGCATATAAAAGTTATGTTTACACTATACTGTAGTCTATTAAGCGTGTAATAGCATTATGTCAAAAAAACCCACAATGTACATACCTTAGTTAAAAAATAATTTATTGCTAAAAAAACGTCAACCATCATCTGAGCCTGCAGTGAGTTGTAATCTTTTTTGCTGATGGAGGAGCCTGCCTTGATGTTGACGGCTGCTGACTGATCAGGGTCGTGGTTGCTGAAGGTTGGAGTGGCAGTGGCAGTTTCTTAAGACAACAATGAAGTCTGCCACATTAATTGATTCTTCCTTTCATGAACGATTTCTCTGTGGCATGCAATGCTGTTTGACAGCATTTTACCCACAGTAGAACTTCTTTCAAAATTGGAGTCAATTCCTCTCAAACCCTACCACTGCTTTATCAACTAAGTTTATTTAATATTCTAAATCCTTCATTGTCATTTCAACAATCTGCACAACATCTTCACCAGGAGTAGATTCCATCTCAAGAAACCACTTTCTTGGCTCATCCATAAGAAGCAACTCCTCATCTGTTCAGGTTTTATCATGAGATTGTAGCAATTTAATCCCACCTTCAGGCTCCACTTCTACTTCTAGTGCTCTGGCTGTTTCCACAACATCTGCCGTTACTTCTTCCACTTAAGTCTTGAACTCCTCAAAGTCATCCACGAGGGTTGGAATCAACTTCTTGATTCCAACTCCTATGAATGTTGGAATCCTATGAATGTTGATATTTTGACCTTTTCTTTTGAGTCACAAATGTTCCTAAGGGCATCTAGAATGGTGAATCCTTTCCTGAATGTTTTCAATTGACCTTGCCCAGATCCATCAAAGGAATCACTATCTATGGCAACTATAGCTTACAGAACGCATTTCTTAAATAATAAGACTTAAAAGTCAAAATTACTCCTTGATCCATGGGCTGCAGAATGGATGTTGTATAAGCAGATATGTAAACGACATTAATCTCACTGTACATCTTCATCAGAGCTCTTGACCATATGCATAATATCAATATTTTGAAAGGAATCTCTTTTTCTGAGCAGTAGGTCTCAACGGTGGGCTTAAAATATTCAGTAAACCATGTTGTAAATAGATATACTGTCATCCAAGCTTTTTTGTGCCATTTATAGAGCACAGGCAGAGTAGATTTTGCATAATTCCTAAGGGCCCTAGGATGTTCAGCATGGTAAATGAGCACTGGGTTCAACTTAAAGTCACCAACTGCATTAGCCCCAAACAAGAAAGTCAGCCTGTCCTTTGAAGCTTTGAAACCAGGCATTGACTTCTCCTCTTTAGCCATGAAAGTCCTATGTGGTTTCTTTTTCCAAGAGAAGGCTGTTTTGTCTACATACATTGAAAATCTGTTGTTTAGTGTAGCTACCTTCATTAATTACCTTAACTAGATCTTCTGGATACCTTGCTGCAGCTTCTACATCAGCAGTGCTGCTTCATCTTGTACCTTTATGCTATAGAGACAACTTCTTTCCTTAAACCTCATGAACCAAGCTCTGCTAGCTTCAAACTCTTTTTCTGAAACTTCCTCACCTCTCTTAGCTTTCTTAGAATTGAAGAGTTAGGGCCTTGTTCTGGATTAAGCTTTGGCTTAAGGGAATGCTGTGGCTGGTTTGATCTTCTATCCAGACCACTGCAACTTTCTTCATGTCAGCTATAAGGCTGTTTCGATTTCTTATCATCCCTATGTTCACTGGAGTAGCACTTTTAATTTCCTTCAAGCACTTTTCCTTTGCACTTACAACTTGGCTAACTGTTTGGTGCAAGAGACCTAGCTTCTGGCGTGTCTCCGCTTTCGACATGCTTAATGTCAAATGATATCCTCACTAAGCGTAATCGTTTCTAGCTTTTGATTTAAGGTGGGAGATATGCAACTCTCCCTTTCACGTGAACACTTAGAGGCTATTATAGGGTTATTAATTGGCATAATTTCAAAATTTTTGTGTCTCAGGGAAGAGGGTGGCCCAAGGAGAGGGAGACAGATAGGGGAACAGCCAGTAAGCAGAGCAGGCAAAACAGTATGTATAGATTAAGTTTGCCATCTTATATGGGTGAGGTTCATGGTGCCCCAAAACAATTACAACAGTAACATCAAAGATTACTGATCACAGGGCTTCCCTGGTGGCGCAGTGGTTGAGAGTCCGCCTGCCGATGCAGGGGACACGGGTTCGTGCCCCAGTCCGGAAAGATCCAACATGCCACGGGGCGGCTAGGCCCATGAGCCATGGCCGCTGAGCCTGCCCGTCCGGAGCCTGTGCTCCGCCACGGGAGGGGCCACAACAGTGAGAGGCCTGCGTACCACAAAAAAAAAAAAAAAAAAAAAAAAAGATTACTGATCACAGGTCACCATAACAAATACAACAATGAAAGGTTTGAAATATTGCAAGAATTACCAAAATGTGACACAGGGACATGAAGTGAGCAAATGCTGTTGGAAAAATGGCACCAATAGACTTGCTCAATGCAGGGTTGCCACAAACTTTTCATTTGTAAAAAAATGCAATATCTGCAAAGTACAACAAAGTGAAACATAATAAAATGAGGTATGCCTGTTTAAGGTTTAGGTTTCCTTTTTAATGTACCTAAATGGAATCAAACTATATGTACTTTTTGTGCCCCGTATTTTTCACTCAATATCGTTTTTGTGATCTATCCACATTATTCTATATATGTTTTTGAATTATTTTCATTACTGTACATTACTCAATTAGATTAGCAAACTTCAACTTATCTATTCTACTGTTGATGTACATTCAAGCTAATCTCAGGGGGTTTTCTAGGGTACATAACTAGGGCCATAGACTTACAAGGTAATACCAAACATTTAATTTGGTCATACCCATTTCACAATATATAAGAGTTCCCGTTGCTTTATTTTCTCACCAATGTATGGTATAGTCCAACTTTTAAAAATTTTGCCTACATGAGGTATCTGTAATGAGATATTATTTCAGTTTTAATTTTTATTTTGCTGACTACTAATACCTTCATAATCTTTACTCTTTTTAAACATAACATCAAACTGTATACTTTCTATCTTACTTTCATTATGATGTCATATTTATTAAATCAACTTTCTTGAAGTTTAATTTAAATATATAAAATAAAATACACTCATGTAAACTGTATACTTTGACTAGTTTTGAAAATGTATATACCTATATAACAACCATGAAAAACAAGATATAAAACATTTCTGTTACAAAAAAAGTGCCCCATTACTTACCTGAAGTAAAAACCCTGCCATCCTAGACATCATGGAACTAAAGATTTACTTTCTCTCAATATGTATTTCTTTTACCTGATCTCCAGTAGAATTTTACTAGAAGTGACAAGTGGTAAGAGCAGAATCCTTGCCTTCTTGTTAAACTTAGAAAGTTAGTCTTTCACCACTGAGTATGATGTTATTTGGAAGTTACATGGTTATGGCATGAAGTCAGTTGATCCTTGCTAGGTTGAAGAAGTTTCCTTCTACTCCTAATTAGCTAAGAGTTTATACCATAACTGGGTGATGAATTTTATCAAATGCTTTTTCTGTATCTATACAGATGGACATATGATTTTTTTCATTTATTCTTCTCAAATTTTAAAAATATCCTTGCATTACTGGCATAAACCACACTTTGTAACAATTTAGAACTCTTTCTACATATTTCTGGCTTCAATTAGCTAATATTTTGTTAAGGATATTTGCATCTGTATTTATGAGAGACATCAGTCTATACTTTTCTTATAATGTTGTGGCTTGATTTTAACATTGGAGTAATGCTGGCTTTATAAAATAAGTTGAGAAATATACCCTCTGACTCTGTATTCTGAAATAATTTGAGTAGATTTGGTTTTATTTCTTCCTTAAATATTTGATAAAAATCACCAACGAAACCATCTGTTTGGAGTTTTCCTTATAAGAAGGATTTTATTATAATTTCAATTTCTTTGACATAGAATTATTCAAATTTTAAAGCCATAAATTTGCCTCTAAATTTTAGTGGCATCCCACAAATTCTGATATGTTGGCCATCATCTCTTTAAATATCTCTCTGCCCCATTCTTATCTTTACAGAACTCCAAATGCATGTATGACTCTGACAGGTATTAGATGGTATGTTCTGGTTTTTATTCCCACTCTTTTTCCCCTTTGGTTTTGGTTAGGATCATTTCTCTTGACCTATCTTCAATTTCACTGATACTTTCCTTAGCTGTGTTCAATCTACTGATGAGTTCGTTGAAAGAATTCCCCATCTCTAATACCAAATATATTTTTATATTTCTATGGTTTCCATTTGACTCTTGTAGTTTCCATATCTCTGCTGAAATTCCCCACGTGTTCATGCATGTCGTCCACATTTTCCACTAGATCCTATAATATGCTAATCATAGTTACTAAAGGTCCTTGTCTGATTGTTCTAACGTCTGGGTTATATATTCTGTTATGCTTTTATTATGTAAAGTTGATAAATCTAGTCAAGATTTGAGCTTTGTGTTTTGTTGTTGCTATCATTATCGTCAGGGCACATCAGGCTTCAAACTCCTCCAGTGATTCGTTACTATTACCTGTACTTATATAGGGGGCCTGCAGTACTAGCGACTTTTTCTCTGTTCCTGCTTCACCCTCAGCTTTCAACAGTCCCTGGTTGCCTATGCCGCAGAGAAGACCTCTCGCAATACTTTTTTGTCTCTCCCCTAGCAGTGCTTTGCTCTTGTCTATTATTCAAAATAGACTCATTTTTGTAGTAGGGTAAAGGGAGTTCTGTGGTAATGATCAACCACAGCCTTAGGCAGACTGTTTTTGAGCCTCAAGATTGGAACTTTCTTAGCATTTCTGCCTCAAGAATGGAACTTTCTGGCAGCCAAACTGTCCCTTATATCTGCACTTAGTCTTGTACAGGAGAGAGTTTTCTGCCCCTCCTCCGTGGTTTCTGACTGCTGATTGGTATCCATGTAGGATCCTGGACTCAAGACAGGTCTCCTGCCCCTACCCCAGGAGCAAAAGGTTTCTGCTTCTACCATTCTCTCATCAGCAAAGGATCTTAACCCACGTCCTACCTCTCCCCCAGAAAGGTTTTGCTTTTGCTCCCCTGCTCAAAAAGCAAGAGATTTTTGCCTGGGGTCAGGGTCACAGAGGATTTCTATCTCTTCTAGTATCATCATTTTTTCTAGTATCATAAACCAGCAACTTAGAGCTTTTGCTTCTTATGAGAGAAAGATCTACAGAATGAGATCTTTCATACCTCTCTCCCAGAAAGCTGATCACCTCCTACATACTGCACCTCTTTTGAAATAAACTCCATTTTGAAATCCTCTATTGGAATGACTGTGATTCTGGAATTGATAGAGCTGATGTGTTTTGAAAAGCCAACATTATTAATGATACAGATAAAATACATTAAAATATTATGGAGTGAAAGAGAGGTAGTTTAAAGAAAAATTAGTGTCCCCTTGATTGCAATAAATTGTAAGATGTCAATCTTTTCATCTACAGCAAAATCTGGATAATATTATTGACGATGTTAAAAATATATGCATTGTTCTGGGATGTGTGGAGACCAAACAAATTACAGATGCTGTAAATGAACTAAATCTTATTCTTCAGAGAACAGCAGAGGTAAATACAGTCATTTATTACACAGTAATTATTTTAAATCTAAGTTCAATAATTAATTAAGGAGAGTGAAAGACTTTTGACTAACTAGCATATATGTGGTGTGTGAGTGTGTGTGGGTACATGTACATTTCAATCATTTGCGGGTAATGGAAACTTAATTCTATTATACCAAAAGGATTTAGTTAAATTAAAAGGAAATTTCTTATACCTTTGAAGTGTAACTACAATATAACCTTCAAGTGAGACTGAAATCAACTCTACAATCCTACCTAGATGAATATGCTTATATAATAATATTCACAGGCAAGCGTTTGTATAGTCTATTAATGGCTCTCATGCACACCAGAGTATGCAGATGTAAGCACCCATGCTTGCATGGACAAGCACATATGCAGGAAAGAAGAGATCAGTTCATGTGGTATTCTTTGCTGAATCTTCAAGGCACACTGCTTCTATGATCTCACATTCTGTGATGATTTCCTGGTTTTTCAGTTTAAAAAATGAGTACTATGTGATTGGTTTTATAAATCTCAGAAATATGATGTAGATTACGTGTGATTATTGCCCAAGAAAAAGATTAGGACATCTGGTTACAACAAATCATTCAATCTTGTTATTAGTTTAGCACGTGATAAAGCCAAAAGATATGATGCTGCTGATAATAATAACTAATACTTGATAGTGCATTGCAATAATAGTTTCATTTACGTATTACTTCATTTCACTTCATTTTTATTTTATTTCAATTCATTCTCACAGCAATACCTTGAAGTTGGTATTTTAAAGTTCATTTTAGAATTAAAATCTGATGCTTAGAGTGCTTGTGTACAGGCGATTAATAAGTGGCAAAACAGAGATTTGAATCCAGGCCTCTATACACACTCCAGTACATATGAAACTTCATGAGAGACTGATTGCATTCATTCATTATCTGGATGGATAGGAACAGCAGAGATTATATTACCTTGAATGTGCCAGCCTTGAAATTTCAAAAAGATATATTTAGAAAGTAGACAATTATACTAATATATATAAATCGTCATGCTTATTTTTTCAAATAGATGACTGATAATCAGTAATTTCTTAATGTTGGACTTCCTATGTCTTATTATAATTAGAATTGTGGGTTTTTGCGATTAGATGTAATAATGAATATAGAAATTTAATTACCTTATTTGCATTACATGAATAGTGATAGTGATAACTAAGAAGCAAAAGAGTTATACCACCAAAAGATTTTCCAACACTTGAAGTTAAGCCAGGATACCAAGGTAGTGAGAATTAACTTTCAACAAGGCATTCGTTTCTCTTAGATTATCACATTTTGGAGATATTACAAATACCTAGAGCTGATAATAAAACACAAAGAGCATAGGGTCACACAAAGATGATTTGAATTCAAGATCTACAACTTTCTAGACGAATATCCTTTGGAAAATTAATTCATTTCTCTAAGTTTCAGTTTTCCTCATCTCTAAAACAAAAAAGAAAACAGAATTTGAAGGGTTCTTGTGATATTAGAAATAATATTAATAAAGGGGCCAGATGATAGTGCATCTTGAATGAGAATCATTATTATTACTGGAAGTTGTAGGGATGATGCTGGTGGTAGTTTTTTAGACTCTTCCTCATGAGGACAAGATGAAAGTTTTAACTCACACAAGCACCACTTAGGACCCTCTTATCTCAGGGCCATTGGTTACAGCCAGCTTCACAACAAATATGAGCCTTTGCTAGAGTAGGAGACCAGCTGTATAAATGTGCACACATGTCTTTCCATCTGTTAAGACCACTTGGTTGTTCTTCAATTTTTATGTCCTGCTCTTGGTGAATCAGTAGAAACAAACTGATCAAAGAAGGAGGAAAATCTAATCTTAGGATGAAGCACTTCAAATGCTGTTAAACTAGTACTAGCTATAAAAAGCTTTACCTTTAAACATTCATTTTCTGAAACTCCCTAAAAGAATGAAAATGACAATTTTCTCAGAAATATCAAACTTTCAATATAACTGAAGCCAAAAGAATCCTTCAAGGAGAAACTAAGTACTGATATTTCCTAGGAAAGCTATGAACAATTATAATTATCAAGAGAAGCTCATATTCACATTGCACATTTCTTATATACTTATGAGTAAATTGTATGTGATTATTCATGCATAGAAATGAAGAAAAAAAGTTGACAATTAATAGTTTTATTCCATATATGTCAATGGCCAAAGTAAATAGTTCAATATCTCCAAATAAATGTCTACTCCAGATTCTACTTATTTTGAGGACACTTTAAAAGTTCACATATCTCACATCATTTAGATTTTTTCTCCATCCATTTTTCCATCGTATCTTAACTATAGGCCCAACTATACAAGAAAACTGGCACGAATAATAAGTACCTTTTACAGAATTTGTTCATTAACCAACTGTGGCTAATAATGCCAAAGTCATTCAATCTATCCACCCACCATAAACCTAAGACTAAAGAAATACTGAGAAATATGTCTTCTGCCAACAAACTCAAAATTCAGAAGCTTTCCTTTTTTCTTGGCTGCATTTTTTGGTAAGAGACTATTTCCTGCCATACATGGAAGTAATTAAGTATTTATTAAATGTAAGTTTTGGCAAAATGAAAAATTGTATCACAAATGCAGTTGTACTCTGTCTACTGCATGCTCCCACTCAGCACTGTAAACAATTTTCCATCCTTCAGAATTATATTCCAGAGGCTCACATATTTCCATTAAATACACAATAAATGAACTACAAAATAAAAAATACGGTCTTACGCATTGTGCTGTAGGTGGATGTCATGGTGATCTTAAAATACTAGTTTACATTTCTGAATAAACTGAATTCTAGTTAAGTCATGCTGACATGTTTAATAGTCTCACCCACATGGCTGGGGTAAAGATCTTATGTGTAGTTGTTAAGCCCAGTGGTTGAAACTGTGCTCAGATGAAATATTTTACCTAAGAGAAATGCTTCTGAAAAGGTTCATGTGAATGATGCTTTTAAGTGAAAAGTTGTATGTAAATTTAATTACATTCTAAACACTACAGAAGTGTTTTCTCTCTAAAAGGAATACTGTAGCAAGTTCTTTGTTACAGGAAAATGATTATTCCCTAGTTTATTTGTTTGAAAATCCAGCTTTTCATTAATTGGATTTCCTTAAAAGCAAACTTGTCAAAGCAAAATATTAAAAAAATTTAGTGTCAATTAAAATGGATCTTATTAGAAAACTGAATTTGCTTTTGGACTGAAACGTCATTTCTAATGAACCTGTGAATCACCTACCTTATACAGTTTTCATGATAATAAAGTTATAACCAGTAAATACTAAACCACTAAAGTAATTCCGGGCCTACAATAAACATAAACAAACAAGCAAACAAATAAAACCACCAAGCTAATGTATATGAACTTAAATGACAACAAAAATTTCAGACAGTATTTTTTTAAAATTCAGGATATGATCTCAAGTGTTTGACTATCATTTTTTTTAACTCTAAAAAATAAAGGAAACTATATAGTGAATCTGTATGATTTTGCACCCGTCCATCCAGCCTTCTTTCTGTGCTGCCCAAAGCTTGTATCTGAAGTGACAGCTAAAATAAGAATTGGACACACTAAACAAAGAGAATTACAAATCTTTTATATTAAAAGTTTAGTCACTGCTGTGGAAGGGGGATTGAATTTAGGCTATATCTGTAGAACTGTTCTAATAAGACTAAAAAAAGGCTGAGCTTATGCTAAAGATTTCTTTTTTTTTTTTCGAATCAAATAACCTAGATTGCTGATTACAACAGTCAGAAGGCTTTTCTTTCATTTTACAATTTAGATTTCCTCTGTTTAGTAAGCAACATTGATATATGACACCAATAAATACATTTTCTTTTTATCATGCCAGAGAAATTTCTGTATGTAGACTTTGGATATTATTGGTTTGGTTTCCTAAATTTGTTTTCTGAATAACAAGTGTATCTTTGGACCTGTTTTTCTTTTTCAGAATTTTCATCAAAATTCAGAAACTTCAGCAAAAGGTAAAACATACATGCATACTAAACAAATTATAAAACCAAAAATAATTTATATTTTTCAATTTTTCTCCAAATATTATAACACACACCAAAAGAATACTTTTGAGGGAAAAAATGCTTTGTTAAAACTTTATTTACTGATGGAAGTGATTATTCTGCAAGTGAATAAAAATCCACACTCCCTAAACTTTTGGCCTGAGGTTTTTTAAAAATAGGGAAAGTCAAGAGAGCTATAAAAATTAAAGGAATACTGAAAATATCCTTACAACAATTCCAAGAAACGATAAAATTTTATTTAGCTAATTATATCTTGAAGTAAAAGAAGTCAGAAATGCAGCAGATGTCTTTCTTCAAAGTCACAAATTTCAAATTTAAATTCAAGTTCTATTTGAAAGACCAATTTAACATAACAGGTAGGAGGATTGGTTCTGGAATAATTAGTATTCACAGAAGCTCTGAGCCTACAAAACTGCAAGCCACAGAAGGACTTTGCCTCTGTAGAAAAGAGCAGACTGTGACAGTGTGGTGTAGAGGAATCAGGCAGAACTGGTTTTGAATCCCCACTCTGCCCACTTTTTGACTCTGATCGTAAAGAAGTAAACTCTTTGATCCTCAGTCTTCCTAATATGCATAAAAGATAGGATAGTATGTCAAGTGTGGTCAGGGTTGTTCTTGTTTGCACAGGCAGATGGTATTTGGCGTATGAACACTTATGAGTATCTTTAAGGAAATGGTCTGACTCACAGATGTTCAACTAACACCCCTGGATTCAAAGGTGACAGTGAAGCACAAATGATAACCCCAATCTGCCCTCCACACCCTTAGTGGTTTTCAGTAGAAAGTTATGTACAGAGCGATAGCCCCTCAACTCTATTCCCACCACTCAAAAGAAGACATTCAATTACATGGGAAGAACTCCCCCACTTCATATCATAGAGGAAAATGGGACAGCAAAGGATATGGGACAAAAAAATCTGTGCTAATGCAAAAATCTAGGCATTCATAAAACTCCAGAACACCACAGAATAAGGGGAGAGATAGACACCCCCTAACAATGTTTCTAACACAGTGCAAGTGAAAGTGCAGAGTGAACAAGCTGGAGGTGTGACTATATGAAACTGGCCCTTTCTTCCTTTCTATTAGGAATGCTGGAATAAAATCCCCTCATCCCATGTTCCTCAGGGGTTGGGATATGAGATCTCACAAAACTGCACAGAAATGTTCCCAGGGACTTATATTCTATGCTAAGTCATCACAGGGAAGGAATTAATTCTATGGATTAAAAATTCCCATCCACAGCTCTCATAAGCTTTTGATAAATCAGAATTCTCATTCTGCAAGATAAATATATTTTTTTCTAATATTTTATTATGTAGAAGCGCCTTACAGCAGTTTATGGAGCAGAAAGAAAGAGTTTGCTGAAATGACAGCAAAATGAAATGAACATTTGCCAGCATCTACATGCAATTGCTTTCTATTCGGGTAGTCTGAAATAAAATTCTAGAACACTCTTTACACAAAATGTTGATCCAACAATAAGCCACTATTATTGATGATTCTTATACTTAATATTCTTATTGATTAACCTCAATATACCTTGAAGCTGACAGGTTTGATCATATCTGTGCTCTACACCAGTGGTGAACAAATCTGGCATGCTGCCTGTTCGTGTGAACAAAGTTTTTTTTGGAACATGAAAAAAAAAAACAGATTTTAATGCAGACCATGTCTGCAAGGAAAGTACAGCCTTCATCGGACACAAGAAGCATTGGACATAGGATGTGACAAACAGTAACGCTATAGAGACCATTTTCCTTTCAAATGTACACTAGAATAAAGTCATGTACTCTTACCACTTCATTTCCAAAAAAACCAAAACAGATTCTAATTAATGCATTTTAATTGCCTATATATTGTCATTGTTTCTTTATTTCCTGATAACTATAACTCTTTTCTCATTGCAAAATCAGGTGTGATAAGTATTATTTCTCCATATTTCACCACCAAGCCCAGTACTTTGAGTCCTTAATACATTTCTGATGATATCTGAAATGCATTTTTCACCCAGAGTACCGGAAGTAAAGCATAATGCATAAGCACACATCCCTACACTACCTCAAAGACGCAAATTATAACCTAAAATTGTATTTCAGCACAAAAAGTAAAGAGTAGAGTTTGAGTAATTATCCAAATAATTAAGATTCTCCAAAATGTGTGCTGGAGCTTGAATTAATGAGATCTCTCACTCAAGTTTATGATTTGTGTATTCATTTGCACAAGATTGGGAATTATTAACGAGAGGTTGGTGCTTCCTGCTTCAGAGTACCAACAGCACAATCTGGGGACCAGAGAAACAAGATGTTTCTATAAATTTATAATTCTCTGCCTCCTGTTGTTCAGGAGAATCCCTGTTGGTTGGCCTCCAGAGTTTGAGGAGGCCTCTTTAAAGACTATTTTTATGCTGCTTTACTCTTCTGTTTCATTAATTGCTACTGCTGATTTCTCAGAGAATTTTAATTACAGCTCTTTCACTCTGCTTGTCACCTCAGGCTGTTTCAACAAAGGACACAATTTTAGAAATACAGCAAATAAGGAAAATTTGGCCATCTCATGAATTTTGTACAAATTTATAATAACTGTGTTGAACAACAACAACATGTTTAATTAGGGGCAGAGCTACTGAGGGACAGGATGTGGGAAGAACCTCCATGCTGAAGCTGGCCTCTTTCCTGAGTATCCAAACGCCTGGGCACTGGAACACTGCAGACTGTCAGAGAAAACATAAAGCTCTTCCTGCTATTTTCTTTTCAAACCAACTAGGAACCAAAAAGCAATTTATGCTTGTAAACTACTTACGAGAAAGTGCACGTGTTTGAAAAAACAGCAGTACTGTGTGATTTGACACTGAACATGACTACGCCAAATCTGTGACCTGTTCCGTTCCTAATCTTAATGGACATTTCTGTTTCTATAACTTAAAATATGAAAACCTTTAAATATGGTACAGTGAATAAACACATGTGAATTAAAAAAAAACAGATCTTAGGAACATAAGTTTTAAGGATGTGCTTACTTGTTCTCTCAACGTCTCCTCAGCTTCTCAGGGTTCGGCCACCTCGCTCTCCTGGGCTGTGGCCCCGGGGGGACTCGGAGCTGCACGTGGCCCAGCCTCCCGCGGGGTTGGGAGCAGGGCTGGGCGGTGGAGCCCCGCCCCGGGCCTGGCGTCGAGGGCCCCACCTGGGAGAGGTGAGCACCACTAGCCTTGCTCAACCTGTGGAAGAAGATTCTGCAATCTGGAGAAGAAGAACTGGTGTTCAGGCTGGACCACTACGAAGCCAAGGCCACGCGGCACATCTTCCTCATCAGACACTCCCAGTACCACGCGAACGCCTCCCTGGAAAGAACCGCCCTTTGACCCCCCGAGTCGTGAACCGGAAGTACTAACTGGCCTGGGACTCACCAAGCTCGGAGTTGAAGTTTAATAAAATCGTCCGTCCGTCTGTGACCAGCGCTATAGAAACCTCCAACAGCATCAGCTAACACCTGCCAGGCGTCTGGAAATTCAGCACAGCCCTGCTGGGGGGAAGGCGGCCTGTTGAAGCCGACCCGCCCGGGTCTCGCGGGAAACGGAGGCTGTGCGGAATCACGAGACTGAGCTCGGATGCAGGCCGACTTCTGGAGCTGCATCCATGGGCGGACGGCGAGCATCTTCAGCCGCTGCCCCTTGAGCGGGCGCGGCCGTTCCCTCCACGGGCGGGCCCCGCGCATCCCTCCGCCTCGGCCGCATCACCCACCCGGCGGTCCCGCCCGAAGGCCGAGGAGCTGTCCGGACGCTCGGGGATACGGCCTTCAGGCCTCCGGACCGAAGGCGGACCCTCTGAGGGCCGCCTCGAGGAGCCGCTCTCCTCCTCAGCCCTGCGCCCAGCTACCTGCGTGGGAGCCGGCGATGACACGGTTTCTCCCCTCTGACTTCCCCGCATGGGCTGTACTGCCGTTTCGTTTCATTTCTCCAGGACAAGGCGTCGGAAAAGTAGAAATATCTAAAATTCGGCATATCAGTGCATATTTCTGGCCCAGGATGGAAAAGGCAACGTTCAGGTCGTATCTTTGGCAGGGTTTTCTGCGTCACTCTCATCTAACAAGACGCACCTGTGGGGTTTAAGGAGGCCCTTTTGGGGGGATTGGACGAGGCCTGATGTATCAAGGGGTCTTGGTCATGACCACAGGAGCCTTGCGACCCCTGACCCTCGAGACTTCGTCAGCAAAGACAGGCACGGGTGACTCAGGAGCAAGAGGGCGCCAGAGCTTCCATTCGTGACACTTCACTTTATACATTCACCTAAGACCCTTTGTCACTTAAATATGTGTCAAAGATTTTCCTCTTCTAGGTTAAAAAAATTTTTTTAACATAATTTTTATATTTGAGATTATTCATTTAACTTCTAAAACATTATAGTTGAATATTAAAAATAATTTCAAGTCGTGAGCATTATTATGATTATCGGCCTTCACTCATCCACTACTGCATACAAAATACCAGCAGTGAGTGTTATTCACTGGCCCCATTAAGAGTCTGACAGTGAATCCTACCCAGGATGACGTTCGTCATCCTCATAACCTTCTCCATTGTCATGGCGCCATCTTTCCTGCTTTGGATCAGAGTCCACCAGTTCTGCCTGGTCCATTTCATCAGCCTCTTCTGCTTCCTTCCCCTCAGAGAGGAGTTTTTCCAGCAAAGCGTCTATTGGGAGAAAGAACACCATTCTCAGAAAAATTTACCTTAAATTCGATGATTAAGGGACACTTTTCATGTGCTCTACAGTAAATTGGCATGCCTTCATTTAGCAGACGCTTGGAAACTCCTGGCCTCTGTACTTAAACAATTTTATTCATTTTTTTTTTTCCTTCATGACAAGTCACTTCTGGGAATAATCAATAGACTCCCTTTAAATAACTAATGGTAAAACTCAAGTAAAGCTTTGATTTTGAAGAAATGTAGTAAATATCATAAATCTTTCACTTTAAACTTATTTCAGATCCCAGCCATGTACTAATACCATTCTCTTTTTATAGCAGCACAATGTATATGATTAGTGTTCAGTTAATGGCAAACATCATAGCATAATCAAACTTATTATGATTAATTCTTTAGATGGAGTTTGTTTAAAGTACTTATAAGCCATGTAGATAACATGTACCTTGTCTGAAAATTAATTCTGAACAATAATAATCTAAAACAAAAATATTGCAAATTACAGTTGATCAGAATGCCAAATTAATAACCCAAAACTCTGATTTGTGATTAAAGGTTGTGCTTCCCAAATTTCTGCAACTAAAGATATGAAAGCTTATTAACTATCTATACTACTAGCAGCTAACCCAGGCTGCATACAGAGGCACAGATGGCTAATTGGCTTCAGTTGGTAGAGGGTCATTTAAAATAAATTTTCTTTAAATTTTGTTATAAAAATTTCCAAAGCTGTAACAGATGGTTTTATGATAAATATTGCCCTTCACAGATGACCTGACTTCTATCCCTTTCCCCACCTAGGTTTGATAGAAAGAGTGACAACTGAACTATCTACCTCCGTCTACCACCTAATTGATATCTATTGCAGCAGCTTTTATGCAGATGTCCAGCCTCTAAACGCACCTGTGCATAGTGTTTCCTGCGTAAATCTGGGGCTCCATTCCCACCTTAGCTTCACAGTGTATGCAGCCCACAATATTCCAGAGACCTGGGTGCACAGGTAAGTAATGATGAGGTTTTTGCAAAAGGGTTAATTAATTTTGTGTAGCTTCTAATTGAGTATAATTTGCCTTGTTCTTATTTGCAGGAGCAAACATTTTATTTTGAAATTTAATCAGCATGGATTTATCCATATTCTTAAAATCATTTACAACTTTATTTCCAGTGCACATTCCTTTTCCCTCAAGTCTTCTCCCATTCTCCATATTAAAAATAACTGTATGTTGTCCATGTATCATTATGGAAACAGAAAATGCTCATCCTACTTAGTGATTGCCCTAAATTTTTCATTTTTTATGTTTGAGTTTAAATGACTAATGCCAATTAACACAGAGCAAGATAGCACACACACATACAGGGTGATGGGGAGTATTTAAAAATAGAAAAAAAGTCACTTTGATCCCTATCAAGTTGTGAGCAGTAAATATTTTGTGAGATTAGTACATTGATAAAGTGGGAATTAGCCAAGAGTTATTTGAGTTACAATAGAAATTAACCACATTTATGCATGGAACATTGCCAGATTTTAGGTTGACTCTGTTATATAGTATTTTCTTGAATAACATAATTAGAGTAATATTATAATAATTTTTTAAAATTCCTTATGGATTAAATCTATAAGAAAATACTGATTAAATCAATTAAAGTTGATAAGAGAATAGTAATTTTCTAATGGATTTATTGTACCCACTGCATTTAGCATCTCAAAGAAAGGCTAAAAGAAACAATTTTAGAAAAAAGAGAAATAATTTTTATCTTGGAGTGTATTTTTGCAAATAACAACTGTACGAATATTTATAGAGTTAATTATAAAGGAAATTTTACCTTCATATGTAAAAAACAAAAACTCTATCATCTCTCTGTCTCACATATGCGTTTCTTTAAAACCCATGGGAAAATTGTCTTATGCTTTTTCTTAATTTTATGAAGAATTTTAAGAGGCTGATGTATAATCTAACAAATTGCCACTCTAATGAATGTTCTCATAATTTTTAAATCATTACTATATGCTTATTATTTTAATTCACATGGAAACACTATGTAGCCAGATAAATACAGATAAAGCTATATGCATAGAGCATGTATTCAGTATTTATATATGGTGGGAAATTTAGTTCTGTTTATTTTTTCTATTGTTTTTCTATTCTCTGTTTTTTTTATTTCACATAATCTTTATTATTTTCTTTCTTTTAGCTTTGGGCTGAGTTTGTTCTTCTTTTTCTAGTTCTTTGAGTGTAAATTTAGATTATTGTGATCTTTTTTTTTTAATTTTTAATTCTTTTTAAATTTTTTTTTAAATTTTATTCTTTTTAAAAATTTTTTATTGAAGTATAGTTGATTTACAATGGTTTGTTAGTTTCTGCTCTACAGCAAAGTGAATGAATTATACATATACATATATCCACTCTTTTTTAGATATTTTCCCATGTAGGTCATTACAGAGTATTGACAAGAGTTCCCTGTGCTATACAGTAGGTCCTTATTAGTTATCTATTTTATATATAGTAGTGTGTATATGCCAATCTCAATCTCCCAACTTATCCCTCCCCCGCCAAGCTTTCCCCCCTGGTAACCATAAGTTTGTTTTCTACATCTGTGACTCTATTTCTGTTTTGTAAATAAGTTCATTTGTACCATTTTTTTAGATTCCACATATAAGCGATATCATATATTTGTCTTTCTCTGTCTGACTTACTTCACTCAGTATGATATCTCTAAATCCATCCATGTTGCTGCTAATGGCATTATTTCGTTCTTTTTTATGGCTGAGTAATATTCATTGTATATATGTACCACATCTTCTTTATCCATTCATCTGTCAATGGACATTTAGGTTGCTTCCATGTCCTGGCTATTGTAAATAGTGCTGCAGTGAACATTGGGGTGCATGTATCTTTTCAAATTATGGTTTTGTCTGGATATATGCCCAGGAGTGGGATTGCAGGATAATATGGTAGCTCTATTTTTAATTTTTTAAGGAACTTCCATACTGTTCTCCATAGCGGCTGTGCCAATTTACATTCCCAACAATATTCCCTTTTCTCCACACCCTCTCCAGCACTTATTGTTTATAGATTTTTTGGTGATGGCCATTCTGATTGGTGTGAGGTGATACCTCATTGTAGTTTTGATTTGATCTTTCTTCTTTTAATGTAGGCATTTATTGCTTTAAACTTCTTTTTTTAGTACTGCTTTTGCTATATCTCCTAAGTTTTGGTATGGTGTGTGTTCATTTTCATGTCTCAAGATATTTTCTAATTTCCTTTTTGATTTCTGTTTGACCCATTAGTTGTTCAGAAGTATTCATTTACTTATTCATCTCACTTATGTGGAATCTAAAAAACAAAACAAAACAAAATGAAAACAGACTCTCAGAGAACAAGTGGTTGCCAGAAGGGAGGGGTGGGGATGGGGGTGAAATAGGTGAGGGGGTTAAGTGGCATAAGCCTCCAATTATATAATAAATAAGTCACTGAGATATAATATACAGCATAAGGAATATGATCAATAACATTGTAATAACTTTTTTTACCCATACAGATGGTTACTCAACTTATCATGGTCATCATTTCATAATGTATGCAAGTATCAGATCATTATATATTACACCTGTAACTAACATAATATTGTACAACTATATTTCAATAAAATAAAAAAGAGAAATTAAAAGGTGTTAATTCCCATTAATTTGAGAATTTTCCAATTTTATTTCTGCTACTGATTTCTACTTTTATTTTATTTGTTCAGAAAATATACTTGGCATGATTTCAATTTTCTCACATTTGTTAAGACTTGTTTTGTGACCTATTTTGTGGTCCATGTGCACTTGAGAAGAATGTGTATTGCCCTAAGCTTGGGTGGACTGTTGTATAAATATTTGTTAGGTTCATTTGGGCTATAGTATTATTCAAGCCCTCTGTTTCTTTATTGGGCTTCTGTCTGTTTGTTCTATTCATTATAACCAATATTGAGATCTTCTGTTATTATTGTGTTGTTGTCTATTTCTCCTTTTCATTCTGTCAATGTTTGCTTAATATATTTGCTTCAATTTGGGGTGCATGTATATTTACAACTGTTGTATCCTCTTGATGAGTTGACCCCTTTATCATTATATAATGTCCTTGTCAGTTGTGACAGTTTTAACTTAAAGTCTATTTTGTCTTATATAAGTATGGCCACTGCTGCTCTCTTTTGATTACCATTTACATAGAATATCTTTTTCTGTCCTTTCACTTTCAGGGATGTCCTTAAATCTAAAGTACATCTCTTGTAGACAGCGTATGGTTGTATCTTGTTTTCTAATTCATTCAGTTATGCTGTGTCTTCTGATTATAGAATTTAATGTATATTTAATGTAATTAATGATAGGGAAGGACTTTCTATTTTCATTTTTTCATTGTTTTCTATCTTGTAGCATTTTTGTCCCTCTTTTCCTCTCTTGCCATTTCCCTTTGTGTTCTTTTGAGTTTTTGTAACGGCATACTTCAATTCCTTTCTTATTTTCTTTTGTTTATCTTCTATAGGTAGGTGTTTTCTTTGTGGTGACGATGGGCCTCACATAAAACATCTTATATTTAAAACACTGTTTTAAGCTGATAACAACTTCAATCAGATACAAAAACTCTACTCTTTTCTTCTCCCCTCACCACACTTTATGTTACTGATATCACAAATGGCATCTTCTTATATTTTATATATTTTTATTATTAAAGTTTTTCCATACTTTGTCCATTATAGTCTATCCAGAGTTAAAACTTGTTCATGTACCACCATTACAGTCTTACAGTATTCTGTATTTGTCTGTATATTTTTCTTTACCAGTAAGCTTTTATACTTTCATATGCTTTCGTGTTGCTGTCTAGCATCTTTTCATTTCAACTTGAAGGACTCCCTTTAGCATTTCATGTAAGTCAGGTCTAGTGCTGATGAACTCCCTCAGCTTTTTACCTGAGGAAGTATTTATTTTTCCTTCATTTTTGAAGGACTGCTTTGCCAGATATAATTATATTTTTTTCTTTCAGAACTTTGAATATATCATTTCCACTCCATCTGGCCTTTAAGGTTTCTGCTGAGAAATCTGCTGAAAGACTGATGAGATCTCTTTTATGTGGCAGATCACTTTTCTCTTGCTGCTTTCAAAATTCTCTCTCTGTCTTTGACTTTTGATGTTTGATTTTAATGCATTTTAGTGTGGTCTTCTTTGGGCTCATCCTAGTTTGGTCTGTTGGGCTTCTTGAAACTGAGTGTCTATTTCCTTACTGACAATTTACAAGTTTTCAGCCATTACTTCTTCATATCAGCTTTCCGCCTTTCAGTTGTTTCCTCCTGGGACTCATATAATGTGTATATTTGTCCTGTGTGTCCCATAAGTCCCTTAGACTTTCTTCACTCTTCTTCATTTTTTTTCTTTTTGTTTCCCTAACTGAATAATTTCAAATACCTATCTTTGAGCTCACTGATTTTTTTCTTCTGCTTAATCAAGTCTGCCCTTGAACCTCTCTACTGATTTTTTTTCAATTCAGTTATTGTATTCTTCAGCTCTAAAATTTCTGTGTGGTTCTTTTTAATACGTTTATCTCTTTCTTGATGTTCTCATTTTGTTATATATAAAATTCTTTGTCAGGTGGTTCATATACTTCCATTTCTTTAAGATTCGTTTCTGGAGATTTATTTTGTTCCTTTGCTTGGGCCATGTTTTCCTCTTTCTTCGTATACCTTGTTTTACTTTGTATTGGGATTTGAGCATTTGAAAAAAACAGCTACCTCTCCTGGTCTTTATGGAGTGGTTTCATATAGGGGAAGAATGTTACCAATCAGTCCAGCTAGAGATATGCGGGGCCTTTCAAATATTTTCTGTAGATGCATATTCCCTGGGCTTCTGTGATGCACACTACACTTTCCCTGCTCCCCTCTCTTCCTGCCAATGCAGAGACCATCAAGCTGCATCAACCTCTTCTGTTGCCCCACATATCCTCTGGAGTGGCAGCAAGCCTCCCAGCTCTTCTTTGTTCTCCTAAATCCATGGTCCCCAGGCATTTAGAGTATATCATACCCTGTCAGCATTCTGAGACAGAAACCAGTCCCTCAGGCAGCACCCCCCAAAAAAGCTGCAACATTGGAATCACAATCCAAATCTTTCCCAAGGGAGAAGCTGGGAGTTGGGGGTTTTCTCCTATTCATTTTGCACTGAGCTGGGGGGAAGTGGTGAGTGAGTTTGTGCTAGTTCAAACCATTGCCTTTGTTCTCAGAGTCCTCCAAACTGGCACCCATTCCTATTCTGCATTTAGATTCAGCAAGAGAGAAACCAGTCCCTTGGATAGACCCCTAAAAAGTCTGAATGTTAGGCACATGTTCTAGTCTTCTCTTTCCCAGCCAAGGGAGAAGCTGGGAGCTGGGAGTTTCCTCTTGATCCCACTCTGCTGTGAGGAGGAGCTCTGCAAAATGAGTGCCATGAATTTTCCTGCTGATTTTTATGTGGCCGGTTTTGCACTTGCCTGTGGTGCAAGAGCCTTTTAACATGTTTCTGGATTTCTCGCAAAGGAAATTGAATTGGTGTCTCCAGGGGGGAAGGAGGGTCTAGGGCTTCTTATTCTGCAATCTTGCTGAAGTCACCAAACATAAATTCTTAGTAATTTTTAAAGTACACTCTATACAAGCAAATAGCACTTTATCATTTCATTTGACTTTTAACTATAAAAATAATTGACCCATATAGAAAACTGGTTCCTTTATAGCGTTCAGCTTATTGAATCAATGTTGTTTCTTTTTAGGTATAAAGCATTTTCTTTTTCCTGTTGGCTTACATATGCTGGAAAGAAACTGTGCCAAGTGAGAAACCGCAGAAATATTCCAGTCAAAAAATTGTTTTTTTTCTTGGTCAACTGGAATGAAACGTAAGTTTAATCTTTATTCTGGCAGGATCATTTGTCTAATAAAGATCAGGGGTTTTTTCACCCTTTTCTTAAGTGAAGGGTATGATTTTTTAAAAATATTGTCAGTTGATTTGATTCAGTGATGTGATAAATATGCTAGGTATAATAGATAACTGATTTCAATTCAGCAGATTAAAGGTCCATTTAAAAATCTAGATAAGTGTCCAATCTACGTGTGTTGAACTGCTCAAAGAGGGAAATTGGGAAAGGGAGAATTATTAATCATTCACAGACTGTGGATAAAAGGAATACCCTCTACCTGGGGTTAGAGGGAGGTAGATTCCAGATATAACAAAGAAGAAAGAAATCACCTAATAACATATGTAGTCTCCATTTTTCCCCAAAAGCCAGTTATAAATTTGTTTAAACAATCAAGTTTTTGAACAGTAATTATCTATGCATTGTGTAAACTGTCACCTAATTTGGGGTAAGCAACTCCCACTTCATAATTTTATAGAGATTTATTAAATGAAGAAGGAAGAGTACCTTCTTGACACTATCCATGCCTTCCTCTTCTTCTCTGCCTCCCACCTCAAGCCTTTGCTTTACTCAGAATCTCAGGGGGCTCCTAGGCTCCATCTATGGTTTTTATATGGTTACCATTGCTTTTCCTTGCTATTCCCATGACACTGCTCTGCTGTCCTTTCTCTGGAGTCTCCACTGATCCGCTGAGAACCAATTTTCTTCCCACCACAAGTAGAAGCAAACTCCCCAGCCTACTATCCATCAGCCATTTCAGAAGATCAGGCTTTCTTAGGAGATAATTTGACTCCCAATATTGTACTGTCCTATTGATATATATGAGCCAAAACTTCTGGGACTCTGAAGATGGTGTTAGAATAGTACCATCTATCCCACTCTTAGTGTTACCACAATCAATGGAGACTGAGTCCTGAGGCATAACATGTGTTCCTCAATTCTTACGTACTCCAAAGCAAATCCTCCTTCTTCTAGGTCTGTGACAACCTTTATCTCTTCTTGAAAACCTGACCTTCAATTACAAAATCCCCTTCCATTGCACAGAATCATTTCTGCTTGTAAAATTCTTTAGTGGCTCCCCAATTCCTATAAGGTAAAATACAAGTAATTTAGCATAGCACACAAGGCCCTCTGTGGTTTGGTCCCTGCCTATCTCTGCACTTTCATCTCTGGAGTTAGCCCCACTGTCTGCCCATGCACCCAGCCAGCCACTCTCTGCGTCTGATCTACTTACCCTATGAACTGAGAAATCATGCCTCTGCTAGGGGTCATCCATCTGTCAGAAGGACAGTGTCTTCACTGCCTACTTTGGGAACTCCTAATTATCTTCCAGAACACTCCTCCACCTTCTCTATAAACCCTTTCCTGTATCATTCTGTAAAAATTGGCCACCTTTTCTTTTTTCGTTTGGTCTGAACCTCAAAGTACTGTCTTATGGTCGCTTACTGAATGTGTTTGTTTACATTTCTGTTTGCTTCTGCTAAAGGATACAAAGATTTTTGTTTTCAAATTTTAAAATTTTATCCCTAGCAGATAAAGCAGCACCAGACAGAGTAAGAGTCCAGGAAGTGTAGCTTGGAAAGTGAATGAATTTTGTATAATAAGTGATTCCTCAAAAATGCGTTAACCAGCCCAATTACTAGAATTATTCTTCTGACTTAATTAAAACATTCCTGGTTGTTTCAAAAAGTCAGATTCATTTTCAACTGACAGATATGTGCTATTATTTAAACAATTCAAGGGGAAAATCTAATTCTAAAGTCAAAGAAAAAAATCTCAAAATAAATGGAAAATCATTAGTGTTGTTGGAATAACTTCATTGGTATACTTTTCTTCTCTTCCTTCAAGAGTGCATGAGTGTTTCTCTTCCATCCTCCCTATCCCATCCTTCTAGGTGGTCACAAAGCACCGAGCTGATCTCCAAGAGGGAGGAGATATGGGGACATATGTATATGTATAGCTGATTGACTTTGTTATAAAGCAGAAACTGACACACCATTGTAAAGCAATTATACTCCAATAAAGATGTTAAAAAAATAAAAAATAAAATATAAGTAAAAAATTTTAAAAATAAATTAAAAAAAGAGAGTGCATGATTGTTATTTTTCCTGTGAGAGTTTCTCACAGGAACAGGATACTGTCGTCTCCATTTTACAGATCAGAATATTAATGTTTATGAAGCTTAATTAACTTGCCCCAGGTCCCACAACCAGTAAGTGACAGAACTAGTGCTCAGACCCACTCTGACTCCAAAGCTGAGGTTTTTACTGTGATTTTCATACTGTTTCTTACAACATATAAAATCTTGGGCTGAGTATTTATATTCTACAAATAGTTCTCACATCTTAAATTAAAAAAAACCAAAACTCTACTTCTTTTTTTCAACAGCAGCCATGACATTTTTCCCCTCTACTTTGCAGCAAAACCCTTCCGAGGAGTCGTCTGTATTCACGTTCTTCCATTTTTTTCCTCTGCTCTCATGCATTCTCCAATCAGGCTTTCATCGTCTCTGCTCCACTGAAATTGACCATTAGAGTCACTCATGACCTGCAAAGCTAAATCTGATATTTGTTTCTCAGTCTTCATCTTACATGATCTGGTAGGAGCTGGCTCCCACATTCTTTAAGCTTTTCTCCTCCCTCACTGGGCATTCCTTCTCCATATTCTTTTCTTCTCCCAGACTGATCATAGTCTTAACCCTAAAGCCTCTTCTGTTGTATCTATCTTTACTCCTTAGTTTTCTCTTATAGTCACATAGCTTTATATGCCATCTGTATGCCAACAACTCCCAAATTTATTTCGCCAACACAGGCATCAGTCACAAACTTCACACGTACTCACTCAACATGTCTAAAACTAAACTCTTGATCTTACACTCCAAACTTGTTCCACCCATGGATGGCCACTCTGGATGATCATTTCCAGTATCGGTTGTTCAGGTCAGATCCTTAGCCTAAATTTCCTTCTCTCAGAACACGATGTCCAGGAATCCTACTGTCTCTCTCCTCAAAATATTTCCAGAACATTACTTCTCATCACTTTCACTGGTCTAGGCCACCATCATATCTACCCTGTATTCCTACAGTAGCCTTGAAATAGTCACCCTACTTCTCTTGCACCTTTAGAATCCTTCTCACATAGCAGTTAAAGTAACCTCTTTTAAAATGTAAGTCAGGCCACATCATTCTTCTGTTTTATAATCCTACAATGGCTCCCTTTTTCACTCAGATAAAAGTCAAAGTCCTTACAATGGTCTGTTATTTTATATTAGTGTTAATAAGGGAGTTCTATACAATGTGACTTTTTAAATCTTCCATTTTCACTATCAAAAACTTATTCTGATTTTAGAAAAGCTGTCTCATATAGAAGAAAAGAATGTTTAAGAAAAATTTTAGTGCTTACTCATTTTTAAACAGCAGAGTAAGGCAAACATATGGTTAAAACTTGAGGTCTGTGCCAACAGCTTGGATATAAAGAAGCAATCTGACTTCACTTATTGAATTGTCTCTTAAAGTATTTTTCTTCCTTGTTTTGTGTAAAAGTTCATTCCTTTGATTTTTCAACAGCCATGTAGAAGTTAATAAAAAAAGATTTCTCAGTGACTCTGAGATTATTCTGGCTTCAAAAATCCATATCTATTCAAGAAATGAATAAATAACTATTTGTAAAGCATATATTCTTACCCTAGAAGAATTTATCTTTATTAATAAAAATGACAGAATGGAGATTGGAAGTAACTATCCACTGTAACTTATCGAATTTTTTGTCATTCTTGATATGAAAAGCTCACTAATAAGTGAAGTTATACATGAAGAAGCCAGACTCAATGGAAAAAAGAACTTTCCAGATTATGTGAGAAATAAAGTGAAATTATAGCTTCCATCCTACCACAGCAATATGAAAACTGAATAGCAAGTCAATTACAGGTAAAAGAGAGAATATTCAAGAAATTACTGTGCATTCCACAGAATCATCAACATTTTATGTTGAGTTTCAGAGCTTCTTTTAAGCTGAGAAATATGTTCACATTACATTGAATGAATATTATGACCATGAAGGAATATGAAAGAAAAGAGACTTTTAGCTTTAGATGTCTAAGTGTGTAATAATTTAACTTTCAATAGTCTAAATTTCACTAATCTTGTAAAATAATTTTTTTTACTCTAGTCGTTATTTCCCTTCCTTACTTTTAACTAGAATTATATTTTATCTGTCTACAATGGCTAATATAAGTTTTTACATTGTTGATAGAATACTGAATATAAGGCTGATATACAACCTGCCATTTGCCACATACTGTGTTATGTAATATTCGTTCCATTTATGGATAAGGAAAACAAGGCTTAGGAAGGTTAAATTCATCACTCAAAGAAGAACATCTGTTTAGTCATGGGGCCAATATTTGAATGCACATATATGCAAATCCAAGCCTCTGATTCATCTTCTCCACTCATAGCTTACATATTGACATCTCTGAGTTATTATTAACTCAATGACATCATGCCCTAAACCGCACATATATCCCCTACCCCATGCTCCTCTGTGTTTTCTATCTGTTAAAGGTAATCTACTACAACATAATCTGGAAGCCTGGAATTCATCTTTAATTCTTCATTGTCCTATTCCACTAATATGCTGTTAGTCAAATATTAGTTATCCATTCAAACTCTAAAATAGCCCTTCTGTCTTTCCTCTTGTTAGATGTCTTACTGCCACCTGGGTCTGGACCTCTCTATCTCAGAGAACAGCATGTTGAGGGGAGAGATGTGTACTTCCTCAAAATCAGTTATGATCACTGGGCTGAATTAACTCCTCCTCATTCCTAAGGCTGAATGCTGCCTAGCCACACACAAAAGGAGGTCACCAAACTCTTATTTTACACACTGAGTAAGGACTGCTGCCCATATCCAGATTAGACAGCCAACTTCTTGTGTGAGAAGACACTCGATACTACCTGAGGCCTCACCTGGGCCAACCTCAGTAAGCACTTTCCAACTGGATAATAGACTTTGGTCACAATCAGTCCTCTAATAATCACCCACTGCTAAAACAAGTTGACTTCAAAGTTCAACTGGGAATTACAAGGCCAGTGGATTCTGTTCATACTCCTCACACCTAACGGCATGAGATATCATCCAATACAAATTGCCCATTTGCTCTTCCAGTCACTTTCCTTTTACTTCTTCCCATTCCTTGGTGAATCAGTTCCCATTAATCTTCCCCTACATGCTAATGTCTGTTCCAGTTTTCCCATTTCTTCATAGCATTCTCATCTTCTAGTGAACATATTCCCCCCATCTCAACTTTTTGAAAAATGTCTTCTTGTCTCATAAATAGACCTCTCCTAAGCCCCATACTTCTCTTGAGGCTCTTGTATCCTTCTTCCTGTCCATGATTAGGGACCTCAGATCACACTCTCAACTTTCTGTCAAAAGCCCTTTCTTCTTAGATACTTCTACCACCCAGGTGTACCCCTCCCAATCTTACAGTATCATTTATAACCTTCTAGGCAGTCTCATATATATTGGTGGATTCAATGCCCAAATTCAAGGTTTTTTCCACTATTAACAATCTTGTGTTTATCCTTAGCCACTTTTTTTGTCCATATCTACAATCCATCCAGGGTCTGAGTTTGATTCACCTTGACATATCCAGGAATTGTATTGTCTGTTACATCTCAGCAATCAGCCCCCAAATTCCTGGAATCTCATTATCACCCAGAATAGTCCACATTTAAAATTATAAACAACTCTCTATGCTTTTAGCTCTCTCATTTAAACATTTCCTTTTGCCATTAGGAAAAATCTCAGATCCCTTTGCCTAGCATACAGAGTTCTTAAACATCCTAGCAACCACCTGTCTTTCTAATTGCATCCTCCATAACTTTACAGATCACCTTGACTACATTCTGTGTTCTAGCCACAATGAGCTGCTCACCACTCCTCAGCTACATGCATATATGCCCTTGTCTATGCACTTTTCTTTTCTTGGAATATTCTTTTCCAAATCTCCATCTGATTGTAACCAACTTACTCTTTAAGACCCATTATGAGTTATTTCCTGCCGTCCCCCCATTCCCTAAGACAATGTTAACCATTCTTTTATTATGTAATTGTAATTGCTCAAGTTATTGTAATTTTTAAAAATAAACTTATATATCAAAATTATAGCAATCCCCATAGAGTAATCAATCTCATTACTCTATGTACTTCTGCTATATTTCTACTTTTACAAGATACAACACAAAATTTAAGAGGATGCCTCGATTCAAATAGTTAAAATATTTTTGTCATATAACATTATATTACAAGGAAATATTTATGAAAACATGGTTGCAAATGGGTAGATAACCTACTTCTTTCTTTTATTTTAAGAATCAATTTTCCTCTTGAAATAAAGTCACTTCCAAGGGAATCCATGCTCACTATAAAACTGTTTGGGATTACCTGTGCAACGAACAATGCGGATTTATTGGCCTGGACTTGTCTTCCGCTGTTTCCAAAACAGTAAGTATATCATTTGTGATTAATAAAACTTCCATCTCAATAAAAACCTCCTTGGAACTGTATAGTGAGCTGTATTTGGCATAATGAGGAAATCAAGGAGACTTTTTTTTTTTTTTTTTTTTTTTTTGTGCGGTATGTGGGTCTCTCACTGTTGTGGCCTCTCCCGTTGCGGAGCACAGGCTCTGGATGCACAGGCTCAGCAGCCATGGCCCACAGGCCCAGCCGCTCCGCGGCATGTGGGATCTTCCCGGACTGGGACATGAACCCGCGTCCCCTGCATCGGCAGGCGGACTCTCAACCACTGCGCCACCAGGGAAGCCCTCAAGGAGACATTTTATTCTAAAATTGAGATAGCTCAATATAAATCATGACTATTGAAAGTGGGACTGTAAAGCAAAATGTAGAAGTGGCTTTAGAAACAGACCTCATGCTCAGCTTGTCAACTGGGTCATGAAAAGGTATTGGCATGACCAATCTCAATTTCTTTTCCTTATGTGACCAGCCAGTTTCTCTGGAATTACTAATTCAAAATGATTTAGATCAGTACTGTCATTTAAAAACAATATAAGTCATGAAATTCTGGCTGAAGTAAAATTATTCAATGTAATTAGTTTACTGACCTTTTATTGCCAAGAAGAAATATATGTCAACTTTAAGAGGATATTTTTCAGAAAAGTAAGCCAAATAGGAGTTCTGATATTCTATCAGAACTAATTGCCATTGAAAAATTAACTGTTGATTTAACCATAAGGATTTGGAATTATTAATGCTTAGAATATTTGATAAAGTCAGTTACATGATTTTCCAGTGTTATTAAGGAAAAAATATTTTAAATAAAACAGCTTAGTGACTTTTCCATGGCAAGACTTGCTTTAGAATCAAATTGTAAAATACATGACTTTCGAAGAAATAGAACCTATATTGTTATTTTAATATTATTATAAAGGATGTTTCTGCCCCTGCTCTTTTAGGAAGATTTGGTAATATAAAAATGTTAGGAAAATTCATCAGCTTTTAGTTCCCACATTTAGTCAATATAAATAAATTATCATCAAAGCAACTGTGATACATTTTTAAAATCATTTTTTATTAGGTTAATTATGACATGCTGTGTGTGTGTTGCTCTTTTATTAGTTTTCATGTTATAGCCAATTTCCACATGTATGAGGACAGGGAATGTATTTTCTTTGTAATTTCTATCATCTAACATGGTATCTCTTATAAATAGGCAATCAGTACAGGTTTGTTTATTAAATTGAATTGGAAAAATATCAATCTCTGTAGGAGATTTAGAATGAAATAAAATTTCAAAAGTCTATAAGAAACAGTTCAGCCCTAAAAGGAATACCAACTGCTGTTAGCAGATATTTCAAAAATCTGATTTGTGGGCTAAAAACTTTCATTACTTTCTCACTAGGAGCAGCTATGCAGGTGCCCTTCCATCTCATGAGTGAGTTTCTTTAAAGTTTCAACTGCAGTATTTGTAAGATCTAGCATGTTTATAGAATACATTTCCAGTTATTCACTGAAAAAGAATTTAATCCATTTTATGCCTGCTCATCATCCAACATACTACTTTTCACATAACAGGTAATCAAAAAATGTTAAACAGATAAAAAGTTTAGAATATTTTTATCTTTCAAGCTACTCTTCAAAGCTTTTTTCTACATGGTTGTGATAGTAAAACACTGCCTCCATGTTGTTTTGTCATCTGTCACTTAACTTCTGGTAAACACTTTATATGCGAGTGATCATGGACAATGGGCATCTTTAAGAAATGCCATCTGGGACTGATACTAAATGGTTTTCCTAAGAGAAAGTGGCAAAATTGTGGATGATGAGACATCACAGAAACACAACTTACTTCAAAGAAAGCTTCAATAAGGATTTGTAAATGTATTTCCAAAAGACTATTTCTTATGAAAATCAGAAAATCTGCCTCTCTCCTGGGCTAACCAACTTAAAGAAATCCAGATCTTTTAAGACATCAGAAATCCACCATGTGGGCCGTTTGGGGAGATGTAATAACTCCCACTGTGCTCATTGCTTTGAGTTACAGAGATTCTAACCCAATTTATTTGATGGAGATATTTCCAGATCACAGCAAATAAGTCACTTAATTTCATTTTCTTTCATGGAGTGACCCCTGCCCATAAACATTTGGTATTGAATCTATCATTTATTACAACTTGAATTTCTCATACCCAGCCATGTGGAGCTGTAATGAGCATTTATGTCTCTATTTTTTCCAAGATACACACAACCTGAAAATATGCAAAATTAAAGGTTTCTTATCTCTTTGTGGTTTTGTGAAGTGGGTTTCAGAAGAACCAATGAAGATTAAACTCAGATGTATTGGTTATAACTGCATCGAGAGTGTGTACAAATAAAAATAAACAACATTTTCAAGCACACAAATTCACCTTCAACCCTATTAAAAAATATGTTTCAAAAACTAAGGTAATGGGCTTCCCTGGTGGCGCAGTGGTTGAGAGTCCGCCTGCCGATGCAGGGGACACGGGTTCGTGCCCCGGTCCGGGAAGATTCCACATGCTGCAGAGCGGCTGGGCCCGTGAGCCATGGCCGCTGAGCCTGCGCGTCCGGAGCCTGTGCTCTGCAACGGCAGAGGCCACAACAGTGAGAGGCCCATGTACCGCAAAAAAAAAAAAAAAAAAAAAGGTAAAATTTTGCCCATGAAAGTTTTATAATCCTCTCCTTTGCAGACAGGACTTATACCATATCTATATTCACAATGCCTCCACACTGCAGTAAGAAAGTGTTATTCTCACCTCAATAATTTCTATGACCTACCTTCCCTACTTAAATTCAAAACAAATAGTATGGTGGTTACTTAGCATTTCTAAATTGTGGTAAACTCCTTCAGTGCAGAGATTCTCAACCTTTATTGAACAATAGAATCTCCTGGGGAGATTTAAAAATAAACCCATGTGTTCCCAAAGATTCTAATTTAACTGGTCTGTGGAGGGGCCCAAGCATCGGTATTTTCAGAGCTCCTGAGATGCGTTAAAGCCCAGGAAAATCAGAATCTTTTGCGGAATTTCAAAAGAGGCCTAAATAAATCTTAATCTTAATAAAATTTTATTCCTTAGACTGTTGTCTGAGTAGCCAACCCTGATCCCACTATAAATGATCATTTCAGGTATATCCTTAAAATCAAATAATAGAAGCAAGTTGTGGATGAAAATTCCTTATCATTCTTCCATCCTGTACAAGAAAGACCCTCAGAGCTCAAGTAATTCAAATATCTCATTTATATGTGAAGATCTTTATGATGAAGGAAGGTTAAAGGGGCTGGCTAGAGGTCACTGGGCTACTTAGGAATAGAACAAGAACCAGAATGAAGGGCTGACTTCTCTCCTCTCCACACGTGTTACTACATCAAGCTGCCTCCCTTCCTGCCCTTATGTGCCATGCCCTGCTCCATGAATGCACTGTGAAAACCTCACTGCCTGTCTCAGCCTTACCTGGGCTCTGCTCTTGGGCATGAAACCTGTTAGACCTATGAGAGTCAGAGTCCCAAAGAGTTTTACAGTATGAGATCTTCTGGAAGTGCTGGTTCCAGAATGCCAAGCCATGGATGTATAGAATCCTATAGCTAAAAATGACAATAATTAATGTATTCAAACCACTTTTTTATTGTCTGAGGAAACAGGGACCCAGAGAGGGTAAACCAACCCATCTGTTCGCCTGGTGCCACAGATTTTGGTTTGGTTTTTCTAGGCATAGGAATTGGTACAATATTGAAATTAAAAGGATCCTTAAGAATAGAAATGCTATATTTATCAGCGTGGTCCTTTTCTAATGACATCTTATTCAAAATCTCCACGTATAAGATCAACGAACAGTCTATGTACATGCTAGATGGGGGGGGCAGGGTGGCATTTGAAATTCTGGAGTCAAATCTATTTGCCATCTCCTCAATACCTTTCTAAAGTCTACTCCCCCAACCACAAAGCCATATGAAAACAAATATAAAACTCTTGAAAACCACTGATTTTGTGCAAGAAGCTCAAAGAACTTAAGGTAATTAAGGCTAGTTAATGAAGACAGGGTACAGATGTCCTGATATAATGTCTGGTGTGCTTTCCGCTATATGAAACTGTTTCTGGCATGTTTTCCTTTTCCATGTTTTTGTTTGTTTGCTTAATTTTAACTGACTTAATAAACCTTTTCACAGCATTGTAAGCACAGGAAGCTCAGCTCGGTGCCCTGTGATGACCTAGATGGGTGGGATGGGGGGGCAGGGTGGTGGGAGGGAGGTCCAAGAGGGAGGGGATATAGGTATACATATAGCTGATTCACTTCATTGTACAGCAGAAACTAAGACAACATTGTAAAGCAATTATACTCCGATAAAAAAAAAAAACTACTGATGAACCCCACCAACTTGTGTATTAATAGTTTCCATTTTCATCCTCTTTCCTGTTGAGACCATCAACACTCTTAGATGCATCCTTTTAACATCTTAATTCCACTAATCTTCATTATCCTCGTGTTTTCTATTCACAGAAGTCTATGGAAATTTAGTTCCCATCATGCTTAAAATATCGAAAAAGATGTTTAGATATAGTCCCTTAGCTAATATAAAATTGCTAATATCCAACACACAGAGAACCCAAAGAATGGTGCCAAACATCCTTTCCCCCAAATTGCCTTAAAGTATGTTTTATATCAACCTCAGTTGGACAGCTAGAAGTTCATTCTCTCTATGCCCTATTGCTTGATAGATCATTTCATACACATACTTGAATCAAGAGTTCTGACTTCACTCTTCCCTGTATGCCTCAGGGTTAAGGCCAGGGTGACTGTTGATCCAGACTCCATCAAAGGAGAGAAATGAGTCCCTTCATTTTTGTAGGAATCAGCTTAGGTCATTCAGATTTTCAGAGTGAAATATGGCCAAGACGTATAAATATAGTAAGGCCATAAATATAACTCATTACACAACTTAAATGTGAAGAAAAATGCACTTAATATATCACACTTTTCATCAGGAGCTCCTACCCTGTAACTAATGAAAAGAAAACAACTTTCCATCAATTACAAAAAATTAGTCAATTCAATAATTTAAATAGTCCTTTTAGAATTATGCAGTCTCCCTCCTTCGGATAAAATGCTCAGTCACTCAGATAGCTTCCTGACACCTTCTCTTTCTAAGAGGATATCTGGATACAAAGGATCAGAAAAGAAACAGATTATTTGAACTAGTTACTTAGATACCCAAATCAAAGGCATTTTTAAGCCGGTGGTTATTTGTTATATCTTGTGTAGCTTGTGATTGGTGCTCTCCCAGCTTCACCAGGGCTTACTGACACTCCCTGGGTGACTTGGGCTCTGGCAGGCACCATAGACCCATATGGGACATCCAGCTGACCTCAACTCAGATGGTTCAATCAGATGCCCTTATTACAGAGGCCCTTTGTCCCCACCATGTGACCCCCTTTATGAAAACACCCTCACACAGATATCTTTAGCTGTGCCTAGGCTCCATCTCTTCTGTACAGAAACCAAAGAAGACCCAATAAAGCTAAACACAGGAGTTCCTTTTGCCTGTATGTCACATGGCCCTAAGTTTAAGGTCACTCCACAAGTTGGTACAAGAGCAGTTCAATAGGTGACTTTCTTCCAGGATCTGAAGCTTGAGGTACAGAATGGAGTCCCCTCTGCCCTCATCATTAGGCTATGCTCGCTTATCTAACACTCCTCCCCATGGGTCTTCCTATAGGCAGAAGAGGGGGAAATTGGGATACCTCTATCTACCATACTCACTCTGTCCCTCTTTCTCTGTCTTCTGCTTCCCACAATCTCAAATTGCCAGAAAGTTGTGGCTTTTTCTTTTGTCACATTCCCCTTCCAATACGCCACATCCTCCCTCCTCACTCCTGTTGATTCTACTGTGGATAGGAAAATTTTCTGTAAATTCTGTGGAGGACATTAACATCTGAGCCCTCCAAACTTAGTGTTAGACCTTCTTTTCGCATTCTGGCTGAAACTAGGCCAAAACTTTCCCCAAGAGGATGGATGCTTCAGACCATTTAGGGCAAGGTTATATACTCTGAAAAGTAAAAGAGAAAATCACAGTCATAATTTTCTAATCTTTACCTTATTGAGTTAACTTTTAGCTTGCTAATACTGGTCCCTGCTATTGTTATACCAAAAAACAAAACAAAACAAAACAAACTTTCTCCAGATGAGGAGGGAATAGAACAAAGGGGGAAAAAATGACTCAAAATTCATTCTGCTGAAAGAATATTCTTGGGTTGTATAAAGATATCTGCCCAGTAATGTTTAAAATTATAAATGTTTAAAATGTTTAAAATATATCCCTTGGGCAGATACTTTTTAACAATATCTTTAGATATGAAAAATAAAGAAGCCAAGCCTCAGGAAGCCTCAGGATTTAACAACTTTATTTGTTGGATTTTTTTCCTTCATATTTTGCATATTTGTCCATTAAATGGCAAGGTAGAATTCTATGTTATTTTCAAAGAGGCTTACTTTACTTTAAAGTTCTTTATAAACTTAATTTTATTGACTTTAAGTTCTACAGTTTTAATTTTGTTTGTTTATCAAAGACTGTTCTTAGTGATCATGGAACATTTTACCAATAATCTTATTCATATATACAAGCCAGGTGTAGCTTGTTTTTTAATTCCTATAAGCCTCTGTGGATCTGGATGTTACTGAAGCTGTTAAAAGTATCCATGAATTCTTCCTGTCTAAAGTCTTTCCTATATTCACTCTCATTTACTATGGTAATTTACAGCATAGTTTTAAATATTCAAAATATGAATAATCTTTCTAGTTATGCTTAAAGAATCATTTCCTCTATGAAGTCCCACAACTATTTCGATTCTATAAGTTTAGAGCTCATATCTTTAAAGATGCCCAAGGAATTTAGTCACCCTGGAGCAAAAAAATGTGCTTAAGAAAAAAAAAATGTCATGAAGAACCTAGGGGTAAGACAGGAATAAAGACACAGACCTACTAGAGAATGGACTTGAGGATATGGGGAGGGGGAAGGGTAAACTGTGACAAAGCGAAAGAGAGGCATGGACATATATACACTACCAAACGTAACCGCCTGGAGGGGTGTGATAGGGAGGGTGGGAGGGAGGGAGACGCAAGAGGGAAGAGATATGGGGATATTTGTATATGTATAACTGATTCACTTTGTTATAAAGCAGAAACTAACACACCATTGTAAAGCAATTATACTCCAATAAAGATGTAAAAAAAAAGAGTTAACATCTTTATTGATTTAAGGGAGTCATAACTCTAAGAATATAAATTTGAGATTCCTGGTCCCATCTTGTAATCAACATTATTGGAAATTAAGAGTAAATGCTACCTGTTAGAAACCATTGTGGAAACAATTTTCTTAGGTGGAAAATAAATGTAGGTGTCTATGGACATAGCCATGCCTACAGTATATTAGAAATGAACCACTAATCAGTACCTAGGCTTGAGGAATATTGTATTTATCTTCTAGCTACTGAATGAAGCTACTGAAATAGCTCATTATGTTTATACTCCAAAAGAAATTTATAGATAATAATAGCTTCCCTTTTGAAGTGACTTCTGCCTGTCGGTATGTGTTGTCTTTTGCAGCAAATCAATTCTCAGGTCTATGTTATTCAGCACAACATTACAGAGTGAGCCTCCCAAAGAACTGATAGCTCCAGGAGTGTGGGATATAAGTCAGCCATCCCCAGTGACCCTGCAGGTAAGTGTCAGGCTATGAGATTAAAGTACACACAGCAAGTATGGGTTGATAAGTAGCTTGTTGTCAATCACAGAAACAATTTTCTTCCAGGATCACACATTTTAATAGTCTTCTCTTTCTCCAGCCTTCTGGGATTTGTAAAATCTCTATTGCTTTTATTTTGCATTCAGTATTCTCAAAGCACTTTTCTCTCAGCTTACATAATAGCAATTTCAAGCCATTCTGTGTCAAACACAATCATGAAGGAGAGGGATGGAGTGTTGCCATGAATCTCCTCATTATACGTATTCATTTTTCTTTCCTTTGTCTAAAAACAGTCATTAGTATATATTATTAACTTGGTACCTTATTCACACCTGCCTCTTCATTGTGTCATGTTTCCTTAAAATTTCTTTTGTTGTGTGTTTCCTAAATGACTAGCAATTACCTGGATAGTGGGGGAGAAATTGCAAACAAAAATCCTTTCTTTTTCCTTAAAGGCTCTCTACTTTCTGCTATTTGTAATCATGAATGAAAGGTGGTTAATGATTCCAGGCTTTGGTCCTTTCTACTCAGAGAATTTTTTTCTCACTTTCCTCATTTTTTCATGATTATAAGTGATAAGATTCATCAGATACCTGAAGCATGGACGCTCCCATACATGGCAATGCAGGGAATATGGACTTTCCATCTCCATCGGGAAAACTGGGCAGCATTCTGTAGAACAGGATTTTTCAACCTCGGTACTATTGACATTTTAGACAGGATAAGTTTGTTGTGGGGACTGTCCTGTGCATTGTAGGATACTTGGCAGCGTCCTTGACTTTTACCCACTAGGTGCCAGTAGCACTTCCCCAGTTCTGACAATCAAAAATGCCTCGAAATATTGTTAGATGATCTCTAGGGGTAAATTTGCCTTCAGTGAGGATCACTACACTAGAGGGAACTAGTGCAGTCCGGAGGTACGTAAAATTGCCAGGTTTGGGTTGAGGGGTGTGAGGGACAAAGTTTAGCAAAATGGACAGCAAGATGTTAAAAAACAGTAAAGAAAAATAACACTAATAAAAATGTGGCTTTCACTCTGAAGGATGGAGGATGTCCCCCCCGCCACCAGACAGTAGCCAAAGATCCACTTCGAATCCATGGACATGATGATAAAAAAGAGTGGTTGTTCAGGGTGGATCTCGGCACAGCATCCTAACACTCAGCATTGATGGCTTACTGATTAGCAGATGTTTCCTCGTAACAGGATAGCTACTTTCTTTGAGAGGATGAGTGCATTTCTTATCAGACTATTTCTTGCCAGATCCAAACCACCTGAGCTTAACCAAAATCTTCCAAGTCTGACCATTGCCAGAGCTTTGTGGACATGAATTTATGAGTATCTGGGCCTTTAGCAGCAGCGGTGGGGTGGAGGATGTAAGGGAGACTATCAGATGAGACTCGCCTTGATTCTTCTCAGATGAAGGGAACAGCTACTTTAGGAACATAGGTCTTGGAAGTGGAATCTGAAGCGAAGTTTCAAGCATTCGACAGCAGCATAGATTTCAAAGCAGAGACCTGGAGCCATGACAGAATTTATCTTACAAAAAAAGGAGAGAGGGCATGGAAATAATTCAACAGTATGCAAAAACGTTAAATTATCTGCTTTTACAAAATAATTTCAAATGGTATAGACATAGAGGGAAATGTCTCAGATGTTTTTACTTGATGATGAAATATACAAAATAAAATAGGAGTTACTAAGGTATTAAAGTTAAAAGCCTTAATAACCAGCACCACTCTAATTACACACACCTAAATTTAAAGCAGAATTTTCAACCTAAAGATTATGAGATGGTAAGGAAATTAGAAGCAAGTTCTGCCACCAGTGTTGTTAAGGAGTCAGGGTGGGTCTCAAGGGAAAGAGGTCAGGCTGAGAGTTAGGAAATCTGGAGTCTAGTCTTAGCTCTTTAATAGTAAACTTTATGACTGTGAACAAGTCATTTAACCTTCTATTTTCACCTGCGTGCAATGAAAGAATTGTACAGTACTATGCCTGTCCAACTTCTTTCAGGGCTGTACTTTGCTGACTGTCTATATTAGATGGACAATTACTGCCACACTGTTGCCACCACAGTATGATAAGGGATATATGTTACAGAACTTGATTCCTTCAAGTCAGTCTTGTTTTTTTCATGCTGTGCTGCTGACTGGAAGCAGTGGATAGAGTGAAGTAGATCTGAGTTCAGACATGGAGACAAATTGTTATATGATTCCATCAGCCTGTACCTCCCTCAACTTCCTCCCTCTCTCTGTATACAATCTAGTAGAGTGACTCATAATTTAAGCCCTAAGAACAGAGCTGTTTTAGTTAATGTTGCTCTTGTTTTGTTTTATGTTTCTCTACTTACTCATCTTCTCATTCATGTCTAAATTCACTATATTTTGGTTTATTCGTCCTCACCACACTGAACTATTGTCAGGCAACCCGCTAATTTCTAGTTGCCAAATCCAGTGCTTGTTCTCGTTCCTCTTCATACTAGCGCTCTCTCTGCAATTTTTGGCACTGTCTCTTCCCCATTACAGAACACTCTTCCCCTCTGTTGCTGGCCTAGGTTTCTCTTCACACTCTCTCTGGTTATTCTTTCTCTGTCTTCTTTCCGGACTCCTCTTCTTCTGCTAGTCCCCACTGTTGCCAGTTCTCAGGGATTCCATCTGCTGCCCATTGCTATTCTTGGTAGATATATTCTCCCTGAGAGAATTTCATTAAAGCTTTATTGAGATATACTTCACATACCGTACAATCCTCCCATTTAAAGTGTGCAATTCAGTGTTTTCTAGTATTTTCACAGATGTGTGCAACTAATCTCACCAACGTCAACTTTAGAGCATTTTCATTTTTATAAAGAAATCTCATAACTTTTAGCTATCACTTCCTAGTCCCAACTCTAAGCAACTACTAATGTACTTTCTGTCTCTGTAGATTCACCTATTCTGCCCATTTCATATAAATGGAATCATACAATGTGTGTTCTTTTGTGGCTAGATTCTTTTAGTTAGCATAATGTTTCAAAATTCATCCACTTTGTAGCATATATCAGTACTTATTTCTTTTTTATTGTTGAATAATATTACATTATATAGCTATACCACACTTTATCCACTTATTAGTTGATATGCATTTAGATTGTTTCCACCTTTTGGCTATTAAGAATAGTGCTGCTATGAACATTCATATACAAATTTGTGTGTGAACATATGTTTTCATTTATCTTGGGTGTATACCCAGCAGTGGAATAACTGGGTCTCATTCATTCCTAAGGTTTTATTTACAGTATCTTGCAGGTTCACTTCTAAGTCTGTATCTTTAGTTCAGACTCCTTTACACCACAAGCTTCAGACAAACATAAGCACGTGCCTGCCTAGCTTCTCACCTGGATATTCTGTAGACAGCTTCAAAGACAACACATCCCAAACTGAGCTCACCATCCTCTCAGAGTGCTTTCACTCCCTGAATTATTTATGTCTGTTCATGCCCCCAGATACACTGAGCTGTTTCACTTGTCTCCTTCTTTCTCGCTACTCATATTCAGTCCACACTATATTTTGCCAACTTATCTCCATGTGTTCCTCATGTCTGTCCTCACAATTCCCCACCTCATCTGCCCTAGTTCAACAGTTCCCTCCTAGGTTACAACGGTTTAGATGTTTTTTATCTTGGCTTTAGTTTTGTTATTCTCTAATGCAAAATCCACAAGTGTGATCCTTCTAAAATGTAAATCTGAACCTGCCACTCTCCCATTTATACTCTTCAAGAACTCAGCGCTACCTAGAGAATTAAGGATGAGCAATACAACGTAGCCCCCTCCACTGTTTCCCTTGCCACTCCTTGACTGACAGTGTTGCTCCAGCAACACTGAAAGAGTTATAGTTTCTGACATGCATTGTCCTGCTTTTACCTTATGTGCATTTATGAATACTATTCCCTGCCTGCAATGTATCTACCGTCTTCCCTTCACCATCTACTGCCCATCTCTCAGGCTTAGTGTCTGTAATTGTTATTCACCTTTTAGGATCCATGGACCCTTCTCTAGGGATCTCTCTCTTACCCCTCCTCTCTTTCCACTCCAAGCAGGGTTAAGTGCCCTTCCTCTATATTCACATAATAGCCAATAAGATTTTTATCAACACATTTACATTATATTTCTTTCTCAAGAACTTCTTTCCCATTGACTGCTTGATTTTTGAGGACATTGACAGTGTTTTATCCCCAGAATCTAACATAGCACCAGGAATACAGTATTTGTAAATTACTGATATGTGTCCATACCTCTGATCACTACAATAATCAAACCTACAGATATTTCTAAACTTAGCACTTTGGTCCGCTTATTGGAATTCTGATAGATACCACTATGTTCAGTTTTTCTTCTTATGTGAGCAGTCCTTCTCTTTAAACCATAGTTCTTACCTCCTCATTCATGCAAAGTATTTTCCTTTACCTAACATTTCATTACCTGCTTATCCTTAATTATCAGCAATGTCATGGGGAGGCAACAGTCTTATTATTGGTACCTGGTCCTTAGACCACAGTACAGTTTGTGCCCTAATGTAGCATAGGTTCTTTTCTCTTCACTACTGAACCACTATATGGGTCCCTCTTTTACAGCTCCTTCCTTGAGACTCACAGCAATTGCCATCTAGTTAGTAGGCATCCTTCCCTCCCTTGAACTGCATAGAACTTATGGTCCAATATTTGTGTGCCTTATAATATCCAAACTACATCTACAGTCAGGCTGCATTTCTTTGAACAAACTGAAAGAATCATGGGGGTCTGAGCAAGCCCATGGACACCTTATTGGCATGGTTGTGGATCATGGACACTAGGGACATTCACAGCAGCTCCTTCAAGGAATTCCAAGACATGAAGTCACAGTAGAAACCGTGGTGGCCAAGTGTAAGTGGAAAAGGATGAGGGAGGAAGTAAAGTAAGATGGATAAGTGGAACACAAGAAGCTAATATTCAAATGTTTAAGGAGGTATGAATTAGAAGTTTGGATGACTGGGTCTGAGTATTTGCCTGTACCCCAGAAGAAAGAGCCTCATAATTGTTTTTGCTTGAAAACAGGAGTATATCTTCAACACTTGACAAATAGGTGTCATGGCACATGCAGTGCACACATTAAAAGAATGCTCCTGGAGCATTCCATTAAAAAAAAAGACTGAGGCCAAGGCCAGACTTAGTGGCTCACGACCACAGAAGGAGAAGAGTCACATGTTTGCCATTAATAACTTGAAACACAGCTTTGGGGTGCTATATACATATTGTACCCTATTTTAATTGTTAATGTTTACCTTTTCTTCCTCCATAATGCATAGTACTCAAAAGAATTCTAGGGCAGCAGTTGGCAAACTGTCAGGGCAGGAGGAGCCGTGAGCCCGAGCTGCACGCAGCGGCCGCACGGCAAAACAGAAAGCCAGCTGAACAGAGTGCTCAGAGTGGCACTGGCAGCCATGACGCAGGCAACCCGGGCAACCCGGGCGGCCCAAACAGACTCACAGGAAGCCTTCGTGACTCCAACTGCTCCGCGGACTGCAAGCTGTGGCGGCACAGCCCCGCTACAGCAATCGCAGTCTCTGGGGGGCTAGCAGAAGCCATTTTGCTTTTTCACTTACCACCTCATTTCTACTCTAGTGGCTTGGACAACAAGCCGTGTGACTGACAGGGTCTTGGTGCTCTGGCTAGGTGTCAAGCCTGTGCCTCTAGGTGTGAGAGCCAAGTTCAGGACACTGGTCCACCAGAGACCTCTGCACTCCACTTAATATCAAACAGCGAGATCTCCATCTCAACGCTAAGACCCAGCTCCACTCAACGACCAGCAAGCTACAGTGATGAACACCCCAAACAACTAGCAAGACAGGAGCACAACCCCATCCACTAGCAGAGAGGCTGCCTAAAATCATAATAAGGTCACAGACACCCCAAAACACACCACTGTATGTGGTCCTGCCCACCAGAAACACAAGATCCAGCCTTATCCACCAGAGCACAAGCACCACTCCCCTCCAACAGGAGGCCTACACAACCCGCGGAGGGGCCACAACAGTGAGAGGCCCGCATACCAAAAAAAAAAAAACAACTACAATGAGGTGTCACCTCCCACCAGTCAGAATGGCCATCATCAAAAAATCTACAAACAATAAATGCTGGAGAGGGTGTGGAGAAAAGGGAACCCTCTTGCACTGTTGGTGGGAATGTAAATTGATACAGCCACTATGGTGAACAGTATGGAGTTTCCTTAAAAAACTAAAAATAGAACTACCATACGACTCAGCAGTCCCACTCCTGGGCATATACCCTGAGAAAACCATAATTCAAAAAGAGTCATGCCAAATGTAAAATAGATAGCTAGTGGGAAGCAGCCACATAGCACAGGGGGATCAGCTCAGTGATTTGTGACCACCTAGAGGGGTAGGATAGGGAAGATGGCAGGGAGATGCAAGAGGGAGTATATATGGGTATATATGTATATGTATAGCTGATTCACTTTGTTATAAAGCAGAAAGTAACACACCATTGTAAAACAATTATACTCCAATAAAGATGTTAAAAAAAAAAAAAGAGTTCTTGGGCAAATACGTTAACACATACTTTGGGTGATTTTCTCTTTTGTGAAAAATTAGAACAAGAAACAATTGGGGAAAATCCTAATTTTTTCTATAAGTGGCTCAAGAATCAGTAACTGTTTGCCTTCATAATATATGAAGATATGCAGTTTGTATAGGGCCTCATTCATGTATCAGAAATGAAAAAACATTTTCATAATTGAAATATATCAAAGAATTTATTATGGATTGTTCACAGGGAGCTTCTGTATTCTCATCTACTACTGTATTCTCATCTATTACCTTTAGTTTCTCATCTACCCTGCCTTTACTTAGGACCAACATAAAATTGAATTAGCTCATTAAATACTATTTCTAGTATTTTTGTTTTATGTGTTTAAAACATTTGGATACATAAAGAGTAAAGTGTAAGTGCAGGCACTTCTCTCCAAGGCATCAAGATTACTCTTTCTGTCAAGAGGCAAAATTTACTATAATATTGCTTTGGTTTAGCATTTCTGTTAGTTCTTTTTTCATGTTGGAATAGTAACTGATAATTATAACAAATTTATACCAAAAACAAATTTTGCAACAAATTGCAAAGGTTACAGAATAAAATTGCTGACTTTTTCAAATAAGAGCCCAAATAGATTAAACTGCATCTCACACTCTACCTTATAATACTCTTCCATTTTCTCTGAGATCACAACCTAAGGTAGTTCAGCAGAGAAAAATAAATTCTTTAGATTTTCTAATATGAAAATGAAAAATAATATGTGATACTCTTAAGCAAATATTTTGGGCAGTAAAATATTTAGCTCATTTACATACTTGGAAACTGTATTTTTTGTTAACTATTATTTTATTTACTAGAATCAGATTATCACTTAAACATGGTTTAGTGGAAAGCATGTTGAGCCAGGAAAAAAGAAGGCCTGCATTCTAGCTCTGTCTATAAAGCTGAACTATAGAGCCACAGCAAAAATATTCTGTTTGGTTTTATACTCGTGAAACAGATCTTTACCAAAGAAGATTTCACTATCATGTCCACAGAGTGGTTCACAGATTTCAGATAGTAGAGACCAACATAAAGTAACTCTTTTTATTTTATCAAGTGATTATATGAAAAAAGTATAATTACCATCTATAATTTTCATCATTTAATAATAGACATTTTAGTAATGAAAATTGGAAAGGATGTAATTTCAGCACTGAACAAAAATGTAACATTTAACTGTATGAAAAGTTTATATGTTATTATTTTTCTCATTTTTTCTAAGATAATGTTACAGTCTACTAATTTATATACCATTTATATAAATAATTGAGGATTTGCCAAATATCATGTATATTTAAACACCAAGTCCAAACTGTAATGATTCTTTTAAAATTATTTTTAAATAATAAAAAGCACAGAAAATATAGGGTATTTATTTTACTTTAGTTTCTATAAATCTAAGATAGAAATCATTAAGTTAAAAATGCATTTTTCAGGCGTTTGATACATGGCAAACCATTTTATTTATTTCAGATTGATTTTCCAGCTACTGAGTGGGAATATATGAAACTTGATTCTGAAGAGAATAGAAGTGATCTTGAAGAACCACCCAAAGAATGTTTAAAACATATTGCCAGACTTTCACAGAAACAGTCTCCCTTACTGTAAGTGACCCAGTTCTTGGGAGGGAATTTTGCCTGCTGTTCATGATACCAGCAGTCATACTAGAAGCACTCACATCTTTCAAGAGTGAACCTTCCTTCCCACGTAACTCCTTTCATTTCCTAAAATCATGCCTGTTGGATGATCAACTGATGTTTAGGAAATAAATTAGTAATTTTTCATGGTTTTTTAAAGATTTTTTTTCCCCTTGGGGCATTTAGTAACTTTGTTTGGTCAAAGGAAAAATAAAAGGATTGGAGATCATTCAGTTCAAAACAACAAAGCAGAGACTGATACAGATCAGCATTTAACGGTGATAAAACATTGCTCAGTCCTTCAAGTAGGACAGGAAAATGTCCTACTAAACAGGAAAATGCAAAATTTAATTATAATGGCAGATTAAAAAAGAACAGAAATAAATCATGTTTTAATAGCACTAAATTAGTAACTAAGGAATACTTAAATTTTGTCAAACAGTAATTCTCTGGGGAAAAAAAAAGACCAGGAAGAATTAGAAGAGAATACTAATTCTCTCTTTGTAATTACTATTTGACTTTAATATTTGGTAATATCTAAGCCACAGCTTATGGTGCTCATTACTAACATGGAAAAAGCATAAAACTAAGAAAGCAACTCTTTGTGTGTGTGTGTGTGTGTGTGTGTGTGTGTATACACACACACACATATATTTGTGGTGATATACATATATAACATAATAAAGCATTTTATTCCAAGAATAAGAAATTATTTAAAGGTTTTGAATGGGGTAGCATGTGATCTGAATAATCTTTTTGAGTGATTCTTTTGACTACAAGTTGAAGAATGGATTGGAGAGGAAGTAAGTGGAAGCAAGCAGTACAGCAGAGTAGCTTATGTAATATTTTAGGCAGGAGGTCGTGGTCACTAGAACTAGGGAGATGGCAGTGGACACTGGTAATAATGGCTAGATTTGGAGCATATTTGGAAGTTGAGAAGACATGACTTCATGATTATTAGTAAATAGGAGTTAAGTCAATTAAAAAACCAAAGAATCAAGTTAAGTCAATGGAGAATCTAAGGTTTTTGAATTGATGAACTGGGCAGATGTTAGAGTCATTTTCTGGAGGAGGAATAAGTTTGAGACCGTCCAGACTGAGGTGTTGAATGTGATCAAGCATTCCATTTTGGGTAATCTTGTTACTCCCCTGATCTCTAATTTCAACTTGTCTTACTCTTTTCCTCATTCACTTCAAGCCAGTGACATCAGTTTGCTTCACATACTTCACATGTGCTATATTCCCTCTCCCATCTCAAGGCCTTCTTATTTGGTGTTTCCTCTACATGAAATACTCCTTCCTAGTTCTTCACATGACTGAATCATCTCACCCTATAGGTCTTCACTTAATTGTGATCTTCTCAAAGAGCCCTTCTTTGATCACCCTACCTAATGGAGTTTTACTCTCTTTACAATCTATCTTATTACCTTTTATGTTATCACACTTAGCAGAATCTATTATCATCTTGTTTATTAATGTGTTTTTTTCTTATTAGCTTGTAAGAACTGAGAGAACAAGGAACCTATCTGTCTTGTTTATCACTACATTTCCAGTGTTCTGCACTGTGCCTGATAAATAATATGTGTAAAATAAATGTTATAATGCATAAAGTTCCTTTGCATAGAATTTGGTATAAAAATTACCTTAAGGATTGAAAATGTTGAAAGACTCTTATACTAGACTATTGTCATCTTAACTAGGTGAAGCATCTTTTTATACTCCTTAATCAAAAATATAAAACCTTGCATTTAACAAGTGTGTCACATATCAGAGGCTAATATATTTGTAATGAGAGATTTTTAATATATAAAAAGATACTATACTTTGAAATTATAAAATATTCAAACAAAAAATATCAAAACCAACAAATAATAAGCACAGTAACTGCCTTTAAATATTAAAGGTTTGTGTTTTTAAATTAACCCCAGTGATTTCTGACTGGTTTTATACTTCAGTTTCTATTTAAGAGAATAACTTATACTATAAAATAAGTAACATTTTCCTCTGTTTCACCCACTCAAATACAATTATCAGTGCTCAGTAGAGTACAATTTCATTCTGGACTGTGAAAACAGATGGAGACCAGCCTTCAATGTGATAAAACTTGTGTTAGAAACAGATTAAATTCATTTTCAAAATACCACATTTTATCATTTAGTTGGTGACTTAATTATTCCTTCTTTCAAATTGATCAAATGTAATCAGTCGGAAAGTTCAGACTCAATGAAATTCAATGAAAATGTACCTATAATATTTGTAAAAATAAGAAAAACACCTTCTTGATGACAGCTAAGAGAATATGTCAGATATAAAGAAAATCCTGGAACATAAGGTATAAAATAATTTGGTATGAAAGAAATTATGCTTCCACTTCTAGCCATGAAGATTACCTATTACTAGACTAATCCTCCTGAATTAAAGAAATATGACACAAGAAAAATACATATGAAACAACTGCTCTCAGAAATTGAACAGACAGGCCTTAAGGTGAACGCATGAATAAAGTGACTTTCAGCCCAGAGGCATTTTCTGTACCATAGATCTGGGAGGTATAATTAAAGAAGAGCATGCAGGTCTTGCTGAGATTTAAAAAAAAAAAAAAAAAAAGCAGAGATCGGAGTTTATTGATGCTGAGGCAGCTGGAATTTACAGAGCATAATAGTAGAGAAAAGGAAGATGTACAGGTTAGGAGCTACAGAAATATGTATTGGTGTCCCCTTATATATTTAGCTGAGTACTAAGCTACTCTTGAGCAGATAGAGATTTCGTAGAGATTGCTAAAGAACTGCTACAGGGAGATGTGAAATAAATGTAGATTCTAGAGGTTGCCCAATGCTGGGAGACATAGAAATTCTGACTAGTAATAATAGAGAAAGATCACCACACCCCAGCATTCAATAAAGAAATCAGAAAGATGCATATTAGGAGTAAGTGTGCTCTAGCCCAAGATTAAGGAGTATACTTGGCCTAGCCTAACAAATCGTAAAAACAAGCCTCAAAAGGATCAAGCTGCTCTGCTAGTAATTAAACAGACTACTAAAAAAATTGAAACATTCAACACTCAAAAGATAGCAAAATGCAGAATTTTAAAGGTTTAGTGTACAATCAATAATTGCTAGACATAGGAAGAGTTAGGAATATATAACCATAGTCCAAGATGGGGCAAAGCAGTTTACAGAAACAGATCCAAATATTTTAAAACTATTATAAAGACTTTTATGGATTTAAATAAAAAGATATGTATGAGTGAACAAATGAAGTCTCAGTAGAAAAATGGAAATTTAGGAACTGAAAAACAATATCTAAATTTTTAAAAAAATCACTGGAGAAGCTTAATAGATTGCATAATGAAGAAAAAAAGAACAGTGATCTTGAAGAATGGGCCATAGAAATTATCCATGTTGAAGTACAGAAAGAACAAAACCTGAAAATAGTGATAGAGCCTTGTGACCTGTGGGGCAATATCAGGTAATATAATGTGTGTGTATTGGACACGCAGGAGAGAAGAGAGGGATTGAAGTAAAAAAAAAAAAAAAAAAAAAACTGAAAGAAATAATAGCCAAAATTTTACAAGTTTGATTTAAAAAAAAAATCAACCCACAGATATAAGAAGCTTAGCAAATCCCAAGCATGTGTGCATGTGCACACACACACACCACCTTAGCACATTATAGTCAAATTTCTGAAAACTAAAGATAAAGATACATTTTTTTCTAACACATTAGAGAAAATCAACAAATTGCATCCATGGGAACAACTATAATTCAGCAGATTACTCATTAACTGAGGATTTCTCATTAGAAGCAATGGAAGCCAAAAGACATTATAACATTATCTTGCATTTTGAAAGGGGAAAAGAAAATACATCAACTTAAAATTCTATAACCAGTAAAATTACATTTCAAAAATTAAGGCAAAATTAAAACATTTTCAACTAAGCACAGCTGAGTTAGTTATAAGCTCATCTGTACTATAAGAAATCTTAAAGAAAATAGTTCATGCTAAAAGAAGTGATAAGTAGATGGACACTCAAATCTACAAGAATAAATGAAAAGCACCACAAAGGGAAAATAGGTAGATAATAAAAATACACATTTTTTATACATTTATTAATTTATTAAAAAAATAATTGTTTAAACAAAAATCACAGTATACAGCTGGGTTTGCAATATATGAAAGTAAAATGTGTAACAACTATAATAAGAATGAGAAATAGAAAAATAAAAGATAGTTTTCTAAGATTCTTATACATAAGGTAGTGTAACATTAATTGTGGTTGGCTGTGATATGCTAAAAAAGAATATTATAATCTTGAAAGAAAGCACACCCCCCAAATTTTAAGAGTACATTTAAAAGTCAAAAAGGTGACAAAAATTAAATTTAAAAAAATCCAAAAGAAAGCAGGAGAAAAGGAGAAATAGTTTGGACAAAAAAATTAATAACAATATGGTTGATTTAAACCCAATCATGTCAATATTCTGTTAAATATAAATTAATAAAAACCCCAATTAAAAGGCAGAAATTGTTAGCCTACATTACAAAAGTAATATCCAACTTTATGCTATATATATATATATATTTTATATATATACATATATATATGTATATATATATTTTAAAATAAGAATATATTTTAAAATAAGAATTCAGCTTGATTATAGTTAAAAGAATGGAAAAAGATATACAAGGAAAATCATACCATCTTGAAATATTTGGAAAAAAAATTTGACAAAATTCAACACCCATTCATGATAAAAACTCACAAAACAAGGAGTAGAATGGAACTTCCTCAGACTTCAACTCCTGAGTTGAATCTAGATCTATGGAAAAATCTAGAGTTAACCTCGTATTAAGTGGTGCAAGAATGAGTGCTTTCCCCCTGAACTGGGAACAAAGCAAAGATATTTGTCTAAATATTCCTCTTCAGTGTTGTACTGGAAATCCTAGCCAGTGCACTATGGCAAGATAAATAAGTGTTAAATGTATAGAAGTTGGAAAGAAAGAAATAAAACTTACTCTATTTTCATATGAGTGATTATGTAAGATCATAGCATTTGAGGTTAATGTGCAAAATGCAATTGTATTCCAGTAAAAAATAGAAAATAAATTTTATTTTTCAAAATTCTATTTACAATATCAACATCTCTACATTAAAAAGTACAAAACTTTGCTAAGAGAAATTAAAGAAAATCTCAGTAAATGGAAATATCATGTCATTGATTAAAATAACCCCTTTTGTTAAGATGACTGTTCTAGTCCTCCCCAAATTAGTGATAAAGATACAATTATACACCCGTTAGAATGTATAATTTCTTTTCAAATGATCAGTATGCTTTTAATTACACTCTGAAGACTTGGATAATTTTTTTTTTTTTTTTTTTGCGGTACGCGGGCCTCTCACTGTTGTGGCCTCTCCTGTTGCGGAGCACAGGCTCCGGACGTGCAGGCTCAGCCGCCATCTCCGCGGCATGTGGGATCTTCCCGGACCGGGGCATGAACCCATGTCCCCTGCATCAGCAGGCGGACTCTCAACCACTGCGCCAGCAGGGAAGCCCGGATAATATTTTTAAATGGGCAAAAATCAAGTGTGGGCAAGAATGCCGTACAGTTGGTTCTATCATACCCTACACATGATAATGTGAAATATTACAACTACTTCAGAGAATAGTTTGACAGTTTCTTCAAAAGTTAAACAAAAATATGACATACAACCAAGTCATTCCCCTCCTTAGTACTTTCTAGGGGAAATGAAAAATACACCCATATGAACACATGCACACAAATGTTCTCAGTAGCTTTATTCATAATATCCCCAAACAGGAAACAACACAGATGTCCATCAAATATGAAAAAGGATAAGCAAATTGTGATATATTCATACAAAGGAAGAGTACTCATTAATTAAAAGGAATAATCTACTGATACACTCAACAATATGGGTAATTTAAAAAACATACTGAGTGAAAGAAGCTATAACTAAAAGAATATTTACTCTATGATTCCATTTATATGAAGTTTGAAAATAGGTAATAGTCTAAAGTGAAAGAAATCATACTAGTGCTTGCCTTTGGTGGCATAAGAAAACTTTTATATCTTGAAAAATGTGTAGTTTTTACTTGATGTATGCATTTGGCAAAATTTAATTAACTGAAGCCATGTATTCTCTTTTATGTAAATTATGCTTCAATAAAAGAAGGTAAAAGAGAAAAAATCACTGTTCAATATTGAAAAAATGAATTCAGTTAGGAAAATATAACTTGTTTTAATACCATAGAAATAAGTTGGTTATGGAATTTTTTCTTCCAGGGCTTTCTGGTGAGGAAGGTAGTGACAAAACAGAAAAGGAGACTAAATGTACCTCAAAAATCATCCTCTATAATCCAGTTCTTTCACTTTGCAGATGAAGATGGCTTCAGAAGAAATTGTAGAGAAATATCGATATTTAAAGTCTTTCAATAATTCTTATTATCCTGCTTGGGAGTTTTAGTTAATTTAAGCTGAGCAACAGAGTATCAGTTTGGAGGAGACAGTGTTGAAAAGCTGTCATTGTCATGTGAGAAATGCTGTCCTTCAGCTGAACCATGGTCTTGAATGCTTTTGCTGGAGTGTAAGCAAAACATGGGAAACTGTCAGTGAATCAATGGCCCTTGTCCTAGACTTAAATCTTCTGTTGGGACCACTCTCCAGAGGGGAACACTTGAGCACTTAAGGAAGTCCTATTCACTGGCATTTTAACCCCAAACTTCCAGCAAACTCTGAGAATTTAAAGCCAGAATCCAGGGATAAATTGAGATCTTTGTTTTTGGAGTTCAGAGCAAAAAGTTTTCTGAACTCTGATTGAAACTTACTTTGAAGTGAAGGACTATGGTCTTCAAAATAGGCCATTTCTCCACAGGCCCACTTGGGTCTAAGTTAATTTATAAAGAATGTAAGAAAGTAAATGGTTAAGCAACTTTGTTCTAAGTATTCAGGTATTCTGCAGGATTCAGATAAACTTGTATTCAGATAAACTTGGTCTGCCTTAAAAGAGACAGAGACTCTGCCAACCAAAATGACTTTCTTAAAAAAGTGGCAAGCATAAGAGTGAGGAAAAATAAATGAATTATCTGAACTGAAGTTTATTTCATTTTACTTTTCTATAAAAAAATAAATTTAGTGGGAAATAAGCTGATAAAATAACCTATCAAACTGTCCCCAAAAGATAAAGGACTTGTTTTCCAAAATAAACTAAAATAAAAGTCCAAGAACTAGACTAACATTTTGTACTGTGTATTTACAGCAAACATTTGTTAGTGTAGCAAACTCCAGTAAATTATAGTTTCCAATCTGGTTTTGCAGACTCTCTGAGGAAAAGAGAAGATACTTATGGTTTTATCGCCTCTACTGCAATAATGAAAATTGCTCCCTTCCTTTGGTCCTGGGTAGTGCCCCTGGATGGGATGAAACAACTGTTTCGGAAATGCATACCATTTTGAGAAGATGGAAATTTTCTCACCCTTTGGAGGCACTTGGACTTTTGACTTCCAGGTAAGAATTGCATGACAGGCATGACATTACTAATGAGAAAAATTTGAAGAGAAAAGCTGTAGGACTATATGATTAATTCAATAGCAATTCCGTTTGTTTCCAATTTCAGTAGCTATGAATATTAAATTTAGATAAATGTAAACTATGAATATAAATTTTAAACAAATCTAAACTATAATTGTGTCTTCTGTACTAAACTTGAAGTATAATTAATGGCCATAGTATCCTAAATGGAGAGTCTACTTGCTGTTACAGAAATAACAACAAAAAAAATTGAATAGGGAAAAATAAAATTCTCTACTTGTCCCCCTCTCAAAAGAAAAGAGTTCTTAAAAATTAAAACAATATCTTTTACTACTGAAACATGCAAAGCCTGGCAAAATACCCTGCTTACAGTAGGTTTTCAGTTAATAAGCCAATGATGATGACAAGAATAAAAGGAAAAGCTATCCCTTAAATATTCTTCAGATCTTCCCTCAGAATAAAATGCATGGGGGTAGGGGATCTGGTGGGGCAATGACGTCATCTTCTAGTTAAGGAGAAGCATGAGGGAACAAGTGTGGTGTCTGGCTCTGGTTTGGGGAAGCAGCTCTTCCTTGGCTTCTGTTTCATATTCAGAGCCAAGAAGAGATATTTTAAGTCTGTCTTGATGGCATCAGCTCACTGATGCCATGAAGAAAGTCTGCAATCTCTAGAGTCAGAGAAGAATTGTGACACCCAGTTCTATTCTAAATTCTCTCTCAAGATCCTGATGAAGGAGAAAGGAGGGAGAGAAAGTGACACAAAGGACTTTTCAAAGGATTAATTTAGGTTTATTTTAAAATGTGTGTCTTTTATAAAACTTCTAGCATGGGAAAGGGAGAGAAAGTGTTTTCTTTTTCTATTATTTGTAAGCGTTAATAGGTTCCGCTCAATCTTCCAAACTCAAAATTTACAAATTATCGGGCTTCCCTGGTGGCGCAGTGGTTGAGAGTCCGCCTGCCTATGCAGGGGACATGGGTTCGTGCCCCGATCCGGGAGATTCCCACATGCCGCGGAGCGGCTAGGCCCGTGAGCCATGGCCGCTGAGCCTGCGCGTCCGGAGCCTGTGCTCCGCAACGGGAGAGGCCACAACAGTGAGAGGCCCGCGTACCACAAAAAGAAAAAAAAAAAAAGTTACAAATTATCTTAAAATCCTACATGTTTTGTGCCTCTCACATTGAATATTTTTTTCAGTTTTCTGATGTCTTCCATTAATTACTGCATGCCCAGATGCCCACTCTTCCTTGATAGATGATAGATAGATAGATAGATAGATAGATAAACAGACAGATAGATAGGTATAGAATTTTTCTTTTAGTTGAGCTTGCAGCTTTTCCCCTTTTTATAAGGCTTCTTATAGGTGGATCCTTCCTTGATCTTGCCAAGTAAAATTGATCACATCTTCCTAGTACAGTGCTTTGTTTCTTTATGAATTACATTTTATTGCAATGTGTTTACATGCAACATGTGAAACATGTAATTTGCCCATATTGGACTGAGAGCTAGTTAAGGCAAAACAGTTCATCATAGTGTTTCTGTTTCTCAAGGGCTTAATAATACCTGGGACATAGTAATTACTCAATATTGACTCAGTCACTCTCAAAAATACATTATGATTATTTATACTACTTTATTTTAATATTTAAATTATATTACTTGAGGGAATCATCAATTATCTTTATTTCCTACAGCTCCTTGTACAGGTGAATGAATTAATGAAATAATGCTATGATAAGAAAATCAATTAACAGTTGATTGGTTTCATTGGAATTATTTACAGTTCATACTTGTGTTTCAAGAACTTTCTGGAAAAAAATAAGTTCTCATTTCCACCTTACTCCTAACATCTTTTTCTGATTTAGATAGATAAGAATAGCCAATATCTACAAAAATTTTTTGCTAAATTCTAGTTGTTTTTGGCTCAAGTAAGACTTAGAATATTAGCACAATTATTATTTTGTCATTCCTGAACTGATTAGCTCATAGAAATTTGGCTCAAAATGTGAAGGTTAAAAAAAAAAAAGTGAAGGTAACAATTCACAGAGTAAGAGAAGATTTAGCAAATCATATATCCAATAAGGGAATTGTATTCAGAATATATAAATACTCTTACAACTCAATAACAAAACAATAAATAACCCAATTTTTAAATGGTCAGAGGAGGACTTCCCTGGTGGTCCAGTAACTAAGACTCCCACTCGCAATGCAGGGAGCCCGGGTTCGATCCCTGGTCAGGGAACTAGATTCCACATGCCGCAACTAAGAGTTTGCATGCCATAACTAAAACATCCCGCGTGCCGCAACAAAGATCCCGCACACGGCAACGAAGATCCCATGTGCTGCAACTAAGACCAGGCGCAGCCAAATAAATAAATATTTTTTTAAATAAATAAATAGTCAGAGGATCCAACATTTCTCCAAAGAATATATACAAATGCCCAGTAAGCACATGAAAAGATGCTCAACATCATTAACCACTAGGGAAATATAAATGAAAACCACAATGAGATACCACTTTACACTAACTAGGATAGCTATAATCAAAATCAAGGATGTGAAGAAATTGCAAATCTCATATATTGCTCAAGGGAATGTAAAATGGGGCAGCCACTTTGGAAAACAATTTGTCAGTTTGTTAAATATTAAACATCAAGTTACCATATGACCCAACAATTCCACTCCTAGTTAATACTCAAGATAAATAAAAAGCAGGTTCACTCAAAAACTCCTACATGAATGTTCAGACCAGCATTATTTATAATAGCCAAAAAGTAGAAACAACTCAAATGGCCATCAGCTAATGAATGGATAGATAAAATGTGGTCTATCCATGCAATGTAGCAGTATTCAACAATAAGAAAGAACAAATATTAATATATGTTACAACATGAATGAACCTTGAAAACATGCTAAGCAAAAGAAACTAGTCACAAAAGACCACATATTGTATGATCCGTATATGAGATGCCCAGAATAGGCAAATGGATAGAGACAGAAAGTAGATTAGAGATCACCTAGGGCTAGAGGAGAGGGAAAATAGGGAATGAGTGCCAATGGATATGAGGTTTCTTTTTGTGATATGGTTCCACAACTCTAGAAACATGCTAAAAATCATTACATTGTACACTCTGAGTGAATTGTACGGTATTTATATCTCTATAAAACTATTTAAAATATTTAAAGAGTAGTTGTAAAGGTAAAAACTATGACTATATCTCTAAAGCATAATTTTCTTACAGGACAACTTTCTAAAGTTTCTAAAGCATTAACTGGTGGTTTTTTTTGAGGGGGGGTAACTTATTATTGTTTTATTAAAATGTACCTTGGTCTATTTTAAAGACATTTAAATGTGTTAACTAATATTTTTTGTTAAGTTCATGTAATATTTCTTACAAAAATCTTTGTCAGAATGAAGCCTGTAATACTGATTAGTTTTCTTGCTTATAAAATAAGAGGATTCACTAGATGGACTTCAATATTCTAATTTCTGATAACTAAGCATAATTCTGTTTATAGGAGCCTTCTCTACTTAAAGAGATGCTGAACATCTATTTGATTCACTTAATGTTTTAAATATAAAGATCAGATTTTTACTTAGTGCTCCTTAACACGACCTTGTTTTATTATCTACAATAACCTTAAGGCAAATACTATTATTATTCCAATTTTACCATTGAGGAAACTGAGGCTTACTGGGGTTAAGTTGCCCAACTGATATTAGTAAGTTAAGGAGCTAGAGTTAAATCCAGAGATTTGGAGCTTGCAGTCTTAACACTATGACTTACAGCCTTCCTACATAAATACATACTATTTGTTTACATACTAAATATGTAAATAAAACTATCCTAAAGTAGTTTGATTATAGTAAATAGCAGTACTTACTGTCTTACGCTTGGATGTTTCTACTTCACTGTGTAATTGCTTTTTTTCTGAATAACCAGATTTTTAGAGGTTATAGGGACTGGTTTCAAAGTAGAGAGCTGTTTATTAAGCGTCATTCAGGGAACTTAGTAGAAACTGGATTTATTTGCACATTGAACAGTTCCTTATCATGCATCAAAACAGGTCACTGAAAAGGTTGGAGTATTTCCATTGTACTTATCCTATGACTCCCACTCTCAGTTTAACTGAACTATTAAAAAACTTGAGGACAAGCTGTTTCTAGAAATGAACCTTTCAACTTCTCTAAATTCAAAAGATGACTTCTCTGAGAACAAACAGTTTATGCTCGTTAAGTGAGTTGTCAGGGTGAGTTCTTCAGAGGTCTGTATTTTTTCTCCTTTGAATAGTCTTATTTTTTCAATGGCTTAACCTCCTGAGAACTGGTGTGCTCCATTTCTAGCTTGGAAAATTTTTGCTATTGTTGATTACTTAATCCTGTTTGAAGGTTCACCACCTCTTTTTGGCTTATTTTTAGCCAGAGACATGTTGAGATTTGATTTAGCTCGTGTGGGCCATAGGGTGTTAATATTTCCATGACTGAGTGTTAGCAGTGTGTTCACCAGGTACTGATACTTCCATTAGAGAAGGCAGTACTGTCAGAATACCAGAGACCAAGGGCTAAGGTCTGTAGTTCTTGGCAGATGGTTGCTTTTTTCTTGAACCCTGGTGCACAGGTGCAACTATTCAACTGCTAATAATAAGCAGAAATTACCCAAGGAATTAGAAGGCAGTTCAAGGGAGGTATTCATTTAAAAATAGTAACTCTAAATTGGCATCAGAGGATTACATCAGAAGCTTAAATAAAAATTTGACAAGGTACCAGAACTTGCCATCCTACATGATGTGAAATTATTGTTTTGCAGGAAAAAGAGCAATACTTAATAGGCAGTGCCTTAGCTTTCAAAATCAGTTTCCTTGGAAAAATGTTCCACAAAAATGTTTGCACCAAACCACTATATTCTTTATTGTAGAGATTAATTAATGTATGATAAAGCCATTCTTAACTAGCATTGTAAGCAGGCAGAGTAGAATATGGAAAAGGTAGACAGTTATAACTTCCACATCTGACTAAGTAATCAAGTGATGGATGATGGTGTATCCTTTCTGTTTATTTATTGAGCAAAAATATGTGTACATGGAAATTGGCATGCAATGAATCAAAGAAGCCGAATAGGTCATAATGACTGTCTCTAAACAGTTTAGAGGGAAAGACTCAAACTGAAGATCACACAATATACTCTATACTATAATCAAAGTATTAAGTGCTGTATGCCCCCAAGGAAGAGAGAGGCAAATTCTCTCAAGGAAAGTAAGAAAAGTTTCACAAAGCAATTAAATTCTGACTTGAAACATTCATAGGAATTTCCTGAACGGAGAAAAGAGAAAATGGCATTCCAGGAAGAAAGACTAGCATGGTCACAGTTATGGAGGTTCAGAGAATAGTAATTTAATATAATATTAGAAGGGAACTGTACTGGGAGACAAGGTTGAAAAGAGTGGTTCAGTTTAGGTCGTTTGGGGCCTCATGAGTCAGGTAATTACTAGGAACTAACTTTACAGCAGCCCATGGAATTTTAAGAATGGGAGTCATACAATCAGATTTATTTTATACAGGGATAATTCTGTGAATTATTGTGAAGGGTGGACTGAAAAAAGAATAGAATAAGAGCAAAGATATTAGATAGATGCAAGTATTGAAATAGTCTACTTGAAAAATAGTCTGGGCCTGATCAAGGCATCAGTAGAAATTTACAGAACAGATCTGAGAAACATTTCAGAGGAAAGTGAAAAAGAGAGAGGAAATAAGGAAGACCTGGAGCTTTCTGATTTGGGTAAATGATAAATAATTACATCATTAACCGAGACAAGAATTATAGAAGAAAGAGCAGATTTGGGTAGTGAAGTTGGATACCATACTTCAAGGCCTTGAAGAGGAAATGGAGAAAAATAAATTGTGCCTCTTGGAATAGGATTACTAGTAAAGGCAAGAAGATCACTAAAGTTGGAGGAGGTAAGAAAATGATTTTGATGTTTGGGGTTCATATGTTTGTTGAAATAAAAGAGCTTCAAGCATGTTTAAAAACTGAGATGAAAGATGCATGAAGGGAAGATCAGAAAACAGGGATGGGTGAACTGACAAAATGAGATGGCACCAACAGCCAACAACCTGGACCAAAAATGCAAATGGGAATTTTATCAAGGAGCGGAAGAGAGTAACTTGTTCCTCTCAGTTGGGAGGGAAGGAAAAATATGAATATGATTTTAGATAACTATGGATATGGAAGAGAAAAATGTGAAAGTTTCAGTATTCTCCATGAAGGGAGAGTCAAGGTGATATACTAAAAATGAAAAATATAGACGTGCATAAACCCAAAGATATGTATCTTGCCTTTGTGTACTTTTGAAGAGTTTCTGGAGTTGCTTCCATATTTCATGGTTGGTAATATAAGCTTTGAAATCAAACATATCTGTCTCTGCCACTTATTACTTGAATGACCTTGGACAAGTTTTGGGAGTAATAAGCATCATGTACCTTGCAGGATAAAGTACTTATGAGAGCTTTCAGTACATGCTGCCAGTCATTCTTATTGTCATTATCCTCTTCATCATAACTATACTTTTTTTTTTTTTTTTTTTTTTGCGATACGCAGGCCTCTCACTTTTGTGGTCTCTCCCGTTGCGGAGCACAGGCTCCGGACGTGCAGGCTCAGCGGCCATGGCTCATGGGCGCAGCTGCTCCGCAGCACGTGAGATCTTTCCAGACCGGGGCACGAACCCATGTCCCCTGCATAGGCAGGTGGACTCTCAACCACTGCGCCACCAGGGAAGCCCCATAACTATACTTTTAAGAGAGTTCAGAGTTTTCAGATTTTTTTCAGTGCCACTTTGTAAATATCAATAAATTCATGGGAACAATTTCATTTATAGTAAGCTTCAGTAAGCTTAAATTCACTTGTCAAAATGTATATGTTAAAAGTTAGCAACTTAATAAATATTTGACAATGGAATAATGACTTATAGCTTACTTATTAAGCTCTTTTACAGTATGTTATGTGATTCGGCCTATAAAACAATCTCTTTAATATTGTTACCAACATCTACAAATTCCATTTTACTGATCCCCATTTTACAGTTGAAGAAATTGAAACCCAATTTGTCTATTCATTCACTCAATAGGTACTTATTGATGGCCTACTTATGCTTGGCCCTGAAGCAAGCATATTAAGCAAAAAGATACATAATCTTGCCTTTATGGAGTTGTAGTCTACTGGAGGTGGGGAGAAATAGGCCACTACCAAATTATAAATGTAAAATAACAGGTGTTATAACAGCTCTGAGTGAAAAGCACATGGTTCCATGATAACATAAAGGACCCAAATCTTTTCTCCAGAGTGGGAAAATTCTTCCCTGAGGAAGTTATGTTTGATTTCAGATCAAAGATGAGTGGGAATGAATTGGTGAAAAAGGAGAGTAAGAGAAGAGCTTCCTGGGAAGAGGGAATCTATGAAATGCGGAAACTGTGTTTAAGAAACGGGAAGAGAGCCAGTGTGCCTGGAATCCAGGGAAGGAGTGTGTGATATAAGATGAACAGATATGTTCAGATGGAACTAGAAGATCATGTTAAGGTCTTCTAAACAGAACCATGTTAAGCAACTTGGTCTTTATTCTGATAGCAACAGGAAAGCCATAAATGATTTTCAGTGAGAGAATATTTTGAATTGATCTTCATCTTTCAAAGATTCCTCTGGTTTCTGAGTGAAGCATGGATTTGGTGAGGGAAGCAAAAGTAGATGAGAGAAGATGAGATAGGGAGCTATAGAAGTAGTCCAGGTGTCAGAGAATGGCAAGTCAGCCTTAGAAGGTGGTGGTGGTGACATAATAAAATGAAGAGAATCAGAACATTTAGAAGTAAAAATGACAGGATTGAATGGGGAGGAGTAGTGAAAAAGAGGGGTATCAAGGATTACTTTTTAGGTTTCTGTCTTATGTAAGTAGGAGGATAATAGAAGCATTCCCTAAGATGGGGCACGCTGGGTGACAAACAGATTATAGAAGAACAAGAACACTGCAGTTCAGGGTTTGTATGTTGGCTTTGAGGTGTGCTTGAGATGACTGGTTGTGGTTCAACAAAGATATCTAAGCTAGAGACCCTGATCTGGAAATCATCCAGAGAAGAATGTGAATTAAGTCAAGGGTGCAGATAAATTTGTTTAGAGAGAGAGGGCATAAGATAAGAAGAACCTTTATATTTAGATTCAAAATCCCTATGTTTTTTCTTAACATGATGCTGCTTTTGCATGTAATGTCTAATGCATCCAAACACAAAATCTCTCCATTGTGCTTTCAATACACCACTTGCTTAAAATAGGACCTTTCTAAGCTTGTCTATAAGTAAAATCAAAATGCATTCATAAAGAGGAACAAAAGCAATAACTACTCTTTAATTTTAAATAATAATTTTAATTAATACCATGACTATATAGTTAATTCTCAATATCCATGCATAAGTCCATAGACTATCCATCAGGAAATGTCTGTACAGTTCCTATGTCCCTTTGGGCCTATGATTCATTCTTATTCCTTTTGGTTCATGACTAGACCAATGCCCCGATCCAAACAGACAAATTACACTGCTCACTATTATATGTCTCTTTGATCCATTTAGAATGAAATAAAATTTAAAATACACCCAAATTAGTCTTGTGTGTATCATATAAGCACATATGATAATATCTAGTCAAAAGATTAGAAGGCCTTGCTAGAAAAACTGGCCTAGTATTCTGGATATTTGGAGTCTAGTTGCAGTGTCACCATGAATGACCTTAGGAAAACAGCTCAAACTCTCTGAGTTTCAGTTTCTTCATCTGTACAATCAGGAGGTTGAACCAGGTCTCCAAGTTTCCTTGAATTCTAATATTTTGTAATCATGTGAAAATTTTTGAAGGAACATGAGTTATTCAGTAGATAGAAGTTGATGATCATCTTAAAGAAGCCTTATTCACCATTTTTCCCAGGAAAAAATTTCTTCTGTCACGTCTGATTGTTTTTTGAAAATAGCAAAGATATTCATATTGACATTTTTCTTCCAAGTTGATGCTGAGTGTGTCATCAGACTCAAAACCTGTTGGAAAAACTGTTCTGTACTTCTGATGGTTTTCTAATTCTAACCTGACATTGGGGCTTTTAACTGTGAATAGCCTCATGGCATTATGCCTGAATTCTTAGTGTGTTTTCAGAAGTCTGACATTTCTGTTACACTTAAATTTGACCTCAGATTTCTTTGCTTTTCAGTTTACTCCAAGCTGCTTTTTTTAAAGGTCATTTGTTACATTGCATTTGGCTTTCACCCATCACTTCAAAAGTTCTTTGAGTAAGGTATTGACCCTATATCGTTTTTCAAACTAGAAAAAGAAGAACAAAAGAGAAAAAGAAAGAAAATAAGAAAAAAGTAGAAATGACAAAATAACAAGTCAAATGGAAAAAATTGAAAGATGTATTTTTCTGTTGAAATTTCACCTCACAATTCCACTGGTCCTGTTGAAGCTTGTCTGAATCCTTTGTGATATTCCTATAGGCCTCTGAGATGAGAGAAATTATAAATGTTTGAGGGAAAAGAGGGGGAATGACAATTCCCAAGTCAGATGACTGCAAAGCCAATTATTCATTCAGGGAAGACATAGGTTGATGTGCTGCTGTCTTAGAAACAGGGCACAAGTGCCGATTCCTTGACTTATGGCCCCACTACAATAACACATGCCAAAACTATGTTGTATATCCAAAGTTTTCAAAGTGATGTCTATAGTCCTAAGGATGTTTACAGCGATGTCACAGATCGAAATTATTTCCATAATAATTCTAAGATGTCATTTCTCTTTGTCACACTCATTCACTCATGAGTGTAGGGTGGGATTTTCCATAGACTACATGACATGCGATATTGCAACAAAGTTAACACTGAAGCAGATAGAGAATTCAGCTGTCTTCCATTAAGCCAGACATTAGAGACAAAAATGTTAAACAGGATCATTCTTCTCACTAAATTTTTTCTTTGTGAAAATATAGACATATTTCATAGAAACATAGTGTTCATCTTAGCCAGTAATGGGTTTATTAATGTCATATAAAATGAATTGGTAAATATTTCTTAAATGTCCTGGTTTTATTTCTAATTGGTTATTGTTGATAGACATAACTCACATAAACAAAAACTCTTCGGAATCTTCCATAATTTTTAAGAGTGTAAAAGGGTCCGGATACCAAAAAATAAATTGTAGAATTTTTATTGTACAGCAGATTCTAACCACTGGTCAGTTTCTGCTTCTACCTTGAGCCAAAAAATTACCTAAATACTTGGTACTCTTCCTTTCCTGCCCATGTAAAGGTTCAATTCCAACTTATTTCTCTGCTTGACTTTAAACTTTGTGTTTACCCTACATTGTTGGCAAAATATAGAGTTGATATTTCACTGAAGTTTCTTTGAAAAATGTTTATCTTGAAGTTGTTTTAATTTTACTTAATTTTTCACATTTTGAGGGTTTTTGCCACGTCTTAGATTCTTTCTATCAACTTTTACAGTCAGTCTTCAAGGATTATTTTTTCTTTGTGTCCAAATGTCCTCATTGGAAAGTAAGCTATTTTTAGGTATAATTCCTTAACAATTACCATACACAGTTATATTTACCTTAGCTATGGTATCTTGTCCTTTTAGAAATCCCAGGGATGCAATTGTTAGCTCAATTCGGAAGTAACTAAACCCTGAATATATAGAATCACTGCTCACGAAACTCATGTAAAACTGAATAGTAAGCCAGTCTTGATGTTTTTGCTTTTGACCACAATTGTTTTTTTGCTCCTCTATTCAGAGATGCTTGGGAAACTAAACTAGATAGCGTAAAGTTACTTAAATGGACATTTAAAAAATTATGAATAACCTTAAATAAGTGATTATTTCACTGGACTCTTCTTATGCCTAATTTTTTAAAATTTCATAATAAATGAAAATTTGTTTCACCTTACACAATCTCCTCCCCAACAAGTAATGGAATTTTACTGATCTTGTATCCTTTTAATACCTCAAAACAGATAGATCTCCATTTATTACATTTTAAATTATTTTCTTATTGATTATAAGGAAGTTTCTTATAAATATAAACAAGGACCTAATTGACATAAGCCTGATGAATCTTCTAACGGGACTTTCGTTTATTCCCCAGACTCAAGGTGTTATGTCCATGCCTATAGTAATTAGTCATCCCAAGGTTAGCAGGGCCACTAGAGAGTGGCTCTGGTTTATTATCAGTAAAAATTATACTTATTTTTCAAGCAAATCAGGTCATTGGAAAGTACAACAACCTAGCTTGTTGAAAATTCAAAATAGGTTGCGTTCTTCTGATACATATGACATTTCAGTGTATAAATATCACACCACAGTCAGAGAACTAATGTGGGTAGCCCTCACCTCATTGAGGAGCGAGTTACTGAGCATGAAATGCCAACAACTATATCCCCAAAGATTAAATAGTTTCAGACAACATCACAGGAAAGAAATGCCAGGATTTGTGGAACATGTTTGTCCATTGATCTGTGGCTAAGTTCATGGCCCTGAAAAGGTATTAAGCATAAATTCTCCAGAGGCACAGATCCCTATTTGGGCCTATCATGTTATTCTCAATCAATTACAAGATATGAGGCTTGTTCTTTTACTCAACAATGTGCACTCTTAAAAGGACATGTGATTTGGATCTTTTTTCTAGTGGTAATATATTTGCAATTATTAATATATTTTCAGAGTTAATTGAATGAGACTTGCTTTAAAAATTATTACTTTTTTAGTAACCAATAGAACTTTCATATAGAAAACTTGAAAACCTAAGCATAAAAAAGAAAACTAAAGTCATCCATGACATTTCCATCCAGAAGTTTGGTATTCATATTTTGATCCTTCCTTTTCCATCTTTCTTGTTAAGCATATGGAAAAATGCACGCATTTTTCTAAATGGTATTATACTGCACAAATTGCACAATTTTTTCAAAATATTCTATTATTAAATCTTATTTTAATATTTTAATGACAGCATGTATTTTATCATATGGTCATAGCACATTTAACTTAACTGCTTATTTTTAGATATTTATATTATTTCCAATTTTGTTTGCATACATATATCCTCACACACACCTTTGATTATTTTCTTAGGAAAAATTCCCAAAGTATAATTGCTAGATCCAGGAGTAAGCACATTTTAAAGATTCTTTTTAAATACATGTTCCCGTATATTGCCAGCAATATATGAAAGAGCCCATTTCCCAGGAACTTCACCAACACTGCCAGCGTCTCTTTTAATGTGGCCAACTCTTCCTAAAATAGTCAAATTCAAGTTATATTTGGATATGTTTTAATGTCGTTAGGTCTTAGCCACATCTCAATATGTCTTGTGGTTCATTTCTTGGCAATTTCTCTTCCAATTTCTTCCTGAACTTCAAGCAACAGTAATGAATAAAAAGAGACATTCCTTTCTATGAAGGTGCAAAAACATTCTTCCCAGCATTTGCACATGTTAATACAATATATAATTTTCCTTTTGCACTATACTATACAAATATTACTAGATTTTTGTTCTCCTATTCCTGAGGAGGCTGAAAAAAGAGAAAATAAACCCTTCTTTTCCATTACCTTCAGATTTGTTTTTCTCTTACTGTTTGAGAGGAAAAAAAAATCTGGAATTTGTATGAGTGGTGTTTGTGGAATTAAGCCTATTGCTACCAATGTAAATTATCTCAGAGCACAAGAAATAAGATGGGCTCCATAGTATGATTTTCTTCATTATTATCTTCACGGCCAATGCATTTTTATTAATCACTCAACATGTATGGAGCATGGTGCTAAATTCTAGAAATAAAAAAAAGGAGATAGAACAATGTTTATCTTCAGTTTATATATTCACTAGCTGAGGAATGAAGATACATATATATAAAATGATAAATCCTAATACACAGTAGCATATCCTAATTGCCCAGTGGATTTAACCACTCAAGGCCCTTGGAGTTCAGAGAAGTGATTGCTAAAGATTGGCACAGTGGCCTTCAAGGGGATTTGATCCACATTTTGAAGGAGGACTAAGACTTTAAGAAGAGAAGGGAGGGTATTCCAAGCAGAGGTTACAGTGCTCACAAAGGTGAGAATGAGGATAGCATTTTCAAAATAAAAATAACATACAATGAGCCAGAGCAGTTTATTCAGTATTACAGTAGTAGAAAGATCTGGAGTGTTCAGCCAGCCTTGAATATTTAAATGAATAGTATGGGCCTGAGAGATCCTTTGAAAACAGAAAACCATTTAATGGTTTATGAGAAATGAACTTACAAAATAATTCAGGAAATTTTATAAGGTATTGCTATGAAAAATGCTAATACCAGCATGAGATAATTATGGCCCAGCATAGACAGTTGCAGAAGAAATTGAAACAAGTGTAGATGCTAGAGCCATTGGGATAGAAAAATCAACAGAACTTGGCAACTGATGAGATATAAAGAAAAGAGACTACTAGGAATTCCACAAATGCATTCAGTTATGCTTGAACTAGGCATATAAATGATTGAGCCTATCCTCAACCATGTGTATAGAATCCCATAGAGAAGGGTGTGATGAACTCAACAGGGGGCTAGAAAGTGGCTGGGACAGCTTCACTGGTAAATTGATGCTTGAGCTTTGACTTCAAGGATGAATAGAATTTCACTAGATGGAAAGGGGGAAAAATTAAATGAAGAGGGCAAAGAGGGAGAAAATATAACCATTAAAATTTAAGACCTACATGACTGGAGAAAGGTGATAACACAGACTGCAAGACAGAAGTCTGATAGTAGAGATGTTTTAGGTGGAATGATAAGTAATTCAGTTTAGACATTTCTCAAATATGTGGAGAGTGTCCACCTATCTAGAGGCAATGCAGACACATATATGAATGAAACAGGCAGAATTTTTCTACTTTCAGAGTGTTTACCTTCTAGTGTTTGGAAATAAATACATAATTACCAGTATAATGTTCACCAAAGGTTTTTGTTTTGTTGTGATGTTTGTTTTCTATTTTTCCTTCTTGTCATTCACACCAATAAGATAAAATAGGCACACAGGAAAGCATGGATGACTAGTATCAGACCTAAGTCATCACTTAGGCAACAAAATATACCAACTAACTATTCCCTCTAAGACTTCAAACTGTCCTCAAACTGACCTTGACATCTACAAGCCACAGACAAATGGTTTAATAATTGAGAATAATAAGTTAGTCAATCACGTTTCATTAGGGGAAAATAAAGTCTTAGTGTGCTAAAACAAGCTGACCTTCTTCCAGCTTTGCATTTTTATTACACCGTTTCTACTCTCCATCTGTGCTTAATGCTATGCTAAGATCTTCTGACCTTAGCGGTACTTCTTGAGATGTGCCTGGACTACATTCTCACTAGATCTTATTGCTTGAATGTTCATAGGGAGAAAATTATTGGAAAAGTATTTGCAGGTCAGAAATAAGGGTTTTGGATGACTAACCTTGGAAGTGAAATTCTTGTTGCAATTAAAATGCTCAGTTTAAATGAAGAAAAAAATATGTAACCTGTTTAAGCAGTGCATTTCAAACTGCTATCAAGGACAGTTGGGAGATACTGAGTAATGCCATTTTTTCCTTTACACTGTAGCTGCATAGTATTCATTTCACCCTTCAGTAACCTGACATGTTGAAAAGAGACTGGGCCTTGGAGACTTTAAAGTTTTCTGACCTCCACAGTATTGAGAGCCAGTCTTTAGAGCTCTCACCTGACTGGTTGAAAAGCATTTTGTTTGTTCCCATACAAAAGGATTTGGGGACTTTGTTCATTCATGTCTTTGTTTTTAAGTGAATTACTGTAAAAAGTTTCCTTCAAGTTTTAAATTATACATACTAATTTTTTAAGACTTGTTTAAAATTAATTGGTCTTATCAATACCCTTGTTATATCTACTAATCTACATACTAAGTATGGTGTCAGAGTTGTATCTCGGCACTTCCCAGGAGCTAGAGATAATTGAATCTACTTCTACTGATGGAGCAAGAGAATGGCAATCAGAGGAGCCCATCGGAGGAGCACAGTCGTCCCTCAGTATCCTCAGGAGATTAGTTCCAGGACCTCTGCAGATACGAAAACGCAGAAGCTTAAGTCCCTTACTTAAAATGGTGTAGTACAGTCAACCCTATGTACCCACAGATGAGCAACCTGCCAATATGAAGAGCGACTACAAGGTTTCAAATGCTAACTAAATTTAGTTCAGTAACAAACTTTTATTGTGTCTGATTGGTGCTAAATCTTACAACAGGCATTTGCAGTCCAAAAATGAGTAAGGCATAGTTACCCTCAGGAACTTAACAGTCTAGTAAGATTTAGCTGTATTAAGTTATTTGTGCTTATTTATTGTAAGATACTTTAGATTTCTGGTTTTCATTATCATCTGGCCAAAACTCATTTAAATATACCATATCTCATTTTTAATCATATATGCCATCAGGTCTCCAGCTGGTAATAATTTACTTAAATATATGGCTAAATAATAAGCAAAAATTTTCATATGTTTTAGAAAATATCTTTTATATTCTATAGTCCACATTTTATAGGCAGGAAAGCTGGCAGGGATCTGAAAGTCAAAACAACTTTCTACTGCAGTTCATAGGAGAGTACAGACTATGAAAAAAGAATGATTATTTGGTGCTAATGAACAACTTAATTGATTGTGAGATTATTTATCTAATGCATTGGAGGTGAAATTAATTCTCTGTTTTCTTGATATTTCTCATGCATTATTTTATACTGTTAACAGCTTAATAGATATATTTACTTTGTATTAGTTTTCCAGATCAAGAAATCCGTAAAGTTGCAGTTCAACAGTTAGACAACCTCTTGAATGATGAACTACTGGAATATCTTCCACAGCTAGTTCAGGTAAGAACAGCAAAGTTGCCAAGGGACTCCAGGATTTTAACCAATAATTCTCTAAAACAGTTCCCAGTGAATCAACAATAGACTACATAAAAGTGATAATTGCAATTTGGCCAGCCAGGGGGCTAAAAAATTATAGCTCATATGTCAATATGGGTACTGCAGACATTCTCTAGCCAAAATTGGTTACAGTTACAAAAAAGGTATATAAAAGCCAAAAGGGAAAATTTTTAGAAAATGACTTCACTTATTAATTAGAACAGGAAAAAAATAGAAATGCTTGTGATGCAATACTTGTATCCAACTGTATATATAAAACAATAAAAAATTAACCAAATAAATATTATGTAGAAAATAGTCATTTACTAGGCATCTGCTCATAATATTTTTCTTGCTTTTCCCATATTCTAATATTAATTGTAGATTTTATAAAAGTAGTTTCTAATAACCAAATTCTGCTGCCAGATAGTACACTTTTATGACATCAAATATCACAATATTGGAGTAATTTTGGAAAATAATATAAATTTATCTAGAAATATGATCAAGGATGGATTTAGTCTGAATATGTTGAAATATAAACAATTACACAAATGGTCATGTATTGATATATGATTGAATATCCAAAATATAAGCAATGATTTGTTTTCTAAGTTAACTGTATACTGAATGCTGAATAGGCCTAAAATAGTGGTCTTTATGTTTTTCTTTTGTCTTGCTTTATAACACAGGTATTTTCTTATCTGAAATGTCAGGTTGTAATTACAAGCTATTTTAAATGCCAGGTGCCTCAGGTTTTGAATTTAAGACAGGAGACCCTAAGACTGAAGTGGGGAGCTTCTATGAATAGACTTGAATACCATGTTACTTTACAAACAGAATATGCACTTCTCTAAAGCCCTCCTAAAGAGAGAGCTGGTTTAGAAATATATATACCATAGAGTTGCTTCTGCCACTCCTTATAGTTGTGACTTCCCTAGGCTTGCCAGGATAGTGTAGTGAAAATGAAGATTAATGCAACTTGCAGGAACACTATTCATCTCATGCCTCATGAATATGGGCAACCTGCTATATCTAACCCAACTCAAAAAAGTAAGTTTTTACAACAGTTTATATAGATTAAATCCATTTGAAGACCCCAATCTGAATCAATAACACTTGGCACCAGGAATGTCGCTGAGAGCCATATGCCTGTAAATGCAAATTCGTAGACAAGATGCACAAAGGATCCAACATAGCAAATACACAGAGATAAAGATGAGTAGCGTTGCAACTATTCCCTAATTAAAAATGATGATTATAAACTCATGTGAGATGGAAAGAAATCTAAAATGTGACTGGAAAATAAATGAAAGTTGGAAAGAATTTTCAAAACATTCATTGTGGGGTTTGCCCTTACACTTCAGTGCTCCACCCTGACATTAAAACTTTCCAAGACATGGGAGGCCTTCAAGATGGTGGAAGAGTAAGACGTAGAGATCACCTTCCTCCCCACAAATACATCAGAAATACATCTACATGTGGAACAACTCCTACAGAACACCTACTGAATGCTGGCAGAAGACATCAGACTTCCCAAAAGGCAAGAAACTGGGTAGGGCCAAAGAAAAAAGAAAAAACAGAGACATAAGAATATGGATGGGACCTGCACCTATGGAAGGGAGCTGTGAAGGAGGAAAAGATTCCACACACTAGGAAGCCCCTTCACTGGCAGAGACGGGGTGTGGCAGGAGGGAAGCTTCAGAGCCACGGAGGAGAGCGCAGCCACAGGGGTGTGAAAGGCAAAGTGGAGAGATTCCCGCCCAGAGGATCGGTGCTGACCAGCACTCACCAGCCTGAGAGGCTTGTCTGCTCACCCGCTGGGGCAGGCGGGGCTGGGAGCTGAGGCTCAGGCTTCGGAGGTCGGATCCCAGGGAGAGGACTGGGGCTGGCTGCGTGAACACAGTGTGAAGGGGGCTAGTGCACCACAGCTAGCTGGGAGGGAGTCTGGGGGAAAGTCCGGAACTGCTGAAGAGGCTAGAGACCACTGTTTCGGGGTGCATGAGGAGAGGGGATTCAGAGCACCGCCTAAACGAGCTCCAGAGACGGTTGCGAGCCGTAGCTATTTGTGCGGACACCAGAGACGGGCATGAAACGCTAAGGCTGCTGCTGCAGCCACCAAGAAGCCTGTGTGCAAACACAGGTCACTATCCACACCTCCCCTCCCAGGAGCCTGTGCAACCTGCCACTGCCAGGGTCCCGTGATCCAGGGACAACTTCCCCTGGAGAACACATGGAGCCTCAGGCTGGTGCAACGTCACACTGGCCTCTGACGTCGCAGGCTCCCCCCGCATTCCATACCCCTCCCTCCCCCTGGCCTGAGTGAGCCAGAGCCCCTGAATCAGCTGCTCCTTTAACCCCGTCCTGTCTGAGCAAAGAACAGATGCCCTCAGGCGACGTACATGCAGAGGCGGGGCTAAATCCAAAGCTGAACCCCAGGAGCTGTGCGAACAAAGAAGAGAAAGGGAAATGTCTCCCGGAAGCCTCAGGAGCAGCAGATTAAATCACCACAATCAACTTGATGTATACTGCATCTCTGGACTGCCTGAAGAGACAACGAATCATCCCAGAATTGTGGTAGTGGACTATGGGAACAGCAATATATATATTTTTTTCCTTATTCTCTTTTTGTGAGTGTGTATGTGTATGCTACTTTGTGTGATTTTGTCTGTATAGCTTTGCTTTTACCATTTGTCCTAGGGTTCTGTCTGTCCTTTATTTTTTTAATTACTTTACAATTTTTTTATTTTAAAAAATTAATTTTTATTTGGTACTTTAATAAATTTATTTTATTATATTTTTCTTTCTTTCTTTTTTTCTCCCTTTTCTTCTGAGCCGTTTGGCTGACAGGGTCTTGGTGCTCTGGCCAGCTGTCAGCCATGTGCCTCTAAGGTGGGAGAGCAGAGTTCAGTACATTGGTCCACCAGAGACCTCCCGGCTCCACATAATATCAAATCGTGAAAGCTCTCCCAGAGATCTCCATCTCAACGCCAAGACCCAGCTCCACTCAACGACCAGCAAACTACAGTGCTGGAAAACCTATGCCAAAAAACTAGCAAGACAGGAACACAACCCCACCCATTAGCAGAGAGGCTGCCTATAATCAGAATAAGGTCACAGACACCCCAAAACACACCATCAGATGCAAGCCTGCCCACCAGAAACACAAGATCCAGCCTCATCCACCAGAACACAGGCACTAGTCCCCTCCACCAGGAAGCCTACACGATCCACTGAACCAACCTTAGCCACTGGGCACAGATATCAAAAACAAGGGGAACTACAGACCTGCAGCCTCTGAAAAGGAGACCCCAAACACAGTAAGTTAAGCACAATGACAAGATAGAGAAACACACAGCAGATGAGGGAGCAAGGTAAAAACCCTCCAGACCAAACAAATGAAGAGCAAATATTCAGTCTATGTGAAAAAGGATTCAGAATAATGATAGTAAAGATGATCCAAAATCTTGGAAATAGAATGGAGAAAATACAAGAAACGTTTAACAAGGACCTATAACAACTAAAGAGAAAAACAAACAATGATGAACAACACAATAAATGAAATTAAAAGTTCTCTAGAAGGAATCAATAGAAGAATAACTGAGGCAGAAGAACAGATAAGTGACTGGGAAGATGAAATAGTGGAAATAACTACTGCAGAGCAGAATAAAGAAAAAAGAATGAAAAGAATTGAGGACAGTCTCAGAGACTTCTGGGACAACATTAAACACATGAACATTCCAAGTATAGGGGTCCCAGAAGCAGAAGAGAAAAAGAAAGGGACTGAGAAAATACTTGAAGAGATTACAGTTGAAAAATTCCCTAATATGGAAAGGAAATAATTAATCAAGTCCAGGGAGCACAGAGAGTCCCATACAGGATAAATCCAAGGAGAAACATGCCAAGACACATATTTATTACACTATCAAAAATTAAATGCAGGTGCTCCCCTCTTCCCTGGTGGCGCAGTGGTTGAGAGTCTGCCTGCCGATGCAGAGGACATGGGTTCATGCCCCAGTCCGGGAAGATCCCACATGCCGCGGAGTGGCTGGACCCGTGAGCCATGGCCACTGTGCCTGCGCGTTCGGAGCCTGTACTTTGCAACGGGAGAGGCCACAACAGTGAGAGTCCCACGTACCGCAAAAAAAAAAAAAAATTAAATGCAAAGAAAAAATATTAAAAGCAAAAGCAGCAAGGGAAAAACAACAAATAACATACAAGGGAATCCACATAAGGTTAACAGTTGGTCTTTCAGGAGAAACTCTGCAAGCCAGAATGGAGTGGCAGGAAATATTTAAAGTGATGAAAGGGAAAAACCTACAACCAAGATTACTCTGCCCAGCAAGGATCTCATTCAGATTTGATAGAGAAATTAAAACCTTTACAGAGAAGCAAAAGCTAAGAGAATTCATACCACCACACCAGCTTTACAACAAATGCTAAAGGAACTTCTCTAGTCAAGAAACACAAGAGAAGGAAAAGATCTACAATAAAAAACCTAAAACAATTATGATAATGGTAATAGGAAAATACATATCGATAATTACCTTAAATGTAAATGGATAAAATGCTCCAACCAAAAGACACAGACTGGCTGAATGGATACAAAAACAAGACCCATATTTATGCTGTCTACAAGAGACACACTGAAGACCTAGGGACACAAACAGACTGAAAGTGAGGAATGGAAAAAGATATTCCATGCCAATGGAAACCAAAGAAAGCTGGAGTAGCAATTCTCATATCAAACAAAATAGGCTTTAAAATAAAGGCTATTACAAGAGACAAAGAGGGACTCTACATAATGATCAAAGGATCAATCCAAGAAGAAGATATAACAACTGTAAATATTTATGCACCCAACATAGGAGCACCTCAATACCTAAGTCAAATGCTAACAGCCATAAAAGGGGAAATCGATAGTGACACAATACTAGTAGGGGGCTTTAACACCCAACTTTCACCAATGAAGAGATCATCCAAAATGAACATAAAAAAGGAAAGACAAGCTTTAAATGATACACTTAACAAGATGGAATTAATTGATATTTATAGGACATTCCATCTCAAAACGACAGAATACACTTTTTTCTCAAGTGCTCATGGAACAGTCTCCAGGATAGATCATATCTTGGGTCACAAATCAAACCTTGGTAAGTTTAAGAAAATTGAAATCGTATCAAGTATCTTTTCTGACCACAACGCTATGAGACTAGATATCAATTACAGGAAAAAAAATCTATAAAAATTACCAACACATGGAGGCTAAACAATACACTACTTAATAACCAAGAGATCATTGAACAAACCTAAGAGGAAATCAGAAAATACCCAGAAACAAATGACAATGAAAACACGATGACACCAAACCTATGGGATGCAGCAAAAGCAGTTCTAAGAGGGAAGTTTATAGCAATACAATCATACCTCAAGAAACAAGAAACATCTCAAATAAACAAGCTAACCTGACACCTAAAGCAATTAGAGAAAGAAGAAGAAAAAAACCACAAAGTTAGCAGAAGGAAAGAAATCATAAAGATCAGGTCAGAAAGAAATGATAAAGAAATGAAGGAAACAATAGCAAAGATCAATAAAACTAAAAGCTGGTTCTTTGAGAAGATAATTGAAATTGAAAAACTATTAGCCAGACTCATCAAGAATAAAAGGGAGAAGACTCAAATCAACAGAATTAGAAATGAAAAAGGAGAAGTAACAACTGACACTGCAGAAATACAAAGGATCATGAGAGATTACTACAAGCAACTATATGCCAATAAAATGGACAACCTGGAAATAATGGACAAATTTTTAGAAAAGCACAACCTTCTGAGACTGAACCAGGAAGAAATAGAAAATATAAATAGACCAATCACAAGCACTGAAATTGAGACTGTGATTAAAAATCTTCCAACAAACAAAAGCCCAGGACCAGATGGCTTCATAAGCGAATTCTATCAAACATTTAGAGAAGAGCTAACACCTATCCTTCTCAAACTTTTCCAAAATATAGCAGAGGGAGGAACACTCCCAAACTCATTCTGCAAGGCCACCATCACCCTGATACCAAAACCAGACAAAGATGTCACAAAGAAAGAAAACTACAGGCCAATATCACTGATGAACATAGTTGCAAAACTCCTCAACAAAATACTAGCAAACAGAATCCAACAGCACATTAAAAGCATCACACACCATGATCAATTGGAGTTTATCCCAGGAATGCAAGAATTCTTCAATGTATGCAAATCAATAAATGTGATACACCATATTAACAAATTGAAGGAGAAAGATCATATGATCATCTCAATAGATGAAGAAAAAGCTTTTGACAAAATTCAACACCCCTTTATGACAAAAACCCTCCAGAGTGTAGATATAGAGGGAATTTACCTCAACACAATAAAGGCCATATATTACAAACTGATAGCCAACATCATTCTCAATGGTGAAAAACTGAAACCATTTTCACAAAGATCAGGAACAAGACAAGGTTGCCCACTCTCACCACTCTTATTCAACATAGTTTTGGAAGTTTTAGCCACAGCCATCAGAGAAGAAAAAGAAATAAAGGAATCCAAATCGGAAAAGAAGTAAAACTCTCACTGTTTGCAGATGACTTTATACTATACATAGAGAGTCCTAAACACTCTCCCAGAAACCTACTAGAGCTAATCAATGAATTTGGTAAAGTAGCAGGAAATAAAATGCACAGAAATCTCTTGCATTCCTGTACCCTAATGATGAAAACTCTGAAAGAGAAATTAAGGAATCACTCCCATTTACCATTGCAACAAAAATAATAAAATACCTAGGAATAAACCTACCTAAGGAGACAAAAGACCTGTATGCAGAAAACTATAAGACACTGATGACAGATATTAAAGGTGATACAAAGAGATGGGGAGACATACCATGTTTTTGGATTGGAAGAATCAACATTGTGAAAATTACTCCACTACCCAAGTAATCTACAGATTCAATGCAATCCCTATCAAACTACCAATGGAATTTTTCACATAACTAGAACAAAGAATTTCACAATTTGCATGGAAACACCAAAAACCCCACATAGCCAAAGCAATCTTGTGAAAGAAAAACGGAGCTGGAGGAATCAGGCTTCTGGACTTCAGACTATACAAAAAGCTGCAGTAATCAAGACAGTATGGTACTGGCACAAAAACAGAAATATAGATCAATGGAACAGGATAGAAATCCCAGAGATATACCCACGCACATGTGGTCACCTTACCTTTGATAAAGGAGGCAAGAATATACAATGGAGAAAAGATTGCCTCTTCAATAAGTGGTGCTGGGAAAACTGGACAGCTACATGTAAAAGAATGAAATTAGATCACTCCCTAACACCATACACAAAAATAAACTCAAAATGGATTAAAGACCTAAATGTAAGTCCAGACACAATAAAACTCTTAGAGGAAAACATAGGCAGAACACTCTATGACATAAATCACAGCAAGATCCTTTTTGACCCATCTCCCAGAGAAATGGAAATAAAAACAAAAATAAATAAATGGGACCTAATGAAACTTAAAATCTTTTGCACAGGAAAGGAAACCGTAAATGAAACGAAAAGACAACCCTCAGAATGGGAAAAAATATTTGCATTGAAGCAACTGACAAAGGATTAATCTCCAAAATTTACAAGCAGCTCATGCAGCTCAATATCAAAAAAACAAACAGCCTAATCCAAACATGGGCAGAAGACCCAAACAGACATTTCTCCAAAGAAGACATACAGATTGCCAACAAACACATGAAAGAATGCTCAGCATCACTAATCATTAGAGAAATGCAAATCAAAACTACAATGAGGTATCATCTCACCCCAATCAGAATGGCCATCATCATAAAATCTACAAACAATAAATGCCTGGGAGGGTGTGGAGAAAAGAGAACCCTATTCACTGTTGGTGGGAATGTAAGTTGATACAGCCACTATGGAGGACAGTATGGAGGTTCCTTAAAAAACTAAAAATAGAACTACCATACGATTCAGCAATCCCACTACTGGGCATATACCCTGAGAAAACCAGAATTCTAAAAGAGTTATGTACCACAATGTTCACAGCAGCTCTGTTTACAGTAGCCACGACATGGAAGCAACCTAGTGTCAATCGACAGATGAATGGATAAAGAAGGTGTGGCACATATATACAATGGAATGTTTCTCAGCCATAAAAAGAAACAAAATTGAGTTGTTTGTAATGAGGATGGACCTAGAGTCTGTTGTACAGAGTGAAGTAAGTCGGAAAGAGAAAAACAAATACCATATGCTAACACATGTATATGGAATCTAAAAAAAAAAAAAAGGTCTGATGAACCTAGTGACAGGACAGCAGTAAAGACGTAGAGAATGGACTTGAGGACAGGGGAAGGGGAAGGGGAAGCTGGGGCGAAGTGAGAGGGTGACATGGACTTATACATACTACCAAGTGTAAAATAGATAGCTAGTGGGAATCAGCCTCATAGCACAGGGAGATCAGCTCAGTGCTTTGTGATCACCTAGAGGGGTGGGATAAGGAGGGTGGGAGGGAGATGCATGAGGGAGGAGATATGGGTATATATGTATATGTATAGTTGATTCACTTTGTTATAAAGCAAAAACTAATACACCATTGTAAAGCAATTATACTCCAATAAAGATGTTAAAAAAAATACTTTCCAAGACATAATCAAATCCTACCCTGCTGATTATTTTCTGGAATCATGTTATTTTTGTTATGCATTCTTTTATTAGAATTAAACAGGCTATATTAAAGAGCAATAAGAATGGACTTTAAGACCATAATGAAAACAGAATGTATGGCTTATAGCTAGAAATCAAATAAGATACAGACCCAGAGGTACTGCAAACCACAAGCTGTAACAATGCAGGTAGGTTTCAAGAAGAGAGTTCAAAATAATGCAGTATGCACCAAAAATATTGCCTACCTCCTAGATGATGAGGCAGGATGCAGGTGGAAATTGTAGCAGTAGACAGGGTGAGCAGGGAGTTTGGAAGCAAGGACAGCAATTCAAGATCAATAAGTAGTTACTGGGTTCAGAAAGAAATCACAGGGAAATCTGAAAAGAAAGCTAAAAGACAAGCACGGAAGTAAATTCTGAGACATCTCTCCTGGTCATATGCTCATAGGATATGTTCACTATAAGGGCATGAACACAACCCATGGTCTAGTCAGTCCAGTATTAGCATGTAAATTAAAGAAGCCCACAACTGCAGTTTAAGACAACACACATTATGGTCTTTATATATTCAGACAACATTCAGAGATTATGCAAATTTTCTGAAATCATCTTTGACATTCTCATTTGGGAATTCATAGATGTTCCCATCCTTGAGGATGGTTAGCATACTGAGGTGTTTCTTCAGGTGTGCGTTAAATGAATGTTGTACCCACTTTTTTCTGCTGTCTATATTGTGATATAAAACCTGGCTTAAACTCTGTGTGTGTGTGTGTGTGTGTGTGTGTGTGTGTGTGTGAGAGAGAGAGTGAGAGAGAGAGAGAGAGAGAGAGAGAGAGACTTAAATGGTTTACTGGGCAACAAACCATAGAAGCTTTGCTTCTCAAGCAGGAATAAGCATTTTTAGGAAGATAGGAAGAAAACCTGACTTTCATTTTCACAACTTATTCAGATTCCTGAGATGATGGGGGCCCAGATACTTACTGACTGCCGATGGTGAAGTCCCTATAGAGTGTGGGTGGAGGTCTGAATTAGGTCCCAAAGGAGATCAAAGGTTGCTTTTGATGATTGTGTTTCCCACCAGGTTGGGTATACTAGAAAACATTAGAAAGTTGTTCCCAGTGCAGATGAAGGCATGGGAGATTTGGGGATGGGTGAACTATGGTGGGAACAGTCAGCTTTGAAACCTATTAGGAAAGCTTCAAAGCCTTCAGATTAATACTCAGTTGGTGATTTCAGTTAAGGCTTTGAGTGTGTATTAATTTCATCTCCAAAAGAAGGGAAACATCTACTGCTTAATAATGCCATTTTTATATCCAAGACAGTGTTCATGATATTATTTTTTGTGCCAAGATTCTCTTCCTAGGCATGGTTGAACTCCACCAACAACCTGCTCCTATTTATTATCCTGTGATACTAAAGCAAAAATAAGGAAAGGAAGCAGACTACACACCCCCAATTGTGTGTTGTGTGTATGCTCTGTTATTAGTTATACACCAGCTAATAAAGCTATCAAATATAAACATTTTGTTAAAACATTGATGCTGTTTTCCCTGTCTTTCTCAAGACTCTTAGGTCCCTTTGTATTTGCTATAATTTTGTTACTGAGGAAAAAAAAAAAAAAGGAAACTAATTGTATCTCTTATTTCAGGCTGTCAAGTTTGAATGGAACCTTGAAAGTCCTCTAGTGCAACTTCTGTTACACCGCTCACTGCAAAGCATCCAGATTGCCCATCATCTTCACTGGTAAGATTAACCAAAATAGGTTAGAATACCTTTTTTTATTGTCAACTTTTCTCTGTGGGGCAGCTTTCCCTTGTAATTGATACAAACTTCCACTTAAAATTCAGCCAAATTTGAGTCTTTGTCAAGGTTATTTTTATTTATGAGTATAATTTAACTGTCATCATCTTCAAAATCTTCCTTTCGTACCATTGCTGCTCTTTAAATCCAACCAGAATTTTAAATCTGGATGATACCTTTCCTATAGCTTTAAATCACAAGGTCTACGTGTGATCACGTCTACTTGCTTAATATTTCAATATAAAATCTAGTTATAAGACTGTGTATGTTTTGGAAGAATGTATGCTTTAAAAGAAATTTCTGGAGAAAACCATAATTCAAAAAGAGTCATGTACCAAAATGTTCATTGCAGCTCTATTTACAATAGCCCAGAGATGGAAACAACCTAAGTGTCCATCATCGGATGAATGGATAAAGAAGATGTGGCACATATATACAATGGAATATTACTCAGCCATAAAAAGAGACGAAATTGAGCTATTTGTAATGAGGTGGATAGACCTAGAGTCTGTCATACAGAGTGAAGTAAGTCAGAAAGAGAGAGACAAATACCGTATGCTAACACATATATATGGAATTTAAAAAAAAAAATGTCATGAAAAACCTAGGGGTGAAACAGGAATAAAGACACAGACTTACTAGAGAATGGACTTGAGGCTATGGGGAGGGGGAAGGGTAAACGGTGACAAAGCGATAAAGAGGCATGGACATATATACACTACCAAACGTAAGGTAGATAGCTAGTGGGAAGCAGCCGCATAGCACAGGGAGATCAGCTCGGTGCTTTGTGACCGCCTGGAGGGGTGGGATAGGGAGGGTGGGAGGGAGGGAGACGCAAGCGGGAAGAGATATGGGAATATATGTATATATATAACTGATTCATTTTGTTGTGAAGCTGAAACTAACATACCATTGTAAAGCAATTATACTCCAATAAAGATGTTAAAAAAAAAAAAAAAAGAAATTTCTGTACAATATTAGTTATAAACAGTGGGGTCTAAAGACCAATATGTGCTCTTTAAGTTAAAAATTCCTACAGCACTAAACTTTTCCCAGAGCATAAATTTTGAATATTATTAGTGGAGAAGTCAGACTTATTTAAGAGATACCAGAATTCCTCATCATAACCTGCTCCTGATCCTACTGAACAAGCGATTCTTTGGATGCTGTTCTGCCTACTTTTATTATAACATTGTAAATTCACACAAAAATTTTAGCAATTACAGATGTCAGTGACCTAAGGATGAAATTGAATCTATCCTTTGTCCTCACATATGTATAACAAGCATCATTTATTGGCTTCAATTGCTAGTGGAGAACTTTAAAAAGAAAAAAAGGAAGTCAATATCATTTTTGAATATCATGTTTTTCTGCTTCAAAAAACATCACTCTTCCCATGAAAATGACTCAAGGATTTCATAGCAAAATAGAAATACAAGGAATTGTCAAGCACTAATATTTGATTTGCTGCTGAATTTCATTTCAAATTCCTAATAGAAATGCTAGGGCATTTTCCTCTAGTATGTCAGTATAATTAGGCATCAGATAATATTGGCAAACAGTGGGCCTTTCACTAAATAGACTCTCTTATCCAGCTCTGAATTGAGTCTTATTCCCTACCATTTTTCGATCAGCTACTTTGGTGGGAAGTTAAGTGGATACACTTGTTGGTGTTTCACTGTCATAATAAAGCTAGAACTCCATTAACCCCAATGTTTATTTCCTTTAAAACTTCACTTTTTTTCACTTTTCACTTTTTTAACATATGTTTATTCAAATGAAGGCATATTAAAAAATAACATGACCACCTAACAATCTTGATATAAAATATTTGAACCAAAACATAATATAAAATATATAAAGTAAAAAAGCATATAGAAAGATAAATTTAAAAAAATAGAATAAAATATTAAGGACTTATCCTAATACATTGATTGTCATAATACTAATTCTAGAGCCACCTTAGTAAGTTCTTCATCTGCTAAAAGGGTGTGAAAAGTGGAGTAATTTGAAAGACAACAATGAGTGCAAAGTTGTCAATCAATGTCATATTTGCAGATTCACAATAAATACAATAATGTCACTGTTTCCAAAGAAGTTAGGAGGAAAGACTTTCTAAGTATGGTTCTCACCCTTATAAAAAAGAGAAAAACCAATAACAAAGCCCATTTCTCTTCTCACTGATTTAAGAGAGTAAGTTAGAAGGGCTAGAAAAGAATATAAGTTATAAATGGACTGCTTGTTTCTGAATGCTTAATTTGTGAAAATATGGAAAAGGAGAAGGAAAATGTGGAGGGAAATATTTAATTACCCACATTCTTTTAAAACTTAAATAAAAATTAAGAATCAGGCAAAATATCCTAAGCATCAAAGAACATTACATATATTTAGAATATATCTTGGAGTTAAAAAATAATAGCTGCTGGTGCATAGCATCATATTTAGGGGACATTTGTTTGTAGAATATTGATTTTTTGTGTGTAGAATATTGAGTTAAAACTTTAGAGATGCAGCTCAGACCCTGCATGATACACTTAAAAATATTCTCAATATATCTTTCCTTAAAAAACAAAACAACAACAACAAAAGCCAATACCCTGTAATTTTAAAAAAAGATAGAGATCCATCAGACATCAGTTTAATGATTTTTCTCCACTCGGGTGAGCTCCTGCTTCCTCATATTCAGCATGTTCAACACTGAACGCAGCAACTTACCCTGCTCACTCAGGTCTTGGAGGCTTTTCTGGATCTTCCCCATCTCTCACGAATATGCCCAGTTGTTTACCAAGCCCTATAATCCTATACCTCCTAAATAGCTCTCCCTGCATCCACTGCTTCCACCTGTCACTGCCACTGATCAGAATGTTGCCTCATCAGATACTGAGTTAGGAATAAACAGGCTTGCACAGAAACCATCTTGACTACTTGCCATCACTGTGGGTAGCCTTCCTGAAAAGGGAAATTGACTTGGAGTTACTGTTGGAAGGGTGATGTAGGATGAGTATGCCCTATTTTTCATGAAAGGGGAGTTAACAATAAGCTTTGGATTGGGAAGGTTTAAAAGCTTTCAATCACAATTTGCACCCTAAAAGGTGACTGTAAATGGGTACAGTAGCATTTGGAGTTCCCAACTAGGAGGCCCCTCCCCCATCATATAACAATTTTAGAAACTTAAACTCAGTGCCCCTTTCCGTTTTGAATAAGAAACAAACAGCTGTCACTAGCTGGTAGTGAGATATTGGGTTGAATGGGGCTCCCCAAAAGATATACCTACATCTTAACTCCAGGAACCTGTAACTAAGACCTTATTCGGAAAAAGGGTGTTTGAAGATGTAATTAAATTTAAAATCTTGAGATTAAATCATCCTTTATTATCAGGGTGGGTCCTAAATCCAATGACAAGTGTCCTTATAAGAGACAGAGGAGAAGATGCACACAAACAGAAAAGGCCATGTGGACATGGAGTCAGTACAGCCCAGAGCCAAGGATTGTCCAGGGTCACCAGAAGCTGGAAGAGGCAAGGAAGGATTTTTCCCTAGAGCCTTGAAAGGGAGTACAACCTATCTTGATTTCAAACTTCTGGTGTCCCGAACTGTGAGATTAATTTCTATTGTTTAAGCCATCAGTTAGTATTAATTTGTTATGGCAGCCACAGGAAATATACAGCAAGGAAAGGACTTTATGAAGGGCTCTGACTAGATTGGCTCTGATGTCACATCATGCAGGAAGCTTTCCTTGACCCTCTCCCCAGCCACTCTCCAGGGTTGATTGAGTATTGCTCCCATGTTGTATCCCAGAGTATACTCTACACGACTCAGCAGATGTCGTGTCACACAACCTTAACACTTCTATTCCCCTGTCTGCGTCCACTCCTGGTCCATATAGTGGCTAATGAGAGCAATCATGTCATACTCATCAGCATACTAATCACACCAATGTCTGGAACTCCAGAGGTGCTGAAAAAAATGTTTTCAAAATCACGAAACCATAGAAATTTCTCTCAGGCTGTCAATATTTTCACATGCTTGGAATTCAGTACATTCTCAAAGGCACTGTTAGTGCTCTAGCCAAATCCCCTTTATCTGGCTGGTGGACCCATCTTGCAGTTTCAGTGAATATTGACTGCCAACTGCCAACTGCCTCTTCTCTGGAGAGTTGTTCTCTGCTAACATAGCTACCTGGTCTGGGAAGTGGGAAATCTTTAAGGTACAATTTACATTCCAGAACCTCCCCAGGGATGAATCAAAGCTAGATGACCTCTTGGTTAACTCCTTCTCCTCCCCTACAATGCTTCTCTTACTTCCTTAAAGGTTTCTTTCCTAAAGAGCACTCCTTCAGTAAATCACATACACCTTAATTCCTGTCTCATAGTGTGTTCTAGGGAAGCTTACCTAAGATAAGCATTTCTTTATTGAAGAAAAAGAATTTAAATATGTGTTTTTTAAAAATCGGAGCATCAGTATGCTAGGGATGTGTCACAAATGGAACAGCAGTATTGCAGTCTTTCATACTCCTAATACTAGTTTGATTGAATGAGCTCCAAGAGAACCATTTTGAATCGAAATCTGTATAAATTGTTTTTTAAGGCCTATCCTACAAAACTCTGAAAGCATTCCCTTCAAAGTGTGGGGTTAACCTGAGATGAAACACACATTTGCAAACTCTCTAAGTGCAGCAATTTTTTTCTGTTTTATTCACTGATATAGCACAAACACCTAGGGCAGTACTTGGCACTTGATAAATATTAAATAAATTTTTACTGAATGAATGAATAGGACAAAGTTGCCCAACTGGGTACATGCAAACTTGTGACATAAGAGGGCTGTTTGAGCAGTCAGTGCGTCTTGATGCCAAACAGATTTGGCACGACTAGAATGATGTCAGGACATCGGCCCAGTCAGGTACAAGGCAATGCATATCACTAGTGAAGTCAAAACTGGATTGGAGGGGGCTTCCCTGGTGGCGCAGTGGTTGAGAGTCCGCCTGCCGATGCAGGGGACACGGGTTCGTGCCCCAGTCTGGGAAGATCCCACATGCCGTGGAGCGGCTGGGCCCGTGAGCCATGGCCGCTGAGCCTGCGCGTCCAGAGCCTGTGCTCCGCGACGGGAGAGGCCACAACAGTGAGAGGCCCGTGTACCGGAAAAAAAAAAAAAAAAAAAACTGGATTGGAGGGAGAATGTGAGCAGAAGTCAGGGACTAACCTGAGTCAGGAATTAAGGCCTGAAAAACAAGCTGGTGCAATGTCTGCTGGACCAGTTGGGAGAACCATGGAGTGAATTAAGGCCATGGTGTCTCTGGGATCACGAGGACTTTCCAAGGTGGCTCATGGTATTAAAGGACTAGCTTTAATATACTATGCATAAAATTGAGATGTTGCAAAATCTGCCCATTCATTTTCTCAACAATCTAAACTTATCTAGAATTTTGGGGCAATTTCTCAAATCAGGGACTACTCTAAATAAAGCAAAATAATGTGGAAATTTTGCATCATATGATTTGAAGTCCTATGTTCCCCTCACCCCCTCTCCTAAATATGTCTCCCCAGTGCCTGAAATTCTCTCATTAGCAAGTCACTCCTTTAGGTTAACATTGTTCCCTCCCAGAATTTCTCTTCTCATGTAAAAAATATATATATTCAGAACATAATGCTTATGATGAATTAGTTTATCATTTGTTCATTTATGTGACAAATGTTGAGATGTTAGACATTGTTGAACTATTAAGGATATGGGAATAGAATCTAAAAAAGAGTGGATATATGTATATGTATAACTGATTCACTTTGCTGTACAGCAGAAACTAACACAACAGTTTAAAGCAATTATACTCCAATAAAAATTAATTTTAAACAAAAGGATAGACTAGAATGGTCCTTGTCTAAAGAAGCTCACAAGCTAACAACACATTAGCATCCAGGCAGCAGGAAAAAGCCCACAGGCTGTGTGGCAGGGACAGAGTAGAAGGAGTAAGCTGACAACAGATTCTGTCCATTTTACAGTTTTGCCCATGACCTGTTCCAGATATAAGCACAAGGCAGAGAGGCAAGTCTGGCCATCAAGTAAATAAAAAAGCCTCAACTGCGCTCCCATTCAGTCAGAGTTAAATACTGATAAAGGCATACAAATGAATATATAAAGGAGGTAAATGCTCTCTCTGCTTTGATGTCTGGAACACTCCCTGAAGTGAGAGTAAAAAGCTGTACTTTAGGGAGTTACTGCGGTATAATAGGGCACGCATGATACAAAATCAGGAGGTTTTAAAGCCTCCATCCTTTACCTTCTAGAATCATTATATTGCTACTAATTCACCTTTTTACCTTTACAGTTTAATAAATAATAAATTATTGCTTCACTTTTTTGTAAGGGGAAGATATGTCTTGTCATTTAATATTGATCTGTTATAATCATCTTTCACCCTGTCATTCTCAGAAAAGTATACACCAGATAAAATCCCTACAATGAGCAACTCACTAAACTAATGAGAGCTTTTCTCTACTCCAACCAACCTGAAAAAAAAAGGGATGGCTATTTGTAAGAAAGTTTACATTTTACATAATAATCTGTAAAATTCATTAGCACAGTTTTCTAGTTAAGGTATAATATAAGAACAATTGTTTTTGTCTGTTTTATTTTTATTTTACATAATAGAGGTTATATGTAGTTCCTTTAGTAAAAAAGATTTATTAAAAAACAGAATACAAATTTTAAGTTATTTTCTAATATCATTTAAGTCTTATTACTCCTATTAAATGTATATGAAAATAGAATCTGATACAAAGCTCTTCCATAGATCCATGCAAAAACCAGGAACAGAGCTCCACCTTAAATATATCCCTAGTTTAAATTATTTTCCCTTTAAATTCTTCTATTTTGTTAAATAAGTGAAGAGTTGTAAAAATGCACATTTTGTATATACGTACTGACCTCAAATGTTGGAACTCAGACATCTGGCCTTTGGGAACTAAACTTTCTAATCCAGTCTCTCGCAATTTTTCGTTATAATAGCCACATGCAATTACATCATTGCTTCCTTAGGTAGTAACCTGGTTTCCTTATAATAATATCAGCTCCTCATAGTTTATGTTACAGATTTGGGTTAAGACCTTGAAAAACATCATTATACTGCTTAAGTTTTGTTGTTTCTCAATGAAGAACAACAGGAAAAAGATCTGGATTGGTGATAAGGAATAGGAACGTATCAGCACGTTGATGGTACTGGACCCAGATAAAGAAAGGGAGAGAAGCAGAGCGTCACGTCGAATATATTTTTAGGTACCAGGTCTAGAAGTAGCACACACCACTTCGGCCTATATTCCATAGGTGGGAAGTCAGTAAGAAGGCCCCACCCACTGCAAGGGAGTATAGGAAAGCAGACCAGGTGTACATCTATATACAGAAGGAAAATGCTGTTGGATCTGGTAAACCCAGAGCAGGGTCTGCCACAGAGGTAAAAGCCATATAGATGACTCAAGAAATTTGGCCATTAAGTGATAAAGAGGACTTGAAAAGAAAACCAGTACTCACCTTTACATGTATTAATTGGCTTTCTTTTCAAAAACTGAAATTGTCTCAACAGATAAAAAATACTACTACCTAACTACCTGATTAAGAATCATCATTTTGACAGACATCCTCTAAAAGTGGCTTTTCTCTAACAATTCTATAAATATTTCCAAGAGATTTAACCTATAGGTACATTTTGTAACCATTTTACCTGGAGGGCTCATTATTAAGATATTTATGTAGCTTGGTGGGTACTGGTAGCTTAGCTCAAGAGGTCCAAAATTGAATCAAACATTTTTACTCTCTACTCTTTCAATCCTTGCCCCTACCATTCCCAAACTGTCTTTTTTATATGCAGTGTCCTGGTTTATGCTCACCAGCAAATCATCCAACACAGAAAATCTGGGAGGCATTTTTCTTACCCAGCAATCTTCCTCATTCAGCAGTCCTTAAGACCTAACTGTTGTTTCTCAAAAATATATTTTGATTTGTCCTTTTTCTATCTCCATGGCCAGCACCTTATCTCAAGCCTTTAGTGTTACCTACTTGGACTACAGCCTCCTAATTGTTTTTCTTCCCTTCCATTCTTTCCTGTTTTCAGCCCATCCATCCTTCACACTGCTCTGAGAAGAATCTTTGTGTAATACCACTTGATCCCTACTCATAAAGTAGGCTCTAGTTCCTAGGGAACCCCCAGCTGGCTAGCATAATTCCAGTCACCTTTTTCTGCTTACAGGGTTTAGAATTATTAGACTATGACATTAATCTCTTCTCCCTTAATATGACCTTGCAGTAGATTTTCATGATCTCAACTCCATCTACCTCCCATCCCATCTTATATTGTTTTCTACAACCAAACATAGTCTTTTCTATTCTCAAGTAGTTTCTCAAATTTTCAGAGGTCTTTCATGCCTTGATGACTATGCGTATTGCATTTCCCTCTGCTTGAAATGCAACTGTCCTGTTGTTTACCCAGAGTCTTTTAGGACTCAACTCAAAGTTTTATTCTCTTTGAAAATGTCTCCAACCTCAGCTCTTATACACACTGCCAATGCGCTTATTAACATTTTGCATACTTTCATTTACTTCACCGTTTCCCTTTTCTTTAAGACACTTTGGGCTGCAAGAAACAGAAAATCCTGATTCAACTGGTTTAAAAGATATGAAAAATTAATTATCTCACATAACAAGAAGTTTGCTAGTAGGGTGGTTCAGGAGTTTATTATTGGGGCAGCTGCCTGATTTTGTGATAAACTCAGTTTCTTTGATCTTTCTGCTCTGTCATCCTTAGTGTGTTGACTTGTCTTTAGTTAGTTCATTTCACATGGTTACAAGAAGACTGCCATAGTTGGTATCATATGCATACATGACACCATACAGCAAAAGAAAAGGCACTGATCCCTCTCCAACAAGAAAAGTTTTCTATAAATCCCATAGTAGAGTTAACTTCCTATATGATTTGCCAGAATTGGGCTGCATGTCATCCTGAACCAATAACCTAATTAGATGGCAAATGAGTGAGTTGGCTTACCCAGTTGATTTAGAATATTGAGAATCTATCTGTAAACTGGTCATCTTCTCTGAAGGTTATGATACCTGAACAAAATCAGATTCTTTATTCAGGTGTGAAGGGGAGAATAGATTTGCTATAGATAAAACCCTATGTTTCCTTTCTGGACTGTGAGGCTCTATCCTGACCATCTATCCTTAACACAGAACATTGCACGTAGTACATATTATTGGCACTCAGTAAGTACTTGAATGAAGTTTAAAAAATAATCATGCCACATACATTTATACTGCCTACAGGTTAACTTACCTGGACCACTGCATTTTAAAACAGCAAGCAATCAGCACAAGTCATACTATACTAAACATATAGAGTTGGCCATTGGTATTCTGATAATCACTTTTGCTCCCTTTAAATAATAGACTCCCCTATTGCTCTGGAATTGGAGGAAGTTGATCTAAATGACTTAATGGAAAAATATGAGAGTATGGAATAAATTTTTTGAAGAGGTATCAGGTGTTACTGATTGGGTCCATAGTGTGAGGTGCTTTTACTGACTTAACTATGCTGTTTCTTAAAACCCTGATTGAAAATGAAAGGCTGTATCTAGTGATTTGGCAAGAAGTGTTTTATGGGGAGACCCTGCCAAGCAGTCAATTACGAACTTTTAAAATATAATTTTCTGTATTGAGACTTTCTGTGAGGTTTGGGGAATTACTGAACAGTTTCTGATTTTTGCTGGCTCCTATATTCTCAAAGGTTTTTTTGTTTGATTGTTTGTTTATTTGTTTTTCTGGACTGTGAATATTCTTAGTTCTTTTTGTTTTGGGTCAGTTACTGAGTAAGTCCTTTCTTACTAGACCCTATTTTACTTCCTATCTTTGCTCATCAAAGATCACTCTTTGAAAATGTTGAATGGAGATTTTTCTTGCTTTTCTTCTAACTCAATTTTCTACTTCATTTGTGTACAGTTATTGTAGTTACAACAGAAAGACAATTACTTTATTTTCCTTGTCTAAAGAGCTTCACATGTGTTGCTTTTATCTGTAAGAAAATCTAGACTTGGATACTTCAATTAAATATTTGTCATGTTTAATAACTTAGAATTCTTGTTCTTGTTTTGGCATGTATGATTCATTTTTGACCAAAGATGAGTGAACAGCTTGCACAAATAGTGTTTGTCTTCAGACTTGACAGTCTGCCTGGTACACTAACCACTCTTGACAGAATGTCAAATAATTGGTGTATCTTGCTTGAGTTTAGTCATCTGAAGTTGTTAAAGGAAGGAATCCTAATGTATGCATCACTTTCCTTTTTAAATTGGGCACTGTGTATATATGTTTCCTAAGGTACTGTAAATGTCATTAATTTACCAAAATGATGGAACTTTTATTATTTTCTTCTAAGTAAAATTTAACATCACTTTTAGAGAGGCTGCTGCTCAGTAAACTGTTGACATAAATTGATTGATGACTGAAAATATCACAAGACTCAATCTAGAGCTTCAGTTACTAGATGAAGCAGCAGCTGAACAAATAGACCAGGGAACTTCAGGGAACAGAGACAGGAAATTGCATAAGAAGTATACTGAGGAAAGAGAGTATTATGTTAGTCGTCCATTCTTTCATTCATCTATTCTCTGAGGTTTTTTCTGAGTGTCTATTATATACATAATTTATAGTTATTTTGTGAAAGGAATGGAAAATATAAACAAATTATAATACACATTGTTTAAGTAATGTGGTTTCTTAAACCCTCCTAGCTATTTCAGGCAGTTACTAGAGATGCTGGAGTTTATTTTTCAACTCTGTTGTCTCGACAAATTAATTATAAACATTTCACTCAATGATTTTTAAGTCCTCTTTGACTGGATTATGAAACCAAATTCAGTGTGTTCATTCACACTTATTCATTCTTTGGAAGAGTTGTGCTAAGTGTCCAGAGAACCCCATCCCAGGATCAAGGAGCTTCATGAACTGAATTAGTGACCAGATGGTGACTTGGATAATCCTTTGGAATATTTTACTGTCATTTCTCTGCTATGGAGACTAGAATGCTAAGGTTTATCAGCTCTAGTATGGCTCTGACTTGGAGAGTATTACTAAAAATTCTCATCATTCAATTCTCTGTTTTCAATACTTGTTCTTGTCATGACAGCATTGCCTTATGGTAGACATGTTATAATATGATTAATGCTGAATAATATGCTAGTCGTTTCAAATACTCTTTCATTAATTCAAACAACTCTGTTATCTCCACTTTTCAGATGAAAAAAATACCACTCAAAGGGCTAAATATGCAAAGCTACTAAGTAGAAGAGCCAAAATTTGACCCTGCACCTCATCCATTATGATCTGCCAAGCCACTTAAATATTATAAAAGATATAACAATAACAATAAAAGGCAGAATAATGTCATAGGAAGAGAACAAGATTTGGAGGAAAATGTACTTGAATAGAAATTCCAACTCAGGTGTCTACTAGCTGAATGGTCTCGGAAAAATTACTTAACCTGCCTGATCTTTTTCATAATCTGTAAAAGAAATATAATTGTGCCTAATAGTTGTTAAAATTAATTGAGATCATATATATCAAGATCCTTGATATATATTTAGTGCATCTAAAGGGTGTATTTTTTGAGTCATTTAGAAAACATAAGAATTCATTTAGAAACATAAAATTACAGTTCCCAAGGCTATATCACTAATTAATAATTGCATTGAATTTAGATCTTGGATTGTTGTCATTTGACTCCTCACTCCTACCATTGTTTTTCTTTCTTTTTTTCCAATTCAAATTTATAATTGAAATTTAATAATAGAATTTGAAATGCATGGAAGTGGGATGAGAAAAATCAGTGTGTAGACAAATTAGTTTAGAGACCTGTTGAGAAAAGTATCCTGAAACATTTTAAGTGTCAGAAAAAGTTGGGAGTATGTGCATCATTTATTTTCAGAGAAATTTAACAGACAAAGGAATCTAACAACATTCACAGATTGCCTGTTGATACATGCTTTTACATTTCAACAGCCAACATCTATATCACTCATATCACTTAACTGTCTGCTAGCACAATTCAGAAGAAGAAGATATGAGTAAAAATTTTCATCAATCCTTTGGTTATTTTAAAGGGTTATGACTGTGAACTGCAAATGCAAAATTGTACCACTTAAGAAGTTGGGAATTTCAAAGGCAAAGAACTAAAGAACCCCTTACAACAGCAGGAGAATGGATCACTAAAATGTTGCTAAACCTTCCACACTAGGAAAACATTGTAGACTATCCAAGAAAATATAGGAAATCACTGAAACATCTCATGAAAAGGGGAAGAAAATGTGATTGGTGGTTGTCATGGACTTTTTCATAATTTAGTCAGATTTTAAAATCTTGAATGACATTCATTTGGTATAAAATGTCCATAATAAACATTATTACTGAGCATGTGACAAAAATGAGATCGTTTGTTCTAGAGGTAAAATAACACCATTTATGCAGGTTTCACTTTCAGGGTTATAGCTGGCAATTCCTTCCAATTGGTTAATGACAAGTGAAGATTGGATACTTCCCTTTTCTCTTTCCTGTAACCAGGAGCCTTAGCAATGACTATCCTGAAGAAATTATTGTTATTCCTATACATAGATTAAAGTTAGGTCTAACAGGTGCTCCAAATTCTGCATGACACTGTACCTATCATTTCTGGTGTTTTATACTGAAGCACCTGGGGATCTCTGATATGAAATATGAAGCATTTTTGGTCCTGGGCAATTGACTTAAAATTTCTGAGCTTCCATTTCCTCATCTGCAAAATAAGAATAAAATACTTACCGTAAGTAAGTAAATAAAATACTTACCACAGTACAGGACCTGTCATTATAGCTACTTAATAAATATATGTTGAATAAGTCAATAATTGAAAGAATTGAGATTTTTGAGGGTGAAATGACATAAAATTATGCAATATTCCTTGTACACCTCCTAGCCTTAACAAATATTTCTTCTTCTGGCTTCCCTTCTTTCCCTTTTTTTTTTAATCAAATGATGATATTTTATTTGTTGGAATATAGCACTCCCCAACTGAAGTATTTTATCAGATAAGTGGGCATATATCTGTAACTCTGTGGTCTAGTTCACACACATTTCACCTAAGTGTAAATGGGAAAACTATGTACATGGGGAAACTTCTGGGGTACCATTCCTCATGTTTCTCACTATCCCACATCTTACCACCATTCTGGATGGTTTCGTTTCTAAATGGATGATTCAGCTAAAAACCCCGAGCCTCAAGAACCCTTGACATCCTTTTTCACCAATAAAATTTAGAACCTTCACACTTCAGTAACTCCTTTCCGTGGCTACATATTAAATCTTGTCATCACTAGGAATGGCACCTCATCTAAGTTTTAAACTTAGAAATCTAGTATATTAACCTTTTCACATTTTGACTTTACTGCACATAACTAAACCTGGTGTTCAGTGTCAATAGAAACTCTACTCCCTTCTTCACGTGCATCCAACCACTCATAGTTTGACTTACCTATCAAATTTCCTATCCACTCATTTCTGTATCTGGGTTAATTTCCTCCATCACCCTCTATATCTACCAAGGCACTTGAAAAATGTCTCATGAATTAGTACCCTACTCTCCATCTCCACTAAAACCTTAGCTTAAGACATCATCATTTCCTTACTAATAGTGCTATTGTTTATTAATTCATCTACCCAATTTGGTTATTCAAAAATGTCTGTAAGATAAAGATCAAATTCATTAATCCTAAACTATATATAATGACCCATAAGATAAATTTTATTTTATTATCAATATCAGGAAAGCTTGTGCTTCTCCAAAACAACCAGTTTGTTTTTAACATATGAAAATGTTGTCTCTCTTAACTCACAGGGTAATAGTTAATAGTTTAGGATCCACATCAATATACCCGGATGCAAAACCTGGTTTCTACTGTTTTCTAGGTGTCTGACTTCCAGCAAGTTACTTCAATTTTATAAGACCAGTTTTTCTCAGGCATTAAAAATGATAATAATAGGGCTTCCCTGGTGGCGCAGTGGTTGAGAGTCCGCCTGCCGATGCAGGGGACACGGGTTCGTGCCGCGGTCCAGGAAGATTCCACATGCCGCGGAGCAGCTGGGCCCGTGGGCCATGGCCGCTGAGCCTGCGCGTCCGGAGCCTGTGCTCCGCAACGGGAGAGGCCACAACAATGAGAGGCCCACGTACCGCAAAAAAAAAAAAAAAAAAAAAATGATAATAATAAGATTTACTTTCAGAAGGTTGTTGTGAGAATTAATGTAATATCAGATTTGGGAAGACAGAGTAGGAGAGCCTTGTGATACAGAGAATCCAACCAGGTGTCAGGCTTATATCTGTAAGAAATGTGATCCTATCCCATAGGAAGACTTACTCATTAAATAGATAATTATTAAGTACCTTCCTTAGTTAGGTCATGCTGTAGTCTTCAGGGATACAGCAATGGATAAAACAGACAAAAATCCCTGCCCTTCCTTATGTAGCATTTGAGAGAAATAAGATATATATTTGAAAGATGTTAATACGAACTAGGGAGAAAAATGAAACCATCAGGAGATACAGGAATACAAGAGTCAGGGGAATTGCAATTTTAAGGTAGAGTAGCAAGGAAAGGCCTTATTTAAAAGGTGGTATTTGGAAAAGACCTCAGTGAAGTACAAGAATGGATTATCTAAGTATCTAAAAGGAGAGGATAGCAGGAAGAGGAAATAGCATACTCAAAGTATACTTGGGGTGTTAGAGAAAAAACAATGAGGCCAGTGTGGCTGGATTAACTTGAAAAGGTGGAAGAATAGTAGGAAATGAGGTCAGCTGGGAAAAAGGTGAAGGTGGGGGCAGGTTATGTAAAATTTTCTGCTGCACTGTTATAAGAATATTGGCTTTAAATGAGATGAGAAGTCATCAGAGGGTTCTGAGAAGATGAAAGACATGATTTGGCTTATATTTTAACAGAATTATTCTGGGTGTTGTGTTGAAAATCGACTGAGGAAAAGTAATGGCAAGAACAAGAAACCAATTAGGAGACTAATACAGTAATCCAGATGAGAGATCATAGTGTCTTAGACTAGGATATAGTAGCAGAAGGAGCGAGAAATAGTTGAATTCTAGATATATTCTTGAAAATAAAGCCAACAGAATTTTCTGATGGATTGGATGAGGAGTATAAGAGACACAAATTATGATACCAAAGCTGTTGCTTGAACAACTGAAACAATAGAGTTTCAAGAGGGCATATTTCTAAGGGTGGGAAAAAGATATCAAAAGATCAATCTGGACCTATTAAAATCTGAAATAACTGCTGGACATCTTTATCTGGACTACAGATAAAAATGAGGGAATTATCAACACAAAGATGAGGTTTAAAGCTATTAGCAGAGATGATGTCATGGTCAAGCCAACATTTAAAAGTCAAAGAGAGGGCTTCCCTGGTGGCGCAGTGGTTGAGAGTCCGCCTGCTGATGCAGGGGACACCGGTTCGTGCCCCGGTCCGGGAAGATCCCACATGCCACGGAGCGGCTGGGCCCATGAGCCATGGTCGCTGGGCCTGCGCGTCCGGAGCCTGTACTCCGCAACGGGAGAGGCCACAACAGTGAGAGGCCCGCGTACCACAAAAAAAAAAAAAAAAAGGAAGTGAGGTATATTCATTATCTAATACTGGGTAAAAAATTACTCCAACATCTTCCTGGCTTAAAAACCATATTTATTATCTTACTCTTTCTGGGGATCAGGAATTCAGGCAGAGCTTAGCTGGACCTTTTGCTTCAGGGTTTCTTTCTCAAGAGGCCGTAACCAAGGTGTCAGCCTGGAATGCACAGTCATCTCAAGATTTAGCTGGAACAGAATTTACTTCCAAGTTGACTCAAAGTAATTGTTGACAAGATTCAGCTCCTTGCCGGGAGACCTTATTCATCAGAGCAATCATAAAAAAATGGCCAGAGAAAATGCCAGCAACACAAAAGTCAGAGTTTTATAATATAATCGTAGAAGTGACATCCCATCACCTTTGTCATATTCTATCAGTTGGGAGCAAGTTACTAGGTTCAGCCAACACTCAAGAGAGAGGATTCCACAAGGGCATGGACACCAGAAGGGCATCATTGAGAACCATATCAGAAGATGCCTCCCACTAGAGGTAAGAGGGGGAAAAAAAGAGCCAGGAGCCAGGAATGGCTTCAATGTAAATAATAGTCAATGGGATCATCTTATTTGACAAAGTTTATTTTGGAGTTTAAAATCTTGAGTGTTTTTTTTTTCTTGAATTGCAGAGTTTGAATTGCAGTTCATTTTAAATTCAAAATCTTCATGATACCTTTTTATTTAAGGACTTTCTGCCTCCATTCATAGTATGTCAGAGACATTTGCCTTGTGCCATCTTTTCTTCACCATTTTTTTTAACCATTCTGGAGTTCCCAGAAGTGGCCCAGAAATCTTGATTGGGGTTCAAATGTGCTCATTATTGGGTTACAGGGCAGTAACACAGAGTCCTTGACCTCAAAAAGAACTCAACAGAGGCAATTGTTTACTATTCAGAGATTTAAGGAAAGCTAGACACAAGTTTAGGAAGAAATTAAGTTCTCAAAAGGTTAAATAATTTGTCCAAGGCCATACTGCTAGTAAGGCAGATCTGGATTTGAGCCTGTACATCTGTGCCTTTCTTATTTTACAGTCCATCCTCTTTACACAGCAATATTCAGTTTTTAAGAGTTTTGTATTCCTGAGAGACAAAACCAACACCCTTGAAGCCATCGAAAAGTGGTTACTTGCAATGCATTTTAATGTGAAATGAGAATAAAATTGAAACCAAGAAAAAGGAGCAAGCAGGGTGGATTGGAGTAGAGAAATCGGCTGGAAGGAAACAAGATAAAATGGAGCCTTGAAAAATGGATAGGATAAAATATGCATATTATATTGTCCTTTGTGGTTTGTGCATAGGAAATTATTAGATAAATATGAAAGTAAGATTAATATCAGCAGAGAATAGTTAAATGCTTTTGCTTGATTCTTCAAAGTTACATATTACCTCTCTCTTTCTGAATTTACTTTTATTTATGGTGGTAACTAAGGGAGTAGAAAAAACAGATATGAACACAGGGTATTCCTGCATCATCCCTTCAATACAGAAAAATAATTTAACAATCCTTCTTTAGTGGCCATCAGGAAATTATACCGTTGATGGCTTTTGGCCATCGGGAAATTATACTATTATGTAGACTATCAATGATATAGCTCATTCTTTAGTGCTACTAGCATTGGCCTCAGTTCTGTGTGAGTCCGTTTCTACCTGACTAAACCACATACATCATTGATTTTGGAAAATGTATGTATCTTCATATAGTTCCAAAACACTTCCCCAGTGTTTTATGTTGCAAGTATAAGGTCCCAAACTCTCCTTCTTTGTAATGTGTTTATCTGTGCCTATTCTAAAGCTTTTCAATCTCTATTAAGTAAGAATAAGGTGTGCTGAGTTTTTTTTTAATGGAAGGCCACATCTTTTATTTGAGACTGTCTTTCAGTCAGAATGAATCTAGTGATACTCATGGCAGAGCTGCCAATCCTTGGACTTTCTAACATGAAAAATGGCAAATTAGACTTTGTACATGGATCTAGAGTTGTGTTAATTATCTAGATAGTAAATAAAACCTAATCAGAAGCTTAGCGTTATTTAACTCGAATCAATATACGATATGGTATTTTTTGTTTGGTTGGTTGGTTTTTGTCAAGTTAAAAAAAAAAACTATACCACACATTCCTTTTACAATCTTTTTTTCCTTTTTAATGTTAACCATTTATTTTATATCAGTGTTCAAAAGATAAGATTTAAACATCTTAAATTTTATGGGCTAGCCCCTCCCATTTACTACCTTCATCTTATCCACTGTAATCAAGGTTAATTTTATAGAGATGAAAGGATAGAAAATTTTAGGGATAGATCTTCCAATTGCTTTTAATTTTCAAAAGTGGATTGAACATTTTAATATATTACATCTTTTAAGGAATGAAAGAAATGTTAACATGAATTAACAGCTGTCCAGCCATACTGTATTATTTAGAACAAATTTCCATCCCTTCAAACAATTTGCCTATATAACGAGCAATGGATTAAATCAAGAGAATAAGTAAATTTCACCGTTAGTCTTGTTACATCAAATGCTTAGTACTGTGCCTGGCATGTTGTAGATGCTTATTATGTATAAATGTTGAATGAATTTTTCAAATAGATCAGTGACAAGTGCTCAGTAGATGTAGTAGGCAGAATTCTAAGATGACCCGCAATGACCCCTGCCCTTGTAAGATCCCCTGCCTTTCAATGGGAATAAGCTGTGAATATGATATCACTCCTGTGATTATGTTACATTACAGGCATATCTCAGAGACACTGAAGGTTCAGTTCCAGACAACCACAATAAAGCGAATATCACAATAAAGCAAGTCACACAAACTTTTTGGTTTCCCAGTACATATAAAAGTATGTTTACTTTATACTGTAGTCTATTAAGTATGCAATAGCATTATGTCTAAAAATAGAGTACATATCTTAATTTAAAAATACTTTATTGGTAAAACTTGTTACCAATCATCTGAGCCTTCAGTGAGTTGTAATATTTTTACTGGTGGAGGTTCTTGCCTCGATGCTGATGGCTGCTGACTGATCAGGATGGTAGTTGCTGAAGATTGGGGTGGCCGTGGTAGTTTCTCAAAATAAGATAACAATGAAGTTTGCAGCATGGTTTGACCCTTCTTTTCATGAATAATTTCTCTGTAGCACGCAATGTTGTTTGATAGCATTTTACCCACAGCAGAACTTCTTTCAAAATTAAGGTCAGTCCTCTCAAACCTTGCCACTGCCTGATCAACTAGTTTATGTAATATTCTAAATCCTTTGTTGTCATTTCAACAATCCATCAAGTTCACCACCTTAGGTAGGCACGGTCACGGTGCCCCAAAACAATTACAATGGTAACATCAAACATTACTGATCACAGGCCACTATAACAAATATATAATAATGAAAAAGTCTAAAATATTGTGAGAATTACCAGAATGTGACACAGAGACACGAAGTGAGCAAATGCTGTTGCAAAAATGGCGCCGATAGACTTATTCAAAGCGGGGTTGCCACAGATTTTGAATTTGTAAAAAAATGCAGTACCTGGGAAGCACAATAAAGCAAAGCACAGTAAAATGAAGTATGCCTGTATATGGCAAAAGGGAGATTATCCTGATTGGGCCTGACCAATCAGTTGAGCCCTTATTAGCAGAGTTTCCCGTAGCTGGCAGAAGATGAAGTCACTACAACAATTCCAAGTGTGAGAGGGAATCAATGTGAGGAGATGCTCTATAGCTAACTTTGAAGGTGGAGGGGACCATGTGCCAAGAAATGATAATGACCTCTACTTGCTGAGAGTGACCCCAACTGATAGCCAGTAAAGGAATGGAGACTTCAGTTCTACAACCACGAGGATCTGAATTCTGACAGCAATCTGAATGAGCTTGGAGGCAAATTTTTCCCCAGAGTCTCCAGAGGATTACTCAGTCTGGCCAATACATGGATTTCAGCATTATGATACCCTGAACAGACTACCCAGCCACACCATGCTCGGACTGCTGATCCACAGCTAATACGTGGCCATTGTCTTAAGCCACTAAGTTTGTAGCCTATCAGCTCTCATTCTCATTAAAATCTGAGAAAAAGAATGCTTGGGGAAAGAGAGTTTGAAGAAGTTTATCATCTGGAAACCCTCAGCTAATCTTTTTTTAAAAATATGTAACTGCTTCTCAGACAATCCTTAAATCTTATAATATAGATCCCCATAAATAATTGTATGTAGAAGTGCATATGTTTGGCACAAGTCAGTCCAATGTGAGTTGTTTTAGCCACTCACCTAATTCTAAGGCATTTAGGAAAATGAAAAGGAGACTAGCCTACATGAGGAACTAATTAATAAAGTAACCTGCATTAGGAAGCAACTATTTTGTTGAAAACTTCCTTTTACTACAGCAGAAGCCTCAAGGAAATGTTCATGGGAAAGGGTGAGAAAGAAATTTCTACTATTTAGGTATTGATCCCTGTGAATGTATAGACTGCTTCACTCCTTTATATTATGTAGTGGGTATCTTTCCTATTAGGAACCATTAAATTCAAATCTCAATACTTGGATTTTATATTGGAAATGCATTAGTTTTGTTGAGATTCATTTCTAGTCTGTTGAATGTTTAACCTGTGCCTAAATTGAACTCTTTTTTAATGAAATATATTTAATGTAACCAAGTCTGTAGTGTGTAGAGAATCAGTTATTAAGCTACATCAGATGCTATATTGAAGCTCTGAATCTAAGGCCAGAAAGGGAGGGTTTCTTTTCTTTTAATGAATTTTCTACAATGTTATATTTATTCAGGCAGCATGACAGTAGTTAAAAACAGAGGCTTTGGATTCAGGTAGATGTGAACTTCAGTCTGACACTCAGTAGTTTTGTGACTGTGAAAATGTATCTTAACCTAAGATCTAGTTACTTAATATGCAAAACAGGATGATTAAAAATATTGCTTCATAAGATGTTAATTAGGATTAATTGAGATCATGCATATAAAGCACTTAGCACAATGCCTAGAAAAATTAAAGCTCTCAATATATCTTAATCTTTGTTATTATTTTTGTTGTTATATCAAAACTAGAAAATGTAGATCAGCAAAAATATTTTTTTCAAGTGTCACTAATCCCAGCATTTAAGGTTAGCCCCTGTGGGAGAAGGCAGAATTTCCAGTGGTTAGGCACATAGATCCTGCACATTGATTACCAGGGTAGAATTACCAGATCTCCCACTCACTATTTATATCACACTGAACAAATTAAACTTTCTAGGCCTTGATTTCCTCAGGTGTAGAATAGAAACTAATAATAGTACTTACTGTCTAGGTTTGGTGGGAGAATCAAATGAGTTAATATATGTAGAATGCTTAGAATAGATGCTGCAATTCAGTTGTGATATGTAAGTGTTAGCCATTAGTAGGCCTTGCTGGCAAATATTCTCCTAAATTTGTGTGTCTATGTGTATTATGTGTATAATCTGTGTGTATTATATACACTCTAAAAATAATATTATATTGCAGATATTGTGTTGTACATAGCTTTATTTTAAAGATACAACTTGCCCTGAGCATCTTTCCAAAAAATAAGTACACTTTCACAATGTTATTTTTACAACTGACCAGTATTCCATTGTTAATTAATATTGTTAATTTATTATATTAAATTTATTATGATACAATTAGCTAACCCCCTATTACTGGAAATTCAGATTGTTTCCTGTATTTTCCTATTATAGTCACCTTGAGTTGAACTTCCTTGTGCTTAAATGCTTGCACAGGTCCTTAGTTATTTCTGTGGGCTGTTTTCCAAGAGTGGAATTGCTGGAATAGAGATTGTAAATGTTTATACTTCTTTTGATCTACATTGCAAGATTACCCTTTATTAAGTAAGATTGTAGGAATTTACACTGTCACTAGCAGTGCACAAGAATGACTGTTTCCTGGACCCTCAGCCATACTTGTACTCTAACTGGTTTGATAATAACGTCTAGCTATTCAGTTCATCGTATTACAAAGGAACTTGGGTGTGGTTTTCTGTTAATTTTTCTTTAGTATTTCTTAATTTTTGAATGGTGTACTTATTTTACGAGGGATGTTATACAACTTGCATTACAAAGAATTCCATTTCTCAGTAAGGCCCAATAGCAAGTGTGTTAGTTTACTATTGCTGCTGTAACAAATTACCACCAATTTAGTTCTGGAGATTAAAAATCAGAAAATGGGTCTTATCAGGCTAAAATCAAGGTATTAGCAGAACTGCATTCCTTCCAGAGGTTCTAGGGGAGAATCTACTTCCTTGCCTTTTCTGGCTTCTAGAGATCTGGATTGGAAAAATGAGCTCTAGGTTGGAAACTATATTAGTCTGCCAGGGCTGCCATATCAGAGTACCACAGACTGGGTGGCTGAAACAGTAAAAATTTATTTTCTTCCAATTCTGGAAGCTAGAAGTCCAAGATCAAGGTGCTGAAGGGTTGGTTACTGGTAAGACCTGAAAACAGACTTCCTGTCTGCCCACTGGGTCCTCACATGGCCTTTTTTCTGTGTGCATGCTTACCTGGTGTCTCTTCCTCTTCTTACGTGAACACTCATTCTGTTGGATTATGTCCACACCCTTATGATCTCATTTAATCTTAATTACCTCCTTAAAGGCCTGTCTTCAAATACAGTCATGTTGGGAGTTAGGGCTTCAACAGAAGAATTTGGGGAGCACAATTCAGTCCATAACAGAAACATAGATCTGATGATAGGACAATCATTATTATCATTTTGGAAATGGAAAGACTGAGGTTGGAACTGCTAAGTTACTTGTGCATACAGAGAGCACTGGAGATGGAATAGGCTTAGTACTCTTTCCACATTCATACGATAGAGTGGATAGGGCGATTATCCCTGCCTGGCAAGTACAACCTGACCAACAGCATAAACAACAAGAATAACATCACAGAAATCGACTGAAAATTAACCAGGTAGATTATAGAGGCTTCCTAGAACATCTGTAAGGCTGTATTGAATCTCTAAAAGGAGAGGGACTAAATGGTGCTTGCTGACTTCAGGAGACACGCTGTTTCATGACGGTGAGCAAGAATGTCCCAGAAATTTTCTGAGGACATCAAACACAGCTCCACATCTTATGGATAGTATCTCAGGGAATCTTTAATATCCTCAGAGAATAAACCACACTATCCGTGCCTCTGAAGAATGAAGAGTGAAGCAGCCGCCCCAGCTGTGATTTGAAACTGAGGTTCTGATGCGACCGGGTTCTGGGGAAGCTAGGTATTTCAAAGCCAGCTTTGCCTTAGCCCTGTAAACCTGCCCCTCCAGCTGTGTTCAAACACATGACTTGTTCACTGCACAGTGTAATGATTATCCAACTTTCTGTGCAAGAACAAAAGGCCGAGGGGTAAAGAGGATTTTTATTATTAGGTTGCTCTCCTTATGAAACATTCATATAGCAAAGGAATTGCTTTGCCATTAAAAGAAATTTTGTTAAGGAAAGTTTATGAAAAAGGTGCTTACACTGCCTTTAAAGTAACTATATATGTATTCAGAAAAAAATATATATATAAAAATAAAGGCTGAGTTTAGGAACTCAGTTCAGAACCGTATTTTCAAATGTAAGTAAGGGAAAATGTAGACATCTATTGGACTAGTTTAAAATTACACAAGCATGGATTTGAACATTAATTAGATGTCAAGCAGAATTTATTTTATTTTGGCACACATGCTGTTGTTAATGACTCCGCATTTCTCTCCTGCCACAACTTGGAATTATTTGGAACCACAGGCCCAGTTAAGGTGGGTAGCTCAAGGCACATCTGTTGTGTGTGCACAGCTCATCAGGATTTTTAGGTTCCCAAGTGCAATCAGGGTGTTCCTTTCAATTCAGCATCGTCTCCCTCCACTCTCCTAGCCCCACTCAGCACCACCACTTGTGTAAATAAACCACAAAAGTCCAGGTCCTCTGAAGTTGTGGAGTTGGTCTCACTTTTTAAAGTGAGGAAGGACAGAGCAGAGGTGAGTGTATTACTTGCATTATCAAAGTAGATCCACACATTCTATTCTTTTTACAGGCGAGATAGGGGAGAGAAAAGTATTCCTGCTTATAAGTATTTTACACAAAATATATTTAGGTTAACAAGCTCTTCTTTAAAAGTTCAAAAAAATGTTAAAAGCAGAAAGGAAAACATTATTAGCATTTGTTGGTGGTTTTGGCAGGGAATTTGTAGGTAGAAGGACAAAATTAAATGAGGAACTTTGGAAAGAAAGAAGTCAGGAGAGCATGAGATTTCTGAGGGTTAGGAAACAGGAAGTAAGAGAAAGATATTAAAGAGAAACATAATAAGAAAGTAGCAAAAAGAGAATTCCTAGATTGTGTATTAGTCTCGGGCTAAATCGTCAGCTGGTATCTATGTTAGGATATCAGGAGGTGGTGCAGCATGATGGTGAACAGCAAGGGCTTTGGAGTCAGATAAACTTGCATTTGAATCCCTGATCCACAGATAGGGTGACTTTGGGCAAGTTATTTGACCTCTGTAAACCATAATATCCTCGTCTGTAAATGGAAGGAATCACATAGCCTGGAGCGGATGTGAGGATTACCTAACACAGCTACATAAAATGCTTGGAAAATGCCTGGCATAAATGCTGGATAAGTTCATTAAGTATTACAGTCATGGAGCCCTAGAGCTGGAAGGTATCTTACCAAACATCACAAACTCCAGCATTTTACAGAGTAGGAAAGTGAAGAGCTAAAGCATTAAGTTTCTTGCCAGAGGTGATGCAAGTGGAAAATCATCTTCCAAGTCGTGTTTCACTGGTTTTTAGGACACTGTGTTAATCAGCTCAGGCTGCAATAAAAAATAACATAGACTGTGTGCCTTAAACAACAGGAATTTATTTCTCACAGTTCTGGAGGCTGGGAAGTCTGATTGAGGTGCTGGCCAATTTCAATTCCCTGTGAGGGCCCTCTTCCTGGCTCAGGAATGGACACTGGACACCTTCTCAGTGTCCTCACCTGGCAGAACTCCAGTCTCTTCTTCTTATAAGGGCAATAATCTAATTATAGGACCCCACTGTCATGGCCTTATCTAAACTTAATCACCTCCCAAAGGTTCCAACTCCAGTATCATCACATTGGGAATTAGAGCTTCAACATACAAATTTTGGGTGGACACAAACATTTGGTCCATAACAGATACAAAATATGGTGCTGTGGAAAGTGCCTGGAGCAATGGTTAAGAACTGAGGGTTCTAGTCCTAAGGACCTTAGGCAGGTCTCTTAATCTTTCAGTTTCCTCACCTAATAAATGTGATGGGTGGGAGGGATTATCTCAAAATGGGGTTCAGCTCTATGCTAATGTAATATTATTCTCTGAGGCTATGAGTGTAATTTACAGTGAGAGACATGTGTTTGACTCGAGTAAGAAAAACAAGGACTAATTGGGATCCCAGGACACAATAGGAGAGAGCAGAGCTAGGTGGAGCTTTTGGCAAAGGAAGAGTGGCAGGATCTGAGAGATTCTTGGGGATCAGGGAGGGGATAAAACCAGAATGAGAAAAAAGGGAAAGGCATCACAGGAGGGTCTCATAGAAAGCTATCTCTTCTAAAGTGTGCCCAGGGCCAAAATTCCACCTGTTTTGTTTTGTTTTGTTTTAGGGTTAGTAAGCACATAAGGAGTATAACAGTAGGGGCTGAGAGAGGTCACTGATAGCCATTCACAGCTTGGTGCTAAGCTAAGGAAAATGATTTGAATAAAATAACTTACCCTAAGCAGAAGTGTGTGTTGGAATGAGAGGAGGAAGAGAGTTTCTGCTCTCTGATATCACATCATTCAGTATATTAAACATGTGAACATTCGAATACATATGAGTGGATTGGAAAGAGTTTTATTTATTTACCTGTATCTCCCAAATTGACTATATCCCTCAGCAAGATGAGTGGGAACAGGCTCTGATTCCTAATTATAGATTTAAGAATCTTATTCAAGGAAACTTACCTGCTCAGCATAGTTTTTTTTTTTCCTTCATAGCTTCCAGATGATCCTAAGAGAGCAACACTGCAGTGTAACAGTCATCCTGATTACAAGTGTGTACGCAAACTGGGTACCATCTATGGCTAGTTCTCATTCAGAAAAATACCATTTAAGCTTATAATTAACTACGCAACTGGTCATAACTGTTAAAGATTTTGATATGATAATAAAGTATCAATTATAATCGTAAATATATACCTATATATCCACATATATTCAGTGTTAATAACCTGTTTCTTGATGAAACAACTTTGATTTCTTGAACACAGTTCTGTGCTTAACAATGATCACCCACAAATGAAGCCAGAATCGGCAGTGCTCTATAAGAGCAGTGAGTGGCTGCACGGGGATGAAGAAAGGCAAAAAGACTAATCTCAGCCAACTCTCTGAAGAGCTGGGGAGCAAGGTTCCCCAGTTTTTATTCTGCATGTTGAAGCTTTTTCTCTCGTGCAGTGCAATCAGTGCATTTTCCGAAGCTGTATTTCTTCCTGCACTGACTTGTAGATGTTTAACGGTCTCACCTAGTTTTCTTTAAATTGGCTGAGCTTGGTATTGGTAGGTCTCCAATAAAAGGTTTTATTATTTTAAAAATACTACTTTTGCCATTTTACATTTTCTAATTAAAACCAGGGTAGATTCCATAGTTTCCTGGTCACTTTTACATAACAAACTCTTCACCACTTTTGTCCAATTTAACTCTATTTTCTTCTCCAGTTTGACACATACCTCCTCCCCATTCTCCAGCACAAGCCAAGCTTTAGCTTGGGGGACTTGTGGTGGGGAGAATATTGTCTGCTGTTTCATTCCTCTTCTCTCTCTGTCTTTTAGTTCTAGCTTTTCTTGACTTTGGAGTGGGAAAGAAAGAGAAAGAGGAAAGTGACCCTCACACTTGTTGAGGCAAGCAAGTACAATCCCCTGTCTGTGGTCTCTGCCTTTATTTTACATCAAGGCCTGCTCTGGGTTCACTGTCAAAGCTGGCTACCTCATCTGAGTGCGTACCTTGGGTAGCCTTGCAGGACTTCCCACCAGGAGATCTGCCTTTGGCTCAACCTCTTCCTACACAGGAGTGGATCACATTTAATTACTTCCATGTGTTTATTTGAACCTTGAGAAATTCACACATCCTTGCTTGGCCAGTTAGGGTGCAAAAATGCAGGCTGCTCCTTTGCTATCCTGTCTTTCAACAAACTCTCTTTTAGAGCAGAAATCTAACCTGGGAATGAGGCAATAGTCTCCCATTCTTGCACACATCTGAATCAATGGGTATCTTTGAGCTTCCCTCCTCACTGGACTTTGCAAGGATGAGTGGGGGTAGCGGATCCACTCTATCCCTCACTAAGTTGATGACTCATGACCCTCAAACAGCCCTTTCCTTCACCCCCACTTGCAAATATATACTAAGGTCCAGGAGGGGAGATAACACTTGGTGTATCATAGCCATTTTGGCCATCTCCCAATAAACCTCTAAGAGTTCTCTGACTTCCAGTTGTTTCTTTGGCTATTCTTAAAACATAGGATACCTGTTGTCTCTTTTCTTTAATCTTGGGTCTTGGTCGCCAACTCCAGGGCAGTAAAGGGAGTTCCATTAAACATGCTGATATAGATAGATGCTTCCTTGTCCAAAACCATTGATCCCCTCCCTATTTAGCCATCTTAGTCTTTCAGCTGTTACCATTAGAGCAGAGCTCAGTTTCCCAAACTGAGGTGTACTACCTCCCTCACTGCCCTCAGCCATCAGACGCTTTGTCTGGTAATGTGTTAGATTTGTCTAGTCCTGTGTTATATAAGTCTTTACAAAAAGACTTGCTATTGCCCTATTGCACTCATTAGTGCATTTTTACTCAGAGAGAATTTCCTATTAGATACTCAAACACTTGGCTGGACAGACAGCAGATGGTACATAAGCCTATTCACACTTTTAAATGAGTCAAAGAGAATGTTAGTGTAACAAAATAACAATAAAATTTTAGCAGTATAACATAATATACATGTCCAAATGAACCAGATCAAATTGTTTTTGAAATACACTTTGGGGCTTTTTAGGATCCATAGAAGAAAGCCATTTTTATTACTTTTATAGTTTTTTTGATCTAAAATGTTATACTCAAATTGATCACCCATCTAATTCACCAGACTTGTCTCCAGATGACTTTTGTTTATTTTCAGTAATTAGTTTTGCCCCAAAGTATCCTCAGGGCTAACACTGGGGAGGTTTAAAAAATGTGCTCCATATTCTAAAGGCAATACAAACAAACAAATGAAAACAAAAACAAACAAAAGGGAAAAAGAAATAATATGAAACTTGGCATATTCATTAATTTTTACCACAGCAACGAATAGCCCCAAAGTTTCAGTGGCTTACAGCAAAAAAGACTTATTTCTCACGTATGCCGCATGCAGGCTGCAGACTTGCTGTACTTCCGCTTGGCTGCACTGGACTCCTCACAGCAATGCTCAGCTCTCTCATTCCAGCACTGAAGGAACATCCCCCAGCAGGGACAAGCTGTTCTCGTGACAGATAGCAGAAGTACAAGAGAGCAGACCAATCCATGAGAGCACATTTAAAGCATCCCCATGGACTTGGGCATACATTTTATCCAGTCGCATCCTGTTGGCTAAAGTGAGTCACATGGCCAATCCAGACAAGGGGTGGAGAAGTAGATGCTGCCTCTGGGGAGGCACTGGAAGTCACAGAGCAGAGTGTGGTTGTATAAGCTTCAGGGAAGAAAGCATGGAGTTGGGAAAAATAAATCTACCACATAATGTGAACACAATGGAAAAATCATAAGTATGAACTGTAACATTCTGAATTACTGTTTTTGAGGTGGTAATAAATATTAGATATATAAATTGAAATATGGGGATAAAATTAAGTCGGTTACATACCTTAAGGGCCTGTCTCTTATATTTAAGTGTTCTAAAAATGTATAAAATCTCTAGAGTATGGATTTCATTATTTTCTGTATTTATTCCCTTTTAATTGTTTTATATTCAAGTTGTTTCAAAGTGGCTTATTGACAAACATGTTGCAAAATAACTATTGATTGGAAATCACATTTCTGCAGACTTGGACCATGTAATGCTCCTTATATACAAAATTCAAAAGAAGTTCGGTGCTATATTTCTGAAAGAGCAAATCAATATTCTAAAAATGAGCTAGTCATAGGAAACAGTTATCTTTGCAAGACAATAAAATGTATGAAGTTCCTCAGTTTAGGGAAATATTAAGTAAATTTCTCAACCAATGAGAAGTAAAATAAAGTTGTAAAGGCTGAAGAGATATATGCTTTTCACTTCTTAACACACTATTGAAACCTTAAAATTAAAAATTCCATATCAAGTATTGGATTTCAGCCTTTATATGTCCCAGGGTTATAAGTACACTTGAAGAAGTCACATTTTAAAATCCACCTGTGCTCACTAAGACCTGGTCTACTGAGTCACACATCTTACTCCCCATAAAGTAGCCACCAATAGAGGAGACGGAAAGAGGAGGTCCTGGAGTGACCTGAAATCACTCATCTTCACGTGTAGCTCAGTTTTCTTCTGGATGTTGTTTCCCCTCTTCACTCACAAGAAATACACAAGAGGGTAAAAAATTTAAGGCAAGCCCTAATTTGTGGGATATTGTGCTGTTGAGAATTAAAATTAAGAGCTACACTGAAGGGAGTCATGAGGCAAGGAGGGCTGGGTTGCCATGATTAGTCTGTTCTGTCCTGCAGGTAGACTGATGAAATGAGACCTATCTGTACTTTTCCTGGGCCTCCAGCAAGTCACTCATCATGGGATCAGAAGCACTTTGTGCATGAAGAAATGGAGAAAAGCTCTTATTTCCAAGGAAAATCTCCATTTCATGCTAGCTGGGGTTTGTGTATCTGAGTCCACCACTAGCTCCTTAATTTAGGCAAATGCCTTTATGATATCCTATAACAAATATGCTCAGTCACCTGGGTTATGTTTGCTTCTCTTCTTGCTTTTTGCCTCTCATACTCAACACTACCCTTACCTTTAATCAGCTAGATTTTATGCATTTATTCTCATTTTAATGTTGTCATTACTTACAGTCCGTAAGACACCTATACAAAATAATATCAAGTTGGGCTTCCCTGGTGGCACAGTGGTTGAGAGTCCGCCTGCCGATGCAGGGGACACGGGTTCGTGCTCCGGTCCGGGAAGATCCCACATGCCGCGGAGCGGCTGGGCCCGTGAGCCATGGCCGCTGAGCCTGCGCGTCCGGAGCCTGTGCTCCGCAACGGGAGAGGCCACAACAGTGAGAGGCCCGCGTACCACAAAAAAAAAAAATAATAATAATAATAATAATATCAAGTTGAACCATTCCTGGATCTCGCATACACTAGGATAAACAGGTCTCTGACATTTTGAGATTTACCTCACAGTTTGTATGTGGTCACATCGTCTGTATCAAAGCCCAATCTTTCAACACCAAGTCTTACTTCATATTTCTCAGTCCCTTGACCTGAACCTGAAAAAAAGATTTTTTTTTTGAATTTGGCATAAGCAATTCTGTGTCTCCCAGTGACAGTGCCTTATGAAAAGGGTTTCTTTAATGCTTAAGGGAAAGTGGCTAGCTGTTTTCCACAGTCTTAACAAACAGAGGCAAGGGGTAAAAACTACCACATGAGGGTTTTAACCACTTCCTGATGGTGAAGGTCATTGACGTAGAATTGGCTAACTCTCCACCCAAAACTGTATAGTCCAACTTTCTCTGAATTGATTAAAATTAAAGGACATATTAATTTCTCTCATCAGTTAAAGTGACTGTGCCTAAAGACACAGGAATAGACTAACTGACTTCTCGTGGTCATCTATAACACAGTATGATTTCAATTCTGCAATTTGTAAAAAACTTTAAAGTTGGATAAAAAGCCATAGAGCTTGAACCAAATCTCACCAGGAGAGCATGTCATAATGGCAGGAATGAGAGTTTGCATGAGGTATGTTCTATAAGGAAAATAATCACAATGGAATACACTGAGTTTTCTTCACTTTTAAATTTTTTAAAACACAGTCACATATTCTCTCTGCAAATCTCCCCTGCTGTGTTTTATTTTGAGCAAGAAATCAGACTGATTTTTTTTTCCTCCTTGAATCAGCTGCTCATGAGAGAAGCAAATACATTTCTCATAGAATAAGAATTGAGTATTAGGAATACTAATTAGATAATTTTGACAATTCCTATGACTCCCCACCCCTAAAATATATATTTTCTTTAAGAATTTTAGTAAAAAGTTGACTTTGTGCAGAATAACCTTTCCTTTTATCATGTGTATAGCAGTCAGGTGGTTATAGAGTTATATTTATGTACCAGAACAGGTTTTAACTATCTTTAAAAACAAGTAACTCAATATTCAAAGTGCATGAAAATGCTGGCAAGCATTGATATGGGATATAGAAATACTCTACCCATCAATTCCCTACGTCCACTGAAAACCAAGTAGACTGTACAATGGTATATTACCAAAGTCCTCAAAACACTGTGAAAATCTCTGAGGTATAATTCTGCATAAAATACCTTGAAGTTTCAGATGTGGATGCTTTCTTTGGGGCTTTCCAATTCATAATCACATAACACTCGTTTTCTTAGAGCCTCCAAATAATGGTGTGATACATTTATTGCATCTGACATTTCAAAAATCTCACCATAGAGGTGGGTTGGAAAACTTTTCATTGTCAACTATTCTTCTTACATTGAAGGTATAATTATATATGGATTATATTTTCCATCAATACATCTTTAGACCCTTGAGAGTTTTTTGTTTTTTAATGCTTTCCAGCATCTTTCCAGCATTATTATATTTCCTTTGGTAAAGTAAAAGAGGTGCTAGGAGATAAGTGGGCTTTGTAACAATGACAAGGGAACAAGCCCTTACCTAAAAAAAAAAAAAAAACCAGGTTCATTCAATTAATTTTTTTTTTTTTAAAGAAGATGTTGGGGGTAGGAGTTTATTAACTTATTTATTATTTATTTTTGCTGTGTTGCGTCTTCGTTTCTGTGCGAGGGCTTTCTCTAGTTGTGGCAAGCGGGGACCACTTTTCATCGCGGTGCGCGGGCCTCTCACTATCGCGGCCTCTCTTGTTGCGGAGCACAGGCTCCAGACGCGCAGGCTCAGTAGTTATGGCTCACGGGCCTAGTTGCTCCGCGGCATGTGGGATCCTCCCAGACCAGGGCTCGAACCCGTGTCCCCTGCATTAGCAGGCAGATTCTCAACCACTGCGCCACCAGGGAAGCCCTCATTCAATTAATTTTTTAACGCAGATGTGTAGGAACAGAGAACATAGAACAAATGAAAATAATGTGTTTCTTAGAGTCTCTGTAGCACAATACATATTGGGCAGAGATGCAAAATTAGGAATGCAGAATGAAACTCATCTATATATATTTTGGCTGCTAGGCATTTAATCCTTCTTTTTTCAGTATTTCATTCTCACAATAACTTTCTTCTAGTCCTTTGAATGATAATTATTTTTCAGAAGAGAAGAAGATTAGAGACAAGAATTAAAGAATCAAAGAGAGGTTAACATTCAAGGGAATCAGTCTTTTATTTTCAGTGTTTTAGGGCATAATAAAAAGTAAAGTTTAAGCATGTTGGAATTAATTTCAAGGCAATAGAAATTGTCACATGGCAGAAAGCGTAATCAAATAATTGTCACTGCTCCATTATCTAGCGAAGTATCCTTCCCTTTTTTTGTTCTATGCCTCCCATGTTCATGATACAAGCAGACTGCCAGACAGTGACAGAAGCTGGCTTGGGGAGGCTGCAGGATACAGATAAACTGATGTTTTTTGACTACTAGTACATACTTTGTGCTAAGCCCTTTCAAATTAGAATAGCATTAGCTTATTCTATATTCCATACAGTTCTATGGAGTCAGAGTTATTTCTTTATTTTAACCTCAGCCCGGTTAAGTAACTGGCCTAACTTACTTGTAAGTTGTAGGGCTGAGATTTGAATCCAGAAGTGCCTGAAAACAAAAACCATGCTCTTGCCTTTACAATATCTTCCTCCAGGTAATCAAAGGGAGGTGTTGGAAGAAAGAGCAATACTTAACGTATGTGACAGTGTGGAGACATTATTTTTTGAAGAAAAGCAGAAAAGTGTGGGGTTGATGGTTAGGTTGCCATATAGTGTAGTGACTAATAAATACCATTTCTAAAATGTATTTTAATAAGTCAAATATATGCTCTTAAGATAAGTATTTGCTATAGAATTTAAGAAGCCTGAAAGAGGAAAAAGTGCACTGTGAACTGAAATGAGGAAAGGAAGGTCTCTTATTGATTCTTCACTCTTGGAATCTCATTAACTATCAGGTGAAACGATGACTGCCAACAAATAAACAGCATTTTCCCCAGCCTGGCCTGTTAAACTGCCCAAAGCCACCACATACAAATTAGTCTGAAACACACTTACTGTTCCTGCTAGAGGTGTTTTAAAAATCAGCTTTAGATACAAGAATTTGTTTTCTCTCCTTCAGGCTGCTAAAGGATGCCCAGAATGAAGCTTATTTTAAAAGCTGGTATCAGAAGCTATTGGCTGCTCTCCAATTCTGTGCAGGAAAAGCCTTGAGTGATGAGTTTTCCAAGGAACAGAAACTCATCAAAATTCTGGGAGACATTGGTGAAAAAGTCAAATCTGCCAGTGACCCTCAAAGACAGGTTTGTTGCAAAATCAATATTCATGTAATAAAGTTTTGTTTTATTTCTTAAACCTGGTTCAATTAACTTTGAATTTCATAACACAGAAGGTAAATTCCTTGACTACACTTTGTCATAAGACACTTAAATCAATTCTTTTGATCAAGTTTTTTTTCAATTTACTATCCTAATGTTAATGATAATATCTATCACCAGGACATGACTTTTTGATCTAAATAGCCATGTAGCATAGACAGTACCTGACAAAAGACCAATTTAAAGGCAATTTGATTTAAATGACGGGATGAAGTAATTTACTCAGAAAGGCAGCACAGTTCAGACTCATGGAAGAAGTACACAAGGGGACTTTTCAGAGCACCCTTGTCCAAGGTACAAAATCTAGGTCTAGATTTTTCTCACACTGCACTGATCAAAGTCACATTTTTAAAGACTTTTTTTTCCACAACAAATTAAGTGAATTAAATGAAAGAAATCAATAGTGGTGTGGATAGTATTGAATAATACTTTTATTCTAACAGCCATGGGTGATAGTCAAAATACTGTGCCTCTTTCATCACTGATTATAATAATGGATCTGGCTGTTCGTTTTCTTGCTCTAATGGAAGAACACTTGCTCTTTTTAATTAACTGCATTACTAGTTCCCTTCACTGATATAGATCATTAAGTAGGTTCTCTTAAGTTCAACATTCTAGATGCAGGGAGGTAGTGGACTGTATTCACTGTATTAAGAATCTCATTCAATAACAAGTACTTACTACAGACTAGGAGTTAAGGATAGAAAGATGCCTGAAACATGAATCTTGTTCTCAAGGGAGCTCATAGTTTCTCTCCACCCACTGTTTAAAATCAACAAGACTTTTCAACAAAATGATATGAAAATAGGCAAAGGGTCCCAGAATTTTTTCCTAGCACAAGATTTTTCTTGCTGGAAGTCACTTCATTTGGTAGTATTGCCAGAAGCTATGCTACTTCACCTACCTAGGAGAAATTGGAAAATAAAAAGTATAAGCAGGGACTTTATTTTTAAATGGGAGACATATAAACTCTGTATGCACAGAAGAGCCTTAAGGCTAGCAACATGATAGGCAATGCAAAAAAAAAAAGTTCTATGATTTCTCCATATTACTGCAAAATCATTAATTATTTTCTAATGGTAGACAAAAAGTTGAAAGCAAGTAAAATAAATTTGGCTTAAAATTTACAAAATTTGTGTATAGGTTTGGTCTTTATTTCTTATGTTTCAAAATCCCTCATATATTTAAGATGCATGCTGCAGTTAGTACAGTGCCTTTTTGACTATTTACATCACGTTCCAGTGATACTGACATTATTCTCTCAGATAAATGCATTTCTCTCACCTTGACTGGCTGCTCTTGTGATAACACCTCTTCACGTGAAAATAGAAAGAGAAAAAGAAAGAGGTGGGAGAAGCATTTATAATTTCTCACAAGTTACTGTAAGCTTTTTTCTTTTCTTTTTTTTTTTTTAAACCCAGTTAAACCTAACTATATGAAGTGAAGAGATTTTAGTTAAAGAGAGCAGAGGTTCCCCTCCATGGTGCTCTTCAGGCAAATCGAGGTATAGAAAAGACAAAAGAGGAAGACAAAAGGAATGCCATTGTGGAGCTTGGCCTCATTTCTCCACCTTGTTTTGCTGGATTCTGGGAGCAGTAGATTCTGTTATTTGGCAGTGAACCCAGAGTAAGAGCTAAGAAACTCTTGAGAGTTAGTTAAACACTATTAATCTGATATCCTCATTTTTTAAATTGGGCTTAAACAGTTTTCAAAGTAGGCTAAAAGGAGCTTTTTTTAAATTTTGAATTATTATTATTTCTGAATTATTGTTTTTCTCCTTTTTTGTGTCAGGGGATACACAATTCTAAAGGTGTCATTTGTGGTCTCAGACCTTCCACATGCACAGAGGACTATGGAAGGGAGTGAGTCAAGTATCAGAAGTACACTTATTGACATTTAGTAAACTATTTGTTCATGTATATTACTGCTTCTGACATTTATCAATGGTCTATAATTATCTTTTTTGTCATTATTTTGTCTCCTACTCTATGTAAATTTTTTTTAAAAAGTATTATACTATTAAGTGTAAACCTGGAGAATTACAAACTAAGATTTCAGGGAATTATGATAAATGGATCATGTTAATAGTTACTTAAAGCAGGGGTTGCAAATTGGTGGGTTACAGGTCAAGTCCAATCCATCGTGCTTCGTTTGAACAGAACAGTGCTTTGTTTTGGTTTGGGTTTTAATTGAATTTAAAGTTCTTGAGAAAGGACATGCAATCTTTACTTCCCCATTTTCCCCGGTACTCCCTGTTGTCTTTAGCCTGCTGCCTCCTCATATGTGGCTACATCACCCACTTGACGCCAAAGCACCCAAGTGTGCAACCCCTGAATTAAGGAGTTCATTTAATCAACAAAAGAAAATTATAACTTGAAGGAAAAGTCCAGTTCTTTTCAGTTTTGAAGATGCTTCTTCTAATGATTTTTCACAGGAGGTACTGAAGAAAGAACTTGGCAGACTAGAAGAATTCTTTCAGTGTACAAATACCTGTCACCTTCCTCTGAACCCTGCCCTATGCATAAAGGGAATTGACGGAGATGTAAGTCAACATATTCAGTAGATAAGTTGAGTATTTTTATTTTGAATTGTTTAGTTCATTGGATGTTTTTGAAATGGCAAAAACAATTTATAAATTATCATTGCAATTATTTAAGAAAAATGTAATTGAGTCCCATCCAAACTGTGTGTGCTCTATTTGATGCACTGTGACCAGTTGGTATCACATTAACCTCATCAGATATTTCATTGGTTTAGAAACACACTAACCAAAGTTCAGTGGAAAAAAATGAAGACACTTCTGACTGAATTGACTTATTCACAATGGTTTATTTTGCGACCCCATGCAGGCTGGTTTAATTTCATGCTTATTTAGATTATGTACATGCCCATGCCTAGGACACTAGTATATCATTAGCTATAACATCTCAGTTTTGATTCAATTTAAAATTCATTGATGCTTATGAGTCACTGTGCCATATGATATGTTTGTGATTTTACTCATGCCTGGAAAGCCCTTCCTGGCGTTGTACTCACAAACTCCTTCTCTTCCTAAGTCTCTATCAGCCACCCTTCTCTGACTTAGAATCATTCTTTCTCCATGAGCTTTATTATATTCCTTCTCAAAAGTCCAAGAGTAGAAGACTCTAATAAAGAGGATTGATAAGTGAGATTTTAAAATGAAGAGGTTAAACTCTCATGCAAGCACAATAAGTGTTACTTCACTAAAGTTGGAATACAGTCAAGAAAAACAAATTTAATAATTAGGAGAAAAATCAGACCATTAGTATGAATAGAAAAAATTTTACTAGAAGCTTAATACTGTCACCTTTACAATTTTGCTGCTGCAAAGACACCCTACAAATTTTCCAAATATGCTGCATAGACGTATTTTGAATAATAACAAAATGAGGCATCAATTTTATAAGCTGAGATATGTCTATCTGGACTAAAATCCAAATCATCACTGATTTAAAAGAATTGTGTGACCTTTTAGTCATTAGCAGTATGCACTGATTGATGCTAAAGATACATGGAAACATTTCAAAAACACAGAGTATCTTAATGTAGAAAGAACAATATATCAATAGTTCATTGAGTCCAGATGTTATTTTTTACTTCTGCTTTCTTGGTTTGTCATTGTTGTTTAAGGAATAGAAAGATTGTTTTCAATTAAAATTACATATGCGTTGTGGCTTGTGCAGGCCTTGGTGATGTGGGGCACCAGCTCTAGGGAATCGTTGCTCTGAGTGTCCAGGTGAGCAGGCCGTGCCAGGGGCATCACCAGTTCAGGAGTCATCACCCATAGTGCTGTGGCTGGGACCACACTCCTTCCCTACAGCAACCTGCAGCCATCGGCACTTCCCCTGAGGCTGGGAAGTGCCCTAAGTAGAGCCACCTCTTCGTCCCACTTGCTCTGGTCAGCTGTGCCTGTGCGTACAGCAGTGAGCAGGGCGGATGTGGAGGGTGATGCTCCCTCACCTGCAGAACATGTTAGTCTGTCCTCCAGTCCTGCTGAACAACGACGAGGTCTGAAGGGACATACATCACATAGGAAGGTGCAGTAAATGCAGCAGAGTTCTAGTCAGAGTCCACATCTGGTTGGCCATCAGAGGATCCATACTGGAAAGAACCTCTGGGAGTGTAATGAGTGTAGTAAGACCTTCAGACAAACCCCTCAGCCAGTGGTTCATCTGAGAACCCACTGAGGGTACAAACGCTATGAATGTGAGAGTGTGGGAAGATTTGTCAGCACTCCTCCCATCTCAATAAATACCAGAGACTCCATTACTGGGAGAAACCTCACCAAGGTGACGAATGTGTCAAAGCCTTCACTCCGCGTTCCCTGCAAATTGCTCATCAGGCAGCCTGTACTGGGGAGGGGCCTTCTGAGTGTAACGAGTGTGAGGCCTTCATGCAGAGTAGAACCGTTTTCCAGCGTCAGACACTTCACAAAAGTGAGAAACGTCATGTTCAAGCGAGTGTGGGAACGCTCTCTGTTCTGTTAGAGACCTTACTGACCATCAGAGAGTTCACGCTGGGGAGAAGCCTTACGGCAGTAAGGGATGTAGTAAGGCCTTCAGTCAGAGTATATGTCTTGTTTGACACTGGATCCTCCATGCCAGGGAACAAGCACATACATGTTGGCAGTGTAGAAAAGCCTTCAGTCAGATCTCTCAACTAGTTGACTATGAGCAAATTCATACCAGAGAAAAGCCTTTTGAATGCGGCAGGCAAAATGTTCAGTCTAGTAAATGTCTTATATCACAGACTTCACACAAGCAAAAGCCGTATAAATGTGGAAAATATGCAGTCAAAACTCATACCTCATTACATATCAGAGAATTCACACTGGTTAGAAGTCCTATGAATGTAGTAGTAAGTATGGTAAGGTCTTTGTTTATAGCACCAAGCTTACAGTACATCATAGAGCCCATCTGGGGAGAAACCTGATAAATGCAGTGATTTGGGGAAAGTCATTACTGAGCTTATCGTGCATCAGAGTTCACTCTGGAGAGAAGTTCCATGAATGTAGTGAGTGTAGGAAAGCCTGCATGTATAGTCAGCATTCTATTTTAATCACCATCAGTAAACTACACTAGGGAGAAGTACTCAGGCCTGGCTCAATCCATTCTTTAAAGCATGGGTCTCCAAGACAGAGAGCAAAGGTCTTAGGTTTGGTTAAACTTTCTTTATAAGAAGAATTCTCACCCCTGTCTCTCCTTGGAACCACTAATCACAATGGACCATTTCCTGTTTCACTAAGGGGTAGATCATATGAGAGAGTGGGAATAACTGAATGCAATCCTTCTCCCCTCCTGGGAAAATAAAGACCAGACATTTCATTTACTAATAAGTATCTTTTCCTTTTTAAAAACTGTTTTAAGTCTATTTCACTAATTTTCACTTTTCAAGACCAGAGTTTCTATCTTCCTTTCTCCATTCTAGCTTTTCTTGTCTTCCTTTCTCTATTCCAGATCTTTTATCTCACCATTTACATAAGATATCTTCCAAGACTTTGATTCATTCTTTCCTATCTCTTGGTTATGGCCATCCCAATCCACTTTTAACTTCTACTCTAATCTAAGGTGTCCTTGTTTACCTTTTTCTACCTAGCAAACCTTTTCATTTACCTGTTTGCCAATCTATGTCTTTCACAATCTTCAAATTCAGCTCATCTCTGAAAGACTCTCTTCTTCAAATGCTTCATTCAGCTGTGAAATGCACGCGTGTTTACATTCATACCAACTTTTGCAGGCTCTATGAGAGGTGGATATGGTGTCTCTTCCTATTAGCATATAGTTAATGCTTTGTGCATACTAGCTGTCAAATGTATAGTATTTTTGCCATGACTCTCAAAAAATATACTGCATGTGAAAACCAAAATATTAAGCAATGAAAGCAATATAGCTGAGTGATATAATTGAGAAGAGGGGCTAAACCTTGCCCTCAGCCTTTCTTAGCCCTTTTTCTCTTCCCTGGACTTGGCATACCTCGAAGAGATCATCACTCTCCCACCCCAGCCCCCAGAATTGAATGAGGAGAATTTGAAAACCACTGATCTAGACTCTGGCCTAATACAGGGTTTCCTAATTCAGTACCATGACAGAAGGTCATATGTCCCCTGATTGACTGATTCTTGCAGCGGGAATTCATTACTTAACAAGCAGCCTCATCCTTTTACTATAAAACCCAAATTGATTCAGTAAACAAGGGTTTCTGTTTGCTTAGGGATTAGGTTAGATTTATGTTGACAGATTAAGAAATAGATCCTTTCCTCTCAACTTCTGCTGATTTCAGACTTATCAGAAATAATGATATTCAAACTGATCCTTCAAAATATATTGATGTCATATTTTACTAAGTTGATGAATTGAAAGTATCGAGTCCTTTTGCTTTCTTTAGTATTGATTTAATAATTTTCGCTGTCAACATGAACTCTCTAATAACCTAAAGACATATAGCCTTTTAACACTCAAACAGTTGTAAGCACATAAAAGGAAAATAATGGACAGTAGTCGATATCATAAAACTGAAAATAGAAATGTAAAGTATAATTGAAAGAAACGAGAATAGGAAATATATGTTGTACTGTTACTTGTAAAGATAAGAAAATGTTCATTAGCAAAAAGTGAAAAAGAATGCATTAATCTTTTTGAAGTACCCAATTAGTGTCAGACACTGTAAAAGGTATTTTATATCCATTAGCTCATATACCTATTACAAAAATGTGTGAGGTAAGAGTTTTATCCCTGTTTTACGGTGGGATACAAACATTTAAGTAACTTGTCCAAGGTCTTACAGCTGATAAGTTACAGAGTCCAAATATGAACTCAGGTCTTTGTTAATTCTATATGCATGTTTCCTTAAAGTATGCTGCAGGGCAGAAAGAATGAAAAGGAAATATATTTTTTTAAATAGCGATTTCATCTTTTAGATATTAACTAACTAGCATAAGCACAATACCTACATACTACTTAGTTTATTTAAACTCCCTAAACATCATCACTGTTTAGTGAGAAAAAAATGTAGTTGAAGATTTACAACCTGCCGAAAAGCTGGCATTTTTAGTTTACAAATAAAGGCTTTGGTTGGTAGACTAAAGTCTTTTTTTTAAGAAATATGTTTCTTTGTTCCAAAGTGTGAGAATTATTCATATGTGTTACATTTGCTCATATAACAAATTCTGCAAGGGGCCATGATTGCAAGGAAACTGTTCTTTTTGCTTTGTTTTGCTCACCATTTTTCTCTTCTTTTTGTCCCATAGGCATGTTCATATTTCACATCTAATGCTTTGCCATTGAAGATTACTTTCATTAATGCTAATCCAATGGGCAAAAACATCAGCATCATTTTTAAGGTACAGTAGCCCTCCTGAAACATCAAATTGATTCCATTGGTAGAACTATTGATTTATTACTCACAAAAAGAAATTATTATAGCTCTTTTCCTCTGGCAGCAGCACAGAAGATTCCAGTTATTTTTGATTCTGCATTTTTACAGAATTATAGTACATGCCAAACTATGATTGGCAATAAATCAAACATTACTGGCTCAAAGCCAGTGAATCTTCAGTGCAAAACTCCGGGAGGTATGTTTCAATAAATGAAATAATGCAATCATTTTTGAGTAATACAGAAAGCAGAATTGTGGTAAAGTTCCTAGGGGGAGAGTCTTCCTTTGGTCTAGATACTAAGTTCGAATCAAAATTAGCTGAAACTCAAATGACACGATTTAGCATAAAATTCTTATCTGTAAGCACTTGCTTATTTTAGTAATTTGGGTTGTTGTCTTCTTTTTAAATAAAATATAAATAAGGGCCATATCAATCTTTGTCATGAATCCCATGGGACAATAGAGTAAAAGGACAAGAGTAAAAGTCAAGTAGGAAAAAGGGACAGAAAAAGGAGCTGTAAGTAAAAATAAGCATTTGCCAGTCGTTCAGTTAAATTTGATAAGTTATTCAGCCAAACCAGACAACAAGGTCACAGAGTGGAATTTTTGTTAGATTCTGACTAGTTTTGAAGATAATGATTAACATACCTATACTTTTGCTGTGATCTGTGTAAACCTCAAGCATTAATGTTCCCCCGGCACTGCATTTTTGGTGAAGAAAAAAGAAGAACACAAAATCTCATCTTGGCATAGTTTTCTGCATATAATTTAGAAAGCATTTTCAAAACCAAGCCTCTTATTAGTTAAAAGCATAGAACTGTCCTTCCCCTTTGGACATATTCCATGTCCTTCACCTATGCTAGAAAAACACCCCTTTATCATTTCTTATTGTTATCAAAGGCTGTTTACTCTGAAAACTTCTTAACTGCCTTCATAACAAGAGAAGTCAATGATTCAAAGTCTGATGAATTCTATGTGTGCTATTTATACTCCCAGTCAAGAAGCTCTTGGTCGTCTAACTGTATATCAGTGCATGAATTTATGGTACATCAAATAATGTTTCCCTTAGAGATTTCACTTGGCTGAGTTTGAAATTTGCATAAACATTCGTCCAACCTCTCTTCACCAGACTTTGAGGTTAAGACATTGCACATGGATAATAAATTGAAAGATTATTATCAGGGAACAACATTCCAAGCAGCTTCTAATTTAATGGCTAAAGCTTCTGTAATCATTTAAAAGAAAGTTCTCATTTTCTTTGATCTTCTATCAGAAACACAAGGTATTCTTAGTGCTATTGAAACCACCCTAAGTCAGGCTGGAAAATTATTCAAGGAAGGAAATCACATATACCATATTTGAAAGCCTTTAATAGAATTCAAGGAGAAACCCGGAGTCTGTAATTTTGTTTTTAACAGGCTGGAGATGATCTTCGTCAGGATATGCTTGTCCTGCAGATTATTCGTGTGATGGACAATATTTGGCTGCAGGAGGGCCTGGATATGCAAATGATCATTTATAGATGTCTATCCACAGGAAAAGGCCAAGGTCGGTATAGATTAGAAAGCTGTTTGACTTACATTATTTATCTCACGCATTCATCAGTAATATGCCCCCAGAGTTGCCACAGCTTTCATTTTAGATTACAAATTTTAAAATCCAAAGAACTAAACCTGGTCATTCTTCTTTTTTACAAAGAATTATTTTCAAAAACAATAAGCCAAAATGATTTATGTAAAGCATAATGTCCTTCTAGATATTAATTAGGACTCTTGACAACTCAAATGTTAACTGTAATATCCTTTTGTGTGTCCTTAAGGGTTAGTTACATTAATGATTAACTCATATTTGTTTCTCTCTTTCTAAGCTGATAATAGAAAAGTCTACTCATTCAAAAAATACAATTGTTGCCTATTAACACAAAATTTACAAAGTTGCAAATGCTTAAAGGAGTTCTGAAAATTCTAAATACATTATAAACATGCATTCAATTTCTAAAAGACTTTTGAGTAAAGTGTAATATCAACAGTCAAAGATGACCATTCATGCAAACTTAGAGCATACTTTTAGCATTTCTCTTCCTTAATAAAAGCCAGGCCACTAATATGGAAATATAATTACATTTATACACATTTTCAATGAAAATAATCCACCCTAATAATTACTCAAACATCAGAGGTAAAAGTTGTACTTAATTACAATCATGCTGAATTGAAGAAATAATTTCTAGGATATCATATAATTTTTTTTACATGGGGCCATTGCCACTTAGCATTTCATTAAATTAATTAGTATGAATTATAGCAGATGCATCTGCATAAACAAAGGGATAAAAATACCATAGAACTGGAAAGGGGACCTAGAACTATGTTGTCTTTTTTTTTTTTTTCTTTTTTAATTCAGACAGAACTACAGTTTAAACCCATCATCTCAAAAGAGAAACTGTCATTGCCTGGCCCTCCAGTTCCTGAGGTCCCACTGCGAGGCTCAGTACCCCAGCCAACTGTGACTCAAGATTTTGGAAACTAAGCATGGAAGCACCTCCTACTTAGCTTAGCTTGCAATTGGATACTTCAGGACTACTGTTACAAGCCATACTGCCCAATTACTTTGATTCTGATAATAGGGCCCTTGTTTCCATGCCAAGTATCCCACTCCTGAACTCCTTCTAAAGTTCTAGTTCCTAAAAGTCTTTTATTACTGCTACTCTGAGATCATTATTCCTTGAGTTTTTCTCTCCCTTTTCTCACGTAAATGACCTAATTCTTTCATATCCTAATATGTTTAAAGGGTAAGAATAAACCTTAGATGAAGCAAGCTGAGCTTTTTGGTGTCACGTGGATTACTTTTTCTTCAGAAATTGAATACAACACCAGCCTCAGTGGAATTCTTCAATTCCATCTACTCATTTCTCTGTTTACAATCATAGGAAGTAATGGAGGCTAAGACTTTTAAAGTTAATAAACTAATCCAGCAGAAATAACTCTAGACTTGCCCAAAGTTACAGATGTCATAAGACAGACAAATTATTCTTTCCCGCTATCTACCAACAATTTCTTTGGTTGTAAGGTTGTACTGGAAAGATACTTCTTCAAGAAAAATGGAGATCATTAAAGCAAATGTCTTTTTAAGAGATTAGTTTCCATTTTTAATCAGGTTCCAAGGCTTATTTAATATCTACTGTTGACATCCCTCAAGAAATGTCACAAAGTAAGATAGGGAATACTAAAACGACCTAAACAGGGCTGCTGCCCTTAAGGAGAGTATACTCCAGGCCACAAGTTTACATGGCTTTATCAACATTATTGTTGACTATAATTCTCATGACTACTTTGTATATGATGTTGTAGGAACTTTGGGAGAGATTATCAGAGCAGATAAAAATTCTTTAGGATTTATTTCATTGCTCTAAATTTGCTCCAGATTTGATGGACATAAAAATTACTTAGGAGAGTTGGAGCAGCTATATCTAGGACCCAAGCAGGATGCTATATCAGGCTCTTCACTGGGCAGGGGTGGGGAGGGGACAGAGGGTGGGGGACTGAGGCTCAAGTCTCAGTGATTGCAAAAAGCTGCTCTGGAGTTTCTCATGCACACCTTTTTGAGAACCACTGCCTTGTGTGATACCATCTTGAAAAGTTTTGTCCCTAAGAACCTTGCTACTTAAAGTATGACCTGTGGACGAGGAGCATTGACATCACCTGGGAGCTTGTTAGAAACTCAGCATCTCAGACCCTACTCCCACCCTACTAAATCAGAACCTACATTTTAACAAGATCCCCAAGTAATACATATGGGCATTAAATTTTGAGGAATCTGCATTAGAGAGCTATGGGAATGGAGCCACACATATTACTGTGCACAGAATTATGCTAGAAGTATTTAAAAAGTGTGTGATACATACTAGCTTAAAATGTATGAAATGTAATTTATGGTTTTAATTAATGAGCAGAATTTAGCCACCATGATTGTTATAAATTAGGTGCAAAGTTTTCTGGGTAGTCAACAATGAAAGATATGACAAATGGCTTGGGATTTAGCAATGATTAACTCCCTGAAGACAAATGTGGTCTGAGGAGTAACTGACATTGCTACAGCACCCTATCTAAAGGGTGCAGTAATCTAAGTCCTAATTTGGGGCATGGTCAGATGCAAGGTGGCAATGAGGCACGCAGGAACCAGGTAGAAGGTGGTTTTGTGTTAGGAAGTGTTAAATGGAGGAACTAGAAAAATGAGGGAAAATTTCAGGATTAGAAAGTAGAATTATATTACTCTTTTTAGAGTAATTATATTACTGTTAAATGCAGTGCTTTACATTTGCTATCTCACTTAATAAGCACAAGAAAACTAGCACAAGAGCCGAATACTGTTGGGGGAGAAGGGAGAAGTGTTATGATATTAAAGATATGCCCAGGATTTATCTCTGGGATGTTACATCTCCTTCTTTCTTTTTGTTTTTAACAAATAGATTTTAATAGGTTATTTTTGCAGCATTCAATTCCCACTTTCCATGTTTGTTTCTTTCTAATAAGGCAATGTATCAATAGATGCCTAACGGTCATGATTGGGCTGGGCTGGGCTATTGGATATTAAGAGATTAAGGCTGAAGAGAGAGAAAGAGAGAGAGAGAGAGAGAGAGAGAGAGAGAGAGATTAAGCCTGCAACCAGCTGCCACTGGCCAAATCCAGCACTGAGAAATGTTTTGCTTACCATTACAGTGATCTTCTTGTTTGTTGTTTAATTTGAATATTTTTAAGGGAGACCATGAAATAGTCAATTTTTAAAACTTAATCTTCTCTCTTTTCATATAGTTACGTTTATGTCCCTGGTCCCTTTGGGCATTTGTGTTTTCAACTCTTGCAGTTGTCAAGATTGTGGAAATCAGAAATTCTAGACTTTAATTTCTTTCAATGACTTTATTTATAGAACTGTGCATTACAGGTTGTTTTGTGGACATTAGTCCTGGGAGAATTTTAAATACTGGGTTTAAATTGCTGTTCTGTGCAGAATAAAAATCAGAAGGCTTGAAAATATTTACATTCCAATAACCTTAGGAACACAATGAAAAGAAGCCTTGATGGATGCATGGCTAGTGGGGCAAAGCTCCTATTGAAGTTCAATCAATAGATGCTCCCTTAAAAAGATTGTTATCATAGTTTCACTTTAATGCAGACTGAGAAGGAAGAAGCAGGTGGTTCTGTACATGTTCACTGCAGAGTTACTCTGTTCACTCCTAGAAATGAAACGTTGAACAGTGAAGCTTTTATTAACCTGAACATTGATTTTTATAATATATTTGAAATATTTGTCACGGAGGTTGTATTTGATTCACTTACATTATAAATATGCTTGTTACACAAGTTTGAATGTCCTCCCTTAAACTGTAAATGAATGCACAAGCCATATCTTAATTAATTCACTGCTCTATTGACTCAGTGGGGTTGCTGGGAGACCATCTAGATTTGCTCTCTACTGTAGTTCTAGAAAAAATATTAAAGCAGCTCTGATACATCTGATCCAAACACAAGTAGCTTCATCGCTCCCTAGGATTTAGGAAAAATTAGAAGCAATACCATCTAGGTAAAACTCCTTCAGAGAAGAAGGTTGGGAAATAAAAAGGGTAATCCGAGTAGTGCTGGCAACTATTGATGTTGTTACCTATATCAAGATGCCTTTCCTAAGTATCCCTCATCCTGTAAAGAAAGAAGTATTTCCATAATCTCTTTTTTATCAACCAGGATTGGTGCAGATGGTGCCCGATGCTATAACCCTCGCGAAAATCCATCGCCATTCTGGACTGATAGGACCACTGAAAGAAAATACAATCAAAAAATGGTTCAGTCAGCACAACCATTTAAAGGTGGATTATGAAAAGGTTTGTCCTTCTGCAGCAAATTTTAAATAACGTACTTAAATAAGGATATACTCTGGCTCATTAGATATTCTGATTTATGAAAAAGTAAATTAAGTACATCTTGAGGTCTGATTCATCAGCATAGTAATAATGACACAGTTTAAATGGTATATTACCTAGATAACAATTTCTGTGTCTGGTTTTCCCTCTGGGTGGAATTCCGGGCTATCAATAAAGACTCTCTTTGCTCAGCGGCTTCCCTTACAGCAATCTCACCTGAGATGATGCTCCTGAAAACTACCTCCTTCATGTTACCTGTGCCTATTTGTACACAACCTATACTTTCTATAAATCTCCCTCCTTCCATTGCAATGTATTTCTTCTTCCAAGTTCTATTTTTTCGTGCCTCATTCTTTCAATGTTTGCGGAATACCTAATAGAGTTTTTATTTTTTTGTATTTCAGAACTTTACAAAATGTATACTATTCCATTTGACTGCCAACATTATTCCCACTTTACCTTGGCATCTAGCCTGCAGTCTACAATTGTACAGGTTCCACCCTCTACCAGGGCTCCCAGATTAGGGGATGAGTTGGCTGGAGCCAGGCCTTGTTTCACTTGCCAAGGCATGAACTGGTACAGCTGCCCCAGAGGCAGGGGCACCTTTATGCTAATTCACACAAGGATGCAATATGGGCCAGCATTAGATTTGCTCAGAACTGTCCTGAGCACTAAACATCCCTCATTCTAGGAAACTCCTCAGTCCTGGGCAAACTGGAAGGCTTGGTCACCCTAGCTGGCCTCGGCCATGAAAGAGAGATCCAAGAGTTCATCTACTCCAGACTTCTGTGAGATTGGAATAGAGCAAAATACAGATTTTGGAGGCCAAGTAACAGGGAATTAGATGAGATTATCTAGAAATCTATTTTTTAGCCATTCCCCAAATTGTAACTTGAGTTAGGCACAAACCCCTGGAGTTATATTGTTTGGGGTGTTTCCATGTACATTTGATGTTCTTAACCACCATGTGAAGGACATATTTTATTATCTTCACTTTATAAGTAGAGAAAATCTAGACAGACAAATTAAAGACTTTCTCAGGCACCTGGGATACCTGGAAATAAGGTGTCCTGGCATGTAGTCCAGCCACGTGGTCTTCCACTCGCTAGTTGAGGAGGCCCATACCTGTGGCTCAGCCAGTCACTAGTGCTTACACTCATCGTTGCATCATCGATCAAAAGGATGAATACCCAGGAGACAGTTTTTTTGAAAAAAGAGTAATTTTGGCAAGAAACCTCTGTCCATTAAAGAGACATAAGCCACAACTAACTTAGTGGAATCTGCTTCTACCCGCACAAGCGTTCACTGGTATATACTGTACCAAAACCTTTTGGGGCATTAACTGGATGACATATTTGTAGGATAAACATAAAGTGTTACAGATATCTCAATGTAGTTTTTTCTGTGTTAAAAATTTCAGATATTCAAAAGTTAATATTTTAAATTTCTATGGGAATAGGCAATACTGGACCATATTGTTCCTTCTTCTTTTATCTTGAAAAAAGCTATCCACTATTGTACCTTTGCGACATTAAAAAATAACACTAAGAATCCTCTTTAATAAACTGAAAATTAGCTTTAACTGAATGAAGGTTATTTTCTCCCATTTCAACAAAAACACTCATTAGGCTAAAGAACAGATTGCTTCATGTTCTTCTGTAGCATATCAAGAAACAACCATTTAATCATATCCAGTCAACTGAGATGTAGAATTGGTTCTTGATTAGAAAATTTTGCTTTTTATCGTACTTTTACCATTACCTCTGTGTTTGCTCATTTTTTGTGTGTGTTATTATTTTTCAACCGATTAGGCCTTGAGGAACTTTTTCTATTCCTGTGCTGGCTGGTGTGTGGTAACGTTCATCCTGGGAGTCTGTGACCGTCACAATGACAATATCATGCTGACAAAGTCAGGCCACATGTTTCATATTGACTTTGGAAAATTCCTGGGCCATGCACAAACATTTGGAGGGATAAAAAGGTCAGTGCTCAAATAATGTTTATTAATGTAATTAAGCAATCTCCCAGAGTGATATATAACATGTAATGGCGTAGAAGCCCAGCAGATGACTTGTTCCCCATCTCTCAAATTCCCCAAGATAATGTAAACATGATTATGTATCTAATAACATTGAAGGAAAGATTTTTTTCGATAGACTGTTAATGGAACAAATTAGGTTTCCTCAAGTTGTTAGTAGACTAAATTGGCCTTCTCCCACAGGATACTAATACTGCTCCAGTCTGAATTGTACGAAATATGATATGTTCATTTTCTTATAAACCTTGAATGGACAACGAGGCCTGAGTTTGTGGTCTCAATACATCTGGTATATTGCCCATAACAATCACCAGCCTGGTCTACATGTAAAATGAGCACACTTCCTGCACTAAATTAGGCTTGAATTATTCCAGAAATATTTAGTAAGCATCTACCATTCAAGACTCTGGGGATACAACAAAGCAGATACAAACCCTGATCTCTTTCTAGTAGGGATGACAGACATTAAAAAAGATAACACGAGGAAATGAGGAGTTTCATTTCTTACTAAGAAACTAAAGCAGAGAAATGGGATAGAAATTAACAGGGGCAGGGATGCTCTTTTAAAGAGGCCTCCTTAAAGAAATGAGAGATAGCTGTATAGTGAGTAATCACCTTGTGGAGATCCATGAGAAGAGTATTCCAGGAAGAGAGAACAGCAAAAATAACAGCCATTAGTATGGACTAAACAGGCATGTTCCAGTGACAGCAAGAAGGCCTGGGGGCTGGAGGTGCAATAAAGAGGGACGGGTAGTAAAGGGTTTGGTGGAGGCCAGATCAAGTAGGGCACTGAGGACATGGTGCAGAGGTTGGCTTTTACTTTACGTTCAGAAGCAAACCATTGATGGATTTCAGTGGATTTCAAAGCTCTTGGCTGCTGTCCTGTCAAGTAATGAGACCAGTTAGAAGGCTATTGCAATAGTTAAGGCAAGACCTTAATGGTAAAGAAGTGGCAAAAACTGACAGGTTCAGAATATATTTTGGAATCTGAACCACAGGACCTGCTAATTGATTGGCAGTGGCAGTCATTAATGAGCTGGGAAAGTGGGCCCGGTAAGTAGAAGAAGAAAGGAAAATATTCAAGGATGACTCCTGGATTTTTGTTCTTAGCAAACAATTATATCATTTACTGAAAAGGAAAAGACTGGTGGTTGAATAGGTTTTTGTTTTATTTGAGCTGGGGGCAAGGGAACCAGAAATCTAAGACTAAAAGTCCCTTGCTCCAAAAAAGCATACTTCATATTAAAGTAGAAATGGGATCAGACCATTCCAAAGACTAATCAGTCACTTTTAACTAAAAATAGCTTTTCAAAAGAGGAAATAAAAGTCTCCTACAATATAACAAGATGAATTTTCACCAGATGGTCATAATCTGGTATTAAAATGCCAATATAAACTACATAATAAGGTTTAATTCTTATAAACTGATAGCTTCTATTTTGTGGAGGCATACAAATGGAATTGTCTCACTCTTTATTATTTTCAGTTACATTGCCTTCTATAAGGAATAAGCTCAGGAAGAGTCACCACATATTCATTCATTCCTTACACATCTGTTGAGGATGGTCTGTGTGCCAAGCACTGTGATAAACCTTGGGGATACAAAGATGAATAATACACATTTACCACCTCAGTGGGGCTTACTCTTTCTTTAAAATACTGGGAAGACAGACACATAAATAATTACTCCAGAATGTGGTGAGGGCAGAGACAGAGGTATAGACAATTAGAACATCACAGAGGAGGGATACCTGGTATAAAGGACAAATGTTAATTAACATATATGAGCATATTGCATAATTTACTCATTTAACACTTTCCCTAAATCCACTCTTTCCTAGAAATTTAAAGATTAAATTAAAACTGTAACATTTTTATTTATTTTGCTGTATTGTCCACTGCGAATTCGGGTTAACCCCCTTATTCATTTATTCGACCAGCATCTGTGTTGACCATGGGGGTGGTTAAAAGATGCATAAAGATATTCCAGCTCTACAGAAAAAGTTTCAGTTGGGGAAACTTACAAAGTAAAGAACAAGTTACTGGGGCTTCCCTGGTGGCGCAGTGGTTGAGGGTCCGCCTGCCGATGCGGGGGACATGGGTTCGTGCCCCGGTCCGGAAACATCCCACATGCCGCGGAGCGGCTGGGCCCGTGAGCCATGGCCGCTGGGCCTGCGCGTCCGGAGCCTGTGCTCCGCAACGGGAGAGGCCGCAGCAGTGAGAGGCCCGCGTACCGTAAAAAAAAAAAAAAAAGAACAAGTTACTAAACAATATAGTAAGTGCTATAATAGAGATATGCACCAAGGTCTGTAGAAAAGATGGAGCCCAATTGTTTGTTTGTTGATGTTACAGCAGCTACTGCTACTTCTGAAGTGCAGCAATTTAACTCTATCTTATGCAACCGTTATGGAGGTCCTGAAAATGTGCCCAGCACAGAGCCTCACTTATAGTAGGTTCTTAATATTGTTTGCTGAATTAGTCAGCCAATAAACTATTCACAGGTCAGCCTTCAACCTTTCAATAATTATTAATTGGATGAAAGAAAATGAAGTTGGTCCTGTCTTCCCTTGAGATTATTGATTATTGAGCACCAGCTAAGGAGGCCAACTGCAGCGTTATTACCCATTTGGATTATTGTTTGCAGGATTCTGTCTCCACCAATGGCTATGTAGGACTCATTGGCAATGTCTCCTTGGATTTCTTTCTTGATACTGATACTTCTGCCCTGAGTTTCTTTAATGGTTAAACTGAACTATGTCTACTCCCTATTACTCACTATATATTTTGAATTATAGGCAGCATCTAATAATTTTCTTCAAAGTCTCTTTCAGTTGTTTCTGGGGTTCATTTGATTGTTGATTCATTAGGCAACTGATGTCTTCCATCCTAGGTCCGCCGGTTGTTCTTCTTTGTTGCTAGGTGGACAAAGGTCTCATAAATCAGGCCTCTGAACCCCCCTAGGAAAAATGAACATTCTTATTTGTACTACACTTATTACATATAAAACTTATCTCTAGAGAAAAGCCAGCTCCACCTAACTTCTTCTGTACACATACTAGATATATTAATAAACACTCCTTAATATACAAAGCCAGGTTTGTAAATCATGCCCTATGACTATCCTGATCTCCCATAACCTAGCAAGGCCATATAAATGCCCCAGTAATAAACAGCAATAAGCCAGGATCATACTCCTTAACATAAAATGCAGCACCCGCAGGGAGTAAAGAGCATATGTATCCCAGACACATGTGTTTCTCCTATTGTCTACTCCTTAAAAACATGGGGAAGGAAAGTATTTGTGTGACTTTTTATGGTTTAGAAAGTGTCACTAACATACATTAACTGATTTTACTTCATAATAAGTAAAATTGCTCAACCTCACATAAATACAGTTTCCAGTTGTGGATAAATTTGGGGTTGACAAAAAGAAATCACATACATAACATAAAATCCCTCTCTAATAAGATTTAACCCTTAGCCAAGGATACAGAACTTAAGAATGGAAATTAGCAGGCCAACAAAGCGAAAGCAAATGCAGTGTATCTGGGGAGAGATTTTCCCTTGGTTTCCTTAAGAGGAAGCAGCAATGAAGTGGTATTGTCCTTACAAGGAAGATCTTGAGAAATAAAGGGATTTCTTGCTGGGTCATTGCCCTTTTGTACTCATGCTTGCATCATCATTCCAGAACATCTTACACTAATCATCCGTGTGGTCCTGTTTAAGACATGTTTATAAACATTGGGCTGTCCTGATTTTTGAATTATGTGGAGTCTTCCCAGCAACACTCTCATTAGGAGTCTTTGCTCAGGTTTCCCTGAACCACTGCTCTTAATTCAGTTTTCCAGAAATCTGGAAAGCCCATCTTCATGCTTAGACCAAATCTGAAGCTCTAACTTTCTAACTTTGAAGAAAGAAAAAAAAATTACATCTCAGTTATGAATTTGAAGGATTTCACATCTTGTATAGAAACAAGAAGTTCTTCCTTATTGGTTTTAATTATGAGATTAGATGAAGAGGATTTACACCAGCAGATTAAATCACAGGACAGTTCAGCCCCAGCATTACTTAATGATTCTGGGGAAAAAAATGGCTAATCCCTACAATGAAAACAATGAGAAATTTCACCAACTTTCTGAAACCAGTTGGTTTTTCTTTTGAAGTATTGCCTAATTATTATCTTCACTTCTTTATTTTCTCTTACAGAGATTCAAATTAAAGTGGTTAACAAATTATACATCCACAATTTTTCACTCAAAGTTCCCCTGTAACAATGATTTCCATATAGTAATTTTTTCATTGCATAAAAGATATTATTGTAATAAACTCTAAATTTCCACTCAGTAATTTCTTGACGGTGACTTTCTTTTACAGAGGAGGAGAAATTAAGGAAGGCCTTTATTGGTGATGTTTATTGTTCTCCTAACTCATTGTTTCATACTTTTGTTTTTTCAGACTATATTTCCAGTCTGTATAGTCTTTCACTTTGTAATGCCAGACTTGCATGAAGTCTTTCTTGCAGCCTTATTTCTAGATAATTTTAGAGGCTGTATGAGCAGTAGTTAAAGGCAGGTACCCTGGAGATAGACTATGCTTTTTTCTTTTAATCCCTTACTATCATTTTTGAAGATTAAATTAATTGATATACATAAAATGCTTGGAAGAGTTCCTAGCACTGAGTAAAGGCTCTATAAATGTTTGTTGGAATTAATTATAATGTAAGTATTCCAAATGAAGTGACAAGAAATGAGATTGCATCTTTAGGTAATTATTGTTTCTTTTTGTTCAAAGTTATCTAAATATCTTATTTTGGTACTTTTTAAAGTACTTTTTTCATACTTTTTAAAGTACTTTTTTGGTACTTTTTAAATTTATAAATTGAACTTCTCTGACTTTGAAGTTTGTTGACTGATAGATTAGATTGCACTATTAGGTTTATTTGGATCGTAATGTTTTTCACCAAGTCACGTTTGACTTCTGATGTAATTTTAGACATGAGCAGAGGTGTGCTGGAGCTGGCTTACACTGGCTTGGGAGAGCCTGTGATGTGTATTCTTTCTCAACTCCACACTCAATGACATTCCACTGATGGCCTGAAATCAGCCATGGTGGGAGAATATACACCATGGAAATTGGCAAATGTCACAAATCAGAGCTTTTTTTTTTCCTAAAAGAAGTAAGTGAGCTGGTTATTAAATATTTACCACCACACTCTAGGACATAAATCCATTTAAAACAGATGAAAAATCATTCCAGAATTCTGTCAAACTCTGTCCTTTTCCTATTAAAATATATACACCTGGGTGATCAAAATATTATATATCTAAAAAAATATATATTATATATCTGTCTTTTTAACAACATGATTTATACCTGATTTTCAAGTTTTACCCCAACAGATCAACAATCACCTAATATAATTGATCTCAGAATTTTCATCTCAATATTAGTCATAAAAATTATCTGTATCTATAATCGTTTTGACACTGTCTTCCATATTTAATTACCACTAATTTAAAAATGTTTAATGTTTAAGCTCTAATTTGAGTATTATATTATTTATATTCTAAATATCCTCAATTTAACCATCTTTGGGAAAAAACTCCCTTAGCAGATTAAAAGATTAAGTTTTGTCTTACTCCAGTCATTCTGGTTTAGTACAATATTCATAGTAATCCAAATGCCATATAGGTATTAATGATCTCCCACATGCTTTAATTACTACCTTAGTGTTCTTTGAAATTAGATGTTTCACTGGTCTGTTTTCACAAGACTGTTTATTAAGAAACGCTCTGGTTCCTTTAACTCAAAGCAGGTTTCAATTTCATCTGAACTTAAAGAAGAAAAACACACTATCTAATACCTTTCCAGCTGTGAGTACCATAAGAACATCTTTGTATCATAAGCGCCTAGCTAGTGCCTGACATTTAGCAGAGGCTCAATTTTGGTTAATTGAAGGATCACTACAAAAATGCCATACAATTTACTTTTCTTGACCTGAGAAGCAGCAGTTTTTCTGAAGATAAAATTATTAAGAATTTGCCATATTCTGTTATTCTAACTGGAAATTTACCAAGGGATTGTTTTACCTGATGGTCACTTTACATGTGGGAGTCTGGTGGATGAGACTCAAAATTTGATGCATACTACCTCATAACCATTTAGGATGGCTAGTATCAAAAAACAGAAAATAAGTTTTGACAAGGATGTGGAGAAATTGGAACCCCTGTGCAATGTCAGTGGGAATATAAAATAGTACAGCTACTGTGGAAAACAGTATGGCTGTTACTCAAAAAATTAAAAATGGAATTACCATATGATCCAGCAATTCTGCTTCTGGGAATATACCCAAAGGAATTGAAAGCAGAGTATCAAAGAGATATTTGTACAACCATGTTTATAACAGCATTATTCACAATAACTAAAATGTGGAAGCAGTCCAAATGTTCATCAATGGATGAATGGATAAGCAGAATATGGAGTATACATACCATAGACTATTATTCATTCTTAAAAGGAATAATTCTGACACATGCCACAGCATGGTTGAATTCTAAGGACATTACACAAAATAAGGCAGCCTCAGAAAGACAAGTGACTGTATGATTCCGCTTACATGATGTACTTAGAGTAGTCCAAATCATAGCTACAGAGATACAGAAACTAAGGTGGCGGTGACCAGGAGCCTTGGGGAGGGGGGAATGGGGAGTTATTGTTTAATGGGTATAGAATTCCAGTGTTAAGAGATGAAAAGAATTGTGGAGGTGAATGGTGGTGATGGTTGCACAACATTATGAATATATTTAATACCACAGAACTGTACACTTAACAATGGTTTAAGATGGTACGTTTTATGTTTTATGTATTTTACCACAGCGAAATAACTGAAAAAAAAATTTGGTACACTGTAATTTTCACAAAGGCCTTCTCCAGTCACAAAGTCAATCTCAGGCAAACTACTCCTAGCATTTGAATAGGGCTTTGGATTTTCCAAAGCACTCTCACTATTTCAAGAAATGAAGTTTATTTTGTCATTCCCATCTTCTTGCTGTTGTTTTTCCCTCTTCTACTTCAATTTATCATTCCATTATGCTTTATCACCTGCTTTCTTTTGAGTAACTTCCTTTATATTTACCTCCCTCCCATTATAAGTAAAAAAAAACAGTTTCTCTAATTAAAAACCCTAACCACCCAACCATGAGTTTTCTTCAAAAAGAGACTTGCAGATTTTCAGATGAAAAAAGTGAAGGGTGCTTGAGAAAGGAAGAAAAGTTTGTGACACAAAGGGAACAAAGAGAGGGAAAGAGGGAAGGGGAGAGAGAAAGCAATTTAAATAGTGTAAGGATTTTGCTTTCCTGCACCCAATGAGAACAAAGCATGCTTAAGATGGCAGACATGAGTGCTGACTCCTTAGCTGGTCTAAGGTACAATGTGCCTGTCAATATAAGCGTCTCATAGCCCTGAGTCTGAGTCTAGTTTTTGAAGAAAGACTACAGATATCTCCTAAACATGAACCTAGTATTAGAACTTCTTCTGGTACCCAAATGAAGAAACAGTACCTGCTTCTGTGCTGGGGGAGACACTCCTGATATTAAACTTAGTAAGAGATAAAAGGTCCATTTCAAGCTTTATACATAAATATTGATCATGCATATGGTAACTTTAAGAGTGATTTAAATGTTTTCAGAGTTAACTTGGGCTATTCTTGATTTACACCTTCAACCTGATTTTAAAACCTTATCGTATTTAAAATGCAATACTACCATTCATTGTCACCCAAGCATTATAGCATTAATAATCTTTTCCCTATATCCAGACTAATTTCTGTTCCAAGCATACACTGGAATTCCATGCAAAGCATAACTGTACACTTTCCCTTGAACTCAAGCTCAAGGAGGGGGAAACATGGGAATTTGGAGGAGCTGACCATTCTGTTGCCATTCTCATAAAATCCTGATCTACTCTAAACTCACACCCAAAATATCAGACTTAGGAAAGTAGGCCTTGTGAAGAGGTAGTTGTTTTAACTACCCTCTTCAAATAAGAGAGACAGTGTACCTGAGCCTGGGAGGAACTCCAGAGTCAGTATCTAAAGTTATTAAGCAGTGAAAGATCAGGGACCTCCCAGAGTCTAACTTAGGACCCACAGTGTATTTATAAAAGAGACTAGACCAGGGAAAAAACATGTTTTACACTTAAGAGATTATTGGTGAGGGTCTCCTTAGTTAATAACTGCTGAGAGCTTGGAGCTCTCACAGGGTGTTAAGTGTTATTTTTGTAATAGTACATGCACCCTTATGTTCTTATTATATTGCACATATGAGGTTTCTTGTGTTGTCTAATTATACAAGGTTCTATCCTATCCAATGGAGATTCCAAAAGTGCCTTCTCAATTAACTCATGGATATGAGACAAGAGACTTGTGTTCTTTCCGTTGGACAGCAAAATGTGCTCTCTGAAATGCAGGTCATTTGTGATATCAGGAAAAGTGTAGGCTTAAACATTGCCCAGTGTACTCTGTAGTCATTTATTTGTATGCTAATATCACCATTCACTATGATGGGAGTCTGCAGCTTTTAGAAATCTTTAAAACAATATATTTTAATGTTACTATGATATTTCTCGGGGACAAAACATTTTTAATTCATGAAATTAATAACAATTTCAATAATAAGCGTAAAATGTGCCTCATTACTGAGTCCCACATTTCAGTTCAGGGTACAAATACATATTCAGCCCTCGAGACTTTCAATGTCGATTTGTATGTGTCCATTTACAGGCTTTATCCGTTGCTCGAGTAAATATTAGATGAACTATCCTATAAAAGGAAGAAATAAGTATGTTCACAGAGCACAGAAGACAGATTCTATCATGCATCCTTGCTTGAGTTCTCTGTCTTTCCAGTCCTCTCTCCATATCCCCTGCCTACATCACCAATACTGAAACACATAGCTTTTCTCAGATTGTGGTGAAATATCACCGGGAGTGGCAGAAAGCAGTGCTCCTTAGTGTGGTGCTGTGTCATCCAGTATATGGGATCAGATTCTAAAAGGAAAAGTCAAAATTACCCTTTAAAGCCTTATCAATACTTGATATACATTAGCTTAATTAATCCTCACAGTAACTCTTTGCAGTAGCTACTGTTATTTTCTCTAATTTACGAATCACAAACTAAGACAGAAGTCTACATTGTTATAGTCCACTTTGGGAAGGTGCCATGTAGGAATCTGGTAATTCCATTTCTCAGTAATTCCAACACACTGTTTCCTCTTCAGCATTGGGAAAGATGGCTGTTTCTTTAGTTAGTACCAGATGACATAGTTATCCGCATTTATGGCCATGATATATATTAAATTCATGTCTTTAACAACTATAATCAAATGTGTTGCAAGATGGTTGCATGATGGGAGGCATTCAAACATTAAAACCAGGTGTTATGATAGCAGGGCCACTCTCCTATCTATGGGCAATATGCTCTTTTATGACTGAAGAATCAGGCACAATTGCTCACTCTCTTTTAATTTTTTTCTTACATTAAAAAAATACATCTAATAGGAATCATTAATCTAATAGAAGTTAAATGCTCATGGGATGTGACTCCAGTTTTCAGCTCGCCAGGGACTGTTTTGTTGAACTCAGTATGGCCAAAGACCACCCTGAACTGTTGGGATGAAGCCCAGTGGTACTATTTAGACTGCATAATTCACATATAAGGAAGTTGCTTCTGTGAATAATTATGTCCTCAAATAGCTTATGTGCTCGATACTTTAAAATCAAACATCAATTCATTTTTCAAGTAAGTACATATTTGTTTAAGGAATAGTTCAATAAATGAAATAATGCTCATTTTAAGGATATAGCACTTCTGCTATTTCAGAGCTCATCCATTACAGTTAGCATGCTTGGTCCATTACCTTAATAATGTATTTCAGAATAGGGCAGTCTCCACTGTGAGGGCTAGTGGCACTGAGCAGCCTAGCACTGCAAGAAAGCATTGACACAACAGGGCAGATGTTGTCCTCAGTTTCAAATGGGCCATCCTCATCCCACAATACTTATCCTCACAGGGTAAACCTCAGATCTCTCCAACCCATTATTTACTACTACTTATTTTATTTTTTATTTTTTTAACATCTTTATTGGGGTATAATTGCTTTACAATGCTGTGTTAGTTTCTGCTTTATAACAAAGTGAATCAGTTATACATATACATATGTTCCCATATCTCTTCCCTCTTGTGTCTCCCTCCCTCCCACCCTCCCTACTACTACTTATTTTAGACAGACAACCACACCTCCTACTTTTTTGGGGAAAAATAAAAAGAAATAGAACAGAGCCTGCTTTTGTACTCAGTACAAAACTCACAAACTTACATCTGCATATAAACTTCTTTCTTGTGATAATAGAAGATTAGTCTTTCATTTCTAAAGCCAATACCTCCATCTGTGCTTTGGAACCATTTCCCTCCCATCTTCTTACATACATTATGCTATCAATAATTCATTTTTCCTTGTGTTCCTCTCCCATTTATTTATTTATTTATTAGCCACACTGTGCGGCTTGTGGGATCTTAGTTCTCCGACCAGGGATTGAACCTGGGCCACAGCAGTGAAAGCTCCAAGTCCTAACCACTGGACCACCAGGGAATTCCCTCATCTCTCTTTTAAATAATCCTGTGAAATATGCTTATCGCTCCACAGTTTAACCTTGCCCCCAAAAATTAGTTTCTATGCCATTTTGCTCACCTTCCCAAATTTCCTGAAGGAGGTTCTAAACTCCTGGTCTCCTTTTCTTACCTCCTATTCCATAACCACTTCAATCTGACTTTATTCTTCATTACTTGATAAAATCAATGATGACCATAATGCTAAACCCAACAATATTTATTCCTCATTTTACCTAATTTAGCAGCAGATTTCAACAGTGTTGACTATTTCTTCTTCAAAATACCCTCTTTGCTTGCCTTCTATGATGCATTATCACCCTCTAGTTTTTCTCCCCTACTCAGTGTTCAATGCAGGATGATTCCCTTCTGCCAAGCCACTAGATGTCAGATTCCTGAAGATTTATCTTAGTCCTTTTCTCTTCTCACTGTACTGTCTCCAGCAAACTGGTATCAGTCACATCCAAGGCTTCTATCAATATTTATTTCCAGATGTCTTATACAAACTTTAATTAAACATTTTATTTTGAGATAATTGTAGATTCACATGCAGTTTTAAGATGTAATACAAAGAGATCCCATGTGCCCTTTACCAGTTCCCCCCAATGGTAACATCTTATAAAATTACAGTACAATATCATGACCAGCTTATTAATATTGATACCATCCAGATACAGAACAGCTTCATCACCCCCAGGATGCTTCATGTTACCCCACTTCCCTCTCACCCCCCGATCCCCCTCTATCCTTAACCCCTGGCAACTACTAATTTGTTCTCCATTTCAATAATTTTGTCATTTCATATATTCATTAATGCAAACACATACTTACTTGTCCTAAAATGAAATTATATACCATTTAGAAAGGAATAAATGCATAGCCTTTGGGATTAAAAAAAAAAGGAGAAGAATTCTTAAAAGAAAAAAATTTTTATCCTGATCCCTTGGTATAACGACATCAGTTGAGAGAGAGAGAAATAGAAAAGATATCCAGAAGTGGGAAACTATACAGGTAAAAGGTACAGAAGCATGAATAGTTAGGACTTAGGCAGGTAATAGTAAGACCACTTATCTAGAAACAAAAAAAAAAAAGTAGGATAGTCACAACAAGAAATTTCTCGTTTATTTGCACAGCTATAAATGAGAGATTTTCAACATTTTATTCAGAATGCAACATAGTATAGATTCTAAGAGACCAAATCGTTTCCAATCTTCCCTCTTGCCACAGCCAATTTATATCTCAGGTTTATAAGTCCTACTTAAACTTCAGACACAGGCTCCAGTACCCTAATTCTGTAACCTAGGATTAGGTTCGCATTTGAGTAGATTGATAAATCACGTACCAGCTGCAGCTCTTACAGCCTCTAGGGATGGGATAGGATTCTGTTTCACACGTGAGGCTTCTTTCCATTTCTAGAAAAGTTTTAGTCTAATTCTGAGTTATTTTTTAAAATTGCTCAGAAGTGAGCCATGCAAATCATACAGAAAAGATGCAGCATTTTAAACTATGGTAATAATTGAAACACAGCTAAACTTGGGTTCTTCAGTATTATTATTAGTTTATATTTTCTCTAACGGATATGTTTCCTTTGTGTATTTGACTCTCTGCTATAATGTTTCTTCATCTGATTTATAATGGTGGTTACCGTGGAAGAAGGAAATGTGTTATCACATGAACTTAAGCATAACTACAAAAACTTTCCGAGAGAAATCACTTTGATCAAACATACTTTTCTCTATTGAAAAGAAAAGCATATCTATTAAGTTAGAAAATTTCAGGAAGTTGTAAAATTTAGTGCTCTTTCAAAATTATTTCAAAAGTTTCATTCAACGTAGCAAATATACAACAGTATAGAGAGTAAGAAAAAAGAATTGGAAAACTTTTATATACAAAATAAAGATTTTATTCTGATTATGGAAGTCTAGGATATTGCTAAAACTCACTAAAATGTTAGCAGTAGTGATGACTCTGTGGGTGAGTGATATGTAAAAAATGCTACCAAATTCAAAGGTCCACTTAAGGGCTTATGCAACCAAAGAGGTTACATGGAAGAGCTGGGAGTAAATTAAACTTTGAAGGAAAGATGGGATTCTACAGATGGCATTTTTGAAGAGAAAAGGAGATTTAGCTTCGACTAGGTTCAGCTCTAGAACATTTTTATTAGTTTGGGGACTAGTTAGAGTATTTAAAATTTATTGAGTGTTTACTATGTGCCAGGCTATGTTCTAAGTACTTTTACATGCTTTAACTCATCTAATCCTCTCAGCAATCCCAGTAGTCAAGTGCTCTTATCCCCATTTTACAGAGGAAGAGATTGAGGCACACAGAGGATAAGTAACTTGCTGAGGGTTGCAGAACTACTAAGTGGTAGAACATGATTTGAAGCCTGGCTGGCAGGCCTGCAGTCTGTGCCCTCTGCATAGAACCTCATATAGCCATTCACAAGTGTATAGTCCTCTCTGTGTCAGGCCTTTGTGTATATGTTCTTAGTTAATCCTCACAGCAATTTGAAGAGCTAGGTTAGGTATTGCTTGTCCATTTCAGAGATGAGGAAACTGAGATCCAGCAGGTCCAGGATTAGAACCCATGCTGTATCTCATGTTTTCAACATCTGTGCTCCCAGCTTGGCCAAAGTAAAGGGCTGTAAAGTAAATTCATAGCATACAGGCTAGATAAGTCAATGTAGGCCAAATATAAAAGGATTTTGAGCAAAAATTTTAAAATTTGGACTTGATTCTTAAGAAATTCCTCAGTGTCTAGGTGCTCAGTAAATTTTCTTGAATGAATGAATGAATGAATGAATATAAAGCTAAGTGGGGAAATTATTACATCAGCTTCTCCTCCAGACATTTAGTGGTAGCATGGATCACACAATAAAATTTAAAAACCACAGCCAGACAGAAGTAGCTTACTTATTTTCATCAAAATACTTTGCCTGCAATTAGATTCCACTGCCCCAGATGAGCTACAAAATACCTGAGTTGTGGCTTTCTGATTTGAATATACACACTTCTGAAAGGTCTGGTTAACTAAGTTCAATTAGTGAGATTTCCAGCTCTACTGAAACAGGAGGAAAGGGGGCAGGACACAACCTTTGAAAGAATGACATAGCCCAAGGACATCACATAAACTGATTAGAACCAAATGGGTCCAAGATGGCAGAGAAGTAGATTTCTACTAGACCTTGAACCTCAGTATACGCTCATTGTAACACATCAGCAAGCTAAATGACACACCCACAGGAGCCATGACAGTTCCAAGATTGACCATAAGGATCAAAAAGTGAGCGGTGGCCCAATTCCTGGAAATCCCCGCCCATTCCTGAAATAGCTGGAATACTCCTCCCACTCATTAGCCTATGAAATTACCCACCCCTGTAAAAACTAACAACCCCATACCCTGGTGCCACTCTCACTTTCTGAGATGGCCCACGCTCTGTCTGTGGAGTGTGTTTCTCTCTAAATAAATCCACTTCTTACCTATCACTTGTCTCTCACTGAATTTTTTCTGTGATGAGACATCAAGAACCTGAACTTCCTTAAGTACTGAAACCAGCTGTGTGATCTCAGTTGCAAGACACTGGGTTTTGGCCGGGTTCGAGTCCCGGTTGCATGGGTTCAAGTTCCAATCAGGGTTTTGGCCAGGTTCAAGTTCCGGCCTCGGGGGTTCAAGTCCCAATCTGGGTTTAGGCTGAGTTCGAGTCCCAGCAAGTGGGTTCAAGACCCAATCTGAGGTGCAGTTTCACTACTATGTTTTTATTAAAATAGCTAAGCATAGCAACAGTAAAGAAGACAATTATCCTTGTAGTTCCCTGGTGGCCTAAGTTAGGACTCCAGGCTTTCACTGCTGAGGCCCAGGTTCAATCCCTGGTCAGGACACTGAGATCCTGCAAGCCCCACGGCATGACAAAAAACAAACAAACAAACAACTATATACATATATACACATATATACATAAAATTAACCAAAAAAATTCAGAGGCTTCCTCAATAATCCTTGACTTTTCTCAGTTACTGCTTGAACTGAACTTAGTTATATCTAGGCTGCTAGGCTCAAATTTTAAAATGTCTTCAATTCATTCAAAAATCTTTATGGACTTCCGGCCTCTGCCGCCGCCGCCGCAAGCTGAGGGCCGAGAGAGTTGGGTGGCGGGCGCGACGGTCCCCGCGCAGCCGTGGACTGGCTCATGGGGATCGAGAAGGGCTGGCACTTTTCACCCAGTAGCGTGGTCCTCCATCTGATCTGTGCCCAGCTCTGGAGCAGTGTTGAAATTAGCTGGAAACCCCTGCTGCTCCCCTTCCTCTTGCATCTTCTGAGTTACATCATGTCTGGTGCTCCCATCATGCAGGGTTGGCTCTCCAGGGTTTCCGGTCAACCGGGCTGGTGAGCCTGAGAACTGGCATTTCCGACAGGCTCCCAGGTGATGCTGGACCAGGAGCAGGTGGGGAAGCAGCCATGTAACTGTGTGGAGGCCTCATGGGCATGGAAGCATGTGAGCTGCACGCCCCTCGCGGAGTGTCTGCCGCCTACACAGCACTGTCGATGCTGGGGCAGGACGGGTCTTTTTGTGGGACCTCCACCCACAAGACACCGGGAGCACCCCTCACTGGGAAAACTTCAGACATTCTTACACATGCTTTTTCAGAGAATAGAGGAGGAAATACTACCTAACTAATTCAGTGAGGCTAAAATAAGACAAGAACCTAACAAGAAAAGGACAATTGCAGAGCACTGTCCTCTGTGAACACAGATGTAAAACTCCCTAAGAAACTATTAGCAAAATGAATCCGGCAATATATAAAAAGAATAACAGGTCATAACCCAGAGAGGGTTTTTTCCCAGCAATCTAAGCTTACCTGACCTTTGAAAATCAGTCAGTATAATCCACCACATTAACAGAATAAAGGAGAAAAAAAAATCTCAATTAGATGTAGAAACAGTGCATGGCAAAATATTCACATAAACAATCAGCAAACCAGGAATAGAAGGGAATGTTCTCAAGTGGTAAAGGGCACCCGGAAAAAATCTAGAGCTCATATCAAATGTTCAGTTGAAAGACTAGACTGAACATCTTGCCCTGCGATCAGGAACAAGGCAAGGATGCTCTCTCTCACTACTTCTGTTCAGCACTGTGCTGATGGTCTTAGCTGTGCCATGAGGCAAAAAAAAAAAAAAAAAAGAGAAAGAGAGAAGAAGAAAAAGAAATAAAAGGTATAAATGTTGGAAAGGAAGAGGTAGTTTGTTTGGGAAATAACAGGGTCATATATACTTATAAAATTATAGGAAACTGCAAAAAGTCCAAGAAGAAGATATAAAAATTGGAAATATTTATGCACCCAACATAGGAGCACCTCAATACATAAGGCAAATACTAACAGCCATAAAAGGGGAAGTCTACAATAACACAATCATAGTAGGGAACTTTAACACCCTACTTTCACCAATGGACAGATCATCCAAAATGAAAATAAATAAGGAAACACAGCTTTAAATGATACATTAAACAAGATGGACTTAATTGATATTTATAGGACCTTCCATCCAAAAACAAGAGAATACACATTTTACTCAAGTGCTCATGGAATATTCTCCAGGATAGATCATATCTTGGGTCACAAATCAGGCCTTGGTAAATTTAAGAAAATTGAAATTGTATCAAGTATCTTTGCCAAACACAACCCTATGAGACTAGATGTCAATTACAGGAAAAAATCTGTAAAAAATACAAACACCTGGAGGCTAAACAATACACTACTTAATGACGAAGTGATCACTGAAGAAATCAAAGAGGAAATTTTAAAAACCTAAAAACAAATGACAATGGAGACCCGACAACCCAAAATCTATGGGATGCAGCAAAAACAGTTCTAAGAGGGAAGTGTATAGCAATACAATCCTACCTTAAGAAACAGGAAACATCTCGAATAAACAAGCTAACCTTGCACCTAAAGCAATTAGAGAAAGAAGAACAAAAAAACTGCAAAGTTAGCAGAAGGAAAGAAATCATAAAAATCAGATCAGAAATAAATGAAAAAGAAATGAAGGAAATGATAGCAAAGATCAGTAAAACTAAAAGCTGGTTCTTTGAGAAGATAAACAAAATTGATAAACCATTAGCCAGACTCATCAAGAAAAAAAGAAGACTCAAATCAATAGAATTAGAAATGAAAAAGGGGAAGTAACAACTGACACTGCAGAAATACAAAAGATTATGAGAGATTACTACAAGCAACTTTATGCCAATAAAATGGACAACCTGGAAGAAATGGATAAATTCTTAGAAATGCACAACCTGCCAAGACTGAATCAGGAAGAAATAGAAAATATGAACAGACCAATCACAAGCATTGAAATTGAAACTGTGATTAAAAATCTTCCAACAAACAAAAGCCCAGGACCAGATGGCTTCACAGGCAAATTCTATCAAACATTTAGAGAAGAGCTAACACCTATCCTTCTCAAACTCTTCCAAAATATAGCAGAGGGAGGAATACTCCCAAACTCATTCTACAAAGCCACCATCACCCTGATACAAAAACCAGACAAGGATGTCACAGAGAAAACTACAGGCCAGTATCACTGATGAATATAGATGCAAAAATCCTCAACAAAATACTAGCAAACAGAATCCAACAGCACATAAAGAGGATCACACACCATGATCAGGTGGGGTTTATTCCAGGAATGCAAGGATTCTTCAATATAAGCAAATCAATCAATTTGATACACCATATTAATAATTGAAGGAGAAAAACCATATGGTCATCTCAATAGATGCAGAGAAAGCTTTCGACAAAATTCAACACCCATTTATGATAAAAACCCTCCAGAAAGTAGGCATAGAGGGAACTTACTTCAACATAATAAAGGTCATATATGACAAACCCACAGCCACCATCATCCTCAATGGTGAAAAACTGAAAGCATTTCCACTAAGATCAGGAACAAGACAAGGTTGCCCACTCTCACCAGTCTTATTCAACATAGTTTAGGAAGTTTTAGCCACAGCAATCAGAGAAAAAAAGGAAATAAAAGGAATCCAAATTGGAAAAGAAGAAGTAAAGGTGTCACTGTTTGCAGACCACATGATACTATACATAGAGAATGCTAAAGATGCTACCAGAAAACTACTAGAGCTAATCAATGAATTTGGTAAAGTAGCAGGATACAAAATTAATGCACAGAAATCTCTGGCATTCCTATACACTAATGATGAAAAATCTGAAAGTGAAATCAAGAAAACACTCCCATTTACCATTGCAACAAAAAGAATAAAATATCTAGGAATAAACCTACCTAAGGAGACAAAAAATCTGTATGCAGAAAATTATAAGACACTACTGAAAGAAATTAAAGATGATACAAATAGATGGAGAGATATACCATGTTCTTGGATTGAAAGAATCAACATTGTGAAAATGACTCTACTACCCAAAGCAATCTACAGATTCAATGCAATCCCTATCAAACTACCACTGGCATTTTTCACAGAACTAGAACAAAAAATTTCACAATTTGTATGGAAACACAAAAGACCCTGAATAGCCAAAGCAATCTTGAGAACGAAAAATGGAGCTGGAGGAATCAGGCTCCCTGACTTCAGACTATACTACAGAGCTACAGTAATCAAGGCAGTATGGTACTGGCACAAAAACAGAAATATAGATCAATGGAACAGGATACAAAGCCCAGAGATAAAGCCATGCACATATGGTCACCTTGTCTTTGATAAAGGAGGCAGGAATATACAGTGGAGAAAGGACAGCCTCTTCAATAAGTGGTGTTGGGAAAACTGGGCAGGTACATGTAAAAGTATGAGATTAGAACACTGCCTAACACCATACACAAAAATAAGCTCAAAATGGATTAAAGACCTAAAGGTAAGGCCAGAAACTATCAAACTCTTAGAGGAAAACATAGGCAGAACACTCTATAACATAAATCACAGGAAGATCCTTTTTGACCCACCTCCTAGAGAAATGGAAATAAAAACAAAAATAAACCTAATGAAATTTCAAAGCTTTTGCACAGCAAAAGAAACCATAAACAAGACCAAAAGACAACCCTCAGAATGGGAGAAAATATTTGCAAATGAAGCAACTGACAAAGGATTAATCTCCAAAATTTACAAGCAGCTCATGCAGCTCAATAACAAAAAAACAAACAGACCAATCCAAAAATGGGCAGAAGACCTAGACATTTCTCCAAAGAAGATATACAAACTGCCAACAAACACATGAAAGAATGCTCAACATCATTAATCATTAGAGAAATGCAAATCAAAACTGCAATGAGATATCATCTCACACCAGTCAGAATGGCCATCATCAAAAAATCTAGAAACAATAAATGCTGGAGAGGGTGTGGAGAAAAGGGAACACTCTTGCACTGCTGGTGGGAATGTTAGTTGGTACAGCCACTATGGAGAACAGTATGGAGGTTCCTTAAAAAACTATAAACAGAACTACCATATGACCCAGCAATCCCACTGCTGGGCATATACCCTGAGAAAACCATAATTCAAAAAGAGTCATGTACCAAAAGTTCATTGCAGCTCTATTTACAATAGCCAGAAGATGGAAACAACCTAAGTGTCCATCATCGCATGAATGGATAAAGAAGATGTGGCACATATATACAATGGAATATTATTCAGCCATAAAAAGAAACGAAATTGAGTTATTTGTAGTGAGGTGGATAGACCTAGAGTCTGTCATACAGAGTGAAGTAAGTCAGAAAGAGAAAAACAAATACCGTATGCTAACACATATATATGGAATCTAAGAAAAAAGAGAAAAGGTCATGAAGAACCTAGGGGCAAGACGGGAATAAAGACGCAGACCTACTAGAGAATGGACTTAAGGATATGGGGGAGGAGGGTAAGCTGTGACAAAGTGAGAGAGTGGCATGGACATATATACACTACCAAACGTAAAATAGATAGCTAGTGGGAAGCAGCCGCACAGCACAGGGAGATCAACTCGGTGCTTTGTGACCACCTAGAGGGGTGGGATAGGGAGGGTGGGAGGGAGGGAGACGCAAGAAGGAAGAGAAGAGATATGGCAACATATGTATATGTATAACTGATTCACTTTTTTATAAAGCAAAAACTAACACACCATTGTAAAGCAATTATACTCCAATAAAGATGTAAAAAAAAAAATCTTTGTTTTTAACAACGTTTTACTCAAAATGTATTCGCATTTCAAATGCTTCTAGATCAGGGGTCCCCACCCCCAGGCTACAGACCGGTACTAGTCGGTGGCTGTTAGGAACCGGGCTGCACAGCAGGAGGTGAGCGACGGGGGAGCGAGCAAAGCTTCATCTGTATTTTGCTCTCATTACCGCCTGAGCTCTGCCTCCTGTCAGATCAGAGATGGCATTAGTTTCTCATAGGAGGGCAAACCCTACTGTGAACTGTGCATGCGAGGGATCTAGGTTGCTTCTTATGAGAATTAATGCCTGATGATCTGAGGTGGAGCTGAGGCAGTGATGCTAGCGCTGGGGAGTGGCTGCAAATACAGATTATCATTAGCAGACAGGTTTGCCTGCACAGAGACCATAATCAATCAATTGCTTGCAGACTCATATCAAAACCCTATCAGTGAGTGTCAAGTGAAAGCAAACTCAGGGCTCCCACTGATTCTGCATTATGGTGAGTTGTATAATTATTTCGTTATATATTACAATGTAATAATAATAGAAATAAAGTGCACAATAAATGTAATGCACTTGAATCATCCCAAAACCATCCCCTCCCACCACCACCACACCCCCCGACCCCGGTCCGTGGAAAAATTCTCTTCCATGAAACTGGTCCCTGGTGCCAAAAAGGTTGGGGACTGCTGTTCTAGTTGACCTTTAGCCAAATCAGTATTGAAACTCTGTCTCATCCTTGCTCTTATTCAGTTAGGGAGACCTCATCACAGAGCAGGTGAGCAGCCTTCTCTCTGCTCTCGCTATTAGAAGCACTAACACTTCATCTCAGGTCTCTTCGTGTTTCAAATAACATGAGAAAAAACTGACAAATATAGGGAAAACAGGATCTTCTGGTCCTTCTTTCTGGTCCTTTGTTTTTCTGTTTTTCCAGAAATGAAATATAGTTACCTCTTTTTTCCCTTACTAAGCATATCACAGTAAGTTGGTAACATCTGTTTTTTCAGATTACCTTCTGAAAGAACCTGTCATTACATATCTTAGCTTTTCTTTTTTTTTTTTGAACTATAACTGACTTACAGCATCATAATTAGTTTCAGCTGTAGAACATAGTGATTCAATATTTTATACATTACAAAATGGTCGCCATGATAAGTCTAGTTACCATCTGTCACCATACAGAATTATTACAATATTATTGACTGTATTCTCTATGCTATACATTACATCCCTGTGAGTTATTTATTTTATAACAGGAAGTTTGTAACTCTTAATTTCCCTCACCTGTTTCACTAATCCCCCCACCTCCCTCCCCTCTGGCAACCACCACTTTGTTCTCTGAGTCTGTTTCTGTTTTGCTATGTTTGTTTGTTTTGTTTTTTAAATGCTACATGTGAGTGAAACCATGTGGTATATATGTCTCTCTCTGTCTGATACATTTCATTTAGTGTAATATCCTCTAGGTCCATCCATGTTGTTGCAAGGAAAGATTTCATTATTTTTTATGGTTGAATAATATTCCGTTATATATACACCACGTCTTCTTTATCCATTCATCTATCGATAGACACTTAGGTTGCTTCCATATCTGGGCCATTGTAAACAATGCTCCCCAATTTGTTGAGCATTTGTACAATCTACCTTGAACTCTTTATGGGATAGATTGCTTATCTCCACTTCCAAAGTTCTTCTGGGGTTTTGTTCCTTCTTTGGAACATATTTCTTTGTCTCCTCATTTTGCCTAATTCTCTGTTTATTTCTAAGTATTAGGCAAGTCAGTTATGTTTCCTGACCTTGGAGAAATGGCCTTATGTAGGAGATGTCCTATGGGGCCCAACAGCACACTACCCTCTGGTCGGCAGAGCTGTATGCTCTAGGGGTGCCCTTTATGTGGGCTGAGTGGGCCCTTCTGTTGTGATGAGGCAGACTACTGTGGGTGCACAGGTAGTCAGGGCTGGCCCCCATCTGGTTGGCTGTCCAGCTCTGGCTCAAGAGGAGGCTGCCAACCCACTGGTGGGCAGGACAGGGTCCCAGTGGTGGCTGGCTGTGGGGCCCAAAAGGGGGATCCCGGGACTGATGTTGGCCCACTATATCTTAGCTTTTGCCTGAAACTTTTTACCTAAAGGGTCAGCATACCATCTAAGGGAAAAAGAAAGGTTTTAAAAAAAAAAAAAAAAAAGCACCATGAGGTTAAATAAATGACCTGTTCTATCATTTAAAAATTTAGCAATAAATATACTTTCTGTAAAATCATCTTAATTATTAATTTGGCCTTAAATTAATTTTAATGAATAATATTCACATCAAATATAACTTGGAATTAACTATTTAAGCCAATATAGGTCAACTTTGTAAAATAACTTACCCTTCCTTCTCTGTTGCAGTTTAGCTACATTATTCAAAGTCTACAGTTAGCAAGTTTCTCCAGCTGTCCTACAATGAAGGAGGTTCATGCATTAGAATATAACAAAAAATTTCAAATGGAAATAAGTTGTTGTCACTGCCTAATATAACCCTTCAAACCATTTCTCTTCCTGCTTATGGTTGGTGTTGTTTTTTGGTTTATAGGGACAGAGCCCCTTTTATTTTTACTTCAGAGATGGAGTACTTTATTACAGAGGGTGGGAAAAACCCACAGCATTTCCAAGATTTTGTGGAGCTTTGCTGTCGAGCTTATAATATTGTCAGAAGACACAGCCGCCTGCTCTTAAACCTGCTAGAAATGGTAAGTCCCTTGGGGAAATAACAGAAATAATAAGCTTCCTTTATGACTCTCTTTCAGTAGTCTATCTTTCCTAATGGCTTGGAGTTCCCCAAAGAGCTATTCAAAACAGAATGGAATGAACAAACTAAAAGCACCATGGTACAGCTTATAAATATATTTCTTAATAATTCATAACATTTGTTCACAGTTATTGTCTCAAACCTTTCTCTTCACAATAATATTGATGTATTCAGGGGTTATCTCAGTATACTTTGATTAAAGGTCAAGGACAGTAATTTAGAATATTATACCAATTGTACTGTGCTTTAGAATTTTTTCAAAAGTATTTTTATGTTAAAAAAAAAAGAACATATCAATTATACCCCAATAAAGATGTTAAAAAAAAAAGTATATTTAAAATACTATCTCATTTTCACATTATGGCAACCCAATGATGTAGAACAAGCAAGGATTTTTCCTGGTTTCCCTCCCAATCTCTGCCTTTGATCACTTGCTTATTTTCCAGATTAAGAAACTGAGAGCCAAAAATGTAAGGTGACTTCCTAGCAACTTGACTCGAGGGTGGTACATTTACTACATTGTGTCTACTGAGTCATGGTCCTGGGTACTCTCTGTTGACCAACAGGGGAATTTTTTTTTTTTTAGCATCTTTATTGGAGTATAATTGCTGTACAATGGTGTGTTAGTTTCTGCTTTATAACAAAGTGAATCAGTTATACATATACATATGTTCCCATATCTCTTCCCTCTTGTGTCTCCCTCCCTCCCACCCTCCTTATCCCACCCCTCTAGATGGTCACAAAGCACCGAGCTGATCTCCCTGTGATGCGGCTGCTTCCCACTAGCTATCTATTTTACGTTTGGTAGTGTATATATGTCCGTGCCACTTTGTCACAGCTTACCCTTCCCTCTCCCCATATCCTCAAATCCATTCTCTAGTAGGTCTGTGTCTTTATTCCTGTCTTGCCCCTAGGTTCTTCATGACTTTTTTTCTTAGATTCCATATATATGTGTTAGCATATGGTATTTGTTTTTCTCTTTCTGATTTACTTCACTCTGTATGACAGACTCTAGATCCATCCACCTCACTACAAATAACTCAATTTCGTTTCTTTTTATGGCTGAGTAATATTCCATTGTATATATGTGCTACATCTTCTTTATCCATTCATCTGTTGATGGACACTTAGGTTGCTTCCATGTCCTGGCTATTGTAAATAGAGCTGCAATGAACATTTTGGTACACGACTCTTTTTTTTTTTTTGCCGTACGTGGGCCTCTCACTGCTGTGGCCTCTCCCGTTGCGGAGCACAGGCTCCGGCCGCGCAGGCTCAGCGGCCATGGCTCACGGGCTCAGCCGCTCCGCGGCATGTGGGATCTTCCCGGACCGGGGCACGAATCCGTGTCCCCTGCATCGGCAGGTGGACTCTCAACCACTGCGCCACCAGGGAAGCCCCATGACTCTTTGTGAGTTCTGGTTTTCTAAGGGTATATGCCCAGTAGTGGGATTGCTGGGTCGTATGGTAATTCTATTTTTAGTTTTTTAAGGAACCTCCATACTGTTCTCCATAATGGCTGTATCAGTTTACATTTCCACCCACAGTGCAAGAGTGTTCCCTTTTCTCCACACCCTCTCCAGCATTTATTGTTTCTAGAATTTTTGATGATGACCATTCTGACTGGTGTGAGATGATATCTCATTGCAGTTTTGATTTGCATTTCTCTAATGATTAATGATTTTGAGCATTCTTTCATGTGTTTGTTGGCAATCTGTATATCTTCTTTGGAGAAGTGTCTATTTAGGTCTTCTGCCCATTTTTGGATTGGGTTGTTTGTTTTTTTGATATTGAGCTGCTTGTAAATTTTGGAGATTAATCCTTTGTCAGTTGCTTCATTTGCAAATATTTTCTCCCATTCTGAGGGTTGTCTTTTGGTCTTGTTTATGGTTTCCTTTGCTGTGCAAAAGCTTTGAAATTTCATTAGGTCCCATTTGTTTATTTTTGGTTTTATTTCCATTTCTGTAGGAGGTGGGTCAATAAGGATCTTGCTGTGATTTATGTCATAGAGTGTTCTGCCTATGTTTCCCTCCAAGAGTTTGATAGTTTCTGGCCTTACATTTAGGTCTTTAATCCATTTTGAGTTTATTTTTGTGTATGGTGTTAGGGAGTGTTCTAATTTCATACTTTTACATGTACCTGTCCAGTTTTCCCAGCACCACTTATTGAATAGGCTGTCTTTTCTCCATTGTATATTCTTGCCTCCTTTATTAAAGATAATGTTACCATACAACAGGGGACTTTTTAATGTTTTCCTTCCACTGTCCAGTGGACAGACCAGATAGTCAGGGTGAGAGGAGAAGGATCTAATAGACATATCTACTGGGAGAAAAATGTGGTGGTTCCTTTGGACACATACATACACTAGTAATTGCAGCAAATTGTAGTAGAGAAATACATCTTTTTTAAATCAGCATGGTGTTTGGAGTCAATACAGTCATCAAAAATAACTGGTTTAGAGCCTTCAGATGACAATTCTACTAGATGCTGTTAAGGGCACAGACTTGGTGCAGGGCCTTCCTGGGTTTGAATTCTAGCTTGGCATTATACTAGCTACATTCCACAGGTATGTTACTTAACTCCAGTAGGACTCATGTTTCCTTATCTATTAACTGAAGGTAATAGCATCTGCCTTGTAGGACTGATAAATGACCTAATAGTGAATACTTTGCATGAGCATTATGCTAAGTGCTTTATGTGTATTAACTGATTTACATTTCATAATAACCCTATTAGATAATTAATATAAACACTTAGCACAGTACCTGTCACATAGTAGAATCCAATTAATTTATTATACTCGATCCTTGTTAACCTATAACAGCACTGTCCATACAGTATCCCCGAATCACTTGGTTATTTAAATTTAAGTTAATTAACATTGAATAAAATTTAAAATTCAGCTTCTAAGTCTCACTAGCCACATTTCAAGTGCTCAATAGCCACGTCTGGCTCATGGTACCATATTGGACAGCACAGATATAAAACATTTCCATCATAGCAGAGAAGTTTTATTGGGTAGTGCTAAATAAATGTTGACCTTGTTGCAGTAAAGATTTGATTTTGTTCCTTGTTTCAGTTTTCAAACAACATACGCACCTTACTTCTTTCCTCTCTGTCTTGAAAAATATGGATTTCTAAATATACTATATACATGTAGTCCTTCATTTAGAAAGACACTTTGGTCACTTCACATGTAAACTGAATATATAAGGCCCTGCCCATCTCCAGAGTCTTCAAGTTGGCTCTCCAGTAACAGCCAATGATTCATATTGGTAGAATTTCATTCTATCTCCCAATTCTATTAGGTCATATTGCAATTATGAGATGGTTTATAGTTCATAATCTGCATTCATAACAAGGGTAAAAGCCTACAAAGACTGAGTCCATGACCTTGACTCCATTTCATAATAAATATCCAAGTGGTTATCAACTCTAATATCCTTTTGGGCTGTAGCAGGGTCTAACTCATGAATCCATGAGCTCTTGAGTACTTAATATGTGCCAGAAGCTGTGGAGGATACATTAACATATGAGACCCAGTCGGTCTTAAAATTTTTAATTTAATAAGAAAGGTAAGATTCATGTACACAGGCAAATGAGGTATCCAGCATTTCTAAATGTCTAAAATGCTATAAATAACTGCATACTAGGAGTAAGTACCATATTCTAACAACTTCAACCAGTGACAGACGTTTCAAAAATAAACTCGAAGCAGAAAAGCACAAATATCGTTTCATACTCTTTCTCAGATGACAGTAAAATTATGCTGAATGACAAGTAAGCATGTTAAAATAATGTGAAAGGACAGCTTTTTGAAAAAAAATTGATTCTAAAAGCTATTGGTGGGCTCTTATCTTTTGTTTAATAAATGTTTCTACCTACCTAAAAAGAAAACTTCTAGTATGTGAGTCATAATGTATTAAATAGTCATTAAAGAGTTTGTATGACATTATTTCATTTAAAAGAAGTAGATATATGGTATTTTAATCAAGTATTTAAATAATTTCTTATAAAGTAATATTAAAATCAGATGTTGAAGGTTTCTGGTATATAGTGTTTGCAAAAAATTTCCCTATGTTTTAATTATTCAAGCATGACTTTTAGGCTAATGAAGAAATTTTGGCAGTGAAGGGTACTAATTCAGATTAATCTTACAATCTTAGATTTAAGCTTTTACAGAAGTTCAAACAGAGATAAGCAGCAATGTGGACCAATTAGACCAGTGAATAAATATATGTAAAACAGCAGTGTGTTATTATCTCTCTTTCTGGTTATTTACCTCTTGATTCTCTTCTCTTCACATTTTTTTCCTATGGAATTCTGTAGATAACCAAAGCATCAGTAAAGGTTTCAAGACCACACCTTCTCTGGTAGAGCTTCTTATAAAATAAAAACCAAATTTAAATTTACAAAAGATTATTTTCTACCTATGTGGGAAATCTATATTTCCCTCAATTCTCTCTCAAACTAACTCTTTTTGTGTTAACTTACTTAAAAAGAAGTTAATCTACTATGCCATAACCTAGTTACAACTTAAGAAATACTTGATATGGGTCATAAATTCTACCTTCCATGAATGGTCACTAACAAAGGATTATGAGCCACAAGTGTTTGGTGAGTCTGCTATGGAGTTAATTGTTCAGCCTTGGTTGAGAGCAGCATGTTTCCACATATTCACAGTCCTTTTTGTTTACTCCTGGGAAAAGCTGGGGAAAATAATCCATGAAATTCCCATCTTGCTTAAAACCAAAACATCTTTAGAGAACAAAGAATGTTGCTAGCTGAATTCACTAACATAAAAGCCTGTATTTCATCAGCTTTTCTCTTATTAAAAAATCAATAGAAATTATTATGGAAGGCTCCCAAAGAACATAGGGACCATTCACCCAGTTTAAAATGTTTATCACACCCATTTTTATATCAGATATTTCCCAGCAGAAATCTTTCTGACTTCTCTACGTGGTGGCAAAGAGTGTCTGCTTCCCTAAGCATAACTATCAAAATAGATTTGGACTTAGTAGGGGAAAAGCAGAAGTAAAAAAAAAAAATTAATGTTCCTATCCTTTAAAAAAGAACGTATCTGTTTATTATCTGTACTAGCCACGCTTTCCCTTTCTTATTGCCCCAATTAAAGTTATAACCCATGTAATCTAAGCCAGGGAGGCACTTGAACCACATCTCTGTGGGTCAGTGAACAGACCTGACTAAGTGGACCAGGTATGAGGCCATCCATACTCTGATGTGCCGAGTCACATCACTCAAAGCCTCCTCTCTAAGGAATGAAACACATCAACAGGGGCAAAGTTAGCACTTGTTACCTTTAATCAGCCACATGAAAGGGAGAGAACTTGGGTTTGAAGCCATCTGCACTTGGCACCTGGTGTGTAGTGTGTGTGTGTGTGTGTGCGTGTGTAGGAAGGGATAAGTATAGGGTCTACTTCCCAAGGAAATGTTTGACAGAGTCCTAAATGAGCAGGTGTGAATTCAGAATATCCAGAGAAACTAGAAAGCAATTCATATCTAGGGAAGAAGCTTGTTCATAGTAAATGGACAGTCATAGTGTGATAACGGGGGAAACTGCCACAATAAATACACACATGTCTCTAGAACTCTAAGTACAGAACTGATAAGATAAAACCTAATCTAGACTCTAGTTGCTGTTGGCAATGTATCTCCCTATGGTTGATTTTAAGTTTATTAGTTGGGGTTGAACTTGCTATCTATAGGTTTTAAATGCCTGACATATATTTTCACTCATTCACTCATGCATTCATTATTTCACAGACATTCATTAAGTTCTAACTACTTACAAAGCACCACGTTAACAATTTAGACAATTCAACATGGAATAAAAACCTAATCTGTGTTCTCAAAGAACTTAAAATCTAATGTGACAAACATATACATGACAAAACGTAGTTAAAGCTAGGCAGAAATAAATACTATGAAAGACATGTAACCAAAATAGGATTACTGTACAAAGAAAGCAAGTTATAAAATCTTATCAAGAGGATCTGTGGTGCTTTCAAGGAGGAAGATGTATTTGAGATGAGCCTTCAAAAAGAATTTCAATAGACAGGGAAGGAGAGGAAAGGGATCCTGGCTGAAAGAAAAGTATAAGTGTCTGTGGAGGCTTAAAGAGGGTGGGCATGACATGTGTGGGAAATGGGGGGAATCAAGTGCACCCAGGCTGTGGCACAGATGGAGACCTATGTAGACGGTGAGGTTGAAGTGATAGATCGCAGGTAGATTAAGAAAGGTATTTAGAACAGAATGAACATTTTGGACTTTTATATATAGTCACCTGAGAACCTAGAAGTTTCTTTGTTTTTGATGAAGGGAGTACCATCATCTAGCTTGGATTTTAGACAGATAACTCAGAAATTATGTAATTAGAGAGGTAGCAATTGAATAACTAGAAAAGGGCTATTCAAGTTATCTAAGCAAATGAAGGTGAGAAGCTGAACTAGGACAATAATTGCAGTGGAAAAGGGAATGAATACATGAGACTCTTGAGAGGGTTTTTATAGAATTAAGTGATTGACATTGGGAATCAAAAAGAGAATCGAAGATATGAATTTCTTGTTATTTGGACAATGATGGCAGTGAAATATGAAACAGGAAAAAGGAGGAAGAGTTTATGGGAGAAGAAAATTTGCTCAAATTTAGATATCATGTATCTGATATCATCCATTGGAAAGACATCCATGAGGAAAGACAGCTGACAACTTCCCAGGACTACCTAATCCATTCCCATGGTTTCAATTACTATCTGCGTGCTAATGACTCCCAAATCTATATTCATGCTTTAGACCCTATCAAGCCCTCCAAATATATCCAATCACCCAGTTTTCTCAATTCTACTTCCTACGTATATTTAAAATCTAATAACTTTTCATCATTCCTAAACAGTCTACTAGTCCAGCCTCTTATTTGACTGCACTTTCATCTGTTTTTCACATATAGCCATGATGATCTTTCTCGAACACAATTCATTCTTTTAATGCTCATTTTAAAACACTAAAAGAACTTTCCTTGCCATTGGGACAAAGTACAAAACCTTTCCGATTGCTAAAACATCCTGCACTACTTGTCTTTTTGGCCCCATCTCTTGTCGCTCACCCACAGGATACCCAATGTTCCAGAAAGCTATCCTGGATCTCTTCTGCAAACAAATGGAAGGTATCTTGCTCTCCTCTGTCCACCTATATATGCTATCCCCTCAGTCTGGGTGGGAAGAGTAGGAAAGGAAAACAGTTTCAAACCCATTTTTCTCACTTGAACTTCATTAAGTTAATCACAACTTCACCCATCCTCCATTGCTGTATTCTCAGTTTATCTATTATTTTTACGATCAACAGCATTGTTCTTAACCTCCCACTGCTGTAAAAGTGCCTCTGTTCCCAGAGTAGGAAATAATTTATTTTAGTCATGAGATACACTGATGATATTCTTCTTTTTTTTCTCAGAGTTCAAATTTATATCAGAAAGATCTATTTTTTTCCTAAGATGTTTGCCTATCACTAAAGAGAATGTTATCCCTTCAATCTACACTGTAATTTAAGCGAAGTATTTTTCCAAAGTTTGGCAGAAAAAATACCTGAGCCTTTGTACAATTTAATCTTTAATTGTTTCATTGTTTTAATAACTTTTAGTAAATTCAGTCACCGCTTAACTAGGGAAAATTGTGTTCTTGTAGTATGAGTCATAGAGTCATGAAAGAACATAAGAATAAAAAGCAAAGGAATGGCGCCTAAGATTAAGAACCAGAAAGATGAGTTTTATTCTCTGTCTTTACACACCATTTGACCTGGACACTTCACTTACAGGTTTTAGGGCATTAAGTTTTTCTTCTTGAAAATAGGTATTGTGATATAATTTTTGTGTTATAATGTATATGTATAGAGCTCTTTCTTAGTCATTAGCATTTGATTCTCCCAGAACATGTTGGATATTTTTTTTTGGATATTTTTATATCCACTTTAAAAATGTGAAAATAGAGGTCCAAACAGGTTAAGAGACTTTTTCAAGATCATTTAGATTTTAAATGATGGGTCCAGAAATTCTGACATTAGAGCTCTTATTATTTCTATTTTCCCATGCTGAATATGTCTCTTCAATGAGAAGACGAGATGGAGATTTGATTTACATTTATTCTGAGGTTTTTTGTTTCTGTTTTATTTATCTTGTTTTGTTTGTGTGTTTGCTTGTGTTGCTAAGATGCTACATGCAGGATTGCCTGAGCTAAGTGGAATCCAAGACCTGAAATATGTGTATAATAACCTTCGTCCACAAGACACAGACCTGGAAGCGACAAGTCATTTTACCAAGTAAGATTAGCAGTGAATGTGTGAGTATGCATGAATACAGACACATGTTTCACATTTGAGATGATTTTAGGGTGAACAGTCATTGGTATGAAGCTGTCATTTCTACAAGTTTGTGTCTTTTTCCCAAGGGATAGAAAAGGAGCAATGTGAATGTCTAGCAGAAGGCCTGAGTCAGTGTTTCTGTAGCAAGCTATTGTTTGCTAACCAGCCTCTTCATATAATACATTACTCAATAAGAGGTCATTGAAAAGAGCAAGAGCTGACATAAATAAATTGGTTGTTCTACTTGAACTATGTCCAGAAAAACAATTTGGAAAAAAGAGATTTATAATGAGATATGGACTCACTAATTTCACTTTTGTTTCTGAAATTCTCACTAATTTCATCTCTATGATGATAGAAATATTGGAATATTTGGTGACTATCTTCTATTTTTAATACAGTTTTTATTAAGCAAGTCTGGGGCAACACTAGCGTACATCAAGTTCAGAGTCTGGGCACAGCACAGTGATGGTCGGTTAGACTCAAAATTATTGTCAGAAGGGTGGTGCATTTTATAATATAAGATTCTTTTGAACTTCAGTTTTTGAATGGATAACATAATTGCTAGCAAATTTTAGGTGCTCAATAAATGTTAGCTGTAATTATTATCCTAGTAAATATTTTAAGTAGAGAAATACAGTGCTCTTTCCTATAATTTATTGATATTGAAACTTATTTGAGTCTAATTTTTCTAATATTTTCAACTGGAAATTTGGAAACACAAATTATATTTTTTAATAGATATATGCTCTGTCCTTTTGAAAAAAACAGTACTTATAGTTCCCACACAGGTATTACCTTTCTCTCCTTTTCCCAGAATGTATAGTGCAGAATCTCTCTCCATTCCAGGGGTGTCAGGGGAGTTCATGGGGATGCATGTCCTAAACACTTGGAGAATTTCACTTTTGCAAGGAATCTCTGTTTCATGAACTTGAATGTATAGGCTGCTCTTGTGGTTGAGTAGAAGTAATATGACAGAATAACAGAATATTAGAGCTGGAAGAGCCCTTATAGTAAATTTATTCTGACAGTAAATATGCAAACTAGAAAACCGAGATCCAAAGAAGTAAGAGGCTTGCCCACGATTAAAAGAAGTAGTAAGAAATAGAGCTAGGACTAGGGCCCAAAGCTAAGACTTTGATCCCATGCTGTAGGGTTTTTTCAACGTTTACCATTGGAAAGTATATATGATTAAGGAAATCCAGGCAGAGCCCCTGCCAAAAATATTCCTTCCTGCTATCTGGTTTGCTTCTGAAATTCTACCATTAGAAATTCTTTTGGTGAGTCTGGTAGGTTTTTTGAGTCTTGAAAATGCCCTTTACTAGTAAAGTTACCTCTGAAAGAAGCTTTTGTTTATATCCACTTAGAAAACTACAAATATTAGTTGACAACTGTCTGTGGCCAAAGACACTCGCTTGAAGGCTGGCAGAGGTGTTTCAGATCCTTGGTTTCAAGGATGAGGGACTCTCAAGTTGCCTCAACTAATGGGGACAAGGGACTTGCATGAGAAATCCCAAGGAAGGGCTGACAGCCTACCTCAGGAAAAGCAGAAGGACATCTCTCACAGAGCCTGGAAGGTCCTTCGGAGTTCAAGAGAGCTCTGGGGATCTCATGAGTAGGAATTAGCCTTCCAGTCTAGCTGCCATCCCTTGTCCAGTTAACTATACCCGAGGTGGGTGGGTTAACATGGTACCAAAAATAGTCCCCTCAGGCTATCCCATCAGGGTCTGACCAGGGTGCCTTTCTTTAAAGTGGGCGGCAGTAAGGGAGGCACAATTATTGACATGTCATTGAGACAGTGTGGGGAGATAGGGGAGGAGCATAGAGAGGGCCAGGAAAGATGGAGGTTGAAAACATGATTGGGCTGCAACCTGTGTTTGATATGTCATTGCTTGGACAAAGCAGTTATAGTGCTGCAGTTCATAAATTATCCCTCCTATAATTTAAAACAAAGGAAAAAACTATATCGGATGAAAAAAGCTCTTTCAGGCCACGGCCACAGGAAAAAGGTAAATAGGCTTTATTTGTCTGCCAGAGTCCCATCCCTCCACATCCTCCAACTTCATCTGACACACTCAGATCTGTAAGGGGCAGAATCTGTAAGGGGCAGATGGGTGAGCTTGCCTCTGTCGACTCATGCTTCTCTTCCTGTTCAAGAGGATGTGAACTAATACAGGAAGTAGATCTGAAGCTAGTAACTTCCTAGCAGTGAGCTAGACCTCATTATTCTGCCTGCATATCTCTGCCAGGCTAATTTTCTTACTTTCAGATATTATGTAGTATGTTCTGTTAATTAAACTTCTTTCTACAACTTTATGGTAAATAACTTGTTCTCCATGGCAGACTTAAAAGGCATCTAGTCATCTAAACTAGGGCACGTCATTTCTCTTCAATAATTGTCTTTGACTTGCCATTTCTTACCTCTTACTTTTGAGGACCTTATAAATATGATTGTCTTTATCAAGGTTCATCCACACCACCTCTATTATTCCCAGATGAATTCTTGTCAGGGTAGATCACGTTGTCAATATGCATTCCTTCCTGCTTTTTCTATTTAACTCACATGCATAGCCTCATCAAAAACGCTCCTAAGAATCATAAAATTACTAGAATAGAGGGGGGGATCTGAGCTAACTTTCAGTCCTACCCATCCCTTGAGACTCTGGACCTCGTCCACAAAATCTTCTCAGATTATTCTGTTACCAACTACTCTTTTCTTCTTAATTCTACAGAACATGTATTATTTCATGATATGCTTCATTTATTACTGAATTACATACTGTGTAGTATATCACCTAAGTAAATATGCTTGTTGCTTATATCAGTATGTCCCAAGTAAAGCAGGGGACATATTCCCACTTCCCCACTTCCAAAAGTCCAAAAGTATCTGAATGTGAAACAAGTTCTAGTCCCTTAAAATATATTTAAAAGTTTAATTTAACAGAAAATACAATCTAAACATGAAACATTTAAGTGTATAGAAGTCATATAACAATGGCTAACATTTAATACAGCGCTTCTTATATTTCAAGCCTTACTCTAAGTACTTTTCATACAGTAACTTATTTAATCATCATAACAAGTCTATGAGATAGTATCACTTTTATCTACATTTTTAGATTAGGAAATTGAGACCCCAGAGAAATAAAATGATTTGCCAGAGGATACAAACGGCAGGAGACAAAGCCACAATTCGAATCCAGGAGTCATGCTCCAGAGTGTGGGGTCTTAAATTCTACCCTGTGTGCTCAAATCCACCCCTCCCATATGCAGGCTTCCGGGGACGTGCTGCTTCATAATTCAGACCACAGTTTTCTCAAGGTTCCTCAGAGCCCATGTTGGCTGCAATTTCACCAGGGTGACCCTATAACCTTCCTTGGGCACTAATCCTCATTCCTGAATATCCTGAGCCTTGGTGGACAGAGTCCCTTCCCAGAACTATTATCTCTGTGCTACCACCAAGTGTCCCCTGGGTGTTTGGTTCAGGATCTGCTATAACGACTGCCCTGGGAGACCCCCATGGGATAATTTGATTAATGATGCCAAGACTGTCACCTTCTTCCTTTTTTCTGTTTTGGCCCATTACCAAGTGCCTTGAACCTCTCTATATTGTTTTCCACTTTTCTTCTCAGAGAAATCTCCCATGAGACTCACCCTACCATTTATTTCCAAGAGCCTGTCTCAGTAGTATCTTTTATCCTAAAATCTCAATTATGTACCTTTATTTTTTAGATATGATTTAATATGTTTTGAGATTTCCTTTTCAACTCTTCTCTAAGTTCCTTGGTCAGTATATGTAGATCAAATGTTGAGGATCTTTTCTATCACACATTCCATCTAGCACTCTGAAGAACCTATTATCGAGGTTCAAGAAGCCTCAGTGGAACGTGACTGTGATTCTTTACAATTTAAAAAAGTTACTTAAACTCTCTGTTATTTAGATATTTAAAATTCTAAAGAAAATTATGCAATATTTCTTTTGTTAATACTTAAACAATGTATAGAGTGAATTTATAAAAGTAAGCTGCTGAATTTAAAATAATAAGGAAGCCTTAAAAATTATGTGCACTTGTTTACTTTTCTGTGTAAATAATACTGTTACCTTAAGCTATGTTCTCTGACATTATATGGATATCAAAACTTAAGGAAAAACTTGAAGTGTAGACGTCAGTGCACATAATTTACCAAAAAGAAATCAAGTTCATTAATGGATCCAACGTTGGTCTTGGTGCTTCAATGAGTGTCATTAACTCGGATATATTTTTGAGAGGCCCTGTATATTTAAATACCTTGTTCTCTTTGTTCTGAAAAGCTAAAAGTGTTTCATGCCACTTTTTATTCGGATACTACTAAGATACAGATAAAAATAAGATGAAAATCCACCTACTCCCACCACTGCCACTAAGCTCACAGATCTGGGTCATGAATGACTAAGCCATCTGAGACACAGCATGTGTGGATGGATACCTTAAGTGCCCTAGTCCTGACCACAGCATTAGCATTAAGAGGCTGCCCCTCTTGACCCTGTTTGAGACTTGAAAGTAAGAAATGGCTTTTCCTGCCTCTCTGAGGGAGTCCTCTATTTATGAACAATACAGGATCTTACTTCACTCTTGGGTATTCACATTCTGGGTTAAGAGCTGATCATAAGAGTTTCAGAGGATGCTGTACTCTGCATGGCATTAAAAAATTATATTATAATGAATGGCATTTAGAGAAAAATGAAAATAAAATTGGTTTACTGGACACAAAGGTTTTTCACATCATTGCCAACTCCTCTCTCTGCTTCCCTTACTTTTTTTACTCCCCTTGCAGCTGCGTTCTGTTGAATAGAGTCAAGAAAGTATCATGACTCAGTCCCTGCAAATTGATATTCTCATGTAATATCTCTGCCGAGCCCACTGCTAGGCAACAAAGGCAACCATATATTAAAATGCCGTCCAAATGGGTTATTTCAGAATTTTCAGTCACTCTCACACCTTGGGTTAGCTGTCTTTAGAAACAGATAACCTATTTCACACACCAGACTCAGATCATTAAGCATAAATTTCCTGGCTTACCTCCCCTCCCACATGCAGATTATGCTTTTTACTTTACTCATTTCCTCCTCCAGAAATGTGAGAAGAAATTTTCCATGTATTCCCATATATTCCATTTGGCCTGCCAGGCAGATTCTTTGGTTTAGTAAGTATAAGATCCCCTGCTCTTCAACTAAAGAGAAGAGTAGCTTGAAGACAGCTTGAAGCAAAACAAAACTCCAAACTTCAGAATAACAAATTATTTGCATTAGTGAGGTATTTTGATAGCAAGAACTAGATTCTATCTGGTATACTTGGGGAAAAGGGTATACGTGGACTCAAACTCTAACCTAACAAATTCCGGAAACCAATATGGCCTGGCCAGTTTCTAAAGGAAATGAAGACCTTCTCCTCTGCTTATCTCTATCTATCATATTCTACTGCTTTTTGCCTACTGGCCAGTATTCTCTAATATAAATTCCAGAGAGAGACAGTCTAATTGACTTAACTAGTTGCCTTTGACCCTACTGGACAGGGTCCTTCATGCCAAGCCATCATGGATTCTGTTGCCCATCCTTATTCTTAACATGGGCCACCCCTTCACAAAGAACAGCCTGGAGCGTCTTCTCTGAACTTTGAACTTTAGAAAGAACAGTCTTAATTATGAGGGGCCATTGGGAAGAGCAGGCACAATGACTGTCCCAACAAGTACATCTGTGAAGCTGCTGAAAATGTTGATAGCATCCAGAAAGAGTGCTTCTGGACTTCACAAAGACAGGGGTCAGAGTCTCTGAGCCACCTAGAGTGTGCAGACACAATGCCAGAAATTCCCAGTTTTCCCTGCATTCCTTCTTGTTTATTTCTCGTGACTATAGGGTGAGACAAGACTCTTTATGCTCAAATGTCTCAAAACGTAATTCAATGGCTTTCTATCTGGTTTCTCTTCAGAATTGAGAAACAGAATATAGGACAGGAATGCAGATCCCTGGGTTCTTTTATCATTAAAGTTTCTTGACTTTTTTTTAGTACTTTGCAAATTGTCATCTCATGGATTGTTGTAATTCCATAAATATGGGTCACAGTTTTTCTTTGCCTTAGCTTAACCGTTGATACCTACAGAAATAAATACTCACAAGAAAAAACAAACAAACAAAAAAACAGAACCTAAAGAAACTAACAGTCATGACGTCCAACTTTCCTTAAATGAAGAAAGCAGATTCAAAGGGAAAGTTAAAGTGACATTTCTCCTTTAGTTGTGATAGTTTCCCATTTTAAAATATTGCATTATAAGCACTAATCTGAACTAAATTGACTTTTTAAACTATGTTTTTTAAACTGCAGATATGACAGCTTTTTACAATACATCAATAAAATAAGGTAGCTTTTGGAGGGAGGGGAGGATAGAAGCCTGGAATGTCATTTCACTGGCATAGTACTTATACGTAGTAAGACCAGCCCATCAATATTTCCCTAGTTTCTTTATTCCATTTGCTCTGATTTGGCTAAATTTTGTAAGGAGCCTCCATAAGAAAGTGTAGGAATTACTTATTGTATTCAAAGCCATGGGGCCTGGAATTCTTGTTTGTATGTAGTTAGGGGCCTGTGGTGACATTTGCATAAGACTTGCTGATCTTGTAGATGAATTATGAAGACTTGAAACTTCAACTTGGAAAACAGCAAAATCTTTCATTTTTTAAGCCAAACTCTAAACTATGAAGCAGGAGAAAAAGTGAAATGAAAAGAGAAAAAGATAAGAAACTCTAAAATTGCCTCTTGTTTTAATCCCTAACATCTCTTTCAAAAGGATTTGAAAGAGGATTTCAAAAGAGTTTACCACAAGTCATTTTCCACAGAACCATAAATCTGTACATGTGTTTTCCTTTGTATCTCTCTATCTGTAGTTTACTACCTTTGGGGCTCATATATATATTCATTTTTTTACTTATTTGGTAGTAAGCTTTCTGAAATAATATTTGCATAATATTATTCTATTTACAATAACTTTTTATATGTTACTTCCTTTGATTCTATCGATAATCCCAGGGAATGGCATGGTCTAGTCATCAACTCTGTTTCCTAGATGAAACGATTGAAAGCTAATTGAATTTCTTGGATCACAGGCAGAACTGATGAGTTCAAAAGAGAACAAAATTGATTTCTTGCATAATGGGTGCTCTTCCCAGGACCCTAAACAAAATCATATGGAAAAAAAAAGTCCTACATACAAAACTCATAATCTCAGATAATATAGATGTTCTTTAACTGTAGTGTCTTTGGATTAGTTGAAAGAAAATAGTAAAAAAAAGTCTAAATGCTTAAAGTTGTGTTTCCCAAATTAGGGTACCATGCCATCAAAGCTACAAGGATTAACATGAGATACGCTTTTTTAGTATCTATTTTATTTAAAAGGTTAGAACATGAAGCTTAAATTTTTGTCTTCACACAAATGTACATACATGTTACGTAAATATTCAACCAAATTTATCAAGTGCTCTCTTTTCCTTGAATTTTTTTAAATAAAAGTGCATAGAGAGGAACTTTTTAAGAAATTGTGTACCAAGACTGCATCAGCAATGATTATTCATTGAATTCATTTAAAATATTAATTTTTTGGTTAAAAAATATTTTGAGTACTTCTGAATACTTATTGGTCCAATATAAATTTGTAACAAAATAGGAATTATCCTGATAGCATATTTTATTGGTTTAGCTATGAGAAAGTGCTGGTCAGATATATTATAGATTACAAATTCAACACTGAACCATTATTTTTCTTCATGGAATAAAAGAAATTATGACAAAGTTGTATTAATTCACTGTTCCCTCTGAATAGTTAAGAATGACTCTCAGAGCTAGACACTCAGTAACTCCAATACAAAAAAGAAAAGGAAAAGTAATGGGGCTTCCCTGGTGGTGCAGTGGTTGAGAGTCTGCCTGCCGATGCAGGGGACACAGGTTCGTGACCCGGTCCGGGAAGATCCCACATGCTAGGCCCGTGAGCCATGGCCGCTGAGCCTGCGTGTCCGGAGCCTGTGCTCTGCAACGGGAGAGGCCACAACAGTGAGAGGCCCGCGTACCGCAAAAAAAAAAAAAAAAAGTAATGTCTTCTTTACATGTGCCAAAATCACTGCAGCAAAAATGAAGTTTGAGAGTTAGATGAAGAAATTTGTTCGTGGGGAGTGTGAGTCACTTGAAACTCTTCTATTTATATATGATAAAATTACAGTGTCAGTGGTAAAATAAGAACATTCTCATGCAAATTCCTTCACAGAAAATGTCACTTGAGAAATATTTCCCTGCGACTCTTAAAGAGACTGACCAGTGAAATAGGTCAGTGTTCTATCAAACCGCAAAATGATATCAACGACTTCAGCAATAGAAATATGCTCTTGTTGAAATTCCTGTCAAGGGTTGCCTGAGAACCTTCTCTTGATCGCCACTCCACACATTTAGGCATCTCTCTTCAATGGTTACTCTGAGGTAGCTCATGAAGCAGTTAGAAACATTTGCCAATTATACTCTAATAAAGGTGTTAAAAAAAAAAAGATAAGAAACGTTTGCCATTTGTAGTCGCATATTGATATAAATGTGAGTTCAAAAAATATAATATTTAACCTGAGGAAACAAATCTGCCTATAGGCTAAACCTGATGTGAAAGATTCGACGCTCTGGATTTAACCCAGTTTTCTGAGACTGATAAACTCCATTGCCCATTCACACACACATAGCTAGGAAACCTATTAGTAACAGTTGTTTCTGATGATAAGCAATTTAAAATATTTGTATCCTATAAAAAGGTACATCTGTTCTGAAGTAGAATAGAATTTGTACACATGTTTAAGATGGGACCTATGGCTTAAGAAATTTTATCTTAATGTATGCCCCTTTGGACTGTGTTCCCTAGATGCCAGAAATACTGTTAATTATTTTTTTTTTCTGTCTAAGGGTTATTCCTATGTAAAAATTAAAGGATCATTGTTTTAGTGCCTTTGTACCACCTGGGAATTCCATACTCACTTATTGGCTTATTTCTCACTTAAAGACAAAGTTGGAAGACTGTTCATTATAAATAATCCACAATGAGAGCAAAGACTTTCTAAATGTGTTAGAATTTTTCCTTGCTACTTTCTAAATGATTTCACCTTTGGTATGCATTTAACTTCTTGAGGTCTTTTTCTTATCTGTTGCCAAAATAATTTTACTGCTCACCTCTAAGGATGAAAAGATTAACATAAGGCATTTAGTGCAGTGCCTGCCAAAGGATATATACTCCCTGAGGGCAGAAATCTGATTTCTCTCCTTCACCTCTATGTCCCAGTACAAAGAACAGTGCCTAGCAGGAAGTTAGAAGTGTTTATCAAGACTGCCTGGGGGATTTCCTTAGGAAATTTGAGAACTGAATCCTTCTAGATGCTGCTTTGGATTTATAACATAAGGATACTCCAAAGCGTAATCCGGCTGAAGCTGCCATTAAAATAGATAAATCAGAGAGCTGCCACTTGGATAAATCAGATCCTCGTAGAGGCCTGAAACTTACTGCTCTCAGGTCCCCAGTCCTAAATTGGGTCATATTTAACAACATTATTTTATCTGACCTGTTAAATCTGCCACTTGAGAAACTAGGGATGCATTTAGATGAAAGTCTGCATTAAAACTCTAAGTTTATCGTAAAAGTTCATCCTTCATCTCCAGTCTTCTTGCATCTTAACTGCTGGGCGATGTAAGAATAAGGCCTAGACATAGTTGAGATTATGTGAGTGTGAGTACATCAGAACTTAAGATTTATGGTTCATAAGCCTACCTTCATGAAAAGTGAGTACATGCTATCATCCTAGAGCTTTCCACCTCAACACATAAAATATGCTCAGTAACTATTTGTTGAATGAGTGAGAGAATGGTAGGGTCTCTGTAAATCATGATTAGTTTTATACTCTTACTGCTATTATTACCTTCATGTCTTTGAACTACTGATGAAGAAAGAAATGAATGTTTTATACTGCACTACGTACCCATAAATTCATGAAGTCAAAGGACATCTTTAAAAATAATGAACACTGTGGAAATGAATAATGATCGGGGTCATATTTTAACCTTCTTAGGAAATTTTGTCCAATATTGATGTATAATAATGGAAAAATTTGGATTTTTTTTAAGTCTAATACCAGAACAAGATAAATGGGCTTGAAGTTTTATAAAAATGAGGGGGAAATTATTAAACATTATTGAACTACATTTTTAACTTTGAGGACATGGCTGATTTGTTGTAAAGAAGGCATTGCTTGGTAACTTTGATAGATGCCAACCAAGAAAAGCAGTGTTTGATTACATTCAACATCTGTTCCTCATGGAAATATTTTAGTAAGCTCAGAATAGAAGGAAACTTAGATAAACATACTTTTTTAAGTGAAAAATTACAAGCATTCCCATTAATGTCAGGAAAAATATAATAATGCCTCTATCTTGTTAGTATAGCTCTATATTTAAGCTTTGTTATATTGTTATTTTCCACTTGAATAAGAAAACAAATAAAACAGTTCCATATAATTTTTTTAAATTTTTGAAATAAGAATTTAGTACAGTAAGTGGTTACAAGATAAACATTCAGGACTCAGTAATGAAAAAATTAGAGAGGGAATATTATATGATCACCTAAATAGATACAGAAAATTCAGTTATTAAAACTTAGAATCACTCATTATTTTAATACTCTCTAGAAATAGAAAGGAATATCCTTAAACATGTAGCTAAAAACCTACAGAAAACATTATACTTAGTGGTAAAACATTAAAAGCTTTTCCTCTGTAATCAAACAGACGAAAAATGCCTGCTATCACCACTTCCATTTAACATTGAACTGGAGGTCTTAGCAGTGCAAAGGGTGACAGAAAACTCTGTCATTATTTGCAGATAACATGACTGTGTCCATGCAAATTTCAAAAGAATATACAGTGTATTGTTAGAATTAATGACTTAAAAATCTACTCATATATTAACAAATATTAGTTAAAATAAAATTTAGAAAAAGCTAGAATTTACAATTCACAATAAATCCAACAAAATATATGGAAAACAGCCACAGAAAAAAATTCTAAAATTATACAGAAAGATGTAAAATAAGACCCAACTAAATGGAGAAATATGCCATGTTTAGTGGTTGCGTGTCTCAATACTGCAGAGATGTTGATTCTCCCCAAATTAATTTATAGTTTAATGAAATGTCTTACAAATCCTTACACATTTATTTTATGTATTGGTAAGCTTGATAAGGTGATTCTAAAATATATTCGGGAGGTCAAAGGACCTAAAATCATGAAAAAAAAAACACCTGAAAAAGAACAAGGTAAAAGAATTTTCAAGATTTATTATAAGTTCTTGCTATTTAAGAAAGTGTTGTATTAACACAGAGATAGACAAATTGAAGAGTACAACAGAACGAAGAGGCCAGAAACAAGCCTATGTTTATACATACCCTTGGTACTGGACAAAGTTGAATCAGTAAGGAGAGAATGGTCTTTGCAATGAAAAAACAAAATTGGTTAAATTAATCATTGTACATCTATACTTCCAGATAGATCATTAAAAAAAAATAGGTTAACTCTGTTTTCTGAAGTAGATTGTTCATTCAACATATATTTTGGGGCCACTTACTATGCATGAGTTACCATAAACTTTTTCTTCCAAAACATATTACTAAGTTAAAAAAGCAAATTACAACATTTCATGTAATTGTGATTTTTGAATCCTGTCTTTTTGACTTCCATCTCACACAACTTCAAAATTCTTACAAAATCATGCTCCCTTTATCTGTCTGTTTCCCTTCTTCCACTCCTCACTCTGTCAGCCACTCTGCTGTTCTTTGCTGTCTGTTAATCACCAGTCATCCATCTACCTCTGAGCTTCTGGATGAGGTGTTGTTTCTGCTTAGAATTTCCTCTATCAGAAATTTCCATGGCCTATGCTCTTGGCAAATTAAGTTTTTTGTCAAATCATTCAACTCATCTTTTTAGTGAGACTGTCCCTGACCATCCTACTTAAAATTACAACACTGTTCCCTACCCCATATTCCCTCTCCCCAATTTCTATTTTAGTTTCCTCTATGGTATATATTTCTTTCTCAAATCCTATATTTTTACATGTTTATTTCATTATGGTCTGAATTCCACATTATATAATCTCTCTAAGGGGACACATTTCTGTCTGTTTTTGTTTTCATTGCTACATCCCAACATGCACCTGGCATGTAACAGGAGTAAGAATAGTGTGTCTGGCTGTGTGTCTGTTGGTTTGTGCAAGTGTATAGAGAAAGCTCAAAAGAATACTACCAGATTGTTCATAGTAGTTATTTTGGGGGAGGAGAGTGACAACGGAAGATGGATGAAGGGAAGTTTTCACATTTTACTTAATATTTTACTGTATGGCTTGAATTATATATTATTTTTTAAAAATCAAGTTTTTTAGTGTCCCTGGGATTTCTTCCATAAAACAGATCAAACAGGGTAGCAAAACCCCAAAACTACGGGCAACATCTACAACAAAACTAAGTAACAAGGTATTCCTAAGAATCCTAAAATACAAGCAGATGGGGCAAATCAAATTACAATTATTTTGTAACAGCATCTTATGGGAGGAAGCTAAGGAAGCAACATGTTATCTGATTGACCTGAGAACAGAACTCCACAGAGCCCACAGGTACTCACTGGAAACCTGAGCAGGCCCATTTGATAAGCTGTTTAGCAGCTGAAACTGGGAAAGATTTTTACACACTTCAATTCACAAGGAAGGGCAAAGGTTCCATGGCAAATCTGAAAAGGTTGGAGAAGTCTGTAAACTCTCAAAGGTAACTGGTGATTCCTCCCTAGAAATAGTCCTATGCTGAAGAGAAACTGCTGGAACTATAATCCAAATGAAAGGACAAAGATCATAGGAGCAAAGGAAAACCACAATCCAGAAAAAATTGGGGGCAAAGAGAGAAGCCAAAGAGGAATATCTCAGAAAGTATGAAACAGTGTTTTTACCACTGTGATAGCAACAGAAAAGAAAGCTTCAGACCCTTGAAAAGCCTCTACTCCTTCCTGAAAGTTTAATTTTATATTAAAATGAGTAAGCAAAATGGATCATATCTGAATGACATACAGAATTATAATTTTAAAAAAGAAATAAGATGCAAAATAAAATCTCTTCAATGAAAATATGCCAGAAAGACATTCCTAACAAGGTATAAACTGTATCCTTACGTTACAAATTGATCTAAGAGAAATTAAGAAAATAATAAAATATGCTGGAACAATATAGATTACAATTAGAGAAAACTCAGAAATGAAGTGATTGAACCCCCCAAAAATTAGAAAATAAAAGAAAGAATACTTTTAAAAATAGTAAACTACAAAGAACACAGAAGAAAATAAAAACAGCACAATAGATAATACCTCCAGAGAAAAAAAGATGAAAAAAACAAAGGAGGACCTTTAAAACAGAAAGAAATGAAGTCAATAAATATCCAGTATACATATAATTAACTTCCTGAAAAATAAAACCAAAGTAATATATCAAAAAAATATCAAGAAAGGCCTAAAGTTCAGCATGTGCTATCAGCCATGTGGCTGACAAGGTCTTGGTGCTCTGGCTAGGTGTCAGGCCTGTGCCTCTGAAGCAGGAGAGCCAAGTTCAGGACATTGGTCCACCAGAGACCTCATAGCTCCATGTAATATCAAACGGCGAAAGATCTCCCAGAGATCTCCATCTGAACGCTAAGACGCAGCTCCGCTCAATGACCAGCAAGCTACAATGCTGGACACCTTATGACAAACAACAAGCAAGACAAGAACACAGCCCCACCCATTAGCAGAGAGGCTTCCTAAAATCATAATAAGTTCACAGACACCCCAAAACACACTGCTGGACGTGGTCCTGCCAACCAGAAAGACAAGATCCAGCCTCATCCACCAGAGCACAGGCACCAGTCCCCTCCACCAGGAAGCCTACACAACCCACTGAACCAACCTTAGCCACTGGGGACAGATACCAAAAACAATAGGAACTAAGAACATGCAACCTGCGAAAAGGAGAGGCCAGATACAGTAAGTTAAGCAAAATGAGAAGACAGAGAAACACACAGCAGATGAAGGAGCAAGGTAAAAACCCAGCAGACCAAACAAATGAAGAGGAAATAGTCAGTCTACCTGAAAAAGAATTCAGAGTAATGATAGTAAAGATATCCAAAATCTTGGAAATATAATAGAGAAAATACAAGAAACGTTTAATAAGGACTTAGAAAAACTAAAGAGTAAACAAACAATGATGAACAATACAATAAATGAAATTAAAAATTCTCCAGAAGGAATCAATAGCAGAATAACTGAGGCAGAAGAAGGAATAAGTGATCTGGAAGATAAAACAGTGGAAATAACTGCTGCAGAGCAGAGCAAAGAAAAAAGAATAAAAAGATTGAAGACAGTCTCAGAGACCACTGGGACAACATTAAATGCACCAACATTCGAAATATAGGGGTCCCAGAAGAAGAAGAGAAAAAGAAAGGGACTGAGAAAATATTTGAAGAGATTATAGTTGAAAACTTCCCTAATATGGGAAAGGAAATAGTCAAACAAGTCCAGGAAGCACAGAGAGTCCCATACAGTATAAATCCAAGGAGAAACATGCAAGACATGTATTAATCACACTATCAAAAATTAAATATAAAGAAAAAAATATTAAAAGCAGCAAGGGAAAAACAACAAATAACATTCAAGGGAATCCACAAAAGGTTAACACCTGGTCTTTCAGGAGAAACTCTGCAAGACAGAATGGAGTGGCAGGACATATTTAAAGTGATGAAAGGGAAAAACCTACAGCCAAGATTACTCTACCCAGCAAGGATCTCATTCACATCCAACAGAGAAATTAAAACGTTTACACACAAGCAAAAGCTAAGAGAATTCACACCACCAAACCAGCTTTACAACAAATGCTAAAGGAACATCTCTAGGCAGGAAATGCAAGAGAAGGAAAAGACCTGCAATAACAAACCCAAAACAATTAAGAAAATGGTAATAGGAACATACATATTGATAACTACCTTAAATATAAATGGATTAAATGCTCTCTCCAAAAGACATAGGCGAGTTGAATGGATATAAAAACAAGACCCATATATACGTTGTCTACAAGAAACCTACTTCAGACCCCGAGACACATACAGGATGAAAGTGAGAGGATGGAAATGGATATTCCATGCAGATGGAAATCAAAAGAAAGCTGAGGTAGCAATTCTCACATCAGACAACAGACTTTAAAATAAAGACTATTACAAGAGGCAAAAGAAGGACACTACATAATCATCAAGGGATCAATCCAAGAAGAAGATATAACAATTGAAAATACTTATGCACTCAACATAAGAGCACCTCAATACAAAATATATATACAGCTCATGCAGCTCAATATTTAAAAAAAAAACAACCCAATCAAAAAGTGGGCAGAAGAACTAAATAGACATTTCTCCAAAGAAGACATACACATGGCCAAGAAGCACATGAAAAGCTGCTCCACATCACTAATTATTAGAGAAATGCAAATCAAAACTACAATGAGATATCATCTCACACCAGTTAGCATGGGCATCATCAGAAAATCTACAAACAACAAATGCTGGAGAGGATGTGGAGAAAAGGGAACCCTCTTTCACTGTTGGTGGGAATGTAAATTGATACAGCCACTATGGAGAACAGTATGGAGGTTCCTTTAAAAACTAAAAATAGAATTACCATATGATCCAGCAATCCCACTACTGAGCATGTTCCCAGAGGAAACCATAATTCAAAAAGATACATGTACCCCAATGTTCACTGCAGCACTATTTACAATATCCAGGTCATGGAAGCAACCTAAATGCCCATTAACAGACAAATGGATAAAGAAGTTGTGGTATATATATATAATGGAATACTTGTCAGCCATAAAAAGGAACCAAATTGGGTCATTTGTTGAGACGTGGATGGATCTAGAGACTGTCATACAGAGTGAAGTAAGTCAGAAAGAGAAAAACAAATATCGTATATTAATGCATATATGTGGATTCTAGAAAAATGGTACAGATGAACCCGTTTGCAGGGCAGAAATCGAGACACAGATGTAGAGAACAAATGTATGGGCACCAAGGGGGGAAAGTGGCGGGGTAGGGGTGGTCGTGTGATGAATTGGGAGATTGGGATTGACATGTATACACTGATGTGGATAAAATTGATGACTAATAAGAGCCTGCTGTATAAAATACAAATAAAATTCAAAAATTAAAAAAAACAAAACAAAACTACAATGAGGTATCACCTCATACCAGTCAGAATGGCCATTATTCAAAAAATCTACAAAAAGTAAATGTTAGAAGGGGTGTGGAGAAAAGGGAGCCCTCTTGCCCTGTTGGTGGGAGTATAAATTGATACAGCCACTATGGAAAACAGTATGGAGGTTCCTTAAAAACTAAAAATAGAACTCCCATATGACTCAGCAACCCCAGTACTGGGCATATACCCTAAGAAAACCATAATTCAAAAACAGTCATGTACCACAATGTTCACTGCAGCTCTATTTACAATAGCCAGGTCATGGAAGCAACCTAAATGCCCATCGACAGACGAATGGATAAAGAAGATGTGGTATATATAAACAATGATATTGTACTCAGCCATAAAAAGAAACGAAACTGAGTTATTTGTAGTGAGGTGGATGGACCTAGAGTCTGTCATACAGAGTGAAGTAAGTCAGAAAGAGAAAAACCAATACCGCATACTAACACACATATATGGAATTTAAAAAAAAATGGTTCTGAAGAATCTAGGGGCAGGAAAGGAATAAAGATGCAGACGTAGAGAATGGACTTGACACAGGAAGGGGGAAGGGGAAGCTGGAACAAAGTGAGAGAGTGGCATGGACATATATACACTACCAAATGTAAAATAGATAGCTAGTGGGAAGCAGCCACATAGCACAGGGAGATCAGCTTGGTGCTTTGTGACCATCTAGAGGGGTGGGATAAGGAGGGTGGGAGGGAGACGCAAGAGGGAGGAGATATGGGGATATATGTATATGTATAGCTGATTTACTTTGTTATAAAGCAGAAACTAACACACCACTGTAAAGCACTTATACTCCAATAAAGATGTTAAAAAAACTATCAAAACTGAATTTTATATTTAGTATTTTAAGAAATACTAACATCATAATTCAAGAAGTTTTCTGGAAAATGAAAAGTCTTGAAAGTACATATTGAAAGGACACTTTGTATATTGAGAAAAGTCACCCTGAGTAACAAACCTGAAACATATTTTTGGAAAAACTATTGGACTTTTAGGGGGAAAAAAACTTCCTTTAAGCATCTAAGCAAAAAGTTCAAGTCATTTGTAAGGGAAAGAAGTTCAGTATGTCATCAGAGTTTTGGACAGTAATCCTTTATTCCAAAAGAAAGTTAAATAATATTTTTATGACCCTCAAAAAAGAAAATGTGAGCCAAGGGTGTTTTAGTCAGCAAAATTGACTTTGGAGTATGAAGGCCACAGAAAAACTGTTATCAACACCCAGAACTCAGAACCTTATTTCCTTGAGCACTTCCTGAGGAATTTATTGGAAAATGACCATCAGATAGTCAAAATGACTGGAGGGATGTGACATAAAGACTTGTAGAGCAGATAATATTTAATGATAGTTAAAAGAGAGACTGTATAATATGTATAGTATAGATACCATATGATGTGGATAGAATAGCTCTATAAAAAATGGAAGTGGAATAGGAAGCACATATGAAAGTGGAATGAGCATAATGTTTGCTTTATTGTATTAACTGGGATAAAAAGGATAACACTGCAAGTCATATACTGGACAAGATGGTGCAGAGGGGATAAAGGATATTATCTAAAGATATTTATTATACCATTAGAACACAATTGCAAACCTTCTTAAATACAAATAATAATAATAATAAAGCAGAGACAAACCAAAACCAAACCAAAAAAAGGAAAAAAAAAACAGAGTGAAAAGCATTTCATATAAAATATGTATATATTAAATATAGTATTATACAACTTTTTTGTAAGAGAGTTGACAGAGGGACACAACACAAAAATAAAATAAAACAATGAAAGTTAAATCATAATTTTTAAAAAATGTTTATGTATAGGGGAAGAAGGGAATAGTGTAAAGAGTTCAGGGATAAATGTTGGGCTTCTTGGTATATACACTGTTTTGTAGATTTAACTTTTGGAATTGTGTAAATATTTTAAATAATTATAAACAAATTGTTTTTTTTTAAAATCATCCCTAAAAACAAACTTAAAAGAAGTCAAAATACAAACATTGCAATTACAGTTTTATATTTCACCACAAAAGTTTCTTTTATATTTGCTAACAGTTCAAGATGTGAATTTGAAGTTTATAAAAATAATGTTTAATAGTTGGACTCCAAATAAATAGGCATGGTCCTTGACTTTTTCTTCCACATCTAACACAAGGAAGCAACTCAAATGAAATGAGTCAACTCAGGGGAATGTTACTCACTATCTTTTCTTTTTCATTTCTCTAGGAAAATAAAGGAAAGTCTGGAGTGTTTCCCTGTTAAATTGAATAACTTGATCCACACACTTGCACAAATGACAGCCATAAATCCTGCCAAATCTACTTCTCAGACTTTTTCCCAGGAATCCTGTACGATGAGTGCAACCCAGTTAATCCAAAGAGCAACAATTTTAGGGTTCAGCAAGAAAACTAGGCATGTAAGTCTCAAGTCTGTCATCTTGACTTATATATCATTTGACTACATCTCACACTTCCCTTCACTATGCTACACATTCCTCCTTATACTATGATTTTTCTTTTTTGCTACACAACTGAAAAATCAGTTACAGTTTGAACAGAAGTGCCATTAAGGCGGATGTTCCAAGGAGAAATTATAATAACCAGAGCTACTAGTAGAGAACCACCAAAGAGAACAGTTTCTGCCCTGTGGTAGACTATAAATCAAGACCTAATTAAAATGTCCACAAGAAAAAAAAAAGGGGGCTTCCCTGGTGGCACAATAGTTGAGAGTCCGCCTGCCAATGCAGGGGACACGGGTTCGTGCCCCAGTCCGGGAAGATCCCACATGCCGCGGAGCGGCTGGGCCCGTGAACCATGGCCGCTGAGCCTGCGCATCCGGAGCCTGTGCTCCGCAACGGGAGAGGCCACAACAGTGAGAGGCCCACGTATCGCAAAAAAAAAAAAAATGTCCACAAGAAAAGAAGATCAGAAATTAGGCAGTCTGTTCCCAGCACCTAAGATTATGATATTTTTATATACTGTGTTTATAGGTAATTTTGCCTTTACAAATTGCATCTCTTATCTTTTGTGATGATTTTCTTTTTGCAGAGAGGTTCTTACTTTGTTTAGTTTACATGAAACAGAACTTTAGAATGTATTGAAGGTTGATATTGCCATCTTCTGATTTTGTCTCTTTATTTTCTGCAGCTTTATCTAATCCAGGTGACTCACAGTAACAATGAAACAAGCCTGACAGAAAAATCATTTGACCAGTTTTCAAAACTTCACAGCCAACTTCAAAAGAAGTTTGCATCATTGGCCCTCCCAGAGTAAGGACTGTCCTCCACTGTTTTTTGACTTTAGTACTTGTCCCTGAACATAAGGAAAAATTATGGTTATGGGATTTTCTATTTGTGGGCAACACAACACAACATTCTGATTCCAGTGCCACTGAACCTATCCCAGCAGAGTCTCTATGGCTCTCAGAGTAGAGAACCTTTTGTCTCATAAAACAGAATAAAGGTTTTCAATTTTGTTTGCTTTCACCCATTGATTTTGTAGACAAAAAAAATCATAACCAATTTTATTTTTCATTGATTATCAGGGAAATTGTTTTATTTGCCTGTTTTTAAATTTGATTGTTTTAGTGTTTTCTATAAAAATAAAATTGAAATTGAAAATGCAGAACAAAATTGGATATATCTTCTCTTTCAACAGATAACTGCAATAAAAAGCTCTGATATATTTATTTGCTGTACCAGAAAATTTTGTCAATATCAATTAGTATACAAGTAAAATATATTAACATCAACTCACTTTCGTTATCATTAATTATTAACTTGGACTTGGGTTATCCAAATTTAATTTGTCATTATCTTCATTTTGCAGTCTTGAAAACCATTGCTCAGTTCATGTTATAATGAAAAAATATTAAGCATAAATAATGTAATTGAAAATACTTCTGTTCAAATAAACCTTCTAAAATTCATTATTTAGAGCTAGCCAAATTTATGTTATAGACTTGAGTGTGTATCTTGACCAGAGGTGCACCTTGACTTTAAAAAGGTGAACTTCTTAGAAATTATGATATTTGCACTTAGGCAAATCAAATGTCATCTTATCTATAGAGTAGTTTCTTGGTATCCACAAGATTGGTTACAGGACCCCTCCCACGGATACCAAAATCCTTGCATGCCCAAGTTCTATACATAAAACGGCATAGTATTTACAAATAACCTACCCGCATTCTCCTGTATACTTTAAATCACCTCCAGATCACTTATGATATCTAATACAATATAAATGCTATGTAAACAGTTGTAAATACAATGTAAATGCTATGTAAATAGTTGCTGGCATGCAGCAAATTCAAATTTTGCTTTTTGGAACTTTCCGGACTTTTTTTTTTAATATTTCAATCCACAGTTGGTTCAATCTTCAGATGTAGAACCTGCAGACAGGGAGAGCCAACTATACCAGAATTTTTGTTGAGTAAATTGTCCTTTAACAATATGAGTGTTCATACCAGACCTGACATACTTTGTACATGTGGATTTTTGTTAGACTTTCAGGATTTAGTCACTTACCAAAATGTAAATCTAAACAACGTTGCCAATGGATGGAGAGATAGTGTGCATTATTTTGAAGAGTGTGTAGTTCACACTGATGAAAAACTATACTTGCAGATGTCACAGAGATTTTGAAATACAGATGCTTTAAACATCAGAAAGTCATCAGAGTTAGAGCACATTCAAGAGACTGAGAGGGAAGGAATGTCATTGTGGAAACTTAAAGACAACATCAGCTTTAAGAGTTATGAGAAAACATCTAATGTAATAACTGAGGAAAAGGAAATACTGGCAAAAATATTCAGTTTGACTGCAAATATTGAATTCAACATTAGTGGTTTCCATTGTACCCTAATAATTAATGATTTAAAAATATGTTCATTCTTGTTAAATGGCTGTCCTTTTGTTTCAAAAATGTCTCTGTTCTACTCTTTTCTCTCCCCAATACATATTAGTATAACTTATAAAACTTTAAAGTGCCAATAATCTCTCTCCATATGCCTCTTCTCGATTTTCAGCTTTAGTTAGGATTCTGTTTTGTTCAACAACTCTTGCCTGGTAATGGGACCTAAATTGATTTTAAAATCATTCAAGCAATGTGTGGAGAGGAGGAATATTTAGTCCTTTGTGCCTTGAACTATATTTGTATGCTAACAGTCCCAAAGGAGCTCTGGCTTATAGCAATGCATACAGAAGAAGGATGAGGGCAAGATTTCCTCTGACTCCTAAATTTACTAAGAGTAGCTCTATGAGAATTATGTAAACCCAATCTGGAAAGTATGATCAGAAAGTTAGAGTCATAAAGAATAAAATTCAAATTAGTCATAGCATGTAACAGTGGTCTTCAAATCAGACTGTACCTCTTCCAACTTCTGAGAATACAGAGGCATAGGAATCTTCCTTGAAATTAATGGTCTTCTTTAAAAGTCACCTGCTTGAGAAAGGTTGATTTCCTTTCCCTCTCCTAATTTCACCATTGCTCTTCTCCCAGCCATCCAGAATTTTATTTTGGTACACTGTCCCAGGGAGTAAAAAATCTCTGAGGATTAAATAAAGGGCAAATCAAACTACTGGTGTTGGTATTGAGAAAATGAATTACTCTAATAACCAGGTATCAAATCTGTTTGCAGGTCGTGTGTTTCTTAAACTTTGGTGTGAACAAAATTGAGGGAGGACATGATAGCACCGTCAGATAAAATATCCTAAAAAATCATTTTCAAGAACTGATTACTATGTCATATTTGACATATAACTCAAAAGCATTTTAAACAACTGAATGACATTACTAGAGCTGAATTCCTTAATTCTCATGTACTTATTTACACACAATACTTTTTTAGTACATACATCTATAAAAAAGGAATAGAACTGATGTTGAACTCCATTTTATTCTAACAATAAAGAAAATTAATCCACAGTTATACAAGTTAATATTTAAAACCAGCAAAACCACTGTTTATCAAATATATTTCTGTTTTGATTACTTATACATGGTAATAATTTTTATAATTAAATCTGGATGAAAATTTTTAACACTTTAAGCCTTAGTAAGAGTAAAGCAAGAGTAAAAAAGTAAAATGTCAATTATTTAAATGCACAGAAATATTATTTTGGACTTCCCTGACACTTCCAACAGGAAGCAATGGATGGGATGTCCTGCAGTTTTCACATACTTCTGTGTGTTTGCTGACAACCCTTCACCATTCCCCATGCTCCTTTGCCCAGAGGAAGCAGAAGAGGAAGGAAGCAACAGCAAGACTGCAGTCAGAGGAAGCCGCTAGATAGTTCCTAAAAAGATACATTTAACCAGCAAAACGTGTTGCCAAATGCTTCCCATTAATAGGTCATGCCACCAATAATTGGTCGTAATCAACGTCTAGCCCATCAAGATGAATCATCAGATAGTGAAGAGGAAATTCTGCAAGCTAGACCCCTGGGGAAAGTGATACTTTGTTCCAAAAGACCAGATGGAAGCATATGCTTTGTAAAATGTTTAATCTGGTTAGTGTAGCAATGTCCCTCGTGAACCCAGAGGAAACAATACCATATGACCTTTTTGAAAAATTATGGATCATTAAACTTCAGAAAGTATTTATTAACCCCCCACATGTATTTAAAGGACAAATTGTGTGGTCTGCCATAAATACAGTAAGAAGGAAAATGTATATTAATTTAGTATGTTAAATTAAATTAGTATTAATATCAATGATAGTTAAAATAGCACAAGTGACCACAGCCATGTTAATAAAACTCTCAGAATTAATCATGCGTTCTATGGTTTTTTAAAAAAACGTTTTCAGTGGCCCTTCCATCTGATGCAGCCTTAACTTTATGAACAATTCTAAGATACAGATGCCAATTTTCAAACTAATGAAGATATACTTTTTTCTTTTAAAACAGGTTTCCTCATTGGTGGCACTTACCTTTTACAAATTCAGATCACAAAAGATTCAGAGATCTAAATCATTACATGGAACAGATATTAAATGGATCGTATGAAGTTGCAAACGTATGTTACATTTACTTTTATATTTTTACATAAAATATGGACTGTTTTATGTATTATTACTGGGAATATTTTTAAATACTTTATGATAACATTTTTAGTCCTACGTTTATTCAACAAATGTACAGATTAAAATTATCTTGTCGATTCCATGCAAAAACCAACCGGGACTTTACTTGAAATTGCATCTTAATATCTTTCGATCCATTATCATATTCAAGTATTTTTAGAATGTTTTTTCAATAATTGTTTATTGTTCTGTGCATAGAGGGCTTAGAAGTATTTTGTTATACTAGATATAGTACTTTTTATAAAAATCGTTTTCCTGTTTTTTCACTATTATATATAGAACTGATTTTGTATATTGACATTTTACCCAACAATCTTACTAACTTCACTTTTAATTCTAATAATTATCTGTATTGTTTTTGAATTTTCAACTTACAATCATATTGTCTGCGGATAACAAGGGTTTATTTTTTCTTTCCAATATTCATATATTGTATTTCTTTTCCTTGCTATTTTGTACTCTCTAGGGCTTTCAATAGATATTGAATTGAAGTGGTAATGGTGGATATACCTACATTATTCTTGAATCCAGGGAAGAAGTGTCTAATATTTCCTCATTAAGTATGTAGGTTTTGTAGGTCCCCTTTATTATTTTGTTTCCTTCTATTCCTAGGTTGCCAATAGTTTTTACAAAGAAGGTTGAATGTATCAATTTTTTTTTCTGAATCTACTGGGCTGCACAATGATCACCAATAATCCTATTTTTCTCCTTTACTCTGCTAATGTGGTGAATTACACTGAAGAACTTTCTAATTTTAAACAAATTTGCATTACTAGGGTAAACTCTACATGGATGTAATGTATTATACTTTTTATGTATTATTGGATTTGATTTAACATTTTCTTTAGCATTTGTTTTCATCTTTATTTATGACAGAGATTGGCCTGGAGTTTTTCCTTCTTACAAAGTCATTGCCAGGTTTCAGAATCAAGAACATGCTAGACTCATAATATTAGTTGCAAAGAGTTATTGCTTTTTTTCCCTACTCCCTGGAACAGTTTATATAAAACTGGTTTTATTTCTTTAATTTGTAAAGTCATATAGGTCTGGAGATTCAATTTATTTAAGAGCTGTAAGACATTTCACATTTCCTATTTCTTCTTGAGTCTCTTTGTTAAGTTACATTTCTATAGGAATTTGTGCTAATTTATTGGCATAAAGTTATTCATAATATCCTATCATAATCTTTTTAACATTTATAGGATCTGAAAAGGTATTCACTCTTCGATTTCTCACACATATTTCCTGATCCATACTTCCAGAGGATTATGAATTTTACCAATCTTTGTAAAGAATGAAATGTGGGACTTATTGACCCTCTCTATTGTATTATTTCTCTGTTTCACTTATTTTTTACCTTTATTATTTCCTTCCTTCTGCTTCCATTCTATTTATAACATCCTCAGATAGTTAATTTAACTTGTTTATTTTCAACCTATCTTCACTTACCCATTTAAAACTCTAAATCCTCTCTCCTAATCAAGATTTAATAGCACTCCACAAGGTTTTATATACAGTATTGTATTTTATCATTCCTTAAAAATATTTATAAAATTTTCACTGTGAATTTTCCTGGACCATGGCTTAAGTCTATTTCACCCACTTGAGTTTTATATGCTGTAGTAAAAATATATATCTGTATCTGTATCCATAAATTTCATAAGTAATTATTATTGTTGTTTTTGCAATCAATATTTAATATTACTCACATATCTCATTTCCATTGCTTCCTGTAACTCTGAATTTCCATCTGGGATTGTTCTCCTTCTTCCTGAAGAACACCATCTACTATTCCCCCTAATATGAATTTGCTGCTAAAAAAAACCCTCTAAATTTGCATTTGTCTGAAAAGTTTTTAGTCTACCTTCATTCTTGGAGGATATTTTTGCTGACTATTTGGTATTTGAGCATTTGGATAGCAATGATTTTATTCTAAAAACTTTAAGGCTATCATTTCATTGTCTTTTAGCTTCCATTGATTTTGTTTAGAATCCATCTGTTATATTTGTTTCTTCTTTGAAAAAGTTTTTTTATTCTTTACAATATTGTTCTTTTTACTGTTGGTTTTCTGCCGTTTTACTTTACTTTGCTCAGATATGACTTTGTTTCTACTGATGATGCTTGAGCTTCAGCACTTCTTGAATTTGTGCCATGATGTCTTTCATCACTTTTGGAAAGTTCTCAGTCGTTATCACTTCACATATTGTTCATACTATTTCCTCTCTCCTCTTTTTCTGGGACTGTAATCACATATATGTCTATCCTTTTCATTGTACCCTCTATGTCTCATACTTTTACTCCTGTATTTTTAATTCTTTGTCCTCTATGACTTAGTTTCTGAATAGCTTCTTCTAACTTATCTTTTTGGTTGTTTATTCTCTAATGCTCTGTGTTTAACATACTGTTAAGTCCATTCTCTGAGTTCTTAATTTCAATTATTCTTCAGTTTCAGAATTTCCTTTTTTTTCAGTTCCTAGTCCTTTGCTGAAAATCTGTCCTTTTTATTATTTCTTCAAAAATGGTAAGCATAGTTATTTAAAATCTTCCTAAAAACTCCAATATTGGGACCTACTGCATGTACCTTTTTATTTTCTAATGTTTCTGCTGGTTTTTAATTATGTAGTCTTGTTCCATTGTGAGCCTGGTTATTTTCCTTTTTATTGTGGCCACATATTGTACTGCAATGTCCTTTGTAAAAATTGGATGCCTATGTTACTGTTATCCTGGTATAGAGAATTATAATATCTGAGTACATTAACAATCTAGGGTTGCTGAAATTCAGTTGCAGGGATTCAGATTATTCAAAACTGAACTGTAGCTCTTGTGAGGCACTATTACTGGTTCATCCTTATTCCTTAGATGTAGCCACTTTGGATCTAAACCCAAGGTAAGGCAGACTCACCAAGAATCTACTGGGCAGCTCTGGATTCCATTCCTTTTCCTCTTAACTCTGCAAGGTGGTCAAAAGTGCTGCTCTACCTCCCAGCCATTCTACTGCTTCAACCTATATCAATAAAAACCCACAACAGAAAAGCTGTGCCCAAACCCAAGCTCACTTCCCCAAGACTGTCTTGCCCCAGATCCTAGCCTGGTAATTCTTCACTATCTTGTTAGCTCTCTGATGCTTTCAAGCAAAGTTTAAAAACAAATTGTTTAATTATTCCAGTTATTCTCTGTAGGAGGTCTGGACTAAATGACCAAATCTAATATCACTAAAAATAGGAGCTTACAGCTGCAGTCATGCTACCCCTCAGCTTTCAGAAATATCTGCTGTTCTGCCTCCTCCCCCACCTCCTGTGTTCTGATGAACCTTGTCTCTCATAGGTAACTATTTCAGAGGATCTAAGTCTGTGGTCAGTTCCCATCTGAAAAAAGTATTTAAGGATTTCTTGGTGAGGTTTTGGTACTACTCATCAGTGATTCTGAGTGGCCTAGAAAATTGAAGAGACATGCCAGACCCCAATTTTGCCCCCTTCTGTCATATGCATCAAAAAAAGGACTCTTATTAAGATCCTTCCCCATACACACATGTGCATACAACCTACACATGCACACAGCTGTTACAACTCCTTCTGAGGACTCAAGGAAGGATTAGCTCCCTTTACTATTAAATTCTTATCACCATCTTGCTTGCAAGGTTCCTGTGAGACAAATGTAAGTTACAAAGGCAGGTACAAAGCTAACAGAATCCTCCAGAGTTCTTGGCTAGACATAGGATCTTTTAGGGCTTTATCTAAAACATCATCTCTAAGGGTAAAAGGTACAAGGCCTGTTAGGTTTTTTGCCTTTTGATGTAAGAATGGAGACTATTTATGGAATACCTTTAGCTAATCCACATGTCTGGAATAACTTTAATGTCACCAATGAGAACCCATTTCTAACATTAATCATGCTAGTCAACAAGCTACCATTTTTATGAACAAAATCCTTTGATATTCAGTATGCTAATTAATAATGTCCATTTTTTAAAGGGGTTCAGCACGATGGCTTGATTTACATATATTGTGAAATGATTACCACAATAGATTTAGTTAACATCTATCATCTCATATAGATACAATAAAAAGAAAAGAAAAAGCAATTTTTAAATTTATAAGTATCATAAGATGAAGATTTAATAGCTCTGCTTCTTCTTCCTCATCCTCTCCCCCAAATTTAGCATGCTTTTAATTATATCAATAATTAGCATTTGTAAAATACCTATTGTTGATTGAGTTGTGAGAGTTTAACAGAACTACTTACACTGACTGCCTCTAGTATGGGTTGCCTGATTAAAATATTGGGAGCCTCTTATTTCCTCCTGCTCTATCCAGGCACCCCGATAGTGCAGCCTTGATTAGGACATTAACAGACCATTCCTGGACTCTAGTCATTTTTCCTTTTATTAAAGTATAGTTGACTTGCAATATTATATTAGTTTCAGGTGTACAACATAGTGATTTGATCATTTTTCTACCGTCTTGATTAAATCCTAGCAGCACTCCAGTTATACTTTGACCTAAGAAACGCATTTATAATATCATGCTGTATATACAGACATACTTTGAACTTCAGTAAGTTACAGGCACTGTAACAGGAGGACTACAACCGACCCCATAACCAGGACTTAACTGAGTCAAAGAACCCTATTTTTCTCAGCAGTCAATTCAACAACCTTCCTTCTCCATGTGGAGCTTGGGAAAGACATTAGATGAGATTACTTTCCAGTCAGAGTGTGAATTGTTTTAATTACATGTTGTATAGTAGATTAAGTCAGCATATATCAAGGAAACCTTACTGAAATTTAAAAATAAAATATATTAATGAATGTATTCAAAATTGTCTCCTAACTGTAGGTTTGCTGATTCAGGATGTTGGCTTATTGCTATACCACCCAGTTGTGTAATATTGTGGTTTGATGATGAATAGACCTACTTAAGAAAATTCCACAATTCAGATCACAAGCATCCTAAGGCTATTAGAAAAAAAATCACAATTGTCAATAATGACTGCTTTAGATTGCATATAGTCAGGGTCAAGAGGAGAAACTTTTAAATACCTATCACTAGCTCCTAAGACTAGTGGTTCTCAAAGCTCAGCTTCTGGACTGTGGTTGGAACCTCATCTGGGAATTTATAAGAATGCAAAATTTCAGTCCCATCCTAGACCTATTAAATCAGAAACTTTGGGGATGAGGTCCAGCAATGTGTTTTAACAAGCCCTCCAGGGTGTTCTAATCCATGACAATGTTTGAGAACCATTATTTCAGACTCTGGTCATCTTTCCCTTTTTTTTTCTTTCTGCAGTTTGACCATGATCAGACATTTGGTTTCCAATGTAGTAAATACTAAGGTACCCTACTATATCGTTGATTTTTTTGCAAATCTGGACTCAAGCACATTGTGCTACAATATTATTTCCAGGCTGGTGGCTCAGCTAGAGTTGCTGTTTTGTATCAAAGGACAAGTGCCTGAGCACTTAAGAAAGTATACTTAACCCAGTTCCCAGTGAAGTAGAGAAGGCATCCCAGGGAGTATGGCTTTCAAGTTGTTACTAAAGGGCAAACAGAAGTTAGTAAATGGAAACTGGGGAAAAATTGTGCCAGACAAGGGGAACTACAAGGACAAGCATGCATTATGGTTACATGCTTTTCTCTTGTTTGGAAGCTTAAAGAACTCAATGATTATATTCATTTAATTTTACCCATGTATATAGCAAACTTATAATCTTGTCAACATTTAATATATATTTTAAATGAAAAATTACAGAATTATTAACATATATTAACCTATAGGATTTATGTTGTTTTTCAAAACCTAGGAGAGTGAAACTTTGCATCCAAAAAGTATTTAGCAGTCTCTTAACTTATTTATTCTTATACCTTACCAGTTTTATTTTAAATTAGCACGTTTCCAAAACATATACTTTATTTATTTTTAATATATAAACTACTACACTAATAAGTGATAAATGCTTTAAAATTTGTGGAAAAATAATACAAAATTTGGAAAAAATTTTGGATGATATTATAAAATAAATATGAATGTAATTTTGATTTTTTTTTCTCGCACCACAGTATAATGCCACATTAACCCCATGAACAGAGACCTCTGGCTTGGTAGAGAATGATCTTGAGAATCCTGCTAGCTGAAAGCTTGAGGACAGGCTCCACAGGTTACCTAGTGCCAAGCCCAGGAGCACTGCCTGGCCATGCTCTAAATGATAAGCATTAATAGTGCACTGGGTCATGATTTTACCCTTCAGAAAGATCACTCAGAGCACATCTGTAATATATCTGTTATGAACAAAGAGAAAGAAATGAACAGTATCTGTTCATCGTGGGGACAGAACCATGTATAATAATAGGATAACTGAAAACAAAGATGTAAAATGATTGTTGAAAACAGCATTAGACAATAGGAAAGCTACAGTATAGTAAATAATTATGTGTAGGTATCTTGCATATTCATGAATTTATGTATTATATTAGCATACTCAATATAAATTGTATTATATCTTTTGAATATATTTAGTATTTAGGTCTCAATCAGTGAGTAATGGGAAATGAGTTCTAAGCTTCTGTCCTATAGGATCAAGGCAACTGAATTTATTTCATTGGATTTCAAGTGCTTTTTTGCATATTCAGGAATGTATTAGGTTGAAATCTTAATGTTCCTTACTAACTCTGACATTCTCTGAAGGTCATGTCTATTCACTTTGCTATAGTGAAGGACACTTGGATATGGCAACTGTCTCTAAGGGAAAGCGCTGAGGGGATAGTGGATGGGATTGTCATCTTTCATGCTGAGAGCTGCCTTACTGATTATACTAAAGCTGTTTTAAAGATTGTGCCTTTTCAGGATAATTGACAAAATATCTAGTAACCATTGAAAGTGTTAGGCTTTGGCCTATTTAAGCAGAGGCAAGTAAGTGCAAAGTGGAGGGGCTTCTGATTTCTGGTCCTAGTGTGAATAGGATAAATATTGAGATCTGTCTTCAGATGGCAGCAAGCTTTCAATAGGGAACTCGTAAGTATATCTGCCTAGAGTATGGGTTCATATAGAACTGTTAGCAGAGGATTATTATGAAAGGGGAAAAGCAAAGGGGTCAGACTTATACAGGTTGGGAAGACTTGCAAAGTGCAGTTTATCACAACAAGATTTAATGAATATCGCTGCTTATCATAATCACAGCTGCATAGAGAAAGCTGAACAAGACCACCAAACGTGTACCTCACAGTTTTCATCACATTCACATTTGCTAATGTGCTAAAAAGTACTACTGTAGAGGCCCCAAGAAGAGATGTTTTTATATTGTTCTTAAACTCTATTGGTCAATATTTAGGGAAAGGAAGGTTGAAGAAATTTCAAACACCTCACTGTTTTTATCTTGGATGAATTAAGATCTAGGATTTGAGTGGGGGAGAAAAAAGGAGAAGAAATAGAAGAAAAAAGAAGAGATATTTATTTATATCATCAAATATGAGATATGACTGTGAAATCACAGATTCCAGAAATGCTCCAAGTGAGAATACATCAACCATCTTCTAACACTGGGCTCCCAAATAGAGCAATCCCATTTGGTCCCATAATAGTATCAAACAAAAGGAAGCTGATATTATAGGAGTTTCTCCCAAAGTAACACCCTCCTAATAATTTACTTGAATTTTGTACAATGAGTATTTGGAGTACAAGAAAATATCTTCCTAAGATGTAAATCCTACATCTGTTTATTAGTCATCCTTTCTATACTACAAAATAAATAAGTTAGTGCTATATTAACAAAGATAAAATCAACAAAAATCAAATGTCGGCACTGGCACAATAGGGACCACTTTCAAAATCTACTGTCTCCGTCATTCAACAAATGTTTATTGATTGCCTACATTGTATACTTTCTGGCCAAGGGTGCAAAAATAGTACCTAGCGATCAATTGTTTCAGAATAATGTGAGGAGGTTTTAAAAAGTATGTTCTGAGGCCCATCCTTAGGGATGCTTGTCATATCAGTAAAGGGAGATACAGGCATACTTCGTTTCATTGTACTTCATTTTATTTGCCATTCACAGGCATTACGCTTTTTTTACAAATTGAAGGTTTGTGGCAACCCTGCTTTGAGCAAGTCTATTGGCGCCATTTTTCCAACACCATTTGCTCACTTTGTGTCTCTGTGTCACATTGTGGTAATTCTCACAATATTTCAAACTTTTTCACTATTATTATATTTGTTTTGGTGATCTGTGATGAATGATCTTTGATGTTACTATTGTCATTGTTTTGAGGTGCCTCAAACTGCACCCATATAAGACTCTGAACTTACTTGATAAGTGTTGTGCGTTCTGGTCCACATCACTGATTGGCCTTTTCCTCATCTCTCTCTCTCTCCTTGGGCCTCCCTATTTTCCCTGAGACACAAAAGTATTGAATTTAGGCCAATTAATAACCCTACAGTGGCCTCTAAATGTTCAAGTGAAAAGAAGAGTTGCCCATCTCTCAATTTAAAGCAAAAGCTAGAAATGATCAAACTTAGTGAGATAGGCATGTTGAAAGATGAGATAGTCAGAAAGCTGGGCATCTTGAACCAAACACTTAGTAAAATTGTGAATGCAAAGTAAAAGTTCTTGAAGGAAATTAGAAGTACTACTCCAGTGAATACATGAATCATCAGAAAGAGAAATAGGCTTATTGCTGATAAAAGAGAGTTGTAGTAGTCTGGATAGAAAATCAAACCAGCCACACATTCCCTTAAATGAAATCCTAATCCAGAGCAAGGCCCTAACTCCCTTCAGTTCTTTTTTTTTTTTTTTTTTGCAGTACGCGGGCCTCTCACTGTTGTGGCCTCTCCCGTTGTGGAGCACAGGCTCCAGATGCGCAGGCTCAGCGGCCATGGCTCACGGGCTCAGCCGCTCCGCGGCATGTGGGATCTTCCCGGACCGGGGCACGAACCCGTGTCCCCTGCATCGGCAGGCGGACTCTCAACCACTGCACCACCAGGGAAGCCCCTCCCTTCAGTTCTATGAAGGTTAAGAGAGGTGAGGAAGCTGCAGAAGAAAAATTTGAAGCTAGCAGAGGTTGGTTGAAGAGGTTTAAGGAAAGTCTCTATAACATCAAAGTGCAAGGTGAAGCGTCAAATGCTGACGTAGAAACTGAAACAAGTTATCCAAAAGATCTAACTAAGATAATTGATGAAGGTGGCTGTACTCAACATCAGATTTTCAATTTAAACAAAGCAGGCTTCTACTGGAAGAAGATGCCATGTAGGACTTTCATAGCTACAGAGGAGAAGTCAATGCCTGGCTTCAAAATTTCAAAGGACAAGCTGACTTTCTTGTCAGGGCTAATACAGCTGGTGTTTAAGTTGAAGCCAATGCTCATTTACCATTCCAAAAAACTTAGGGCCCTTAAAGATTATGCTAAACCTACTGTGCCCTATATTCTATAAATGAAACAACAAAACCTGGATGAGAGCATATCTGTTTACAACATGGTTTACTAAATATTTTAAGCCCACTGTTGTGAGCTACTGCCTAGATAAAAGGTTCTTTTCAAAATATTACTCCTCATTGACAATGCACCTGATGGAGATGTACAATATTAATGTTTTTTTCATGCCTGCTTATACAACGTCCATTCTGCAGCCCATGGATCAAGGAGTAATTTTGACTTTCAAGTCTTATTATTTAAGAAATACAATTTTTAAGGCTATAGTTGCTATAGATAGTGATTCCTCTGAGGATCTGAGCAAAGTCAATTGAAGACCTCCTGGAAAGGATTCACCATTCTAGATGCCATTAAGAATATTCATGACTCATGGGAAGAGGTCAAAATATCAACATTCACGGGAATTTGGCAGAAGTTGATTCTAACCCTCATGGATGACTGAGGAGTTCAAGACTTCAGTGGAAGAAGTAACTACAGAGGTGATAGGCAAGATAATTAGAATTGGAAGTGGTGTCTGAAGATAGGAATGAATTGCTGTAATCTCACAATGAACCTTTAACAGATGAGGAAGAGTTGCTGCTTATGGATGAGCAAATACAGTGGTTTCTTGAGGTGGAATCTACTCCTAGTGAAGATGCTGTGAAGATTGCTGAAATTACAACAAAAAAATTAGTTGATAAAGTAACAGCACAGCTTGAAAGGATTGACTGCAATTTCAAAATACATTCTACTGTGGGTAAACACTATCAAACAGCATTGCCTGCTACAGAGAACTCGTTTGTCAAAAAGAGTCATCAAGGGGTCAGACTTCACTGCTGTTTCATTTTCACAAGTCGCTGCAACCACTCCGACCTTCAGCAACCACCACCCTGACTAGTCAGCAGCATCAGCATCAGGGTTAGACCCTCCCCCATCAAAAAGATTATGACTCGCTGAAGGCTCAGATGATAGGTAGCATTTTTTTAGCAGTAAAGTATTTTTACATAAGTTATTAACATTGGTTTTCTTTAGACATAATGCTATTGCTCACTTAACAGACTACAGTATATTGTAAACATCACTTTTATATGTACCGGGAAACCAAAGGTTCATGTGACTGGCTTTATTGCAATATTTGCTTTATTATGGTGGTCTGGAATTGAACCTATAATATCTCCAAGGTATGACTGTATCTGGTATCTGTGTTGGGTTTTTTTAATTTGTTGTAACATATTTATTGGAGTATAATTGCTTTAAAATGTTGTTAGTTTCTGCTGTATAACAAAGTGAATCAGCTATACATATACATATATCCCCATATCTCTTCCCTCTTGCATCTCCCTCTTACCCTCCCTATCCCACCCCTCTAGGTGGTCACAAAGCACAAAGCTGATCTCCCTGTGCTACGCAGCTGCTTCCCACTAGCTATCTACTTTACATTTGGCAGTGTATATATGTCAGTGCTACACTCTCAATTCCTCCCAGCTTACCCTTCCCCCTCCCCATGTCCTCAAGTCCATTCTCTACATCTGCGTCTTTATTTCTGTCCTGCCCCTACGTTCAACAAACCATTTTTTTTAGATACCATATATATGTTTCAGCATACGTTATTTGCTTTTTTCTTTCTGTTTTCTCTTACATCACTCTGTATGACAGTCTCTAGGTCCATCCACCTCACTACAAATAACTCAATTTCATTTCTTTTTATGGCTGAGTAATATTTCATTGTATATATGTGCCACATCTTCTTTATCCATTCATCTATCAATGGACACTTAGGTTGCTTCAATGTTCTGGCTATTGTAAATAGGGCTGCAATGAACATTGTGGTACATGACTCTTTTTGAATTATGGTTTTCTCAGGATATATGCCCAGTGGTGGGATTGCTGGGTCGTATGGTAGTTCTATTTTTAGTTTTTTAAGGAACCTCCAACTGTTCTCCATTGGGGCTGTATCAATTTACATTCCCACCAACAGTGCAAGAGGGTTCCCTTTTCTCCACACTCTCTCCAGCATTTATTGTCTGTAGATTTTTTGACGATGGCCATTCTGATCGGTGTGAGGTGATACCTCATTGTAGTTTTGATTTGAATCTCTCTAATGATTAGTGATGTTGAGCACCCTTTCATATGTTTGTTGGCAATCTGTGTCTCTTCTTTGGAGAAATGTCTGTTTAGGTGTCTACCCATTATTGGATTGGGTTGTTTGTTTTTTTGATATTGAGCTGCATGAGCTGCTTGTATATTTTGGAGATTAATCCCTTGTTAGTTGCTTCATTTGCAAATATTTTCTCCCATTCTGAGGGTTGTCTTTTTGTCTTGTATATGGTTTCCTTTGCTGTGCAAAAGATTTTAAGTGTCATTTGGTCCCACATGTTTATTTTTGGTTTTATTTCCATTTCTGTAGGAGGTGGGTCAAAAAGGATCTTGCTGTGATTTATGTCATAGAGTGTTCTGCCTGTTTTCCTCTAAGAGGTTTATAGTGCCTGGCCTTACATTTAAGGCTTTAATCCATTTTGAGTTTATTTTTGTGTATGGTGTTAGGGAGTGTTCTAATTTCATTCTTTTACAAGTAGCTGTCCAGTTTTAATAGCACCACTTATTGAAGAGGCTGGCTTTTCTCTATTGTATATTCTTGCCTCCTTTATCAAAGATAAGGTGACCATATGTGTGTGGGTTTATCTCTGGGCTTTCTATCCTGTTCCATTGATCTATATTTCTGGATTTGTGCCAGTACTATACTGTCTCGATTACTGTAGCTTTGTAATATAGTCTGAAGTCAGGTAGCCTGATTCCTCCAGGTCCGTTTTCCTTTCTCAAGATTGCTTTGGCTATTCAGGGTCTTTTGTGTTTCCATACAAATTGTAAAATTTATTGTTCTAGTTCTGTGAAAAATGCCATTGGTTGTTTGATAGGGATTGCATTGAATCTGTAGATTGCTTTGGGTAGTATAGTCATTTTCACAATGTTGATTCTTCCAATCCAAGAAAATAGTATATCTCTCCATCTGTTTGTAAAATCTTTAATTTCTTTCCAAGAAAATAGTATATCTCTCCATCTGTTTGTAAAATCTGTTTCTTGGATTCTTCCAATCCAAGAAAATAGTATATCTCTCCATCTATTTGTAAAATCTTTAATTTCTTTCATTAGTGTTTTACAGTTTTCTGCATATGGGTCTTTTGTCTCCTTAGGTAAATTTATTCCTAGGTATTTTATTCTTTTTGTTGCAGTGGTAAATGGGAGTGTTTCCTTAATTTCTCTTTCATATTTTTCATCTTTAGTGTATAGGAATGCAAGAGATTTCTGTGCATTAATCTTGTATCCTGCTACTTTACCAAATACGTTGATTAGCTCTGGTAGTTTTCTGGTAGCATCTTTAGGATTCTCTATGTATAGTATCCTGTCATCTGCAAACAGTGACAGTTTTACTTCTTCTTTTCCGATTTGGATTCCTTTTATTTCTTTTTCTTCTCTGATTGAGGTGGCCAAAAATCCAAAACTATGTTGTATAATAGTGGTGAGAGTGGGCAACTTGGTCTTGTTCCTGATCTTAGAGGAAATGGCTTCAGTTTTTCACCACTGAGAACAATGTTGGCTGTGAGTTTGTCATATATGGCTTTTATTATGTTGAGGAAGTTTCCCTCTATGCCCACTTTCTGGAGAGTTTTTATCATAAATCGCTATTGAATTCTATTGAAAGCTCTTTCTGCATCTATTGAGATGATCATATGGTTTTTATCCTTCAATTTGTTAATATGGTGTATCACATTGATTGTTTTGTGTATGTTGAAGAATCCTTGCATTCCTGGGATAAACCCCACTTGATCACGGCGTATGATTCTTTTAATGTGCTCTTGGATTCTGTTTGCTAGTATTTTGTTAAGATTTTTGCGTCTAAATTCATCAGGGGTATTGCCCTGTAATTTTCTTTTTTTGTGACATCTTTTTCTGGTTTTGGTGTCACGGTGATGGTGGCCTCGTAGAATGAGTTTAGGAGTATTCCTCCCTCTGCTATATTTTGGAAGAGTTTGAGAAGGATAGGTGTTAGCTCTCTCTAAATGTTTGATAGAATTTGCCTGTGAAGCCATCTGGTCTTGGACTTTTGTTTGTTGGAAGATTTTTAATCACACTTTCAATTTCAGTGCTTGTGATTGGTCTGTTTATATTTTCTATTTCTTCCTAGTTCAGTCTTGGAAGGTTGTGCTTTTCTAAGAGTTTGTCCATTTCTTCCAGGTTGTCCATTTTATTGACATAGAGTTGCCTGTAGTAATCTCTCATGATCCTTTGTATTTCTGCAATGTCAGTTGTTACTTCTCCTTTTTCATTCCTAATTCTGTTGATTTGCGTCTTCTCCATTTTTTTCTTGATGAGTTGGCTAATGGTTTATCAATTTTGTTTATCTTCTCAAAGAACCAGCTTTTAGTTTTATTGATCTTTGTTATCATTTCCTTCATTTCTTTTTCACTTATTTCTGATTTTATCATTATGATTTCTCTCCTTCTGCTAACTTTGGGTTTTGTTTGTTCTTATTTCTCTAATTGCTTTAGGTGTAAGGTTAGGTTGTTTACTTGAGATTTTTCTTGTTTCTTGAGGTCGGATTATATTGCTATAAACTTTCCTCTTAGAACTGCTTTTGCTGCCCCCCAAAGGTTTTGGGTCGTTGTTTTTCATTGTCATTTGTTTCTAGGTATTTTTTGATTTCCTCTTTGATTTCTTCAGTGATCTCTTGGTTATTTAGTAGTGTATTGTTTAACCTCCGTGTGTTTGTATTTTTTACACTTTTTTTTTCCTGTAATTGATATCTAGTCTCATAGCATTGTGGTTGTAAAAGATACTTAGTATGATTTCAATTTTCATAAATTTACCAAGGCTTGATTTGTGACCCAAGATATGTTCTATCCTGGAGAATGTTCCACGAGCACTTGAGAAGAAAGTGTAATCTGCTGTTTTTAGATGGAATGTCTTATGAATATCAATTAAGTCCATCTCGTTTAATGTTTCATTTAAAGCTTGTGTTTCCTTATTTATTTTCATTTTGGATGATCTGTCCATTGTTGAAAGTGGGGTGTTAAAGTCCCCTACTAGTAGTGTGCTGCTGTCAATTTCCCTTTTTATAGCTGTTAGCTTTTGCCTTATGTATTGAGGTGCTCCTATGTTGGGTGCCTAAATATTTACAATTGTTATATCTTCTTCTTGGATTGATCCCTTGATGATTATGTAGTGTTCTCTTTGTCTCTTGTAATAGTCTTTATTTTAAAGTCTGTTTTGTCTGATGTGAGAATTGCTACCTCAGCTTTCTTTTGATTTCCATCTGTGTGGAATATCTATTTCCATCCCCTCACTTTCATTCTGTATTTGTCCCTAGGTCTGAAGTAGGTTTCTTGTAGACAACATATATATGGGTCTTGTTTTTGTATCCTTTCAGCCAGTCTGTATCTTTTGGTCGGAGCATTTAATCCATTTACTTTTGAGGTAATTATCTATATGTATGTTCCTATTACCATTTTCTTAAATGTTTGGGGCTTGTTTTTTGTAGGTTTTTTCCTTTTCTTGTGTTTCCTGCCTAGAGAAGTTCCTTTAACATTTGTTGTAAAGCTGGTTTGGTGGTGCTGAGTTCTCTTACCTTTTGCTTTTCTGTAAAGGTTTTAATTTCTCCATTGAATCTGAATGAGATCCTTCTTGGGTAGAGTAATCTTTGTTGTAGGTTTTTCCCTTTCATCACTTTAGATGTGTCCTGCCACTCCCTTCTAGCTTGCAGAGCTTCTGCTGAAAGATCCACTGTTAATCTTATGGGGATTCCGTCGTATGTGTTGTTTTTTAAGAACAAAAGTGATTCCAATACACAGCCAGGTTTGGATAATTCTCTTCTCAAAATTCAGAAGCTGAATCACATATGTACACTGCTCTGAGAAGCTTACAGTCTTTGTCAGTATTCTATGTTGATGTGTTTCAGTGGCTTCATAAAGACTTTCACAACTTCACACATTGGGTTTTTCTTTCCTTTCTTCCTAAGGAACTTTATGGGTCTTGATACAATACTCACTATACATATGACACAGTGATTGAACAGTAATAATTTGACAGGGACATAAGCAGATGCTGACTAGCCTTAATAATGTGACCTGACTAATCACCCTGGTTCTCCTTGATGCATAATGTCATCAATTTTCAGTTATCTTCAAATGGATTGACCACAGTGAAAGCTTTGTCTCCATATCCTGGTGGATGCTTCCCTGATTCAGTTTGTTTATATTCAAGGAATAAAAACATATTTTAAGATCAACTGAATAAAACTTTATTGGCCTAAAATTCACATAAATAATACCAAAATAATTCACATTATTTTGAGTTTTTTTAAAATTTTGTATTATTGATGAAGTTCTTCTCTTCTCTCATATGTTTTAACAGAGTTATGTCTATAAACAGTGAAATCTATAAAACCAGGTATGTAACATAAATATTGTAATTATTTTAAATGATATGAACAACTTAGAGGAAATTTTTAAACACACGTAAGTTTTTTTCCTCTTCTAATAAAATAAGAGATTTAAAGTAAATTTATTATATTTGTGCTGAATACTCCTATGATAGGTTAATCCTCATCTCTGACCCTAGAAAAATCCTTATAAAAACACTTTTCTTCTTCCATAGCTGCTTGTCATATGACAGTATAGGAAAGACAAATAATCCTATTATGTCTATACATTAAAACTCACATTCTTTTTTAGTTATGTGATCCATTTATTTGTAACTTTTAAAAAATATTTTATATCACTGTATGTAACTTTGTAACGATTTTAAAATTTTTACTGATCACATACTATGTATAACACTGTAGATTAAAAGCTTTAAATTAGTTGCAGAGAACAAATTGGAAAGATGAAAGTAATGCAATATACACTTTACTTTCAGTGAGTTTATAATATGGTGATGAATACAGACACGAACATATATAATACATAGGAGTGAGTGGAAAAGGGGGAGAAAAGAAAGTAGAAGATGCAGCTTGAATATGAAATTGAACAACCTTACCTTACTAAAATCAAATATTATATACCCTTCTGGGGCATACTCAATTGTAAGCAGTCTAGCTTTTGGTCAAGGAAATGAGATGAAGAGTCTGTTTATAGTCCAGTTTCAGGTATCAGAGTTAAGTTAGGTGAGAGAGATGTCTCTGGGGGTTTGATCTAAAAGCACAAGAGCAGCCCAAATAGAGGGATGACTGTAAATCCCTGAGACCATCTCTCTCTTCTCCTCATCTCTCTTCCCTCCCCTTTCATCCCCACACACAAATTGGTTGATAAAAGAAAACAGATATAAATGAGGACTACAATTATACACTATTTTAATATCTCTTCTAATGAGGTTGCAAGCATCAGTTTAGACATCCTAGTCCTATATCTGCCTGGTTTTTGTTTGTTTAGCTTGACTCCCTTCTCCCAAACTCATTGAAACTTCTTTTTTTCTTGAAGTGTTTATAGTTTCATTCCACAAGCTGTGATAACAGGAATTCCTTTTGCTTTTTAAAATTTTACTGTTTTAGTTGAATTGTGTTGTGAACTAAATTAAGATCTTTATAAAGGGCAATATAAATATGTAATAAAAGTTATAGCAAATGATTGCAGTACCTAAAGAAATGTGAGAAATGTGTACCCACATTTGAGTTTAGGTGAGACATACAAACAGCAGTTGCTTTAAAACTTTTTAAAGCCATGTATTCATTGTGATTTTTGGCTCTTCTCAGTATTGTTGCTCATTTCTAGAGGTCCCTTAAAATAAGGAATGCTATCATGGCTTAAGCAATATTCTTTTTTTAAGCAGAAATCAAATGTCAAAATAAATCCAAACGGGTAAATCCTACCTTAATAATGAACATATGTTTCTTGTTCCCTGCTTGCTAAACCCAGATGTTAATTACTACATTTGTCAGTACATTGCTCTTTTCCTATTTGGAGCTGGCTGAGATTACGATGCAGGCAGGATAAATGTCATATGTGTATCATCAGTAAAACCAAGATTATTTTTCAAAGTCTGGTAAAATGCTGATGACATTTGAGAACCAGAATTATAAAAGATTCTTTAAAAGTTCACTGTTTTTCATAGTGTCATTCTTGCATGTAAAATACAGTGGGTTGAACTACATTAAAGACTGGACATTATGACAAGCTGCTTTGTGAAAAAAGCAATAAAATACAATTACTGTTCAACTTTGATTTAAAATGCTTATGGGAATTTATTTTTAAATTCACATTTTTACGGTCCTTCATGGAGTTTGAGAGAGATTTAGCTTATTGTTTTAACTCACTGAAACTAAATCTTGCAGTCAGTTCTAGATGTTGGCTGGTCTGTTAATAAATGGGAATTCTTAATGTGTTATTTTAAAGACAGGAAAAATTGATCTCAGTGTTATATTGCATCACTTCTGATCTTTGCAAGGACTTTAACTCTCTGTAGTCTTTGAGAATAAGAATATGTTCATAGGATACTGGAAAAACACTTAGGTTTTGAGCAACTCTGAATTGATCAACTGTCTCAAAAATCAATGATTTTAAATTCCCAATGACAATAATATAATTGGTAAACAAAATATTAATGTGAGCTTTGAATTTAAAATATAAGCTGATGCAGATTTTGATTTAAAATTTCTCACTTGGCTTCAAGTTTGCTCTTTATTGACTGAATTTCTAATATAAGAACACATTATTAGACACTAAGAATCCTATATTAGTTAGATAAACATCTACTCTAGCAAAAAAATGTATATGTATAACCTCATAGAGTGTTTAATATAACCTAATGTGTTTACATGGATCATTGATATCAAAGTCCAATAACTTCAGAGTCCTTAAGACAAATACCAACCATGTATTAATTTATTCACCAAATATATAATGTTTTACATAGGAGGGATGTTCCAAATATTTAACAACTGTTAGGGCACAGGAACTGATTAATCAGGATAAGTGCAGGCCATCAACCCACCTTTATGGCCATACAAGCTTGCATTGGTTGAATGTTTGCTGTGATGGATGGAGAAAACTGTAGTAAGAGCAGTGCGGAATGAGGGTTTTTCAGGAGCTTGGATCAAAATACATTAAGTTTGAGTTGCCTGTGAGACTTCTAAGTAGAGATGTCAAGTGGAAAGTTGAATGTCTTGAGGGGAAAAGAGAGGCTGGAAATATAAATATTGGAGTTTCAATTAATAATTGGTTTTCATTGCCATGAGACTGGATGTTACTTAGGGTGAAAATGTAAATATAAAAGAGAAGAGGTCTGAATACGAGACCATGCAGCACACCAACTTTAAAGTTTGAGAAGATGGAAGAGAATCAACAAAATAGACTGAGAAAGAGCAATCTGTTGGAAACTAAAAGAATATGGTGCCTGGGAATTCCCTGTTGGTCCAGTGGTTAGGACTCCACGCTTCACTGCAGGGGGCACAGGTTCAATCCCTGGTCGGGGAACTAAGATCCTGCATGCCATGTGGTGCAGCCAAATAAATAAATGACTCGTGGAGGTAATTAATTAAAAAAAAAAAGAACATGGTGCCTGAAATCCAAGATAAGAAATTATTTCAAAGAAGAAGGAATGACAAGCTGTTTCAAATGCTACTAATGGGCCAAAAATTGAGAATTGACCACTGGATTTAGCAGAATGGATATCATTGGTGAATTTAACAAAAACAGTTTGATGAGAGTGCTGGGAACAAAAACCTTATTAGAATGGTTCAAAAGAGAAAGTGAAGAGAGAAATTTGGGATAGAAAGTTGAAAACAATCCTTGCAGAATCTTTACTAAAGATGAATAGGAAAAAAACAGTGTGCAGGGAAATGTAAGTCAAGAATTTTGTTTACTGAAATGAATTATAGCATACGTGTATGCTGGTAGGAAAATCCACTGAAGAAGCAAAAATTGGTGTTGCAATTAGCCATATACCAGAGCGATGATCTTGACTAGAAAAGAGAACATGTGATCTAGTGCCCAAATCAGTCTCAAATTAGTTTTTTGCCAAGTGAATAATAGAATAATGGGAGAAAGGGTCAAAAGAGTTAAAAGGAGTATACGAGAGAGTTATTATAAGTATTGACCGTGAGATCCATATTGGCCAAGGAGGGATATGATAATAATGAGAGGAGTTAGGGTCAGTGAAAAGGTCAACAGATTGTTCGAGTTATATAACTAGAGGAAGAGAGCTGAAAAGGAGGGAGCGGGTGGTTGTAGACTCAGAAGCTAGAAATCAAGACAATGGAAGAACTTCAGTCACTGATCCAGATAAGAACAAGAGTGAGTGATGGAGTAAGATGCAGAACAAGATTATTGGATGAGATGAGTTAAAAACAAAGAATCTACCATAAAGAAGGATGCTTTGTGTCAATGTTAAAATAAGTGTGAATTATGACAAGTATTATTGGAGAAAATGACAATGTTCCAGGGTTTAAAATGTTGTAGGAATGAAGGCCAGTGACCTAGAGATCAGTAGACAAGTGCAACAACAAGAGGGAGAGGGCTGTATAGTCAGTAGACATGGATATTCAAAGCAGGGCATTTTTATATGGGAAGAAAGTGTGGAGATTGGAAGATCAAGGAGATGCAAGGAGGATACCTACCCCATCCCCAGGACCAGGGTTATAAAGGGAATGTGAGACAGCACTACTACCATTTCAGAAACTTAAAAGGAAAGCAGAAGGGACTGTTCGGAGAATATAAGTTGAGCTTATAAGGAGCTTTGCTGATGACATTCTCCAAGGCTGACTGCTGTTTTCTCTTTCCTCCACAATGCTGCACTGTCAACTTTCTAAGAAATATCTGATCATGATGTTTTTCTGTTTAAAATTCATCAATAGGTCCTAGTAGCTTTAAGCTTGTGCAGAAGACCAGCATGCTCTAGGACTCCTACGAAACTCTCTCTAGGCACATCTCCCACCTATCCCCATATGTATTCTTCACATCTATAGGTCATTGGCAGTGGTAACACAGGTGGGCCTGGGCTTACTGATTTACTCTACATTCTTTTTTTTATACTAATCTCAATCAGTCAACCACTTATGCCATCTGGTATTCAGTTTTCTCATTTCTAGAATGAAGTAGTTAAATTCAGAGCTTGTCCTCCAGAAAACTATTACCACTTGAAGAATTAAACAGAAAAGCAACATTCTTTTTTTTATTATTTACTTATTTGGCTGTGCCAGGTCTTAGTTGCAGCATGTAGGATCTAGTTCCCTGACCAGGGATCGAACCCAGGCCCCCTGCATTGGGAGCGCAAGCCACTAGACCACCAGGGAAGTCCCCAGAAAAACAACATTCTTAATAATGGGAGAATATTGTTGGTATTTCAGAATATTTAAGATAAGTGGCCTTGCTCATTAATTGCCAACTGTACCCTCCAGTCATTGAGACAACCAAAAGTGTGCCCATACATCTTTAAGCATCTCAGATTGTCAGGTAGCTTGATAAAATGCAGGCTGCCCAGTTAACTTTGAATTTGAGATAAATAAATATTTTTAGTGTAAGTATATTGTAAATATTGCATGGGCATCATCTGTTTTTATTTGTTATATCTGGCAGCTCTACATATGGAAAGCCCTGCAGACTAGGATTATATCTATAGTCAATGTAAAAATGGCACCCCTAGAGTTGCTCAGTATACAACCTATACAACTAAATATAGCCACACTGCTTGGTGGTCAGTATAAACCCAACTGAAAACACTGGTTCAGGTTATCAGTGAAAGCAACTGTAGCACTAACATTTCTATAATTCTCCAAACTATCCAGTAGTGCAATGTGCTAAAAAGCTGTGGGATACATGTACATAAGTAAAACCAAATCTGAGGAGAAAATTTGATTATTTTGAAATCAAGCAATACTACTTTTTTATCTTCTTAATCATTTTTATTGATTTCTCCCTTCCATTGACACTAGATCATGCTTTTCCTCAAGAATGAAAACAATATTGCTACATTAAGAAATTAGTATTCAGCATGTCACCCACACCTGGAATTACAAATGTAGGTTTCAAGGATATGACAGTGTAAATACAAGGGAATAATTAGCTATTGGTGACATTTCAGACACTAATTGGGAAGATGTTCTGCCTATTCTTGAAGTTTAATAACCATTAGGAGGTGAGGTCAAAACGTTGCCAGAGAATAATAATTGACTGGTTGTCAAAAGCCAAAGAAGGTCAAATTCCCTTCAACAAATTCTGAAATTTGATTTCAGACTTTCAAACTAAAAAACTTGATTTGGTCAGCTTCCTGAAGATGGATATATTTCTTGAGGATAGATTATTATACAAGTTCACAAGAGATCAATATGTAGAGATAAAAATTGCTAATTAACTAGTTTACAATGATGCATAAAACTGCTACACAGATAAAAATATTTGCATTAGAAGACCAATGTATTCTATATCTGAATACAGATCTCAGTTTCTGTTAATAAATAGTTACTGAGTAAAAATACTATATTAAATATGAGTGAATAAATGATCTCTGCTCTTGATATCTCACTGACTAGGCTAAAAGAGTAGAGAAGAGAGAATGTGATAAAACTTGGGCAAATGGGTGGATAGAGGTGGAAAGGATGGAGAAAGGAGCATGTAGAAAAACAGAGATAAGAGAGCATGACACACTTGAGGAAATATAATTCAGTAGAGTTAATATACTAGAAGAGAAATGGTGAGAGATGAAGATAGGGAAATGAGCAAGATCCCATTCAAGAAAGGTCTTACAAGCCTTGTTAAGCAGTTGACCTTTTTGCTTAAGAGCAATGGGGAGTCACTTCTGGGTTTAAAGCAATTATTAGATTTTTATTTTGAAAGATCAGTTTGGCAATTGTGTGACGAATAGACTGGATGAAAGAGTAGCAAGAAAAGAGTCGGGAACACTTGCTGTAACTTAGGTGAGAAGTGATGATACTAGAACAAGGAAGACGACAGTATACCTGGAGGGAAGAAATGGATAAGTGAGGTATTTAGGAGGTGAAATTAATAGGACTTATCATTTAACTTTTTGTGTGGGGTAGGGAGAATGGAGAGTCCAAAACGATATACCTTATTTTGAGCCTGGATACAGGAAGAAGTAGCAAATCGAGGGGAAAGAAAATGCATGTAGTGTGTAGTTTGGGGGTTTTAATTATCTTTAGTCAAGGAAGCCAATAAAAAGACATTTTGATGTAGAGGGCTGAGACTCAAGAGATAGATCTGAGATAAAGGTCTAGATTTGTGCATCATTATAGAAGCCACCAAAAGGAATAACATCACAGGGAAAGAATGTGTTAGAGTAATGAGAGAGATGGGCCTAGAAGTGAGGGACGCTAGAATTTAAGTTATAAGCAAAAGGAAAAGGAGCCTGAAAAATGTCTAAGAAGAGATGGCAGGACAAATGGAAGAAAAACTGGGAGAACTTGCTATCAAGAAAGCAGGTGAAAGAGTTTTTCACTAAAATTGGAGTAGTTATATAAGGGCCAAGAAAATCTCCATTGGATTTAGGGGAAAAAATGACCTTAAAGAAGAGAAATGATGGTAAGAGCATTGTCAGAGGACGATTAATGACAGAAACCTGAGTGTGATAGATCATAAAGTGAGTGGAAGTTGAAGAAGAGGAACCAGTGTGAGTGCTGACAACTCTTCCCATAAGTTTGTGTCAAAGAGGAGAAAAATAATAGGACTTGAAAGGAGCACTAGTGACAAGACATTATTTTTGTGTGAGTGTACTTTGTGTGGTTTGACTCATCTGTTTGTTAGTTGTTAAAATGGAGAGAGTTGGCCACACTTGATATTGGAGGGAGGGACGGAGGGAGGGAGGGAGGAAGGAAGGGAGGAAGAAAAATAAAAGAAAAGAAAGGAAGGAAGGAAGGAAGATAGAAAAGGAAGGGAGGGAGAAAGAAAGAAGGAAGGAAGGAAAGAAAGAAAGGGAGGGAGGAAGAAAAAGACACTAAAGTATAGATTGGGATATTCTACAAGGTTCTTGAGGAGGAAGGAATAGAATCTAGAACACAGAAAGACATGATCAGCATTGGATGATGTCGTAGTTTGTTAGGGCTGCCATAGCAAAGTACCACAAACTGGGTGATGTAAACAACAGAAATGCATTGTCTCACAGTTCTGGAAGCTGGAAGTCTGAAATCAAGGTGTTGGTTCCTTCAACCAACCTTGGTTGGTTCCTTGAACCAACCCTGAAATCAGGGTTGGTTCCTTCTGACTGCTGTGAAGAAGAGTCTATTTCAGGCCTCTGTCCATGTCTTACAGATGGTAGATGGCCATTTCTTCCTTATGTCTCTTCACATCATCTTTGCTACATGAATGTGTCTAAATTTTCCCTTTTTATATTGGATTAGAGGTCCACCAATATGACCTCAACCTAATTTAACTAATTACATCTGCGATTACTCTATTTCCAAATAAGATCACATTCTGAGCTACTGTGGGTTAGGACTTCAACATATAAATTTTCAGAGGGTAGAATTCAACTTATAATAGATGAGAAGAGAGACACTTCTTCCCGTGTAGCAGGAAAAAAAGAGAAAAACTGGCTTTGTGCAGCTGTAGATTTTGTAGCAGGAAATATAGGAGTTTCCATCTGCCTTTTATTTTCTCTAGAGTGGAGACAAAATCATCAGCAAAGAAGGAGTCAGAGTTGGAAGTGTAAGTTTCTGGAAGAGGTTTTAAAGAGCCATTGCACAGAATGAAGGCTAACTGGGTAGAATGTTAGGCAGCTTTGCAGGTACTATGGCATCAGCTTATGATAGTCAAAAGAAATAATCAATTATTTAGTGGTGCCCTTCAGATAATAATATAGGAAGGGCTGCTTTGGTCATATAATGGCTTAAAACAAAATGTGTGTCAGTGTCACTAAGGAAAAGTTATTCTGATTCACCAGTTAGCCCATTTATTTGGAGCCCAGGTTAAATGTCAGTTTGTGACAATCTCAGTTTAAAAGAGAAGCACACTCACTTATTTGTTCTAAAATTAAACGGAACTAGAATTTCTATTAAAGCATTCAATACAATCTGTTTCCTCCACTAGATTGTGTTCTAAAGAGAGGGGTCACCTTTTGCATCTTTCTGTTTCTAAATATCCCCTAACATTCCTCTATGGCATTGGTGTAGTCAGTAATTAGTGAGCATTTCTAGAATTGAACCTTGAGGAGTAATGAGTTTTAACTGAGTACCTGTGTCCTACTGAGAGTAATTTTTCTTCAAAAACTTTGTCCAATGGTACACATTTTCTAGAAAAAGGAAGTGTGAGATTCATGCATAATTGTAAAGTTCAAGAATATAAACATATGGCGAGCTCTAAAAGCAGAGCACACCTGAGCCTCTTAAAGAAATATCAAATAACCAGATATCTAATCTCATGAAAGTTAAGTTTAACTTGGTGTAAAATTATAGCATTGACTTAATAAACTTCCCAGTATATTTTTTTCTATTTATGGAATCTGTAAATATAGATATATCTATAAATAAAACAGGTATCTATAAACATTATATATTAGGGTCAACGTTTTTAAATACTAGGGAATAGGAACAATAAATAAATGTAAGATATGAAAAAATATTTTATTTTGCCTTATTTTTCAGAGTGATTGTGTACTTAGTTTTTTCCTCTCTGAGCCTGTGGAACAAACAATGGAAGAATCATCACCTGTGGACCTAGGCAAGTAATTTTATCATTATTTCTATGTACAATTATTGTTTCAATATAATTGTACAAAAATCATAACTATAATTTTTTATTTTTCAAATTAAAATCTTTTTAAGAATAAGGCCTTAAGAGTCTTTTCTAACCACTTCGAAAGCTTTTTAACTCCTTAGAATATGTCTATCAAGTTAAATTAAACCCAGATATATTTGTCCAATTATAATAACTACATGGTATCACACTATTAACTCATTTCAATTAATTGTGCATTGAGATGGAATTGCATTTCAGAGGCAGAAGTCCTGTTTTCCCCTGCAGGTAAGTCTTACAATTTACTCAACATATTTGGAAGCAACAAAAATAAATACTAGGCAATAATAATGATCATGAGTTATCTAGCAGTTTCACTCTTATCTTTCAAAGCTCAATAATTATTCCAGCTCCCTCATGAAGTCTTCTTTTATTACCAGGATCCCAAACTAGACCAGCACAATTATCCACCCTATTCTCTGCCATATGTATGTTAATTCTAATTAATTTTTCTATCATCATCTCACCTAGATTGGCAGAGACTCTTTTTGAATGTCCTGTCAATCTTTTTTTTTTTTTGACATTTTAAAATATCACTTATTTTTTTGAGAGGCCTAGGTTTAATTACATGCTTGGGGATGGGTCTTTACCCATTTGTTCATCTCCATTTTTGCTTAAGTTATCTCTAGTTTTCTCTTATGTGAAGCCAAGAGCATCTCAGCCGTTAAAATATTAGAATGTCCTATCAATCTTAAGCATTCGTAATATAATTCCACTGCCAGTGGCCATCTAATACTGATACTGGTTTTTATCTCATATAAGATTTGCAAACCCATAATTTTCTAGGGCTTACCCCCCCTTTCCTTTGCAGCTCCCTGTCTGAGTTTTATCCACATCCACCTTCCGATTCTCTGCCTTTAAGATTAGGCCCATCTGCTCATTACCTCTGCCTGTATCTGACATCCTAGATATTTAACCCTCATACAGAACAACAGTTCTGTACAGCCAGGTCAGGTCTTATAGTGTGACTATTTATTGTTACATATTTATTTTTGTGTCTGCCTTGTTTCTCCTGTTAGACTGAGAGTAACATTAAATCAAGGACTCACTTCCCTACTATGCATTGCTCTAAACTAACAAATCCTAATTTAATATATGAGAATTGTACCACTTTTATTCCCCACATTTTACTCATGTAACGTTACTCTCTAAGATGCTTTATATAGTCAAACCATAAACAATATTAAGTAAGGTAATTTCTTACATTTTATAGCATGTATCTAAAGAAGAATAATGCCCACAATATAAAATATTTTTATTGTCATAATTTACAAATTATACAACAAATATCTTTTTAAAAAATATAGTATTAGCTGGGGAGATTTTCACAATCAATATTTATAAACTTGCATTAAACAGATTAAAAAAAACCAATAATAATAAAGTTGCCAATTTCTAGAGATGTCAAACTTTAAGAAAAAGCTACTAGATTGGCCTCTATTTTGTCATTAAAGGCCTTAAAGAAAATTCTTTCTCTGTGTTTCAAAAAGTAAACTGTGGATCACTATCAAGTTTTTAAATTTGGTGATTATTATAAGGTGTTTTAAAATACATACACACAAAAAATTTAGGATTCTTATTGTAAAAACTAAAATGGTTGCTTGAGAATTCTTTTTTATCTGGTTTGCTTATATCTTACTACATCATACAATACTCAGGATTTGTTTCATCACTGTTAATGAGCAAAAGATTTGATTTTCAATATTTTTAAATACAGGCTGCCTATGAAATACAGCTTGTTATCTTAAAACAACAGAACACACCTTCTAAGCAGGATATGCAAATCATTACAACAAACAAGGATTAGCAGGAAGTTGTTCCTTCTTGTATGCTTTAAATTATTTCCTCTTTCATACTTCTGAATTCTTAATGTTAATACTTTTGTCACAGAATATCAGTTGATTCTAAACAAGAAGCACAATATTATTCTAAGCATAATTCTTGTCAACTAGTTGAAACTTTGAGCTTATGTTGTTAAATGAGTAGAGGATAAAGTTATTCAAGTGTATTTAAATAATGGTTTAAATAGGATGACCTTAAGCAAAAATCCCAGACTTTACCATTTTACTACCACAACTAATGAATTGAGAGTGGATTCTGGATACCTATGTATCTAGGCACATGACTTACAAAGATCATATTAGAAATCATTTATAGTCCTGCATCTGGGAGATATTCATATTCCTTTGCCTTTACTCACTAACTAAATGTGCCACGGTAGAACAACAGAAGAATTTATCTTTTTCACGTGCCAGCCAATCACTTCTCTCCTCTACTTAACACTTTTCCTTGGCTTCTCATTGCCTTTAGGCAAGGGCAACATCATGGGCTTGTAACCTATGCAGTCATACAAAGCACAGTGCTTAGAACAATCCTGCTGTCACTGTACTGAAATTCTTAACAACTTCTGTAAAAAGGGCTCTGAATTTTCATTTTCCTTTTTTTTTTTTTTTTTGCGGTACGCGGTCCTCTCACTGTTGTGGCCTTTTCCGTTGCAGAGCACAGGCTCTGGACGCGCAGGCTCAGCGGCCATGGCTCAGGGGCCCAGCCGCTCTGCGGCATGTGGGACCTTCCCGGACCGGGTCACGAACCCTTGTCCCCTGCATTGGCAGGCGGACTCTCAACCACTGCGCCACCAGGGAAACCCCTTCATTTTGCATTTTTATTTCACTGACCCCCACAAATTATGTAGCTTGCCCAGCTCTTTGGAAGAAGACCAAAATCCTCCTGATGCATCTCAGCAGAATCTGGCACCCACCAATTTCCCTTTCCAGTCTAATATCAGGTCCTTCCCCATCTTGATTCCTATCTTTTTCCAATTTTTCAACTAAGACAAGATCCTCAGTACCTCACAGATTCAATTTTCTCTGCCTAGATCACTTGACTCCTGTTCCACCTTCCCCATCATTTTTTTTTTTTTTTTGCTACATTCATTGGAGTATAATTGCTTTACAATGGTGTGTTAGTTTCTGCTTTAAAACAAAGTGAATCAGTTATACATATACATATGTTCCCATATCTCTTCCCTTTTGCGTCTCCCTCCCTCCCACCCTCCCTATCCCACCCCTCCAAGTGGTCACAGAGCACCGAGCTGATCTTCTTGTGCTATGCGGCTGCTTCCCACTAGCTATCTACCTTACGTTTGGTAGTGTATATATGTCCAGGCCTCTCTCTCGCTTTGTCACAGCTTACCCTTCCCCCTCCCCATATCGTCAAGTCCATTCTCTGTGTCTTTATTCCTGTCTTACCCCTAGGTTCTTCATGACATTTTTTTCCTTAAATTCCATATATATGTGTTAGCATACAGTATTTGTCTCTCTCTTTCTGACTTACTTCACTCTGTATGACAGACTCTAGGTCTATCCACCACATTACAAATAGCTCAATTTCGTTTCTTTTTATGGCTGAGTAATATTCCATTGTATATATGTGCCACATCTTCTTTATCCATTCATCCGATTATGGACACTTAGGTGTCTCTGGGCTATTGTAAATAGAGCTGCAATGAACATTTTGGTACATGACTCTTTTTGAATTATGGTTTTCTCAGGGTATATGCCCAGTAGAGGGATTGCTGGGTCATATGGTAGTTCTATTTGTAGTTTATTAAGGAACCTCCATACTGTTCTCCACAGTGGCTGTATCAATTTACATTCCCACCAGCAGTGCAAGAGTGTTCCCTTTTCTCCACACCCTTTCCAGCATTCATTGTTTCTAGATTTTTTGATGATGGCCATTCTGACTGGTGTGAGATGATATCTCATTGTAGTTTTGATTTGCATTTCTCTAATGATTAATGATGTTGAGCATTCTTTCATATGTTTGTTGGCAGTCTGTATATCTTCTTTGGAGAAGTGTCTATTTAGGTCTTCTGCCCAGTTTTGGATTGGGTTGCTTGCTTTTTTGTTATTCAGCTGCATGAACTGCTTATAAATTTTGGAGATTACTCCTTTGTCAGTTGCTTCATTTGCAAATACTTTCTCCCATTCTGAGGGTTGTCTTTTGGCCTTGTTTATGGTTTCCTTTGCTGTGCAAAAGCTTTGAAGTTTCATTAGGTCCCATTTGTTTACTTTTGTTTTTATTTCCATTTCTCTAGGAGGGGGGTCAAAAAGGATCTTGCTATGATTTATGTCATAGAGTGTTCTGCCTATGTTTTCCTGTAAGAGTTTGATAGTTTCTGGCCTTACATTTAGGTCTTTAACCCATTTTGAGATTATTTTTGTGTATGGTGTTAGGGAGTGATCTAATCTCATACTTTTAGATGTAGCTATCCAGTTTTCCCAGCACCACTTATTGAAGTGGCTGTCCTTTCTCCACTGAACATGCCTGCCTCCTTTATTAAAGATAAGGTGACCATATGTGCTTGGGTTTATCTCTGGGCTTTCTATCCTGTTCCATTGATCTATCTTTCTGTTTTTGTGCCAGTACCATACTGTCTTGATTACTGTAGCTTTGTAGAACAGTCTGAAGTCAGGGAGCCTGATTCCTCCAGCTCCGTTTTTCTTTCTCAAGATTGCTTTGGCTATTCGGGGTCTTTTGTGTTTCCATACAAACTGTGAAATTTTTTGTTCTAGTTCTGTGAAAAATGCCAGTGGTAGTTTGATAGGGATTGCATTGAATCTGTAGATTGCTTTGGGTAGTAGAGTCATTTTCACAATGTTGATTCTTCCAATCCAAGAACATGGTATATATCTCCATCTATTTGTATCATCTTTAATTTTTTTCATCAGTGTCTTATAATTTTCTGCATACAGATCTTTTGTCTCCTTAGGTAGGTTTATTTCTAGATATTTTATTCTTTTTGTTGCAATGGTAAATGGGAGTGTTTTCTTGATTTCACTTTCACATTTTTCATCATTAGTGTATAGGAATGCCAGAGATTTCTGTGCATTAATTTTGTATCCTACTACTTAACCAAATTCATTGATTAGCTCTAGTAATTTTCTGGTAGCATCTTTAGGATTCTCTATGTAAAGTATTATGTCATCTGCAAACAGTGACAGCTTTATTCTTCTTTTCCAAATTGGATTTCTTTTATTTCCTTTTCTTCTCTAATTGCTGTGGCTAAAACTTCCAAAACTATATTGAATAAGAGTGGTGAGAGTGGGCAACCTTGTCTTGTTCCGGATCTTAGTGGAAATGCTTTCAGTTTTTCACCATTGAGGACGATGTTGGCTGTGGGTTTCTCATATATGGCCTTTATTATGTTGAGGAAAGTTCCCTCTATGCCTACATTCTGCAGGGCTTTTATCATAAATGGGTGTTGAATTTTGTCAAAAGCGTTCTCTGCATCTATTGAGATGATCATATGGTTTTTCTCCTTCAATTTGTTAATATGGTGTATCACGTTGATTGATTTGCATATATTGAAGAATCCTTGTATTCCTGGAATAAACCCCACTTGATCATGGTGTATGATCCGTTTAATGTGCTGTTGGATTCCGTTTGCTAGTAGTTTGTTGAGGATTTTTGCATCTATGTTCATCAGTGATATTGGCCTGTAGTTTTCTTTCTTTGTGACATCCTTGTCTGGTTTTGGTATCAGGGTGATGGTGGCTTTGTAGAATGAGTTTGGGAGTGTTCCTCCCTCTGCTATACTTTGGAAGAGTTTGAGAAGGATAGGTGTTAGCTGTTCTCTAAATGTCTGATAGAATTTGCCTGTGAAACCATCTGGTCCTGGGCTTCTGTTTGTTGGAAGATTTTTAATCACAGTTTCAATTTCAGTGCTAGTGATTGGTCTGTTCATATTTTCTATTTCTTCCTGATTCAGTCTTGGCAGGTTGTGCATTTCTAAGAATTTGTCCATTTCTTCCAGGTTGTCCATTTTATTGGCATAGAGTTGCTTGTAGTAATCTTTCATGATCTTTTGTATTTCTGCAGTGTCAGTTGTTACTTCTCCTTTTACATTTCTAATTCTATTGATTTGAGTCTTCTCCCTTTTTTTCTTGATGAGTCTGGCTAATGGTTTATCAATTTTGTTTATCTTCTCAAAGAACCAGCTTTTAGTTCTATTGATCTTTGCTATCGTTTCCTTCATTTCTTTTTCATTTATTTCTGATCTGATTTTTATGATTTCTTTCCTTCTGCTAACTTTGGGGGTTTTTTTGTTCTTCTTTCTCTAATTGCTTTAGGTGCAAGGTTAGGTTGTTTATTCGAGATGTTTCCTGTTTCTTAAGGTAGGATTGTATTGCTATAAAACTTCCCTCTTAGAACTGCTTTTGTTGCATCCCATAGATTTTGGGTCATCGTGTCTCCATTGTCATTTGTTTCTAGGTATTTTTTGATGTCCTCTTTGATTTCTTCAGTGATCACTTCCTTATTAGGTAGTGTATTGTTTACCCTACATGTGTTTGTATTTTTTACAGATCTTTTCCTGTAATTGATATCTAGTCTCATAGCATTGTGGTCGGAAAGATACTTGATACAATTTCAGTCTTCTTAAATTTACCAAGGCTTGATTTGTGACCCAAGATATGATCTATCCTGGAGAATGTTCCATGAGCACTTGAGAAAAATGTGTATTCTGTTGTTTTTGGATGGAATGTCCTATAAATATCAATTAAGTCCATATTGTTTAATGTATCATTTAAAGCTTGTGTTTTCTTTTTATTTTCATTTTGGATGATCTGTCCATTGGTGAAAGTGGGGTGTTAAAGTCCCCTACTATGAATGTGTTACTGTTGATTTCCCCTTTTATAGCTGTTAGTATTTGCCTTATGTATTGAGGTGCTCCTATGTTGGGTGCATAAATATTTACAATTGTTATATCTTCTTGGATTGATCCCTTGATCATAATGTAGTGTCCTTCTTTCTCTCTTCTAATAGTCTTTATTTTAAAGTCTATTTTGTCTGATAGACAAATTGCTACTCCAGCTTTCTTTTGGTTTCCATTTGCATGAAATATCTTTTTCCATCCCCTCACTTTCAGTCTGTATGTGTCTCTAGGTCTGAAGTGGGTCTCTTGTAGACAGCAAATATATGGGTCTTGTTTTTGTATCCATTCAGCCAATCTGTGTCTTTTGGTGGGAGCATTTAGTCCATTTACATTTAAGTAATTATCGATTTGTATGTTCCTATTCCCATTTTCTTAATTGTTTTGGGTTCGTTTTTGTAGGTCTTTTCCTTCTCTTGTGTTTCTTGCCTAGAGAAGTTCCTTTAGCATTTGCTGTAAAGCTTGTTTAGTGGTGCTGAACTCTCTCAGCTGAACTCTCTCAGCTATTGCTTGTCTGTAACAGTTTTAATTCCTTCATCAAATCTGAATGAGATCCTTGCTGGGTAGAGTAATCTTGGTTGCAGGTTCTTCTCCTTCATCACTTTAAATATGTCCTGCCAGTCCCTTCTGGCTTGCAGAGTTTCTGCTGAAAGATCAGCTGTTAACCTTATGGGGATTCCCTTGTGTGTTATTTGTTGTTTTTCCCTTGCTGCTTTTAATATGTTTTCTTTGTATTTAATTTTTGACAGTTTGATTAATATGTGTCTTGGCATATTTCTCCTTGGATTTTTCCTGTATGGGACTCTCTGTGCTTCCCGGACTTGATTAACTATTTCCTTTCCCATATTAGGGAAGTTTTCAACTATAATCTCTTCAAATATTTTCTCAGTTCCTTTCTTTTTCTCTTCTTCTTCTGGAACCCCTATAATTCGAATGTTGGTGCGTTGGATGTTGTCCCAGAGGTCTCTGAGACTGTCCTCAGTTCTTTTCATTCTTTTTTCTTTATTCTGCTCTGCAGTAGTTATTTCCACTATTTTATCTTCCAGGTCACTTATCCGTTCTTCTGCCTCAGTTATTCTGCTATTGATCCCATCTAGAGTATTTTTAATTTCATTTATTGTGTTGTTCATCATTGTTTGTTTCATCTTTAGTTCTTCTAGGTCCTTGTTAAATGTTTCTTGCATTTTGTCTATTCTATTTCCAAGATTTTGGATCATCTTTACTGTCATTATTCTGAATTCTTTTTCAGGTAGACTGCCTTTCCTCTTCATTTGTTAGGTCTGGTGTGTTTTTATCTTGCTCCTTCATCTGCTGTGTGTTTTTCTGTCTTCTCATTTTCCTTATCTTACTGTGTTTGGGGTCACCTTTCGGCAGGCTGCAGGTTCGTAGTTCCCGTTGTTTTTGGTGTCTGTCCCCAGTGGCTAAGGTTGGGTCAGTGGGTTTTGTAGGCTTCCTGGTGGAGGGGACTAGTGCCTGTGTTCTGGTGGATGAGTCTGAATCTTGTCTTTCTGGTGGGCAGGTCCACATCTGGCGGTGTGTTTTGGAGTGTCTGTGGACTTATTGTGATTTTAGGCAGCCTCTCTGCTAATGGGTGGGTTTGTGTTCCTGTCTTGCTAGTTGTTTGGCATGGGATGTCCAGCACTGTAGCTTGCTGGTCGTTGAATGAAGCTGGGTGCTGGTGTTGAGATGGAGATCTCTGGGAGATTTTCACCGTTTGATATTATGTGGAGCTGGGACGTCTCTTGTGGACCAGTGTCCTGAAGTTGGCTCTCCCTCCTCAGAGGCACAGCACTGACTCCTGGCTGCTGCACCAAGAGCCATTCATCCACACGGCTCAGAATAAAAGGGAGAAAAAGTAGAAAGAAAGAATTAGTAGAAGTAGAAAGAGAAAGAAAGAACGAAAGGAGGGAGGGAGGAAGGAAGGAAGGAGGGAAGGAAGGAAAAACAGAAAGGAGGTAAAGTAGAATAAAGTAAAGTAAGATAAAATATAATAAAGTTATTAAAATAAAAAATAATTATTAAGAGGAAAAAAAAGAAAAAAAATTTAAAAACAAACATAAAAACCCGGACGGATAGAACCCTAGGACAAATGGTGGATGCAAAGCTATACAAACAAAATCTCACACAGAAGCATACACATACACACTCACAAAAAGAGGAAAAGGGGAAAAAATCATAAATCTTGCTCTCAAGTCCACCTCGTTAATTTGGGATGATTCATTGTCTATTCATGTATTCCACAGATGCAGGTACCTCAAGTTGATTGTGGAGCTTTAATCCGCTGCTTCTGAAGCTGCTGGGAGAGATTTCCCTTTCTCTTCTTTGTTCTCACAGCTCCTGGGGCTCAGCTTTGGATTTGGCCCTGCCTCTGCGTGTAGGTCGCCGGAGGGCGTCTGTTCTTCGCTCAGACAGGACGGGGTTAAAGGAGCCGCTGATTCCGCGGCTCTGGCTCACTCAGGCTGGAGGGGAGGGAGGGGCACGGAGGGCGGGGCGAGCGTGCGGCGGCAGATGCCGGCGTCACGCTGCACCAGCCTGAGGCACGCCGTGCGTTCTCCGGAAGGCGTTGACCGTGGATCCCGTGGCCCTGGCAGTGGCGGGGTGCACAAGCTCCCCAGAAGGAGGGTGTGGATAGTGACCTGTGCTCGCACAAAGGCTTTTTGTTGGCGGCAGCAGCAGCCTGAGCGTCTCATGCCCGTCTCTGGGGTTCGCGCTTTTAGCCGCGGCTCACGCCCGTCTCTGGAGCTCCTTTAAGCAGCGCTCTTAATCCCCTTTCCTCGCGCACCAGGAAACAAAGAGGTAAGAAAAAGTCTCTTGCCTCTTCGGCATGTCCAGACTTTTCCCTGGACTCCCTCCTGGCTAGCTGTGGCGCACTAACCCCCTGCAGGCTGTGTTCACGCCGCCAACCCCAGTCCTCTCCCGGCGCTCCGACCGAAGCCCGAGCCTCAGCTCGCAGCCCCGCCCGGGGGCCCCGGCGGGGGAGCAGACAAGCCTCTCGGGCTGGTGAGTGCCTGTCGGCCCTGATTCTCTGTGCGGGAATCTCTCCGCTTTGCCCCCAGCACCCCTGTTGCTGCGCTCTCCTCCGCGGGCCCGAAGCTTCCCCCTCCGCCACCCGTAGTCTGCCCGCAAAGGGGCTTCCTAGTGTATGGAAACCTTTCCTCCTTCACAGCTCCCTCCCACTGGTGCAGGTCCCGTCCATATTCTTTTGTCTCTGTTTATTTTTTTTTCTTTTGCCCTACCCAGGTACGTGGGGGGTTTCTTGCCTTTTGGTAGGTCTGAGGTCTTCTGCCAGCGTTCAGTAGGTGTTCTGTAGGAGTTGTTCCACGTGTAGATGTATTTCCGGTGTATCTGTGGGGAGGAAGGTGATCTCCACCCATTTTTTTTTTAATAAGGAAGTTTTTGCTATTTGTCACATATTTATTTATTTATTTATATTTTGGCTGCGTTGGGTCTTCGTTGCTGTGCATGGGCTTTCTCTAGTTGTAGCAAGCAGGGCCTACTTTTCATTGTAGTGCATGGGCTTCTCATTGCGGTGGCTTCTCTTGTTGCAGAGCAGGTGCTCTAGGCACCCAAACTTCAGTAGTTGTGGCACGCAGGCTCAGTAGTTGTGGCTCACGGGCTCTAGAGTGCAGATTCAGTAGTTATGGCGCACCGGCTTAGTTGCTTCCCAGCATGTGGGATCTTCCAGGACCAGGGTTTGAACCCGTGTCCCCTGCACTGGCAGGCAGATTCTTAAGCACTGCGCCACCAGGGAAGTCCTCCCCATCATTTTTTTTTTTTTAACATCTTTATTGGAGTATAATTGCTCTACAATGATGTGTTAGTTTCTTTTGTATAACAAAGTGAATCAGCTATACGTGTACATATATCCCCATACCTCCTCCCTCTTGCGTCTCCCACCCACCCTCCCTATCCCACCCCTCTAGGTGGTCACAAAGTACCGAACTGATCTCCCTGTGCTATGCAGCTGCTTCCCACGAGCTATCTATTTAACATTTGATAGTGTATCTATGTCCATGCCACTGTTTCATTTCGTCCCAGCTTACCCTTCCCCCTCCCTGTGTCCTCAAGTCCATTCTCTACATCTGCGTCTTTATTCTTGTCCTGCTCCTAGGTTCTTCAGAACCATTTTTGGTTTTTTTTCTAGATTCCATATATATGTGTTAGCATATGGTATTTGTTTTTCTCTTTCTGACTTACTTCACTCTGTATGACAGTCTCTAGGTCCATCCACCTCATTACAAATAACTCAATTTCGTTTCTTTTTGTGTCTGAATAATATTCCATTGTATATATGTGCCACACCTTCTTTATCCACTCATCTGTCGATAGACACTTAGGTTGCTTCCAAGTGCTGGTTATTGTAAATAGGGCTGCAATGAACATTGTGGTACATGACTCTTTTTGAATTATGGTTTTCTCAGGGTATATGCCCAGTAGTGGGATTGCTGGGTCGTATGGTAGTTCTATTTTTAGTTTCTTAAGGAACCTCCATACTGTTCTCCACAGGGGCTGTATCAATTTACATTCCCACCAACAGTGCAAGACGGTTCCCTTTTCTCCACACCCTCTCCAGCATTTATTGTTTGTAGATTTTTTGATGATGGTCATTCTGACTGGTGTGAGGTGATACCTCATTGTAGTTTTGATTTACATTTTCTCTAATGATTAGTGATGTTGAACATCCTTTCATTTGTTTGTTGGCAATCTGTATATCTTCTTGGGAGAAATGTCTATTTAGGTCTTCTGCCCATTTTTGGATTGGGTTGTTTGTTTTTTTGATATTGAGCTGCATGAGCTGCTTATATATTTTGGAGATTAATCCTTTGTCAGTTGCTTCATTTGCAAATATTTTCTCCCATTCTGAGGGATGTCTTTTGGCCTTGTTTATGGTTTCCTTTGCTGTGCAAAAGCTTTGAAGTTTCATTAGGTCCCATTTGTTTACTTTTGTTTTTATTTCCATTTCTGTAGGAGGTGGGTCAAAAAGGATCTTGCTGTGATTTATGTCATAGAGTGTTCTGCCTATGTTTTCCTGTAAGAGTTTGATAGTGCCTGGCCTTACTTACATTTAGGTCTTTAATCCATTTTGAGTTTATTTTTGTGTATGGTGTTAGAGAGTGTTTTAATTTCATTCTTTTACATGTAGCTGTCCAGTTTTCCCAGCACCACTTATTGAAGAGGCTGTATTTTCTCCACTATATATTCTTGCCTCCTTTATCAAAGATAAGGTGACCATATGTGTGTGGGTTTATCTCTGGGCTTTCTATCCTGTTCCATTGATCTATATTTCTGTTTTTGTGCCAGTACCATACTGTCTTGATTACTGTAGCGTTGTAGTACAGTCTGAAGTCAGGGAGCCTGATTCCTCCAGCTCCATTTTTCTTTCTCAAGACTGCTTTGCCTATTCAGGGTCTTTTGTGTTTCCACACGAATTGTGACATTTTTTTGTTCTAGTTCTGTGAAAAATGCCATTGTAGTTAGATAAGTATTGCATTGAATCTGTAGATTGCTTTGGGTAGTATAGTCATTTTCACAATGTCGATTCTTCCAATCCAAGAACATCCTCATCATTTTTTGCATCCTTCAGATCTCATCTCAATTGCCTTTGCTATATAGTCCTGTAATGTTTTTTCCTCAAAATATGTATTGCAATGATATCTATGTAATGTGCTTCTTTGTAGGCTAAAAACCCATGAACACATAATCCTTGTCTGTATGGCTCAACCTTGTAACCCCAGTGCATATCACAGTGTCTGGCCTTCTCTACATGCTCATAAAGAATTACTGAACAAATAACTGATGATAGAAAGAACAATAATGGGAGATATGTTAATATTCTCTGCCAAGGTAACTTGCCATTTTTATAGAAAGGACAAGAGAGAAGAAATCAAAACCCAAATTTATGCTACTTCTCTCACACTCACCATTTTATGTGGAGAAGCCCTGGCACAAGGAACTCAATGCTTCCCAACCACTAGAATTCTCTTGAAGTATCGCCTGGAAAAAAAAAATCTGTAAGTTACTGCATTAAATATTACAGACACTAGACCCAACCAGGGCACTAACCAGAAAGTTGATAGATCTTGTATATTCTTTAATGACAGACTGTTTAAACTCCCCATAAATTAATATGGCCCTCATGCCAAATAATACCTCCAGGAAAATAAAAATTATCCACCAGTACACAACTCTGACACACAGAAGATTGATTTTTGTTAAGATATAGAAACAATACCATAGGTAATGGAGTAGAACATCATCAAAGACAACAGTTGCCAGCGTTAAGAGGATGAATTAATGAGCTTGTTTAGACTCCATTGATAATTACAAATGATGGCAAACAGGAGCTTTCAATCATTACCTCACATCACTACCTCTCCTTTGAGATGTTAATTTAAAAGGGAGCTTGAAGCCATGCAGTCTCCATGGCAGAGTCTCTCTGGTTAATGTTCTAGCTACTTGCTGTGGCAAAGCCCAGACCAATTATCTGTAAGTTGAAGTATGTTATCCAGGTTTTCAATTTAAATTTTAATGATATGGAAGGACAAGAGGTGATGGGTTAGGACTACTTGGAAATAAATGCTTGTATTAAGTTGTTTTTCAAATTTTCAATTTAAAATATGCATTTTGCTATACTATATCATATAATCTCATGTTTCTAATTAGAAGATTATTTTAGATTTTTACTTGTGGCTGATGTGAGAAGGAAAAGATAAAAAAAAGATGAGAGTTAGAGGACTTTCTCTAATTACCCCATGTCTAATAGCTGGGTGTCAAAAGATATCACTTAAAGTCTAACAAATCAAGCAATAAAAAAACTTAGCATATGTAATATTAGTGTTAGATAAACACTGAAAAAGATCACAACATTGAATATATCAAAAATTGGGTGGTAGATCAAAGTAGATGAGAAAGATTATGCACACTAATTTTATCTTTGTTTCTATTAGGAAACAAATATTGTGAAAATATTAAATAAAAGTAACCACTAGAGCAAAAATTAAAGCTTCCCTAAGTATCATAAGTACATAAAAATAAAAACAAATTACTTTGTGAAAGGCTTTCTTTAAAAACCATGAAAACAAAAATGTTTTATTTCTTTAATAACTTAAAACAATAAGAACAAAGAGAAAACCTATCTATTATATCAATAAGTATAAATAGGCTTAACTTATCTATTAAGAAAATTCCAACTGGAGTGAAAGTGAAAACCATAACTCTATATTTAATGTAAAAACACACTTAAATCACTTTAAAGTGATTTTAAAAGATTGAAGATTAAAATAAAGGCATAGGTATATTAGGCAATGCAAGGACATGGAAACCAGAAGTCACAGTTTTATATAAAAAAGGTGGAATTTGGTCCCAAAAGCCTTGAATTAAACAGGAATGGAACTTAACTATAACAAGTACAGTTCTCAATAAAGATATAAGCAGTTATGACAGTATATCAAATATGACAGCAGCATGTATAAAACAGAAATTATGGGACATACAAGGAGAAACATACAAAAACAAACTAGTAATAGGATATTCTAATTTGCGTCTCTTGATTTATGAAAGACTGAGTAGGAAAACATAAGTGACACATAGAAAAACTAAATAGTAAAATTAATAAGGCAAATTTTGTTAATTTGTATCAAACTCTTTATCCTAAAAATAGGGAATATATCTTATTTTCAAGTGCCCATGGAACATTCATGAAAATAAATTATCTATTAGGTCACAAAGGAAATTTCAATATATCCTCAAAAATAGAAATAGTATGACATATTCTCTAATCATGAGACAATACAGTGAGAAATCAATGGAAAAATTCAGAAAGCTAAAAGATACTTAAATTTGGAGATAGAAAAAATTAAACTCTCTTGAACATCTCTTGGGTCAAAAGGACTTATAAATCAAAATCGCAAAATTTCCAAAGAAGGGCAATAATGAAATACCACATCTCAGAAACCATGAGAGAAAGATAAAGCAATGCTCAGAGGGAAATTGGAACAAGAGAAACAAAACAAACTAAAGGATGACAAAAAGAAAAACATGGATAAAGATAAAAGTAGATTTATGATTTAGAACACAGAAAACAGTAGATTAAATAAATCTGGAAGTTAAAAGTAAACAATAAAATAAATAAGCCACTAGCTAATCTAATCAAAAGAATGGAGGCAAATGCAAATACACAAAATACAATAGGAGAAGCAAGAAGTAACCATAGAAAGAGATGAAATTGAAGAGTAGTAAGAGACTTTGTTCAACTTTAAAAAACTAAATTTGTAAATGTCTGAAATAGGTAGTGTTCTAGGAAAACACAATTTACCCCAGAAAAGATCAAAGTAGGTAGAATAAATAGAAAAAGTTTCAAAAAGCAACCGATGAAACAGTACCAAGTTCTGATGATTTCCAGAGGGACTATGCCAAACTTTTAAAAAGCAGATAATTCCACTGTTATTTAAACAATTCCAGAACAGAGAAAAGTAAGGAAAATTTTCTGTATTACTTTTATGAAGCAAATAAAGTAGTTATGTCAGTAGCTTCAAGGATTGCAAAAAAAAAAAAAAAAAGGAATCACAGGTTAACCTCACTTCTGAATATAATGGAAAATTCTAAATAAAATATTAACCAAATTAATCTATCAGCACACTAAAGGAATATAATTCACCATGACCATAAATGCCAGAACATTTCGATGCTGGTAATGCACATAGTATATAATACACATTACCATATTAATAGATTTAAGGAGAAAATAGCATGGTCTTCATTACAGACACTGAAAAGGCTTTTGATAAATTTCGATAAACTTTCCTGATAAAACACTCAAATAAAAATAAATGGGTAATGCCTTAACAGGAGAAAATGTATCTATCTTGGCTATCCAAAGCCCACATCAGGCATGCAGAGAAATAGTGGAAAAATATTTCCACTAGAGTATAAAATAAGGCACTATGCCCTTGAGCATCACGATTACATTACATTGTGCTGAAAATATTAGCCAACATGTGATTCCTCCATCCCCTCTTTTGAAGATCTTTGCTCTAAATTTGCCTTTTCAATGAGAAGTACCCTGATCATCGCATCTAAAACTGCAATCTGCCTCGTATTCTGGAAGCTCCCAGTGCCTTCATCCTGTTGTGGTTTTTTTCTTATCATTAATCATATTCAGCATATTATAAATTCTACTTATTTATTATGTTTATTGCTTTTTTAATATCTCCCCCAATACTATAGAATTGCCAAGAGGGGGATTTTGTCTAATATGTTCCAAAGGCCTAGAACAGTGCCTTGTCCATAATAGGTCAATAAATATCTGTGAACTAACTAAGTTATTTTAAATAGAAAAAAATTAGAAGCATAAACTTTGGCAAAGAGAAGACAAAATTAATTACTGGTTGCCAGTAATATGATCACATACCTAGAAAAATGAGAATCAACTAAAAATCTATCACAAATGATGAAATTCAACAAAGGTATCAGGTACCAACTTCATATATAGATATCTATCGCATACATATATATATGTATATAAAATATTGTTACATGTATGTAATAACTAGTTAGAATATATAATAGCAGAAAGATCCCCATTACAATGGCAGCAAAAAACCTCCAGAAAACCAAAACAAAACAAAACAAAAAAACCCTAGGAATAAATTTAACAGGAAAAGTACCATACCAAATGAAGAAAACTTTAAAACACTATTGAAAGATGCCTTGAATGAATGGAAAGATATAGCATACTCTGGGTAGGAAGATTCAACATCATAAAGATGTCAGATATTTCCAATTTAATTTTGAAATATAAAATTTTAAACTACAAACAGATTTAAGTATTTTTTATTGAAGTATAGTTGATTTAAAATATTATATTAGTTTCATGTGTATAGCATAATGGTTTAATATTTTTATAGATTATACTCCATTAAAAGTTATTACAAGATAATGGCTTTAGTCCCTGAGCTATATAACGTATCTTTGTTGCTTCTCTATTTTATACATAATAGTTTGTATCTCTTATCCCATACTCCTATCTTGCCCCTCCCCTTTTCCCCCTCCCCACTGGTAACCACTAGTTTATTTTCTGTATCTGTGAGTCTGTTTCCGTTTTGCTATATACATTCTTTTGTTTTACTTTTTAGACTCCACATATGAGTGGTATCATACAATATTTGTCTTTATTTGACTTATTTCACTAAGTATAATATTGTCTATGTCCATCCATGTTGCTGCAAGTGGCAGAATTTCATTCTTTTTTATGGCTGAGTAGTATTCCATTGTGTGTGTGTGTGTGTGTGTGTGTGTGTGTGTATGTGATTGTGTGTGTGTATATATATACACCACATCTTCTTTATCTTCTTTATCCATTCATATGTTGATGGACAGTTGAGTTGCTTCCATGTGTTGGCTCACATACTACTGCCAAGAACATTGGAATGCATGTATCTTTTTGAATTAGTGTTTTTGTTTTCTCTGGTTATATACCCAGGAGTGGAATACTGGATCATATGATAGTTCCATTTTCAGTTTTTTGATGAATCTCCACAGTTTGCCATAGTGGCTATACCAATTTATGTTCCCACCAACAGTGTATGAAGGTTCCCTTTTCTCCATGTCCTCGCCAACATTTATTATTTGTAGACCTTTTGATGATAGCCATTCTCTCAGGTGTGACGTGATGATATCTCATTGTTGTTTTAATTTTCATATCTCTAATGATTAATGATGTTGAGCATCTTTTCATGTGCCTGTTTGCCATCTGTGTGTCTTTTTTGGAAAAATGTCTATTCAGACCTTCTGCCCATTTTTTAATCAGGTTGTTTTTTTGATATTGAGTTGTATGAGCTGTTTATGTTATTTTGGGTATTAACCCCTTATCAGTCATATCATTTGCAAATATTTTCTCCCATTCAGTAGGCTGCCTTTTTGTTCTGTCAATGGTTTCCTTTGCTGTGCAAAAGCTTTTAACTTTAATTAGGTCCCATTTGTTTATTTTATTTCTTTTGGCTTAGGAAACAGATCCAAAAAAATATTACTACACTTTATGTCAAAGAGTGTTCTACCAAAGTTCTTTTCTATGAGAGTTATTGTTTCACATCTTACATTTAGGTATTTAATCCATTTTGAGTTTATTTTTGTATATGGTGTGAGGAAATGTTCTAATCTCATTCTTTAACATGTATCTGTCCAGTTTTCCCAGCACCACTTATTGAAGAGAGTGTCTTTTCTCCATTGTATATTCTTGCTTCCTTTGTCGTGGATTAATTGATCACAGGTGCATGGATTTATTTCTAGGCTCTCTATTCTGTTCCATTGATCTGTGTGCCTGTTTTTATGCCAGTACCATGCTGTTTTCATTACTGTAGTTTTGCAGTATAGTCTGAAGTCAGGAAGTATGATTCCTCCAGCTTTGTTCTTTTTTCTCAAGATTGCTTTAGCAATTCAGGGTCTGTTGTGGTTCCATATGAATTTTAGGATTATTTGTTCTACTGCTGTGAAAAATGTCATGGGTGTTTTAATAAGGATTGTATTAAATCTCTAGATTGCTTTGGATAGTACAGCCATTGTAACAATATTAATTCTTCCAATCCAAGAGCATGAGATATCTTTCCACTTCTTTGTATCACCTTCAATTTCCTTCATCAGTGTTTTATAGTTTCCAGAGTATAGGTCTTTCACCTCCTTGGTTAACCTTATTCCTAGGCGTTTCATTCTTTTTGATGCAACTGTAAATGGGATTTTTTTTTTTTACTTTCATAGTTCATTTTTACTATATAGAAAAGTAACACATTTCTGTATATTAATCTTATATTCTGCAACTTTGCTGGATTTATTTATTAATTCTAATAGTTTTTGGCTGTAGGACTTTGGGTTTTTCTATATAAAGTATCATATTATCTGCAAATAGTGACAGATGTACTTCTTCCCTTCCAATTTGGATGTCTTTTATTTCTTTTTCTTGTCTAATTGCTGTGTCTAGGGCTTCCAACGCTATGTTAAATAGAAGTGGTGAGAGTGTCTTGTTCCTGATTTTAGAAGAAAAGTTTTCAGCTTTTCACCATTGAGTATGATGTTACTTGTGGGTTTGTCATAAATGGACTTTATTATGTTGAGATATGTTCCCTCTCTACCCACTTTGATGAAAGTTTTTATCATGAATTGATGTTGAATTTTGTGAAATGTTTTTTCTGCATCTATTAAGATGCTCATGTAATTATTATCCTTCCTTTTGTTAATGTGGTGTATCACATTGATTGATTTGTGAATGTTGAACCATCTTTGTACCCCTGGAATAAATCCAACTTGATAGTGGTGTATCATCCTTTTTATAGATTGTTGGATTCACTTTCCTAGTATTTTGTTGATTTTTGCATCTACAGTCATCAAAGAAATTGGCCTGTAATTTTCTTTTATTGTAGTGTCCTTGTCTGGTTTTCATATCAGGGTAATGGTGGCCTCATAGAATAAATTTGGGAGTTTTCTGTCCTCTTCAATTTTTTGGAATAGTTTGAGAAAGATAAGTAGTAGTCGTTCTTTATATGTTTTGTAGAATTCCCCTGTGAAGCCATCCAGGACTTTTGTTTTCTGGGAGGTTTTTAATTACAGATTCAGTTTCACTGCAGTGATTGGTTTGTTCAAATTGTCTATTTTTCTTGATTCAGTCTTGACAGGTTGTATGTTTCTAGAAATTTGTCCATTTCTTCTAAGTTATCCAATTAGTTGGCATATGACTGTTGGTAATATTTTCTTTTGATTTTTTTAAAATCTGCGGTATCGGTTGTTATTTCTCTTCTTTCATTTCTTATTTTGTTTATTTGGGTCCTCCCTCTTTCCTTCTTGGTGAGCCTGGATAAATGTTTATCAATTTTGTTTATCTTTTAAAAAAACTAAGTCTTGGTTTCATTGATCACTTAATGCTTTCTTCTGTATCACTTAATCTGCTATTCATTCCTTCTATTGTGTTTTTTAATTTAAGCTATTGAATTCTTCATTTCTGATTTTTTAAAAAATATTTTCTGGTTACTTGTTAAAATTTTCACTGTGTACATGTATTTACCCTAATCCAATTAACATTTTTATTGCCAATGCTTTGAATTCTTTATCTAGTAAATTGTTTATTTCTGTTTCATTATTTGTTTCTTCAACCGTTTTCTCTTGCTGTTTCAATTGAGAGCAGTTCCTTTGCCTTTTCATTTGCTTAACTTTCTCTGCCTCTATGAATTTAGATGAAACAGTTACCTGTTGCAGTCTTGAAGGGCTGTCCCTATATGGGAACATCCCTATACATACTGTATGTGCCCAGTACCTTTAGTGGGAGAGCTGGATTTGACATGGATGCAAATCACATCTTTCCTCAGGGTGTGCTGACAGCTACCCCCTTGGTAGAGGGTGGGCTGGAAATGGAGGGTCTTAAAGCTGGAGTCGAGTGTGAAAAAAAATTACAGGTGCCTTTAAGTGTGGGTTTTCCCCTAGCCCCACACTGGAACCCTTGCCCCAGAGTGAGGGAATGTTGAAGCAAGGGGGCCCACGCAGGCTGTCAGCTTGTGTCGGCCACAGCAGAGGTCCAAGCTGTCTCTGCTGCACTGACTGTGCAGGCACCTGCAATTTTTTCCCTCACTCGGCTCAGGTGCAGCCTTACGTGCAAGTCTTCGTCATCCTTCTCAATCAGTCACTGTCACCAGCCTCCACCACCCTCCTTTCCACTGTGGAGCCACAGCACAGGACAGGCAGGGCCTGTGTAGACTCTCAACATGTACCAGGGCGTGAGCTGTGGTGGAGTGGCTGCTCTCAGAGATCTGGGCTGCTTGTGATGTGCTTCTTGAGTAAGCACAAATCATGGCCACTGCCATTCCCCCCAGGCTTGCCTAAGCTCTGCGTAGTCTCTGTATCCTTCAGTTGTGTCTTATCCCCAGTATTGGTTGCCCCAGATCGAATACCACACCGTGATGTGAAGTGAATGGGGCTGGAGTGTTCACTTAACTTGGGCTGGGGCATGCACCAGGGTGGTTGCAGGAAACCCAGCAACCACTAGATCTTTCTGCCCTTCTTGGGATCAAGCCAGCATGCATGTGCTCCTCAGGAGCAGAATCCAGGCTTCTCACAGCTCCCCTGTTAGTTCCAGTGGTCCTCCAACCAGCCAAGAGGGCACTTCTCCCCTGTATAGGACCCCAGGACTGGGGTGCCCAATCTGGCTCTCACTGCTCACTCCCCAGGGCAGGTGTCTGCCCAAGAATCCTCCCTTTTCTTCTGGGCCCCTCTCAGGGACAAAGATCCCAACCCAATTGCTTTTCTTTCCTTCATACCTGATTACATGTATATCTTTCTTACAGCCTTGGTTGTACAGGAGTCCTCTGCCAATTAGTTAGTTTTCAGTGAGAATTGTTGCACATATAGATGTATTTTTGATGTGTTCATGTCGGGAGATGAGCTCCACATCCTCTTACTCCACCATTTTGACTGATCTCCAACAGATTTATTTTTATTTAAATAAGCTAATTATACAGTTCATAAACAAAAATTAACAAAGAAAAGCCACGAAAAATTAGCAAAACAAAGAGGTGAGTTTAGCCTTATCAGATATAAAAACACATTACAAAGCATCAATAATTAAACAGTGCAGGTGTCAGTGCATAAGTAGATGGGCAAGTAAAACATAATGGAATGTCCATAAATAGAGTCAGATATATTCAGGAATTTAATAGTTGCCCAAACAAGTAAGAGAAAATTCACCAAATAATGTTTGCATAGTATACTTCACACCATATGCCAGGATAAATACCAAATGAATGAAAGATTTTAAATGTAAATAATGAAACCATGTATATGACAAAGAAGACATGGAAAAAATCCTTTTTAATCTTGGGATGAGCTGCTGTAACTATGACTACAAATTCAGAAGCTATAACAATTCTGCATGATATAAAACACTGTAGCAAAGTTCAAAAAAAGCAAAGAGGGCTTCCTTGGTGGTGCAGTGGTTGAGAGTCCGCCTGCTGATGCAGGGGACACCAGTTTGTGTCCCGGTCCGGGAAGATCCCACATGCCACGGAGTGGCTGGGCCCGTGAGCCATGGCCACTGAGCCTGTGCGTCCAGAGCCTGTGCTCCACAACAGGAGAGGCCACAACAGTGAGAGGCCCACGTACCGCAAAAAAAAAAAAAACAAAGCGAAGATGAGAGACAAAATGGGGGAAATATTTGCAATTTATCACATATGAAGGATTGATTATTTAACATGCAACCATCTCCTATAAATTGGTAAGAAACAGACCAATGACCAAATAGAAAACTGTATAAAGAATACGAAAAAATAGTCCACACACACACAAAAAATACAAGTGGCTCTTAACCAAATGAAAGAATCCTCAAGGTCACTCATAAGAAAAATGCAAATTACAACTATACTGATGCCGTTTTAACTCATCAGATAGGCAAAAATTCAAAACTTTAATTAACAAGCATTGTTATAAATCAGCAGACACTCATACACTGCTGGTGATAATGCAAATTGGTACAACCTCCATGGAAGACAATTTGGGAATGTTTACCAAAATTAAAATGCTAATACCCTATGACTCAGCAATTCTGCTGCTGAAATCTATCCTATGGTATTTGTGCACAGGTACAAAATGATACATATTCAAGGCTATTTACTGCAGCATGGTTTGTAACATCTAGAAAGCATTGGGAACAACCCACTTGCCCGTCAATGGGTAAAGTGTTAAATAAATTATGCTATTTCCTCATGATGGAATAATGTGAAAGTATATTTAAAAAATAAAGAAGCTTTGTATTATTGACATGAAAGTATCTCCAAGACTGTTGTGTAGAATAGTAAATATGCTATTCCATTTTGGAATAAAATAATACTTATTCATATTTACTTATATGGAGAAATTCTGGAAGAATATGTGTCCATCTGGAGAAATATATGGAAAACGAATAAAATAATAATGGGGAGGCAGACCTTCAAATGGCGGAGGAGTAAGGCGTGGAGATCACATCCTCCCCACAAATACATCAGAAACACACCTACATCCGGAACAACTCCTACAGAACACCGACTGAACACTGGCAGAAGACCTCAGACTTCCCAAAAGGCAAGAAACTCCTCACATACCTGGCTGTGTGGCTGACAGAGTCTTGGTGCTCTGGGCAGGTGTCAGGCCTGTGCCTCTGAGGTAGGAGAGCTGAGTTCAGAACATTGGTCCACCAGAGACCTCCTGGCTCCATGTAATATCAAACAGTGAAAGATCTCCCAGAGATCTCCATCTCAACACTAAGACCCAGCTCCACTCAAAGACCAGCAAGCAACAGTGCGGGACACCCTATGCCAAACAACTGGCAACAGAGGAACACAACCCCACCCTTTACCAGAGAGGGTGCCTAAAATCATAATGAGGTCACAGACACCCGAAAACACACAACCAGGCGTGGTCCTGCCCACCAGAAAGACAAGATCCAGCCTCATCCACCAGAACACAGGCACCAGTCCTCTCTACCAGGAAGCCTACACAACCCACTAAACGAACCTTAGCCACTGGGGGCAGACACCAAAAACAATGGGAACTACGAACCTGCAGCCAGCAAAAAGGAGACCCCAAACACAGTAACTTAAGTAAAATAGAAGACAGAGAAACACACAGCAGATGAAGGAGCAAGGTAAAAACCCAGCAGACCAAACAAATGAAGAGGAAATAGGCAATCTACCTGAAAAAGAATTCAGAGTAACGACAGTAACGATAATCCAAAATCTTGGAAATAGAACGGAGAAAATACAAGAAACATTTAATAAGGACCTAGAAGAACTAAAGAGCAAACAAACAATGATGAAGAACACAATAAGTGAAATTAAAAATTCTCTAGAAGGAATCAATAGCAGAATAACTGAGGCAGAAGAATGGATAAGTGACCCGAAAGATAAAATAGTGGAAATAACCACCGCAGAGCAGAATAAAGAAGAAAGAATGAAAAGAATTGAGGACAATCTCAGAGTCCTCTGGGACAACATTAAATGCACCAACATTCGAAATATAGGGGTCCCAGAAGAAGAAGAGAAAAAGAAAGGGACTGAGAAAATATTTGAAGAGATTATAGTTGAAAACTTCCCTAATATGGGAAAGGAAATAGTCAATGAAGTCCAGGAAGCACAGAGAGTCCCATACAGGATAAATCCAAGGAGAAACATGCCAAGACACATACTAATTAAACTATCAAAAATTAAATACAAAGAAAAAATTAAAAGCAGCAAGGGAAAAACAACAAATAACACACAAGGGAACCCCCATAAGGTTAACACCTGGTCTTTCAGGAGAAACTCTGCAAGACAGAAGGGACTGGCAGGACATATTTAAAGTGATGAAAGGGAAAAACCTGCAACCAAGATTACTCTACCCAGCAAGGATCTCATTTAGATTTGATGGAGAAATTAAAACCTTTACAGACAAGCAAAAGCTAAGAGAATTCAGCACCTACAAACCAACTTTACAACAAATGCTAAAGGAAATTCTCTAGGCAGGAAACACAAGAGAAGGAAGAGACCTACAAAAACAAACCAAAAACAATTAAGAAATGGTAACAGGAACATATATATTGATAACTACCTTAAATGTAAATGGTTAAATGCTCCAACCAAAAGACATAGACTGGCTGAATGGATACAAAAATAAGACCCATATATATGCTGCCTACAAGAGACCCACTTCAGACCTAGGAACACATACAGACTGAAAGTGAGGGGAAGAAAGAAGATATTACATGCAAATGGAAATCAAAAGAAAGCTGGAGTAGCAGTTCTCATATCAGACAAAACAGACTTTAAATAAAGACTATTACAAGAGACAAAGAAGGACACTACGTAATGATCAAGGGATCAATCCAAGAAGAAGATATAACAATTGTAAATATTTATGCACCCATCATAGGAGCACCTCAATTCCTAAGGCAAATGCTAACAGCCATAAAAGGGGAAATCAACAGTAACACAATACTAGTAGTGGACTTTAACACCCCCTTTCACCAATGGATAGATCATCCAAAATGAAAGTAATTAAGGAAACACAAGCTTTAAATGACACATTAAAACAGATGAACTTAATTGATATTTATAGGACATTCCATCCAAAAACAACAGAATACACTTTCTTTTCAAGTGCTCATGGAACATTCTCCAGGATAGAACATATCGTGGGTCACAAATCAAGCCTTGCTAAATTTAAGAAAATTGAAATCGTTTCAAGTATCTTTTCCAACCACAATGCTATGAGACTAGATATCAATTACATGAAAAAAACTGTAAAAAATACAAACACATGGAGGCTAAACAATACGCTACTAAATAACCAAGAGATCATGGAAGATATCAAAGAGGAAATCAAAAAATACCTAGAAACACACGACAATGAAAATACGATGACCCAAAACCTATGGGATGCAGCAAAAGCAGTTCTAAGAGGGAAGTTTATAGCAATACAATGTCTACCTCAAGAAACAAGAAACATCTCAAATAAACAACCTAACCTTACACCTAAAGCTATTGAGAAAGAAGAATAAAAAAACCCCAAAGTTAGCAGAAGGAAAGAAATCATGAAGATCAGATCAGAAAGAAATGAAAAAGAAATGAAGGAAACAACAGCAAAGATCAGTGAAACTAAAAGCTGGTTCTTTGAGAAGATAAACAAAATTGATAAACAATTAGCCAACTCACAAAGAAAAAAAGGGAGAAGACTCAAATCAATAGAAAAGGAGAAGTAACAACTGACACTGCAGAAATACAAAGGATCATGAGAAATTACTACAAGCAACTATATGCCAGTAAAATGGACATTTGAGAAATGGACAAATTCTTAGAAAAGCACAACCTTCCAAGACTGAACCAGGAGGAAACAGAAAATATAAACAGACCAATCACAAGCACTGAAATTGAAACTGTGATTAAACATCTTCCAACAAACAAAAGCCCAGTACCAGATGCCTTCACAGGCGAATTCTATCAAACATTTAGAGAACAGCTAACACCTATCCTTCTCAAACTCTTCCAAAATATAGCAGAGGGAGGAACACTCCCAAACTCATTCTATGAGGCCACCATCACCCTGACACCAAAACAAGACAAAGATGTCACAAAGAAAGAAAACTACAGGCCGATATCACTGATGAACATAGATGCAAAAATTCTCAACAAAATACTAGCAAACAGAATCCAACAGCATATTAAAAGGATACTACACTGTGATCAAGTGGGTTTTATCCCAGGAATGCAAGGATTCTTCAATATATGCAAATCAATCAATGTGATAAACCATATTAACAAATTGAAGGAGAAAAACATATGATCATCTCAATAGATGCAGAAAGAGCTTTGGACAAAATTCAACACCCATTTATGATAAAAACCCGCCAGAAAGTAGGCTTAGACGGAACTTACCCCAACATAACAAAGGCCATATATGACACACACACAGCCAACATCGTTCTCAATGGTGAAAAACTAAAACCATTTCCTCTAAGATCAGGAACAAGACAAGCTTGTCCACTCTCACCACTATTATTCAACATAATTTTGGAAGTTTTAGCCGCAGCAATGAGAGAAGAAAAAGAAATAAAAGGAATCCAAATCAGAAAAGAAGTAAAGCTGTCACTATTTGCAGATGACATGATACTATACATAGAGAATCCTAAAGATGCTACCAGAAAACTACTAGAGCTAATCAATGAATTTGGTAAAGTAGCAGGATACAAAACTAATGCACAGAAATCTCTTGCATTCCTATACACTAATGATGAACAATCTGAAAGAGAAATTAAAGAAACACTCCCATTTACCATTGCAACAAAAAGAATGAAATACCTATGAAAAATCTACCTAAGGAGTCAAAAGACCTGTATGCAGAAAACTATGACACTGATGAAAGAAATTAAAGATTTTACAAACAGCTGGAGAGATATACCATGATCTTGGATTGGAAGAATCAACATTGTGAAAATAACTATACTACCCAAAGCAATCTACAGATTCAATGCAATCCCTATTAAACTACCAATGTCATTTTTTCACAGAACTAGACAAAAAAATTCACAATTTGTATGGAAACACAAAAGACCCCGAATAGCCAAAGCAATCTTGAGAAAGAAAAATGGAGTTGAAGGAATCAGGCTCCTAGACTTCAGCCTATACTACAAATCTACAGTAATCAAGACAGTATGGTACTGGCACAAAAACAGAAATATAGATCAATGGAATGTACATATGGTTGCCCTTATTTTTGATAGAGGCAAGGATATAAAATGGAGAAAAGACAGTCTCATCAATAAGTGGTGCTGGGAAAACTGGACAGCTACATGTAAAAGAATGAAATTAGAACACTCTCTAACACCATGCACAAAAATAAACTCAAAATGGATTAAAGGCCTGACTGTAAGGCCATGCACTATAAAACTCTTAGAGGAAAACATAGGCAGAACACTCTATGACATAAATCACAGCAAGACCCTTTTTGACCCACCTCCTAGAGAAATGGAAATAAAAACAAAAATAAACAAATGGGACCTAATGAAACTTCAAAGCTTTTGCACAGCAAAGGAAACCCAAGACCAAAAGACACCCCTCAGAATGGGAGAAAATATTTAAACGAAGCAACGGACAAAGGATTAATCTCCAGAATTTACAAGCATCTCATGCAGCTCAATATCAAAAAATCAAACAACCAAATCCAAAAATGGGCAGAAGACCTAAATAGAAATTTCTCCAAAAAGACATACAGATTGCCAACAAACACATGAAAGGATGCTCAACATCACTAATCATTAGAGAAATGCAAATCAAAACTACGAGGTATCACCTCACACCAGTCAGAATGGCCATCATCAAAAAATCTACAAACAATAAATGCTGGAGAGGGTATGGAGAAAAGGGAACTCTCTTGCCCTGTTGGTGGGAATGTAACTTGATACAGCCACTATGGAGAACAGTTGGAGGTTCCTTAAAAAACTAAAAATAGAACTACCATACAACCCAGCAATCCCACTACTGGACATATATCTGAGGAAGCCATAATTCAAAAGATTCATGCCAAATGTAAAATAGCTAGCTAGTGGAAGCAGCCACATAGCACAGGGAGATCAGCTCGGTGCTTTGTGTCCACTTAGAGGGGTGGGATAGGGAGGGTGGGAGGGAGACAGAAAAGGGAGGAGATATGGGGATATATGTATATGCATAGCTGATTCACTTTGTTATAAAGCCGAAACTAACACACCATTGTAAAGCAATTATAGTCCAATAAAGATGTGAAAAAAAAAAAAAGAGTTATGTACCACAGTGTTTATTACAGCTCTATTTACAATAGCCAGGACATGGAAGCAACCTAAGTGTCCATTGACAGCTGAATGGATAAAGAAAATTTGGCACATATATACAATGGAATATTACTCAGCCATAAAAAGAAATGAAATTGAGTTATTTGTGGTGAGGTGGATGGACCTAGTGTCTGTCATACAGAGTAAAGTAAGTCAGAAAGAGAAAAACAAATACCGTATGCTAACACATATATATGGAATCCAAAAAAAGAAAATGGTTCTGAAGAACCTAGGGGCAGGACAGGAATAAAGATGCAGACGTAGAGAATGGACTTGAGGACATAGGGAGGGGGAAGGGTAAGCTGCGACAAAGTGAGAGAGTGGCATGGACATATATACACTACCAAATGTAAAATAGCTAGCTAGTGGGAAGCAGCCACATTGCACAGGGAGATCAGCTCAGTGATGTGTGTCCACCTAGAGAGGTGGGATAGGGAGGGTGGGAGGGAGACGCAAGAGGGAGGAGATATGAGGATATATGTATATGTATAGCTGATTCACTTTGTTATAAAGCAGAAACACACCATTGTAAAGCAATTATACTCCAATAAAAATGTTAAAAAATGATAATAATGGGAGGACTGGGTGAATAGGTGTTAGGAATGGGAAGAAGGCTTTTTACTGTATACTTTAAAAATAAATTTTCATTTTTGAATCATATGAATATATTATATCTGAAAGGAAGTTAAATTTTGAAATGGTATTTTTTAACATTAATGGACACATTATGCATAATAAGCCCGTATTAGCTGCTGTAGTGCCATGCATTCAAGCATTTCAACACAGTCATTCTTTGGACCAATAATATTTTAACAGTTCTTGGGGTTACTATAAATGGTTAGATTAAGCATGATTAGATCCCCCAGAATAACCTGAAGCAGAAAAATCAAGATATTCTAGCATCTTCTTGTCCCTGTGAAGCTATTCTTAAAAGTCTCCCTCTCTGGGCTCTTTGTTTAAATTCTTTCCCTTAGGTTATTGACTCCTTGTTGCCCCTTACAGCATGATGTTCAAAAACATAGTCTTTAGAGATCATTTGACCCTGCCTAAACTTGGACCAAAATACCTCAGTTTCCTCATGGGTAAAATGGAGGTAACACAAACTTTGTAGGTTTGCTGTGGGGATTTAGTGAGTTTATGTACGTGAAACTCTTAGCCCAACATTTGGCACACAATAAGAATTCTAAAAATCCTAAGTACCTCTACTATTACTACATTGACTACTAAGACTTCCGAGTGGCCTGTATTTTCAGTGGGTTCTAAAGTCTGACATGTTTTGATGGATACTGTGATTACTAATCTTGCATGAAAGGTTTAGGGTGGAATATCATCTTCAGTCAATTCAAGTAACAGTTGCATGATTATCATTTAGACACTCACCCATAAATTTATGCTAATTTCCTGTCTGAATTAAAGCTCCTCTAATTAAAGACATTAAGTTTCTAATTAATAATACTTTCACTCTTTAATTCAAAAATTATGTTCATTGTGCATCAGAAAGTATCAGCATTTTTAGCATACTCATACCAAAAGTTCAACTACATTTTTGTATTATGAAATACAATTTACCCAAGTACTACAGTCAAAATTATCTCGTAGTGTCTCAAACTCACAGCGTCACTCAGTCATCATAATCAAGATATTTTAAGGAAGAATTTTTTTATTATATTTACGTAATTACCATTTCAGTTGTAAGAAACACTCAATGTGAATTTTAACTATTTCAATGTCAATAATCCACATTAACAATAAAATTAATTAATATTACCTATTTAAAATGTGTAAACTATTCTAATAAACATGTAAAAGGCTTTGGGAGAAGAAACATAAAGCTCAGGTTTAATTTTCAAATGTTAGGATTAGAGAGCTAAAACTGACTATCAGAAAACAACGTGGACCCCAATGAGCCCACAACAAAACATTGCCAAATTCCTTATTAGTAGTAAATTTCTTCTTTCTGAATTCCCTCAGAAAACATACAACCAGAGATTACCAAGGGAAATATTAGAAAACTGTGAATTATGCTTAATCCTTGGGCTATAAACTGGAAATTTTTAATTAAAAAACTAAAGCCTTCGTTTTAATGTTGGAATGACATAACTTGAAAGGAAAATTGAGATTACTTTTGTCATTAAATAAACGTTTAGTGCAACTTTATGGAGCAAGCACTGATTTATATATCCCTTGGGGAAATAGGAAAAAAGTAAGCCCTAAGGGAGATTGTAATCCACTAAGCAAATTGAGACATGTAAGGTAATAATTACAATATAAATATTAAGTGATAAGGGCTGTGCTAAGGGGAGTTCAGAGGGTGGCGACCACAGAAACCCTTTTGCATTTTAATTAGGCCTTGCAGAAAGGTAAAATTTCAATAGCCAAAAATGGTGGAAGAGATCATTTTAAAGGGAATAATATGAGCAATGTCTGCAAGGAAATAGCAGAGCATGTCTGTAGAACTGAACATACAGACTGCAGTATGAAATAATAAGAATGGGAAATAAGACAGACAGATTCAATAAGAAGCAGTAATACAAAGCTGAAAAATTCAGACTTTTTCATAAGCTATGGAAAGCTATGAACAGTACTTTGATCGAAGAGTAATTTTATAAAAGTTGCCCTAGGAAGATTATACTGGTAATTGTGTACAAATACATTTGGGTTCTGGAGGAGGGAAAGAGAATGTTCTAGTAGTTCAGGCAGAAGATCCATATGCATCTGCACTAGGCACAGCAGAACTGGAAAGGAAGAGCTGAGTGTAAATATATGGAGTGATTGCAAACATTCACTGAGAGATTATATTGTGAGAACTTTTGAATGTTATCAATTAATCATCTCAACTGTCCTGAAGTAGATGACTATTATCTCCATTTTACAGAAGTCGATTAACTTAGTCACAGTCTTTAGTATAGTGCTGGGACTGGCACCCCAGACTCACTGACTTCTAAAGCCAACACTTTCAACCCCTATGTTCTCTAATACTTTAAGCTCATTGTACTGAATGTTGAGGAGAAAATTGCGGCCAAAAATGACACTGAGGTCTCAGGCTTTAATAATCGGGAAAATAATGGTATCGATTGAAACAAAACATAGATTATGAGGAGGTAGAATAGATTCAGGATTATTAGACACAAATCCTATCTTAACCAACCCAGTTTCCTCAAGAGTATTATGTTTTCAGTGTCATATGAAGAATGTTTCTTTTTCATATTATTCATTGGTCCTGCTTTAGTCTTTGAATGTTCAGTTTATCCTGTGATCAGCCACTTCCAATTTAATCCACTAAAACTCTACTGTTTCATCAGGTGAGAAGTTTCCTGACAAGAAGCCTAAGGTGCAGTTAGTCATAACATACGAGGATGCGAAGCTGACCATACTTGTGAAGCACGTGAAAAACATTGTAAGTTTATCTTATCTAAAAAGAAACATGTAAACCTACATTGAGAAATCACTTTCTTCCTTTAAGCAATTAATGTCAACGTTCGTGAGAGAAATGGGGCCAGCCACCAAGTGTAAGGAAGGAACAATGAACCAGTTACAGCGTTGTGCCTCAGTGTAATTGTGATCCTTGGGGGAAAGGCTATAAAATATTTCACAGAGAAAGTCATAGAATGAAACCCAGACTTTATTCAAAATGAAGTGTCAGGACAAATCTAGTGAAAAAGCTTTGAAAAAGCAGGACTACCGGGGCTTCCCTGGTGGCGCAGTGGTTGAAAGTCCACCTGCCGATGCAGGGGACACGGGTTCGTGCCCCGGTCCGGGAAGATTCCACATGCCGCGGAGCGGCTGGGCCCGTGAGCCATGGCCGCTGAGCCTGCGCGTCCAGAGCCTGTGCTCCGTAACGGGAGAGGCCACAACAGTGAGAGGCCCGCGTACCACAAAAAAAAAAAACCAAAAAAGCAGGACTACCTAGAGTATTAAGAGCCAAAAGAAAAAAAGCTATGTCCCAAGAATTTACCCCTCTCTCATCACGCTGAGCTTTGTGGAAGACTGACTCATCTCTTTGAATAGTGCCAGCACCTTCTTTGTGAAGCCAGGAGCTCTTAGTATTTTCCCACAGATTGCCATTGAGTATGTTATCGTATTCTGATGTAGTTGCTCAAGGGTATTTCTTTTCCCTCAAAAAGTAATAATTTCTTTGATGACAGGGACCCCATCTTTGCATCCCCAGAACCAAGAACATCAATGGTAGTTAGCCTCTAAGGAAAACTAAAAGCTGCTTTCTCTATTATACCCCATTCCTTCCTGAAGATTGGTGGAGTCAAAGAGGCAAGGATGGCAACTGGGCCATGTCGTTAAGTAAGAGAGGGAGCTTTCTTTGTCACAAGGTAATTGATTAAAGGTCTGAATCTGGGTGCAACAAACAGAAAAGGGTAACTCTAAGCCTCACCTATTTCTCTGGTCTTTTGCTAGCCTAGCAAAACAGGTCCTCCACATGGTGAAACTCCCCAGGAGACTCCACATGGAGAAAGTCAGAAGCACTACCTTAGCTCTCTCCTTTATGCACATAAATCTCTAAGGATGCACTTTGAAGGACTTAAAGGAGCAAACTCTTCTCAACATGACATGCATTTGGAACACACTAGAACTTAATAAATATTTGTTCATTGAACAAATATTTGGCATAACTTTCAGGGAATGCATCCTTTACAAATTTAGTATTAGCCAGATATCCAAGGATGATTGTTTGTAAATCTATAGTGTTTGCAATCAGCCATTTTTGTAAGAGCTGGGCAAATATTATTAAATGTGTTTTTGTAGAACTTTCACTCATTAAAATAATTATTTTCAATTGCTTTTGATAAGCTAATCAGCTTAGCTGAGAATAGCAGTTGTTTAAGAAATTGTTAGGCTGGGAAATGAAGATTAAGTTAGATATTTTTTATAGCTGTATGCATGTTCGTGGACTTTAAGCATCTGTTTAAATATACATGATAAAATAATAGACTATTAAGAAATAGTGTTAATCAAGTTAACAGAACTTATATATGTGTATGATATATAATTGTCAATTGAAAACAGTCCTCTTGGAAACTATACATATATTTCAGTAATGTCATTGCTCAAAACATTTTAGGACATGCCTGTTGACATTGCTTTTAGCTCTGCATATAAACCACACAGTAAACTTGTTGATACTATTCAAGAGTCATGCCTAATGTTTGATCAAAAGCAGTATTAACCAACTTGGCCACCCATTTTATTCATCAGCTAAATCCCCAAATTACTTTTGACAGTTTTCAAAAATGCCCTTTACACTCAGATGAAGTTGCACTACCAATAAGTATATTCAAAACCAGTGTGATGCAGGCATAAAGGTGGGGAGTAAGTGACTAAGAGCAAGAGTTTAAGATTTAGATCAAGTTATAGGGAAATGGAAAATGAGCAGGTGAATCCTATAAAAATTTGAAAACCACTTAGGGCCGGTAGAGCCTTTACATTGCCAATGCCCTCGGAAGGAAAGTTGTTAATAATGAAGTCATGCTCCCTACTGGTTCTTCTCTCCTCCACAATCTCTTAACATAGCCCTGGAACTCCTCTTTTTTTATTTCCAGACTTGTGGCTTTAAATACCACTTACATGTCTTTTTCTTCCATATTTTATAATTCTAGCTTGAAAGTCTCCCTAAAATCCAGAATTATATGTACAACTGATTACTCAACAACTCTAGTAGAAATTCAGTAGACAGCATAAATCTAATATACATCCAATCAGACTTCTGATTATCACACCCCTAAACCTGCTTCTTTGGCAACTTGTCTCACCTCTAAATGGCACCTCCATCCTACTAATTGCTCAGGTTAAAATCCTTAGAGTCCTTTTGACTGCTCTCACAAACTACAACCAAACTTATCAACAAATTCTGGGAGCTCAGCATTCAGAATAAATCCAGAATCCCACCATGTTTCTCCTCCACTGCTTACCACCGTTGGTTCAATCTACCATCATCTCTCACTTGAATTACTGCTGTAGCCTCTTAACAGGTCTCCCTGCTTCTGCCTTTATATCTTTTTAGTCTCTTCCTAACTTAGCATCCAGAATACTCCTTTGAGAATAAAAGTCAAATCCTGTCATTCCTGTCTCATATCCCTCTGGGGAAGGACTCTCATACCACTTACAATGAAAGCCAAGTATTGGCACCCTTGACCTCTCCTACCTCACCTCGTGCTACAGACTCCCTGAATCACTCCACTCCAGCCTCAGTGATTTTCTTCCTATGCCTTGAATGTTTCTGCATGTTTCTGCCCCAGGACATTTGTACCTGCTACTCAGCTTATTGGGACTGCTCTTCCCAGGCCCATGACTCAAATTCTCCATGGTTCAATCTCACATGTCCTAAACAACTGTGTTTAACTGTCGCCTTTTCTGTGAGGTCCTCTCTGACTCCCATATGTAAAACTGCAAAACCACCCCTGTTGGTTGGCACTTCCAAACTTCCTTTCCTACTTTATTTTCTCCACTGCCCTGTATCATTGCTGTAAACCCGGAGGCTAAAGCAGGGCCAAGTATATAGTAGATGCTCAATGAATACTTTGTTAAATGAAAGAATGTTAAATTACTTCTAATGTGAACAACTAAGAACTAAGACTTTTTTCACCTTCCCCAAATTATCACAACAAAGTTCTCAGGCTTTGCATTTTTCACAGCATCTCTTAAATGACTATTTTATTTCTTCTGCTTATCTGAAGACAGAGATAACATTATAATGTAAATGACAGAAAAATCTATCTGGAAATTCTCAACATATTTTCTTATTTCAAGTTTTAACTAATTGTTTATTTTTTTAGACTTTAGTATTTTCACATGCTTGAGTAATCAGACTAAAGAAGTTGTGCTTGGTTTTAATATTAAAATGAATTATTCTGCCTGCAGTTCTGTTATATTTAATAGTGAGTTTGATGAAAAGAATTGTTTATCTTATATTAAATCCTTGAAGCTTTCTCTAAGAATTACTTCCCTCCTGTGAATTCACAAGTTAAAAAAAAATTGCTAAATTTTTTTCCTTTCAAAGCAGCACGATATGATTTATCCTAGTGAACAGAGACTGACAAAGTAATGCAGGTATTTAGAAGCTTGGCCAAGATTATTTTCAATAATTTTTCAGTTTATGTAACAGAGGAACATAGAAAAATCATTTAGATTTGAAATATGTTTTTAAATCTTTCTAGTTTTTTCCCATGTAGCCCACTTTAAAATGATCTCTTCCATTGACTTCTGCAATGTCTCTCTATATATTACAGTGTCTCTCCTGGTCTCATGGATTCCCCTAGTTTTGTGTCATTTCTAGACTGTTTTCTTCTACCTGCTCCAGAATAAGCCCATTCCAGAAGGCTCTAAAAGTAATCAATAAGGATGCCAGACTTCCTTCTGATATTGAATATGCTCACATTATGAGAGTCTCTTACTCTGTAACAGAATAATAAGTCATTTCAAATGAGGAGCAAGTCATGTCAGGGAAATCAGGGTATATCTCAAATGGAGTGCTGTTTAATCCTTTCATAAGACACAAAATCACAGAAAATCATTACTGTATGGAAATTAACAGAAGAGAGAGGGAATTAGTCAAACACAACAAGAACCCAGGCTAAACACACACACACACACACACACACACACACATACATGTTAAAATTTTATTACATTTTATTTTTTATTTTAAAGAATTCTTGTAATTTTATTATGTATAGTCTGGGGGTCCTTGTTTTTAAAATCCACATTCCTGGATGCGACTCCCAATGACTGTGATTCTGTAGTTTGGCTTGGAATTTCTACATCTGCCTTTTACAGTCTTCTCCTGGTCTCATGGATTCTTCTACTCTTTCATGTCTAGACTTGTTTTCTTCTCTCCTGCTCCCAAATACGAGCATTTCAGAAGGTTCTCTGACACAAGTGGTCCGTGGACACACTTTGAGAAACATTTCTCATGGCTAATTACCCCATAAATGGCACTCTGCATACAATGGGAGTTCTGTACTTAGCACCAAGTGACTTGTGTTGCCCACTGGTGTAAAAGAGACAACACATAGACTTGGTGAAGGTAACAAAAGAGGGTTGTGAAAATAAATCACAGATGATGGCAATATTCGACATGTAAAAATAACAATGTTCTATGTATCCTTTTAAAAACTTCTAACTTCTCACTCTGTGCATTCATTCTTTTGTTTCTTTTTGCGGTTTTTTTGTTTGTTTGTTTTGCGGTACGCGGGCCTCTCACTGTTGTGGCGTCTCCCGTTGCGGAGCACAGGCTCCGGACGCGCAGGCTCAGCGGCCATGGCTCACGGGCCTAGCTGCTACGCGGCACATGGGATCTTCCCGGACCGGGGCACGAACCCACGTCCCCTGCATCGGCAGGCGGACTCTCAACCACTGTGCCACCAGGGAAGCCCTGTGCCTTCATTCTTATCCTGAGTTCTTTAAAAGATGTTTACAATCATTACCCTGAACTCTTTCTTGGGTAGACTGACTATCTATCTCCATTTCACTTAGTGCTTCTTTTGGGGCTTAATCTTGTTCCTTCATTTGGAACATGTTCCTCTGCTACCTCATTTTGCCTAAGTTGCCGTTTTTATTTCTCATCTTGCCTAACTTGCCGTTTTTATTTCTATGTATCTCGTAGGTTAGTTATGTTTCCTGACCTTGGAGAAGTGGCTTTTTGTAGGAGATGTCCTATGCATCCCGGCAGTGCACTCCCCTCTTGTCACCAGAGCAGTATGTTCTAAGGGTGCCCCCTATGTGGGCTGTGTGGGTCCTTCTGTTGTGGTGGGCTGACTACTGAGGGTGGTCTGGTGGGCTTGGTTGGCCCCCAGACTGGTTGGTTGCCAGGCCCTGCCTTGTGCAGAGGCTGCCAGCCACTGGTTTACTGGGCCTGTCACAAGGCAGCCAGCGGCAGCACCCCAGGGCCCTGAGGCTAGTGCTGGCTCACTGATGGCTAAAGCCAGGTCCTGGGGTTAGTGCTGGACTACTGGCAAGCAGAGCCGGCTTCTGGAGTCTGGTTGTAGCGCCCAGGAATCCCAGAGTTGATGTCAGATTGCTGGGAAGGAGGTGGGGGAATGGGGGAGAGGCCTCCTGACACAGTTGGGTACAGGGTCTGGGCTGTCCCAAAGCTTCTGTTGGCCTATTAGTTGGCAGGGCCAGGGCCCAGCTGGTCCCAGGGCAGGTTCTGGCCTTGGTGGGTGCACTAGGTTTGTACGCTGCGGAGCTGCCATTGTCCTGTGGCTAGAGTCCACCTGCTGGTGGGTGAGGCTGGTCCTGAGGCTAGTGCAGGCTCGCTGGTGGGTGGAGCCAAAGAGTCTGGTGTTGGTTTCTGCCCACTGGTGTGTGGGGCTAGTTCCTGTGTCCTCTGGTGGGAAGGGCTGTGTCCAGGGGAGGCTATGGGCTCAGGAGGTCTTAAGGCAGCTGTCTGCTGGTGAGTGGGACTGTGTCCCTGCCTAGTTAGTTGCTTGGCCTGAGGCATTCCAGCGCTGGCGCCTACGGGCTGTGAGTGGGGGCGAGGCTGGGTCCTGAGACTAATAAGCTAGAGGGAGGATTCCAGAATGGCACTTGCCAGCACTAGTGTCCACTGCCGCCAGCGTCTGTGTCATCAGGGAGAGCTGCCGTTGCCTCCTGCTTCTCTGGGAGACTTTCCAGATCAGCAGGTAGGTCTGACCCAGGCTCCTTTCGAATCACTTTTGCCCTGGGTCCCAGAGCTTGTGAGATTTTGTATGTGCCCTTTAAGCATAGAGTCTATTTCCCTCAGCCCTCTGGGACTCCCAAAAGTAAGGCCTGCTGGCCTTCCGGAGCTTGTCTTCCCGATGCAGGACCCCCAGTCCAGGGAGCTGATGCGGGGCTCAGACCTCTTACTCCTTTGGGAGAAGTTCTGCAATTTTAACACATTATTGACTGGTGGATTTTTGCAGAAACTAACACCTGTGGCTGGCGATTTTTACCTAAGTGAATATCAAAACACCTGCATTTGATTAAATATCAACAACTTTTTTTTGCATTTAATGCATTTACTTGAAACTTTGTACATGTCTTACTAAAGCACTCTAATATTTCGTTAGAGTGTGATAGTGATAGGCAGTATAGCAGGCACCTCTGTGCAGGGGAACAGAACATCTATTACAAATACACCGTGTTTCACTACTCTTTCCCCTGGAAGAGCAGACTCTACACTTTCTGGCGGCAATCTTTTTTTTTCTTTTAGTTCTGTGGGTATTATTCCCTCTAGAATATGTTCTTTTATTTTACCTGATAGTCGACAAGGTGGGTCTTTGCGGGAGGCTCTTTTAGAAACACCACAAGAAGAACCAGGTGCAGGACTACCACTACATTCACCAGGATGGTCAGTTACCCATTCTCTAACTACTGCTAACAAAAATTGCGTGTAAGTCATTTTATTCTGTGCATTAAGGCTACAATAAATTTTAAACGCATTGAATAAACCACAATTACTCAAATAGAAACCCACTTTTTTATACCATTTGCTAGTTTTCCAGAGGATACTGAAGTTTGCCAGATATTGATCAGATCGATCAACTCCTTTCATATATTTATTATACTCTAATATACAAGTGGGATTAGTTATCTGATGGCCAGTCCTCCTGTCTTCCTTTCCTGTAGATGCTATAGAGGCGTCATGAATAGTTGTCACCATGCGAACTAGCCTCTTGTCTTTCCATATAAGAAGAATCACTTCTTCCTTCTGTAAGAATGTCATTTCTCCCCTCCGTAGATTTTTGGATTTCTCCTTAATTGGTTTGGTAGACCACGATTCTCTCTTATAGTCCCACGATCTCTGGTTTTATTTTTCAACAGTATTTCAGATGTGGACACACTGTTGTAAAAATTGTCTCAGTAAATACGGTGTCATGAACCAAGGTAAAGTTGTAGGACCAATAATATTGTTTCTTGCAGTTTCTTTCCTTCACCTGTGTAAATCTCAAGGTTGCATATATATCCAGTTTCACTTTCGCTAACCATCCTGACCAAAATTCCATATTTTGTAAGTTTTCTGGCATTATAGGTTTTGAATCTGAGGCATCCTCACCACTTTATCATTGCCTCGTCAAGTGATAGCTCTTGTTTGGGTATATAGATCGATTGAAATTTTGGTAGAAAATCATCCAAAATAGGTTTAACATTTGAAATTCTGTCTGCAGGAAGTGGAGTTTCCGAGTTATCGTTAAAGTGAAGAAATTTCATTATGTGTTCGAATCTTCTTCTTGTCATAATCTTTGGAAAGATAGGTGTTTCAAGTAAGGGATTAGTCGACCAGTATTCTTTCCAGTGTGACTTTCTTATTTGTCCCATCAAAATTATTAATCCAAGAAACATCTTCCTGTCACTGTTGGTTACATCAGTCCATTTTAAAGCCTTATCATACTTTTTATATGGTTTTTTATTCTGTCGGGGATACAAGTTTGTTTGAGAAGCGTCCAACTCGAAAAAGTCGTTACCAAAAATTAATTCTGTTATTTCACTAACACTTTGCGGATTATTACATTCAGTAGTTACACCTGACATATCTGTAAAGTCATCTGATTTTCCTGAAATGTTGTCTTTAATCCACTCTTCTGTAGAAGCAAAGGAGCATTCTCCAGCACCGTGAGTTTCATTTTCACTTTCCGTATCAGAATCAACCACTAAGGTTTTTTGTCTTTTTTGGGTCTAATATTCACATTGTCTGAATGAGAACTATATTCCGAAGAACTGTCATTTTCTGAGACACTAGTATATATTTCACTCGGACAATCAGAGAAAGTATCTGCATAAAATTCACCGAAAAATTCTTCTTCACTCAAAAGTTTGCTATGTGTCATTTCTGAAAATTTTACAGTAATAAACTTGAATTTATAATATACACAAGTTTGGAACAAAAACCTAATGGGGCAAACTGTGAATGATAATGACAATCATAAATTGTATAATGAACCCTTGATCAATTTTAAGCTCTAACAACTTCACACGGTGATATTAATTGTATCACTCTCTGAAAACATTGATACATCTCCGGTCAGTAAGTTGTTAATTTTCTCCTGTTTGTGGATTGCTCACCCAGGAGTATAGGACTAGACTATATTGTGACTCCTCCCCTCCTACCAGTCTCATTGTGGTTGTAGAAGATCTTTTCTGGTAGGTTTCAGGCTTTTTTGTTGATCGTTATTCTGTAAATAGTGGTAATTTTGGTGTGTCTGTGACGGGGTGTGAGCTTAGGGTATTTCTACTCTGCTGTCTTGGCCCATCAATTTTGTGCATCTTTTTTGAACTAACTTGGCTAAGTTCTCTGACTATCCCAATTCTTTTCAATTTTTTAAAATCTAGATTTGTAAAAGAAATTTGTCACTGCCCCATCCTAGATTCACTTTATCTAAATAAGTATCAGTTTCTTGATAAAGGGCAATTTTCTAATAATAATTATCTCATTGATTATATTTGGTTTATATTCCATGAATAAAAAATTGTTCTTCCAGAGTTGGCCCATTACGGCACTGATTTCCTGTTTCAAAGAATAAGATGCAAAGCAATGGATAGTGAAGAGTACCCAGGCCAGATATAGATATTTTATTGTGTTTCATGATTTTTTTTAACCAAAGAAACATTAACCCTCAAAGATTACCAATTGGGCTTCCCTGGTGGCACAGTGGTTGAGAGTCCACCTGCCGATGCAGGAGACACGGGTTCGTGCCCCGGTCCGGGAAGATCCCACATGCTGCAGAGTGGCTGAGCCCGTGAGCCATGGCCTCTGAGCCTGCGCGTCCGGAGCCTGTGCTCCACAACGGGAGAGGCCACAACAGTGAGAGGCCCACGTACTGCAAAAAAAAAAAAAAAAAAAAAAAGATTACCAATTATTTCTTAATAAAACAAACCATAAATTGTTCTATAAACCTATGATAATTGGTATGATAATGGTAATTGATCTCTTCCAATAGCCAACACCTTTAGTTCTTCTTTCTTGAACTTTTCTATTCTCAGGCTCTCCATAAAACTTCACTGTCTGTACCTTCTCTAAATCTCTTTCTGAGGCTTCCTTAGCACTTATAAATTTAAACTAGATAAGGTGCATAGTGCTTTAATAGATGTTGACTTCATCTTTAGCCCTTAAATGTGAAGATTTTATAGTGTTCAGGGCTTCAACTCTTCAAACTAATTTCCTAAGAAATTTTATTCAGTTTTGAAACTTCACAGATTATGTGAATTACTCCTAAATTTACGTCTCTGCTTTTAATATTTCTCTGAACTCAATTTACATATTTCCAACTGCCTGATAGGCATTTGCGCTCTGATGTCTTGACGTCTCTTTAAACTCGACAACCCTAAATCACAGTCCTCTCCTTCCACTACAACCAACTCCCACTCAGAACCACTTGCACCATCCCCAAGGAACTCTTGATGAAAACTTCTCTGTAATTTATTTTCCATATTTTAACTTACTCCAGTACTCCTATATGTAATCAACAAATCATTTTAGTTTCCTTTTACTTTTATTATTGTTAAAATTTGACTCTATAGTTTCTGTTAATTTATCTGTATATTATTTTGGTTGATTCCTGTGGTATTCCTTTCCTTGTTTCCTACTTCTCTATTCTGCCTAAAACATCCTACAACTCCATTTTAATCATATCAATAAAAAATTTTAATAGAGTCTCAGTAAATTTAAAATTCTTTAGCCTAATATTTAAGATACTATGCAGTCTAGCTATAACCTGCCTTTTCTATCCACCATCCACAGTACAAAACTTGTGTTCTATTCTAGATGGTACATTCACTGTTGACTAGACACACATCAGTCATTCTAGCTCACTATATCATACTTCTGCTTACCTTCTATTTACCTTCTACGTCCAACTCAACTTCAAGGCTCAGCTCAAACCTCTCACTCTCTCTGAACCTTCTGGGCCACTCTTGTTCCTAGTTATCCTTCCTTCTTTGGCCTCCTGTTACATTTACCATCCATTTGATATTCACTGCCTTATCTCAGCTCTTGAAACTTATCAACTTGGCTCATCCTGTAGTTTCAATTGTATTGAAAATTTACTGATTGTAAAAGCTGTGGGAAGTATATTTTGTATATCTCACAGTGCTAGCACAATACTATGCCTTTAATGCATGTTTGTTAAATAAGTAAATGTTTGCTTAAGTGTATGTCACTGTGAAAAACAGCCACAATCCACAGCAGTTTAGTTTAAGCTGTATTTACAATTGAATAGATTTTCTCTGTGAATTCTGCTCTCTATAATACTTGATACTAAACTGAGAATGGTCAAGTGACAAATATTTGATCATCACATCTGTCTCAGTTAAGAATAAGGTGATTTCCTGCTGAGAATTATTGCTCTAAATATTCAACAGCTCTGGACACTCACCATCTCCCCAGATGACATAGCCATCAATGTATAGGACACCACGTGATGTACATTTTATTTAATCAGTCTCTCTTCTTATTGAAAGCCTTGTACCCTAATCTCTATGCTTTATCCAAAATCTCCCTTAATTCTACATTCTAACTTTAAGAAAACAAACAAACAAAAACACATAAGCTAAGGCCCTGACATTGGTTTTCGTAATTTGGTTCCTTCCTGACTTTTCTGAAGTCCCTTTAGGAGTGACATCAGCATAATAGTGGCAAAAGCCATCCCTCATTTTGTCTCCCACTCAACAACAAAAATTCATCATCCATCCACAGACAAAAGTGAGACCCAACACCATCCACCAAGGGATCAAGGAGGAGCCTCACCTTCCTATGCTTCAGGTAACAGACACACAGGCCTCAGTCCCAGCTGAGGACCCTGCAGTGGGCTGTGTACTGACTCCTGCTCCTCTCAGCCACGGTGCAGGAGCTCCTGGAAAGCATTGTCTTAGACAATCATCCACGGATAAAAGAGCCTTTGTGGAACTTCAGGTATGCAGAGAAGTTCCACAACACTGTGGTAGCAAAAAATATGAATCTGGATACATTGAAATGGGCAGAGAGTAAAGATTGGAGGAGGTGACTGCCACTTTAAATAGGAAGACAACAATGCAAAATTTCAAGGAACATGAAAATCAAAGTAACAAGACACCACCAAGGGATGACAATAATCTTCCAGTAACTGAACTCAAAGACCTGAAGATCTGTGATTTACCTGATAGAAAGAATTCAAAATGGCTATTTAAAGGAAATTTGATGAGCTACAGAAAACACACAAATTCAAAAAGATCAGGAAAATAATACATGAACAAAATGAGAAATTTAACAAGGAGATAGAATTTTTTTTTTTTTTTTCCAGTATGTGGGCCTCTCACTGTTGTGGCCTCTCCCATTGCAGAGCACAGGCTCCGGATACGCAGGCTCAGCGGCCATGGCTCACGGGCCCAGCCGCTCCTCAGCATGTGGGATCCCCCCAGACGGGGGCACGAACCTGCGTCCCCTGCATCGGCAGGCGGACTCTCAACCACTGTGCCATCAGGGAAGCCCAACAGAAATTTTTTTATGAAAGAAACCAAACAGAAATTTTACAGCTAAAGAATATGATGAATGAAATGAAAAATACAACAGAGAGCATCACCAGGAGAATGGATCAAGCAGAAAAGGCATCTGTGAAACAGGAGACAGGAACTTTGAAATTATCCTGTCAGGGGAGAACAAAGGGGAAAAAAAAGGAGAGTGAAGAAAGCCTATGTGATATATTGAAGTTCCAGGAAAAGAGAGTAAAAAGGGAGCAGAAAGTATATTTAAAGAAATAATGGCTGATAACTTCCCAAATCTGAGGGAAGATTTGGATATTCGTGTTCATGAAGCTCATAGGTCACCAAACTCAACTTTAAAGAGATCCTCTCCAGAGCACATGATAATAAAACTGTCAAAATTCAAAGATAAAGAGAGAATCTTGAAGGCAACAAGAGGATAAAACGCTTGTAACTTACAAGGGAGCCCCTGTAGAGTTATTAGCAGATTTCTCAGCAAAAACCTTATAGACCAGGAGAGAGTGAGATGATATTTTCAAAGTACTGAACTAAAATAAATGCCAATCAAGAATACTTTACCTGGCAAGCCCGTCTTTCAGAAATGAAGTAGGGATAAAGACTTTTCCAGACAAACAAAAGTTGAAGAAATTTGCCACCACTAGACCTGCCTTACGAGAAATGCTGAAAGGAGTTCTTCAAGCTGAAATGAAAAGATACTAATTGGTAACACGTATATGTGAAAATGTATAAACCCTGGTAAAGTATATAGTCAAAGTTACATTACTCTAATACTATAATATGGTAGAGTGTTAACCACTTAATTCTAGTATAAAGGTTAAAGGACAAGAGTACTAAAAATAAGTATAGCTATAATAACCTGTTAATGAACAAACAACATAAAAAGAGGTAAATTGTGACTTTAATAACATAAAATGGGGGGAATAAAGGGGTAGAGTTTTTGTATATGATTGAAGTAAAGCTATCAGCATAGATAGATTATTATATCTATAAGATGTTTTTTGTAAGCCTCATGGTAACCACAAAGCAAAAACCTACAGTAGATTCACAAAGGATAAAGATAAAGGAATCAAAGCATACCACCACAGAAAATCATCAGTTTACAAAAGAAGACTGCAAGAGAGGAAGAGAGGAAAAAGGGAACACGAGAACAGCAAGAAAACAGTAAGATGACATGGGTAAGTCCTTACCTATCAGTAATTACTCTTCATGCAAATTGACTGAATTATCCAATCAAAAGACATAGAATGGCTGGTTGGTAAAAAAGAAAAACGAACCATGATCCAACTATATGCCACCTATAAGACACTTTCAGCTTTAAGGACACACATAAGCTCAAAGTAAAGTGATGAAAGAAGATATTCCATGTAATTGGAAACCAAAAGAGAGTGAGGTAGTTTTATCAGACAAAATAGACTTTAAGCCAAAAAATGGTAACAAGAGACAAATTCATTATATAATGATAAAGGGATCAAGAAGGTATAAGAAACATAAATATATACACACCCAACATCGGGGCACCAAAATATATTAAGCAAATACTAACATCTGAAGGGAGAAATAGACAACAATATAATAATAGTATGGACTTAAATACCCCACTTACAACAATGCATAGATCATCCAGAAAGAAAATCAATATGAAAATCTTGGGTTTAAACCATACTTTAGGTCAAATATACCAAACAGACATATATATACAGAATATTCCATCCAACAGCAGCAGAATACACATTCTTTTCAAGCAAACACAGAACATAATCCAGGATAGAACATATTATATTTCACACACACAAAAAAAAACTCAGCAAATTTAAGAAGATAGACTTCATACCAACAATCTCTTCCAGCCACATGGGTATAAAATATTTTTAAAAAAGAAGATCTCAAATGAACAACCTAACTCTACATCTCAACAAACTAGAAAAAGGAGAACAAACTAAACCCAAAGTTAGCAGAAAGGAAGAAATAACAAAGATCAAAGCAGAGATAAATAAAGAGGAGAAAATAATAGAAACGATCAATGAAACTAAGAGCTGGTTTTTTGAAAAGATAAATAAAACTGACAAACGTTTGCCTAGACTAAAAAAAAGAGAGACTCAAAATCAGAAATGAAAGAAGAGAGAGATTAAAGTGATACCAAAGAAATGCATAATCAGAAATTATGAAAATTATACACCAACAAATTGAACAACGTAGAGGAAATGAATAAATTTCTAGAAATATACAACCTACCAAGACTGAATCATGAAGAAACAGAATATCTTAACAGACCACTAACAAGTAAGGAGATCGCATAAGTAATTAAAAACCTCCCAACAGAGAAAAAACCAGGACTAGAAAGTTTCACAGGTGAATTTTACCAAACATTAGCACCAATTACTATCAATCCTTCTCAAACTCTTACAAAAAATGGAAGAGGTGACAACACTTCTGAACTCATTTAATGAGGCCAGCATTACCTCGATACCAAAACTAGACAAGAACACCACAAGAAAAGAAAATTACAAGTCAGTATCCCTCATGAACATAAATGCAGCAATCCTCAACAAAATATTAGTAAACTGAACTCAACAATACGTTAAAAAAGTCATACACCTGAATCAACTGGGATTTATTCCAGAGGTGAACGAAGGGTTCAACATCGAGAAAACAATCAATGTGATAGATCACATTAACAAAATGAAGGCTAAAGGTCATATGAGCACCCCAAAAGATGCAGAAAAGACATTTGACAAAACTCAACATCCATTCATGATAAAACTCTCAACAGGGAGGATATAGAGGGAGTGTACCTCAACATAATAAAGAACATGTACGACAAGCTCACAGCTAACATCATACTCAATGGCAAAAATTGAAAGCTTTTCCTCAAAGATCAGGAACAAGACAAGGATACCCACTCTCACCACTTTTATTCAGTTAGGCAAGAAAAAGATATTAAAGGCATCCAAATTGGAAAGGAAGGTGTAAAACTGTCCCTATTTATAGGTAACATGATATTATGTATAGAAAATCCTAAAGACTTCACAAAAAACTATTAGAATTAATAAATGAATTCAGTAAAATTGCAAGATACAAAATCAATATGTTTCCCTCGATATCCAAAAATAGAGCATTCCTACAAACTCTTTAGTAAGCCAAAATGGCAAAAATGAAGAAGCAATTATCTTAGGCCACATCTTGCTAACAAATTCACAGAATAAATCGAGATAAAGCACACATGCTAATAGACACAGGTCAAAGCTATGGCGACTTGATGCTGAGTGTAGCTCTTGGGAAAAGAGCTTAGCAGTGCCACTGTCACTGCTCAGTGTTCATGCTACCTCTATAACAGCTTGCTGCCCCCCAAAAAACACTGAACACTGTTTTTGCTTTTCACCTTTACTTGTAAAAGTGAAAATCCTCTTCGGATTTTGTTCAATTAGCAAAAACAGGTGTTAATGTAAGTCTTTCTTAAAAGCAAAGTGGCCTAAAGCAAACTTCCAAAAAAGCAGAGAATACCTATATATAAAAATCACTTGCGTTTCTATACACTAATAGTGAACAATCAGAAAGAGAAATTAAGAAAACAATTCCACTTATAACTGCATTTAGAAGAATTAAATACCTAGGAATAAATTTAACCAAGGAGGTGAAAGACCTGTACACAGAAAGCCATAAGACACCAACATAAATTGAACAAACAAAAGTAAATGCAAAGATATTCCCTACTCATGGATTGGAAGAATTAACATTGTTTAAATGTCCATACTACCCAAGGCAATCTGCAGATTCAAGCAATATTGAATCAGTCCGTATCAATATTCCAATGGCATTTCCAGAGAAACAGAACATACAACCCTAAAATTTGTAAGGAACCACAAAAGAGGACAAATAGCCAAAGCAATCTTAAGAAAGAACAAATTTATGGCAAATGAGCCAAAAATATACAATGGGGAAAACCAGTCTCTTCAATAAATGGTGCTGGGGAAACCGGACGGTCACATGCTAAAAAAAGGAACTGGACCACTATCTTATACCATACACAAATATTAAGTCAAAATGGATTAAGGACTTGGATATAAGACTTGAAACCATAAAACTCCTAGAAGAAACATAGGAAAAAGGATCCCTGACATTGAGCTTAGTGATGATTTTTGGATTTGACACCAAAAATAAAGGCAACAAAAGCAAAAATAAACAACTGGGACTATATCAATCTACAAAGCTTCTGCACAACAAAGAAGACCATCAACAAAATGAAAAGGCAGCTTACTGAATGGGAGAAAGTATTAACAAATCATATATCTAGTAAAGGACTAATATCCAAAATATACAAAGACGTCATACAACTCAGCAAAGAAGCCAAACAAGCCAATTAAAAACAGAACAGATGATCTGAAAAGACATTTTTCCAAAGAAAACATCCAGCTGGCCAACAAGTACATGAAAAGGTGTTCCACATCACTAATCATCAGGAAAATGCTAGTCAAAACCACAGTGAGATATCACTTCACATATAGAATGGCTATTATCAAAAAGACAAGAAATAACAAGGGTGGCAAGGATGTGGAGCAAAGGGAACACTTGTACACTATTGGTGGAAATGTAAATTGGTGTTGCCATTATGGAAAATAGTATGGAGGTTCCTCAAGAAATTAAAAATAGAGCTACCATATGATCCAGCAATTCTACTTCTGAGTATTTATTCAAAGAAAATGAAAATACGAATTCAAAATGGTATGTGTACCTTCATGTTTATTGCAGCATTATTTACTATAGCCAAGGTGTGGAAGCAACCTAAGTGTCCATCAAAAGATGAATGAATAAAGAAAATGTTGTATAGACCCACAATGGAATATTATTCATCCATAAAAAGAAGAAAATCTTGTCATTAGTGACATCATGGATGTATGGACCTTAAGGGCATTATGCTTAGTGAAATAAGTCAGGCAGAGAAAGATAAATACCACTAGATTTCACTTGTATGTGGAATCTAGACAAAATGAAACCAAGCTCATAGATACAGAGAACAGATTGGTGACGGCCAGAGGTCGAGGGAGGGGTGAAATGGGTAAAGGTGGTCAAAAAGTATAATCTATCAGTTGTAAAATACATAAGTCACGAGGATATAGTGTACAGCAGGCTGACTGTAGTTAACAATACTGTGTTGTGTATTTGAAAGTTGGTGAGAGTAGTCTTGAAAGTACTCGCCATAAGAAAAACAATTTGGAACTCTGTGTGGTGATGGATGTAAACTAGACTTCATAGTCAAATCATTATGTTGTACACCTGAAACTAATATAATGTTATGTTATTTTAATGTTCTATTAATTATATTAAAGTTAATTATAAACTTCATTTTAAAAGTACTAATGTACTTTTAAGGACTGAAATATAAAATATCTAATATTTAAAATCTTGCTTGAGGGACTCAGGAAAAGAATGGAGATGATGGGAGGAAGGGTTGGTGAACTGGAAGATAGATCAAAGGAAATGATCCAGTTTAAAGAACATGGAGAAAAAAGATTGGAAAAAAAGAATAGAATTTTAGGGGTCTGTGGGAAAATACCCAAAGATCTAACAGTAGGTCACATTTTTTTTTCTGGACTCCCAGGACAGAAGAAAGAGATTGGGGCAGAAAAATATTTGAAGAAATAATGGCCAAAAACTTCCAAAGTTTAGTGAAGGACATAAATTTATAAATTTAAGTACCTTAGTGAGTACCAAAAGGAAAAACTCAAAGAAAAGCATGCATTTATATATTGTTCTCAAACTGCTAAAAACCAAGGACAAAGAAAAACTAGTGAAACAGCTAGAGAAAAACACTTGGCATATAGGAGAACAATGAAACAATGTAGGCAAGAAAAATTGAAGCGAGAGACAGTGGGACATCATTAAAGTGTTGAAAGAAAAGAATTGTCAACTTAGAATTCTATAGCCAGGGAGTATACCCTTCAGCAACAAAAGAAAAATACATATTCCAATGAAGGAAAGCAACAAGAATTTCATACCCTGGATTTGCAGAGTGAGTTTCCCAAAAGAAGAACCTGACATTCAGTCTATTGTTATCAACTTTGTTAGATATAGTTCATCCTTCCAGCCCCTCATAACTCAGTCCTGATGATCTGTTCCAGCATATTGGCCATAACACTCGGATTATTAACACCTCTACATCATATATCTGTATCTTTATTTAAATCATGATAAAACTGTTTAGTTGGACAGGATCAAGACAAACATCTGAGGTATATGGGTAAAAAACTCGTATTTTACCTCTAAATTACTAGTTTCTGCTTTTTGTAATCCATCTTTTTCCCATACTATCAAATTTAATATCATAAAGCTAATCTTCCAGTATTTCATCTGTTCTTCACAATTCCTCAGCCATCTCTAACAAAACATATTCTGTCTCTTTATCTGTAGTTTTCTCAGCACTTGTGGATAGAGACTAAGGGTTAGGAAATTTGCAATCATTTAGAGTAGTTCAGTGCAATTGTAAAAAAAAAAAAAGAAAAAAGAAAAAAAATTTAATTACCAGTTAACTTACAAACAGTTCTTCAGTATTTGCTATTGAGTAGATTGTGAAAAATAAATGAGGTTTAATGCCTTACTTGTTACATGTTATTAAGAAATGGAAAAACTTTTCAAACAAAACACTTCAGTGGTAAATTCTGGAGCCATAATTAGAATTCTGGACTTTTAGAAGCAATTCAGTCCGTATGTATTGAGTCAGAAAAGGAATTCTATCTACTAGACTGTGACTTCTGTCTGGTTGTTAACTACATCAAGTTGAGGATTAAAATTTAAATATATATACATACATATACATATACATATACATATACATATATATATATATATATATATAAAACACCAGATGATGATGCCAAAGAGTTTATTTCTTTGAAAGCAGAAACTATTTTTATCACTTTTCTGTGTCCTCTCCCAGACCATCCAAAGTGCTAGACACATGCCAGTTTGATTTTTGAGTTGATTTTTTTTAAATTATTGGAAATCACCAATTGATGATAAAAGTCCTATTAAAGGCTTAAATTGGTGTGAAATGAAGCAGAAGACCATCCTAATTGAATTCATGAATACCTTAAATCGTCTCATTCTATACGAATTAACACAGAAAGATTGGAAAGACCATTCCACCATTTCTTTAACTGAAGCATACAGCAAACCACATATCAGTACTTCTGTACTTTTGTTGTACATTGTCATTTTATAAAAAGACCCTCTTCGTGATGGCTAGCCTCAGTTTCAGAACTGAAATTTGGCAGGCACATAGATGAGGAAAATGCTTTTTTATTATGTTGTTTTGTTTCTGGCATAGACCTCAGGTTTTGATAGTCCCATCATATTTTAATCATTGTCGGTTGAGTTCTTCCAAAGCCTATATTATCCTATGATTGGAAACATTTAAGTTAAAAAAAACCTGATGGAAAATTCTCATAAATTATTCATCAAAAAGATAATAACCTATTAAATACAATTAAACTTTGAATTAATCTACAGACATTTCCAAAGTGTCTGATATTTTTAAACCATGTACCTTCATCACGTTCCTGATAAAATTTGATCTAGAAGTGCTCTTAATTTGAATCTGACAGTTTCCTTTGCATTCTTTGTAGAGAGTCTGTATAGGGTAGTGGTTAAGAACATAGGCTTTATAGAAAAACCTCTTAAATAAAATAAAGACAATACTGGCTCAAGGATTATTTTAAGAGAGTGCTTTAAATAAGTTAAATATTCAGTAGGTGGTAGCTATTATTACTATGTATGTATGAAAAATAAATATATTTCTCATATACTCATATGAAAATACCAAAGAGTTGCTGGCATAGCCTACAATGTGAGATGGTTTTATTTACTTTACAAACAACTGCTTACTTTTTTTTCCTCAATTTTGATAAATTAACCATATTTTCAAGATACTTTCATTCATTGATATAAAAAAAAAGTAACATTGAAAACCATTTGAAATGCTGTGTGCAATGTGAGGCAAGAAATGAAGGCAGAAAACTGGTATATTTAATTATTAACAATATTATTTAGAAGTCAACATTGTGAATAAAGATTTACTAATATACATAATGTTTGTAACCTAAAATAATAACCTAGCTAAGAATCCCCTATATTTCATTCTTCAGTTAAGAAAGAAGTCTCTTCCACCAGTGAATGCTAAGAATATCCTAAGGCTTTTCAACTAGAGGGACCTCTTTAAACAAACAAACGAAAAAAAAATTGATTTCTCACATGTCATTAAAGTCATTTTGCTATCTGATAAATTTAAGAAATACAAAATAATTTTTAAAACTATAAATGCAGTAGTGTTTTTAAATTATAAAATTGTATTAACAAAAGCACCTACTGATGTGTGAAAAAAAATAGTATAGTAGTAAACGTGTATGAGACATATTTATTTCCTCTGCAGGGAGTGCTTGGTGCTAATGTGGGTCCAGCTCCCTGCCTCCACACAAAGGTCCCCATAAGGCACTCATCCAGTTAAATTGAATGTACCTCTTTCTGTTTCTTCCATGTACTCCACAAAGCAGGACATGGAGGGGAAAACTTACAGGAGGTTGAGAGAGGGCATAGGAATGTAGCACAAAAATATGACTTTAGTTCACACTTCACCATATATTAAGCCCCCAAGAAATTGTCAGGTCATCATTAGCTCCTAGAAGGAGATTTAAATAACCCACTGTGCTTATTGTTAAGGAGATTTTTAATGAGTTAGTGGGAGAAGTCTGGAGAGGTGGAGAGGACTATCATAGAAGAGTAAACATGGTCTCAGGAAGAGGACAGCAATTACAGATCAAGTCTCCAGGTGGAAGAAATGGTGGCCAAGGATTCATTCCGAGAAGGAGTACAAGTAATTATGTTACAAATTCAGTCTAGCTCCAGTTGGAGGAAAAAGGAGTAAGAAAATGTAGTAAGCATCTAGTTGTGTAACATGATCTGAGAGGTGAGATAAAGTCAAAGTTTTCGAAGTGGAGCATTAAGATATTGGATGTAACAAACAGAACTTAACACATATATTCCTGATGCAGTGATGTGCTTGAGAAGATCAGCTCTAGCAGAAAAATGCCTTCGAACAGCTTAAGAGTTCAGGGTAAACACCTAGGACAGACCTTGGAAACAGACCCCAAGATACATCTTTTTTATCCTGCAGTGGGCTTTTTATTGTTTGGTTACAATAAGAAACATTGCAATAGGTAAGAGAAATTACTTAAATCTTAGGAAGTTAGGAAGACTTCTGGTTTTTATATTGCATTATAAATAATGATTCAGCAAATACTTATGAAGTACTTTCAAAGAACTAGGCACTATGAATATATAGCTCATTTAATTAGTCATTTGATAACTGTTTATTGAGTATTCACTATATGCCAAGTACTGTGTTAGGGACAGGACTCCTATAAAAGAAAAGAATGCTGTAAGGAAGACATAGCTATGAAAAGAAAGAAACGAATAAGGTAAAGGAAAGCCCAATCTCAAGTGAGGATTTAAAAATTTTAATTGGAGATTCAGAAACATACTGAAAGCTTAGGAAGAAAGGAATGAGGGTGGGGTTAAGGTAGTAGGTACAATAACCAATGGAGCAAAACCCAAAGCAGACATGGGGGGAGGGGAAGTATGGAACAAGACAAGGATTTTCCTTTTAAATAATTTCTTATCTCATAAGGAAGCTGACAAATATATAAAACCATTTTTAAACATAGAAAATGATAAGCATTTTAACAGGAAATCTAGAATATATAAAATTCTGAGTTAGTCTGAGGAAAAAAAAGTCAAATTTGGATGACTTCACATCATCTGAGCACAGTAAAAATATTAGCCAGAATTCTAAAAAAAGTGGTAGTGCTGCCTGACTTCAATCCACCGTGAATAAAAACATCCTCTGGGTGACACTAGGAAACTTCTCATTGTTTGAGCCTCAGACTCAAGATGGAGCCTCAGACTAAGAACTCTGTAACCCCAAGCCTTATGACTCTTCAAGTCAAAGTGTTAAATCCTTGTGAAGGTCTAAAACACAACCAGAGTAAAATTTCTGGGGTAAGATGGACAAGTAGGAGCTATTTAATCATTTTAAAATAAAATTTAATTCACATAAACATAAGGGCAAACAGTAAAATGAGAAGTGTTGATGAAAAGACACCTAGTGATCTCCTTAATAAATTAGATGAGATCTTTAAGGAGCAGGATACAGTGCCAGTAAGAAGAGGAAAAAGAAAAAGTGTTGATAAGACAGCTGCTATAGGGGGAGAAAGGATTCTCTTAAAAAGAAATCCATGTCTGCACTTAAACAGCCGCGGAGGACAGACTAAGTGTGCTGCTCAGATCGAATGCATCCCTGACTTAAATTGTTCTATTATTCTGAAAACAACAGGATATTCAAGGATCTTGTCGGACACTAATTGGAAACAGAAGCCCAAACCTTTAATTGCTAAATGCTTGGTGAAGGCTGGTATACAAAATACTTTTTCCCTTCTGTGATTGGGAGTTTATTCCTCAGTAGACTGCTTGAGTGTTTTGAGAAGGAAAGTGACAGGATCAAAGCAGCTTTACAGGAAGGTTAAATGCAACAGTGATATACAGGATGAATGAAGGAATGAAGTGGGAAGACCGGAGCATAAAAAAGTAATTAAAATCCAATTATAAGTTAGGAAATAAAGATCTGTGGTGACAGATGAACTAGGGCAAAAAGGGAGGATATTGATCTTGGTACATACTTGGATTTGAAAATCAATGACAAGGGAGACACTGGAGAAATGAAATTGTATCATTTAATGCAATTTTAACAAGTTGAAAAAATCTGTTTTGGAGTGGTGAGGAAAGATAGAAGATAGATTTTGGTTAGAGTATAAGGTACTTGTAACACTCTACAGGTCACTAGGCTGAGATCCTAAGGATGAATTACAGATTCTTATTTGGGAGTCATCAGTGGTTCTCAACTGGGGTCAGTTTTGCTCCCCAGGGGACATTTAGCAATGGCTGGGGACATTTCTGGTGTCACAGCTGGGAGGATGGTGCTATTGCAGTCTGGTAGGTGGAGGTCAGTAATGCTGTTAAACATCCTCAATGCACAGAACAGCCCCTACAACAAAGAATCATTTGGCCCCAAATGCCACTAGTGCCAAGACTGAGAATCCCTGCTCATAAATGTCATAGTACGTTAGGCATATCTTGTCCAATCAATGCATGTAGTGTATTCTTGTTCAATTTATAGAAAATAAAAATAGTAACAAGCATTTATTGAATCTTACTCTATTTCAGGCACTATACTCACATTACATGGTTTATTTAATTTTTTGAATGCTTTGAGACAGATATCACCTTTATCCTCATTTAACAGGTTAGGAAACTGATCCACAGAAAAGTTATCTACCAAAAGCCACATAGTTGGGAAATTTGGAGGCCCAGACTGCAACCAAAAAGTCCTTTTCCAGAACCATGATTCTAACCACTAAGATGAAACATACAATGATTATAGGTATGGTATCCTCAAGCCCAGTGCCCAATGGTAGAAAAGAGAGAGAATTACACAGAGCAAAAACACTTTTCTCCCTTCATTTTTCTCACACACACACACACACACACACACAAATCAACTCTCAAATATTAATAGCAATGTTTTTTTTCTGTATCACAGAAAATTCCATTGTGCCATTGATACATTTCAGAGCTCCTCCTGGGGGAGGGTTTCATGTGGGACAGGGTACCTTGAGCACCATCTAAAGCAGCAGGTTTGACAATCTTAGCGTTTTGACATGTGGGTGTGTCCAGATGTATTTTATCTAATTTGCGAATAATAAAAAAGAGCCAGACTTTCCTAATGACATAATTTTTACCATGTAAATTAGAACGGAATAAAAGTCCTCTAATAATATATGTCACGTTTTCTTACTTTCCAGTATGCTTTTCTGAATGCCAAAGAAAGATATAAAATTAAAGCTAACGACATTGGGGGTGTCACTGGATGTTTACATGTGAATGGCGCTGTGATTCAGAATATAAAAATATTTGTTGGAAATTACTGATTTAATAGTTAGAATGTATTCACCAAGAGAACCATTTAATTCCTCAATTGTGACTTTCAAATCATCCACTTAAATATAAATTACACAAGCATTTCTCATTTTATCAAACTAGATATGCATAGTTTTTTAGTACAATTTGTTCTCCATTTGGTCACAAAGCTAGAACCCATTTCTCTGAAGTACAGTGGTTTCCAAATTTTTAAAACAGTGTACTCATTCTTCAAATTTATTAAGAAATAAAAATATCCATAAGAAAAAAGTTGAAGAGAGACATTCTGAAACCATGATAGGGGAGCAGGGGTGTTAGGATAAACTAGAGAGAGGGGGTCCAGAGATCTACTCATTTGGCATCATTGATCTACCCATCAGGCAGCAACTTAGGCAACTTTGGGAGCCCCACAGAACACAACTGTAAAAGGATTATCCAATATATTTTAGGATAATTTAGATAATAAAATTATTATAACTCTAAAGTCTTATAAGTATATTAAACTTGTAGGTCTCATTGATATTTTTCTGTTTGAAAATGTGATATAATATGCATTTACATGTCATTAAATGCTACATCTCATGTGCTAAACTTGAATTATTTATTTTCAAGTGGTGTACAGTCTCCTGAGGCACTCAGTTTCTGTCTCTGCCTGTGGGTTATATTCATCTCTTGACCATTTCTGTGAAAAATGCAAATTTAGCTAGTGGGAACATGCTATAAAGCACAGGAAGCTTAGCTCGGTGCTATGTGATGACCTAGATGGGTGGGAGGGAGGTCCAAGAGAGAGGGGATATATATATACATATAGCTGATTCACTTCATTGTACAGCAGAAACTAACACAACATTGTAAAGCAATTATACTCCAATAAAAAAATGCAAATTTAGTTTTTACTATAAAAAGCTAGAGCCAATCACATTTAATGGACTTTTAAATGTAGTTTTCTGACACAACACTTAATTTAAGATGGACAGTTTTACTCTTTTAAACTGTATTTTGGGATTATTTTTGAGCAATGATGTATTTCTTTTGATTGTTCTCTTATTTTCTGATAAACAGTGACTGTAATAAATCTTGATCCTGCCTTTGGTCTAGATATTTAGTAGCTGTGTACTTGTTTTCTATAATAGTGATGCACATTAATATTTACAACCGTTTTCCTTTGCAGCATCTCCCAGATGGCTCCACGCCCAGTGCACATGTTGAATTTTATCTTTTATCATATCCCAGTGCAGTTCAGAGGAGGAAAACAAAATCTGTTCCAAAATGTACCGACCCCACTTACAATGAAATTGTAAGTATGAGTCAACTCTTGTCCAGTCGTTTTCTATTTTTCTTACCATTTTTCAGTTTAACCAAACATGGAAAATTTACAGTAATTGGCAGCATTATTCCATAAAGGGAAGTCATTTCCCAAAATAGCCACTGTCTGCTGATCACAGTTCTTGATGCTATAGGAACTGGAAAATACAGATACTGCTTTCAAAGTGCTTATGAACCAAGTTTCAAATTGTGGCTAGCCTCCAGCGAGAGCCCAAGACTTTACAGCATTTGTTTCACCTACTAACATTATCCCTGACTCTACCTTGTTTTCTCTAACAAGTTTTTCTTTACCTGCTTTTCCTTACCTAATAACTTTATCATAGTCTAACCTGTGTATAGCAATAAACTTTATAAAATCTCTTTTGAAAAACTGAAAAATATAAAGAAGTACAAATTATATTGAAGTAATTTATATTATATATAGCTCTCTAATTCATTTGTAGTATATGATTTGAACATCTGATCCCCTAATTCTTTCTAAGGCAAACCCTACATTTATTCTCTTGATTCCATCCTTTCCCATCTCCTCTGTACCTTGCTCACTTAATTATTTGCTCACCTTTTCTTAAGGCTGTCTCATCCACTGGATCCTCAACTCAGAAATCTTAAAAAAACAAAACAAACTCTTCAAGTCAGCCTTTCTAAAGCATCCAAATTTTCTTTCCCTCTCTATCACCTCCAAACTTTTGCAAAATTAACACATTTCCTGCTCTCAGTTCATCACTTCCTTCTCACCCTTTAATCCTTTGCAATGTGGAGTCTGACCTTGACTGATGCTGTTTTATTCAAATGGCATCAAGACTCCTAATTGCTCAATCCAATGAGCCATCAGGCTCTCCTCTCCAGAACAGTTAGACGGCAGCACTGTTAACTGCTTCCTCTTTCTTTACACCTCCGTTTTGCTTCTTAAGTTCTACCTTTTCTCTTTTTTTAATCAACATAATTTTTATTGGAGTATAGTTGCTTTACAGTGTTGTGTTAGTTTCTGCTGTACAGCAAAGTGAATCAGCTATAGGTATTACATATATCCCCTATTTTTTGGATTTCCTTCCCATTTAGGTCACCACAGAGCACTGAGTAGAGTTCCCTGTGTTATACAGTAGGTTCTCATTAGTTATCTATTTTATACATAGTAGTGTATACGTGTCAGTCCCATCCTCCCAGTTCACCCACCTGTCCTTACCCCCCTTGGTGTCCATATGTTTGTTCTCTACATCAGTGTCTCTATTTCTGCGTTGCAAATAAGTTCATCTGTACCATTTTTCTAGATTCCACATATAAGCAATATTATACAGTATTTGCTTTTCTCTTTCGGACTTATTCATTGAGTTCTACCTTTTCTTAATTCCCTTCTATCTTCTCTAACCACTCTCTCATTTTCCTTCATTGCCATTCTTCCTCTGAAAATATTTATTTGCTGGAGTTCCATGATCTACCCTCATCTCTTGATATATACACTCAGAAGTATCTTATGTATCTACAGATTTTCATTTATCACTTGTAGGTTGCATCTGAATTTATTCCTCAAGCCCTGGCTTCTCTCCCAAGCTTTAAACCTGTACTTCTACCTGATTATTAAGAGCCCCTTTAGGATGCCTCCTACGCACTTTTAAATCAGGCTTTCCTCCTCTGTTTGCCATGTCTTCGGAAGAAACTTTCTAATGACATCACCCTCTCCCTCACTCCCAAGTCCAGTTAATCCCCAAGTTTTGTCAGTTCTACTTGTGCAGCCACCTGCCTCTTCAATCCGTCTTCTCCTCTGTGTCCCATCGCTACTTCTTTGAAGGCCTTGCAACTTTGGCTAATATAAGAGCCTCCTATCTTGTGTTTTTCAATTAAATCATTCAAATTTCTATCTAAGGTGTCAAAAACTACTCATATTATTCTCCTAACTTTTTTCAAATGTTCCTTATTGCCTACTGAATAATATCCAAAATCCCAAGTGTGGCATTCACAGCCTTTCAAATTTGACTCAGTAATTCTCCTGACCTGTCTCTGGAGCAATATCATCCTTATATACTTTTTCAAAAAAATTTTTGTTTTGAGGTAATTGTAGATTCACAAGCAGTTGGAAGAAATAATATAGAGAGAATTCAAATACCTTTCAACCACTTTCCTGCAATGGTAACACTTTGAGTACTGACAATATCACTACCAGGAAATTGACATTGATACGATCCACTGTCTGTATTCCGATTTCTCCAGCTTTACATGTGTTCTTATGTATATGTGTGCATGTTTAGTTCTGTGCATTTATATCACATGTGTAGGTTTGTGTGATCATCCCCACAGTCAAGGTACAGAACATTACATCACGGTGATTCCTGGTGCTACCCTATTATAGCTGCAGACACTCTTCTCCCTCTAACGCCCCATCCCCAAACCCTGGCAACTATTAATCTATTCTCTATCTCTATAACTTTGTCATTTCAAATGTTATGTAAATGGAATCATACAGTTTGTTACATTTTCACTTACCATAGTTCCCTAGAGATCCATCCAAGTAGCTGCATGTATCAATAGTTTGTTCATTTTCACTGCTAAGTAGTAGTCATGGCATGGAGGTATGACAGTTTCTTTAACGGTTTACCAATTAAAGGACATCTGGGTTATTTCTGGCTTGGGGCTATTGCACACAAAGCTGTGCGGGCTTCCCTGGTGGCGCAGTGGTTGAGAGTCTAGCCTGCCGATGCAGGGGACGCGGGTTCGTGCCCCGGTCCGGGAAGAGCCCACATGCCGTGGAGCGACTGGGCCCGTGAGCCATGGCCACTGAGCCTGTGCGTCCGGAGCCTGTGCTCCGCGACGGGAGAGGCCACAGCAGTGAGAGGCCCACGTACCACAAAAAAAAAAAAAAGCTGCTGTGCACATTGATATATAGGTTTTTGTGTAAACGTAAGTTGTAATTTCTCTAAGCAAATGCTCAAGATGTAATTACTAGGGTATATGGTAATGCTGTACATAGTTTTTCAAGAGACTGTCAAACTCCTTTTCTATACCATTTTACACTCCCACCAGCAATGTTTGTGCCAATTTCTCTACATCTTTGCCAGCATTTAGTGTTATCACTATATTTAATTTTAGTTCTTTTGAAAGGTATAGAGTGATAGCTCATTGTGGTTTTAATTTGCATTTATCTAGTAGCTAATGATGCTGAATTGTTTTCATGTGCTTATTTACCATCTGCATACCCTCTTTCATGAAATGTCTCTTCATGCCTTTGTTCATTTTCTAATTAGTTTGCATTTTTACTCATTTTTACTGTTGACTTTTGAGATTCTTTATATACTATGGATAACGGTCCTTTGTCAGATGTGTGGTTTGCAAATATTTTCTTCCAGTCTGTAGTCTGACTTTTCCTCCTTTTCTCACGGTTTTTCACAGAGTAAAAATTTTCAATTTTGATGAAACCCAGTTTATCAATATTTTTTCTTTTGTAGACTGCATATTTGGTGGCAAGTCTAAGAACTCTTCACCTAGCACTAAGTTCTAAAGATTTTCTCCTATATTTTTTCTAAATGTTTTATAATTTTACATCTAAGTCCATTATTCATTTTTAGTTGATTTTTGAAGAAAGTGTGAGGTTTAGGTTTAGGTTCACTTTTTTTGCCTATGAATGCCAGTTATTTCAGCACCATTTATTGAAAAAGCAATTCTTCCTATGTTAAATGTCTTTTGCACCTTTGACAAAAATAGGTAAGGAATGTTTGTTTGCTCATGCCCTTCCATTGCCCCATACTTAGTCATATTCTCAAGTCACATCAGACAGCTTGTCATTCCCTGAATAATCCCTATGACCTCTGTGATAGAGCTCATGTAGCTGTTCACCCTCCTGCCCTTCTCTGCCAACTTTGAGGTTTACCTCAAATATGGACTCTGTGAACCAATCTCTCTTCCCTGCTTACGCCACATTTACCATCTCTTATTTATTCCTACACAGACTTTTTTCTTCTGGTACATTGAAAACTTCTTGAGGACAAGGAAAATGTCTTAGCTGTCTTAGTAACTTTGAAACTTAGCTACTTCTAAAAAGATTTGTGGAATTAAATATTTGGGATAGTTTTATAAATGTGACACTTTATGTGTACGTGTATAAAATGTAAAACTATCAAACATTTATATATATTCAAATAATAGATACTTTAGTAAGGGAATATATTTTGACATTTTATTATTTGTCATGATGTCAACAGCTAGAGGTATATACCTCCCAACTATATATCCCTAGTTTCCATACGTTTTGGGCATAAGACCCCCCTACATCAATATCAAGAAACTTCTCAGACTGCATGCTGTACTTCAGCATTTGTATCTAAGGAAACACATAATGATGAAAAGCCACTAACAATCCAGGAGTTTAAATAAATTTGTGTTTTATTTATCTCAAGCTATATGTACTATAAAAACCGGTAGTAAATGCACATGTGTGGAGATTATTTTATGATGCTTGCTGTGTCCATAAATTGTCTCACGGCTTGCAATCATTGAGTCCTCACACATTCATGGCCCATTGATTAGAAATCAATGCAATACTTTTCTCCATCAGCACATACTTGTAGCTTGGACACACAGTGTTTATACACTGAACACATTTTAAATTGTTTCGAAAACAATAGTTCAGGGCTTCCCTGGTGGCGCAATGGTTGAGAGTCCACCTGCCGTTGCAGGGGACACAGGTTCGTGCCCCGGTCTGGGAAGATCCCACATGCCGCGCCACCAGGGAAGCCCGAACCATTATTTTTTTAATGATTCATTAGAAATACAGATTCTATTTTAAAACAGAATTATATTGTTATAGTCAATGTATGTTGTACATTGTATTCCTTTCTTTTTTTCTATTGAAGTATAGCCAGTTTACAATGTTCTGCGAATCTCTGCTGTACAGCAGTGACTCAGTTATACACATGTAGACATTCTTTTTTTTATATTCTTTTCCATTATGGTTTATCACATGATATTGAATATAGTCCCCTGTACTATACAGTAGGACCTTATTGTTTATCCATTCTATATATAATAGTTTACACTGTATTCCTTTCTTAGATATTATCCTACTTAATTAAATTACCCTAAACAGTTTTCTACTTGATGTGACAATTTCAGACCTACAAATTCAATGTTTGTCAGAAGGCAATGAAGACTTGACACATGCCTATGGGTAAAAAGTATTATACAGTGAAATTAAAAGAGCTGTGCATTTTTGGTTCTGTTTATGTTAAGGCAGAATACATATTAAATCATTTGGTGAAAAGACTCAAAGAATATAATCATCTGTGTACTTCTCTAGCATTACCCACTAATTATTCATTGCATTGGAAGAAAAAAGCACTTTTTTTTTTAAACAACATTATGGATGCAGTAAAGCAATTAGAACAGATATATATATATCTTCTATAATGTACAATGATTACATGTTTATAAAACCTCAGTCACTTTCAGGAAAATAGCTTTTGCATAATGAAGCACAGGGAAAAAAAATCCATAAAGCAATATAAACTTAGGAGTTCAAATGTTTGTATTTTAACCAGGAAGGCAATTAATTCCTGTCATTTATTAAAGAATTTCAGCTTGTTAAATACCTGGGACACTCAATATTGTGTACAACTGTTATCTCCAGTCAGGGAAGGCAAAATACCAAGAAACAGCTGTTCTTTTTTTGTGTATTTGAGGGATCTTTTTCAGCTGTAATTCATTAGTGTTTACTGTGTATCAGGCTTTGTAATAAGGCTTATATTCATTATCTCGTTTATTCTTTCTCACAATGCCAGAAGGTAAATATTATCACCATATTCGAATGAGAAAACACATTCAGATGGCCCCCAACTTAGGATGGCTCAACCTGAAACTTTTTTTACTTTACGATGGTGCAAAAGAGATATACATTCAGTAGAAACCATACTTCAAGTTTTGAATTTTGCTCTTTTCCCAGGTAGGATACTCCTTCCTGATGCTGAGCCACAGCTCCCACTCAGCCACACAATCACAAGAGTAAACAGCCAATACGCTTACAACCGTTTGGTACCCAGACAACCATTCTGTTTTTCACTTTCAGTACAGTATTCAATAAATTACATGAGACATTCTGAGCACGTTTAAGGTAGTTAGGCTAAGCTATGATGTTTGGTGGGTTAGGTATATTAAATGCATTTTCGGCTACAGTATTTTCAATTTACCATAGGTTTATCAGGATGTAACCCCATTGTAAATGGAGGAAGAACTGGAGTTGACAACAGATTTATATAAATATGAATCACTGATACTGATATGTTTCTTAGAAAGTTACATCTTTAGCACTAATTTATATGATTCACAGAGTTCTTAAACCAGACTTTTCCAAAGGCCTAATGCTTAGAATTATTCCATTTTTCTTCACACACACTAACACTTTGAGGGCCCTTTCGTCTACTTTCTCTGTAAAATAGGAGATAAGTTCATCTGCTGAACGTGTTGTGGGGAGGAAAATGGAGGATAATTTAGACAGTTCAAAATAACCACTGTAGAGAAAAGGAAAGGAGCTTACTCTGAAGTCCTGGGAAGATAAGCGTTCAGGAGACAAGAGTGGTTCACGGAGTCCACACTGAGCATCCCTTTGCGATGAAAGATGAATTACATTGGTAGGCTTTTGAAATTTTTAAGGCAGCCCTTAAAATCCTTTACTATCCAGAGGAACTCAATAAATTAAATGGAATAATTTGAAGAAGCTTTCCTAGAAATTTAAAAGGTAATCTCCTGTCTGGAATGGGAGCAGCATTCTGGAAGAGTCGGTAGCCAGGAGATGTCACACGAAGCAGGGTAGACTGGATTAGCATATTATATTGTATCTCATTCCCTTGATTGAATTATTATTTACTTGATAAGTAAATCAGTGTTCTGAGCAGCTAACAGATAGATTGATATTGAATGGAATTTCATTGATAAATTGATGGGTTCATAAATGGTAGGCAAATGCAGTACGATGGGCTGGAAATTGCATCCATACACACTGAGCAGGCCTCGCAGTGGATTCCAAGGCCTTTCCTCTCAGTTTGTTTCCTCTGATTCTTTTTTGCATATATAGAGAACGCTTCTGTCTATCTTGTAGTTTAGCTGTAAAAAGCAAGCATGTTTGTATCATCATATGAAACTCCTCCAAATGTGTTATAAGGAGTTTCCTTGGCAACCATGTTGGCTCTATACAGCTCTCCCCTCCTTTGATGTATAACTAATTTCTTGATAGTACTACACTTTTAAAGCTTCTTTACCACTGCAGGCACCCAGTGGTAATGCCTGTGACTTATTTCTTGGATGTTATAAAACACAGTTGAACACCTCTCTTCTTTAAAAATAGTTACATGACTAGTAAGTGAAAAAGAGAAGAACACAAAACTATACATACAACATAATTACAGCTCAGATTCTTAAAAAGTAATTATATATAGAAAACAAAAAACACATCAAAATGATTGTCTCCTAATGGTAGAAATAGAAATTTTTCCTTTCTTTTTTATTCTTTTTTTGTTTCATCCCCATATTTTATTTAATGAGCATATATTTTCATAACTAAAAATTAAACAATTTTAAATAAAGTAACCATAGAGCGACTGCTTCACATGTAGAAGGAAATACTGTACTACATTAAATTAACACACGGAAATCATGGAGATTGGTCTGCTTTCCTCATTAGCCTTCAACAAAGAAAGACAGTGTTCAAGGTCCCATGTTGCACAATAAATCCAAGGACAGTTGAAAGGTGACAGGTATTTAAATTTACTCCTAGAGAATGATTTACAGTCTTATTAAATTTGGGATAGACAATTTTTAATGCAATCAGAGTAAATTCTAAGCTTCTTAGAGAAATATTCTGTCGTTAAACTCCTTTACGTTAGCAGAACCTTTAGCTCTTCAGAATTAGAGTTAGAAATAAGAGATTCTAACATTAACGTATCCATTCCAAGGTACAAGATATCAGTGTGCAAATATTTTTGTTAAAAGCAGTATTTTTTAAAAGATGCATTTAAGCGTATCTGATTTTTGTTCTCTCCCTTTTTAGGTAGTATATGATGAAGTCACAGAGCTCCAAGGACATGTCTTAATGCTTATTGTAAAGAGCAAAACCACCTTTGTAGGAGCAATTAATATCCAACTCTGTAGTGTCCCACTCAAGGAAGAAAAATGGTATCCACTAGGAAACAGTATAATTTAAGCATTGCTGTGAACATACACATTCATTACTCGTAGTTCTTTCACTTTGGGGCCTCTCTAGCACAAGATCAGGACATTTTTGTTATCAAAGATAGCATGGTGGGGACTTCCCTGGCGGCGCAGTGGTTAAGAATCCACCTGCCAACGCAGGGGACACGGGTTTGATCCGTGGTCCGGGAAGATCCCACATGCCGCGGAGCAACTAAACCCATGCGCCACAGTTACTGAAGCCCGCGCGTCTGGAGCCTGTGCTCCGCAAAGAGAAGCCACCGCAATGAGAAACCCACACACCGCGACGAAGAGTAGCCCCCCGCTTGCAGCAACTAGAGAAAGCCCTCTCGCAGCAACAAAGACCCAGCGCAGCCAAAAATAAATAAATTAAAAAAAAAAAAAAAGGTAGCATGATGGTGTACAAAGGACACAAAGAAAATAAATCAGAATCAGTCTTTTATAGTTAGTTATTCTCTACCTGTGTTTCATTGTTTTCTTAGAACCTTTTTTCCAATTGATTGTGTAAAATTCAATGTATAAAATAAAAAAAGGACATTTAATGGGTCTTTTAAATCAAACGTGTTCACGTTTTATGTGCCTACAGTTAAAAGCAATACTTTAAATGTATTTTCCCAAAAAAGACAAGCAAATAAATAAATCTTATCAATTACTTCAACACCTAAGTATATCTGTAACAAATTTTTAAAATTTGAATTAAATATATATACCTACATATCTGCTTATAATCTTATTTATTGAGGGGATTAGTAAGCTCTAGAAGAATGCTGTATTAATTTCTGTCAGAAGAAACAAACATAAATGCCTGAAATTCTTAAATCCAATTTTTGGAAGAAACTTTGTAGTTTTTCACCCTCTTCAGCACCAATCAATTCATCATCACTGGATTTCACCCAAAGAGAGGCATTATCACATTTTAAACTTCATTATCCGCTAATTCAAAGATCTCAAACTCTGCAACTCTCCCCTCTGATCAAAACCTATTCTCTGCACAACAAAAAGTTTTCTTACTTCTGAACCTACTTTCATATTCATCATGACCAGAGTAAACAATCCTGCAGATTTCCACCTGCAAAGTAGGTATAACTCAAGGCACTATGCCACATTCTTTAAGAGAATCAAATTGTTTTTTAAAAATTTCTTCCAATTAAATTACTAAAACCCTTGCTTTACTCAGTGTTTTCCTGTGTGTCGATAAAAAAGTAATTTAAGCTCTTTTTATATGGTTATCTGCATAACCATGTAAACATATAAAAGACTGTACACTTATTCATTGAAAATATTTGAGTGCCTGGTATGGGTTGATGTAGTCTCATTTCAAACACATGATCATGTGAGTCAAGTAAGCCATAGTGCTCTGGGCAATGGTTCTATGTTTCAGGTCCACTCACTCTCCCTTTTCTAACAGATAGTGATTCCACACCCTTCTTTCTGCTGAAACCTCATCACCCTCTACTGTAATCCTCACTCTCAGCTGATTACTTTGTTTCCTACTTCACTTGGAAACTGGAATCAGTCAAAAGAAAACCTCTACATATTCCACTAGCACATCTACCTGCCCAGCAGATTCCATGTTCCTCCTTCCAACTTATTATCGTGGAAAAATGACCAAGCTTCTACCTAAAACCAATCTCTCAACTTGTACATTTGATCCCAGCCCCTCTCACCTACTCACAAACATTACTGAAACTCTCCTCTATTCAAAAGCATCATTTCTTTATTCTCTACTGGATAATTCACTTCGGCATACAACCATGATGTTACATGGTTACATGATGGTACAACCATCATAAAAAACTTCTTGGCACCTCCATCTCCCTTCCAAATACTCATCCAATTGGCCTGATCTTCTTTATAGCAAAACTCTTCAAAATTGTTGTCTCTAATCTCTGCCTCCAGTTTCTCTCCTCTCATTTTCTCTCAGACCATTCCAAGCAGGTGTTTGTCCCAAACACTTCAACAAAACTGCTTTTGTCAAGGTCCCTTCTGACCTCCACATAGCTAAATCCAAAGGTCAATTTCCAGCCCTGATCTGGGCTTACCTATCAGCAGTATTTGACACAATAAATCTCTTTCTCAACACTCTTCATTTGGCTTCCAGAACACAACACCCTTTTGTGCTTTCCTTCTATATAACATCAGTCCCTCCTTCTCAGTCTTCTGTGAAGGAGGATCCCCTTTTCCACAGTCTCCAGTGTTGGAGTGTCCAGGACTTACTCCTTGGTCCTCTTCTCCATCAGCTTTCACTCCTTAGTGACCTCATCTATTTTGATGGCTTTAAATATCATCTGTATGCTGAGTATTCCCAGTTTCCCAGTTTTACAACTTCAGCCCAAGGAGTGGCCAAAATAGTGGAGTAGGTAGACTCTGAACTTAACTCCTCTCACAGGCACACCAAAATTATAACCACATACAGAGCAACTATTAATGAGAACAATCTGAAGACTCGCAGAAAATATCTATAACTAGAGATATAAAGAAGGAATCACAATGAGATGAATAGGAGGAATGGACACACAGTATAGTCAACACCCACACCCATGGGTAGGTGACCCACAAGTGGGAGGATAATCACAGTTGTAGACATTCCCTCCAAAGATCAAAGAGTCTGAGCCCCACATCAAGCTCCCCAGACCAGGGGCCCTGCACTGGGAAGATGAGTCCCCCAAAACATCTGACTTTGAAGGCCAGCAGGACTTGTATTCAGGAGAACTGGAGGGCTGTAGGAAAGAGACTTTGCTCTTAAAGGGCCCACACAAACTCTCACATGCCCTGAGACCTAGAGCTGAAGCAGTGATTTGAAAGGATCCCAGGTCAGACCTACCAGTTGATCTTGGAGAGCCTCCTGGAAAGGCAAGCTATAACTGGAACTCATCCTGGGGACATAGATGCTGGTGGCAGCCTTTGAGAGTTTGTACTATCACAGGGACACTGGTGCTGGCAAGAGCCATTTTGGAGTACTTCCTCTAGCTTATTAGCACCAGGACGTGGGCCCACCCACCAGCAGCTGGCAGCCACTGCACTAGGCAGAGCCGGCACCAACCAGGCTGGGGGCCAGTCATGCCCACAAAAACTCTCACAGTAGGTGGCCCCACAACAACAGAAGGGCCCATTCAGCCCTCACAGGGGGCACTCCTAGAGTATATAGCTCTGGTGATAGAGGGGAGTGTGCTTCTGGACCCAATAGGATGTCTCCTACATAAGGCCACTTTTCCAAGACCAGGAAATACATCTGACTTACTGAATCTGTAGAAATAAAACAGAGAGACAAAGTGAGGTGGCAGAGGAATATTTTTGAAATGAGGGAACAAGATAAAACCTTAGAAGAAGAGCCAAGTGAAGTAGAGATAAGCAGTCAACCCAATAAAGAGTTCAAGGTAATGATTATAAACAACTCAAGTGAAGAATGGATGAACACAGTAAGAATTTCAACAAAGAGTTAGAAAATGTAAAAAACTAAACAGAACTGAAGAATACAATAATTGAAACAAAAAATACACTAGGAGGAATCAACAGTAGATTACATGATACAGAGGCACGAATCAATGAACTGGAAGACAGAGTAGTGGAACTCAATCAATGTGGTACACCATATTAACAAACTGAGGAATAAAAATCATATGATCATCTCAGTAGATGTGGAAAAAGCTTTTGACACAATTCAACATCCATTTATGATAAAAAAACGTTCAACAAAGTGGGTATAGAGGAAACATACCTCAACATAATAAAGACCATATATGACAAGCCCACAGCCAACATTACAGTATAAGCTGAAAGCATTTTTTCTAAGATCAGGAACAAGACAAGGATGCCCATTCTCACCATTTTATTCAACATAATATTGGAAGTCCTAGCCACAACTAATCAGAAAAGACAAAGAAATAAAAGGAATCCAAATTGGAAAGAAAGAAGTAAAACTGTGACTATCTGCAGTTAAGATGATACTGTATATTGAAAATCCTAAAGATACCATCAAAAAACTATTAGAACTCATCAATGGATTCTCTGAAGTTGCAGGATACAAAATTAACATAGAGATCTGTTGCATTTCTATACACTAACAATGAACTATCAGAAAGAGAAATTAAGAAGACAATCCCATTTACAATTGCATCAAAATAATAAAATACCAAGGAATAAATCTTACCAAGGATTTAAAAGATCTGTACTCAGAAAACAATATGATATTGATGAAAGAAAGTGAAGATGACACAAACAAATGGAAAAATATATTGTGCTCATGGATTGGAAGATTTAATATTGTTAAAATAACCATATTACCCAAAGCAATCTACAGATTAAATGCAATTCCTATCAAAATATCAATGGCATTTTTCACAGAAGTAGAATAAATAATTTTAAAACTTGTTTGGAAACATAAAAGACCTTGAGTAGCCAAAATAATCTTGAGAAAAAAGAACAAAGCTGGAGGTATCGTGCTCTACAAAGCTACAGTAATCAAAATAGTATGGTAGTAGTGACTCAAAAAAACAAACAAACAAAAAAACCCCACATCAATCAATGGAACAGAATAGAGAGCCCTGAAATGAACCCACACTTATACGGGCAATTAATCTACAATGAAGGAGGCAAGAACATACAATGGGGAAAAGACAGCCTCTTCAATAAGTGGTGTTGGGAAAACTGGATAGCCACATGCAAAAGAATCAAGCTGGACTACTTTCTCATACCATGTACAAGGATAAACTCAAAATGGATTAAAGACTTAGTATAAGACCTAAAACCATAAATATCCTAGAAGAAAACATAGGTAGTATGCTCTTTGACATTGGTCTTAGGCTTACTGTTTTGAATCTGTCTCCTGAGGCAAGGGAAACAAAAGCAAAAGTAAACAAATGGGACTACATCAAATTAAAAAGTTTTTCACAGTGAAGGAACTATCAACAGAACAAAAAGGCCACCTACTGAATGGGAGAAGATATTTGCAAATGATATATCTGATAAGGGGTTAAAATCCAAAATATACAAAGAACACATACAACTCAACATAATAAAAACAAACAACCCATTTAAAAAATGGGTCAGAAGAACTTTTTTAAAGACGTTTTTCCCAAGAAGACATACAGATAGGCAAAAGACACATGAAAAGATGCTCAACATCACTAATCATCAGGGAAATTCAAATTAAAACCACAAAGGGGTATCACCTCACACGTGTCAGAATAGTTGCTATCAAAAAGACAACAAATAACAAGTGTGGGCAAGGATGTGGAAAAAGGGAACCTTCGTAGACTGTTGGTGGGAATGTAAATTGGTGCAGTCACTATGGAAAACAGTATGGAGGTTCCTCAAAAAATTAAAAATAGAACTACACAATCCATCAATTCCACGTCTGGGTATTTTCCAGAGAAAACAAAAACACTAATTAGAAAAGATATATGCACCCCTATGTTTATTTCAGCATTATTTACAATAATCAAGATATGGAAATAACCTAGGTGCCCAATCAGAGAATGAATAAAGAAGATGTGGTGTATACCTACAACGGAATATGACTCAGTCTAGAAAAATAATGAAATCTTGCCATTTGCAACAACATGGATGGACCTGGAGGGTATTATACTAAGTAAAATAAGTCAGACAGAGAAAGACAAATACCATACCGTGTGATTTTCACTTACATGTGGAATCTAACAAAGAAAATGAACAAACAAACGTAACAAAACAGAACAAACTCATAAAAACAGAACAAATAGGCAGTTACCAGAGGGGAGGAAGTTGTGGGAAGAATGAAAGAGGTGAGGGAGATTAAAAGGTACAAACTTCCAGTCACAAAATAGATGAGTCACGGGTATGAAAGGTACAGCATGAGGAATATAGCCAATTATAATACCTCTGTATAGTGACAGATGATAACTAAACATATGGTGATCATTTTGTAATGTATAGAAAGATCGATCGAATCATGTTGTGCACCTGGAACTAATGTAGAGATCTAGGTCAATTACACCTCAACTTGAAAAAAGTATGTAGACACTAAAAGGAAATACATCAAAATGTTAACAATGGTTATCTCTGTGGGTTGGGGATTACGGGTGATTGTTAATTTTCATACTTCTATGTACTTCTAGTTGTCCACAATGAACATGTTTTGCTTGTAAAATTAGAAAGAAAAAAATATCATTAAAATAAATATCATTTAAAAATAGTAACTCCAGCCCAGAACCCCTCCCAAATTCTAGAGTTCCATATCTGACTACCTACACAGCATCCCCCTCGAATATCTATTATCTCAAACTCAGTATGTTTAAAACTAGACTCCTGATCAGTTTTAAATAGCAAAAATCTTGAAGTCATCCTTGATACCCACTTCCTTGCTCATTCTCTGAGTATAATTCAGTCCATAAGAAACTCCTGTAGCTCTGCCTTCAAAACTTTTCCCAAATCCAACCACTTACCACACTCCATCTGCTTCCTCTCTGGTTCAAGGTACTCCTATTAAATTTGTCCCAAATTACTACAATTTCCTTCTCCTTGTTTCTGTTTACCCTGCCCTCCATACTGTCTATTCTCAACACAGAAATTGGAGTGATCTTGTCTCTCTTCTGCTCAAAACGCTGCAGGGGCTTCTACTCCCAGAGTAAAAGCGCAAACCTTTAAAATAACCTAAAAAGCCTGATGTGATCTGGCCTCCCATCAGCCACCTCTCTGATTTTAACTCCCATTATATCCTCCTATACTCAAAACACTCAAGAAACAGTGGCCTCCTTTCCATTCCCTGAACATTCATTCCAGGCATGCTTCTTCCCTGAAATCTTTATCAGACAGCTCCTTCTTTCTAAAAGGTGCTTTTGTCCCATATATCCACTTGCCTATTCTCTCACCCCTTTCAAGTCTTGGTCAAATGTTTCCATCTCTGACAGGCCTGCCTGGACCACTCTGTGTCATATTGTAGCCTGCCCTGTCCTCAGACACATGCCAGATCCTTCCCACTCTGCTCTACTTTTTTTCTTATATACTTATCACCTTTGAACATTCTATATGGTTTACTGATTTATTTTGCTTATTATTTATGTTTAGTATTCTTTCACTAAAACACAAGGCTCTAAAGAAGTTTCGTTCACTGACAGTACAGCACTGGATCCAGGCAAGAGGAGTCCTTGCCCTGGTGCCCTCTCCTTGGAGAATCCTACTTCCTCCAGCTGTGGCTCAGCCACACCCAAAAGCCTCATTCTAGACCACATTCTAGGTACACATGACCCCTGAATTCCCTGCCTGAACAGCGTTTGCAGGCCTTCTAAGGGTTTGCTGACCTGAAGTCAGACACCCACCACCAGGGAGAACAATGCCTAGGCTCCAGTGGTGGCCGAGGGCAGGCTGCTTGCAGTGTATATGCATGCAGCTCGAATGTGTCAGCTGGGACGTCCGCAAGCGTGCAGGAGGCCACTGACAGTGCAGGAAGGGCCAGGGGTGGGAAGAAAAGCAGGGCATATAGAGCGCTCCAGGAGAGGAGACAGCCCTCTTTAGGTCACCATAATCCAACGTGGATCTCCAAGACATCCAAGAATTCTCAATTAAAAGCTGTCCTTCCAGGTGTTTATGAAGGAGAACAAATCATATTGTATTTAATGGCTTCTTAGCTTTATTTATAACTTTTAAATTTAGGCAGATGGTATGTAGGTGTTATGGATTGAACTGTGTCCTCCAAATTTATAAGTCCTAACCACCTGTAACCTTAAAATGTGACTTTATTTGGAAATAGGGTCACTGTAGATGTAGTTAGTTAAGATGAGGTCATACTAGAGTAGAGTGGGCTCCTAATCCAATATGACTCGTGTCCTTATGAAAGGAGGAAATTTGGACACAGACCCGAACCTAGAGGGAACACCCTATGAAAACATGACATAGAAATTGAAGTGACACATCTATAAGCCAAGGAACACCAGCAAACTACCCAAAGCTAGGAGAGATGAATGGAACAGATTGTCAGAAGGAACTAACCCCTTAATTTCAGACTTTCAGCCTCCAGAACTGTGAGACAAAAATATTTCTGTTGTTTAAGTCACCCAGTTTGTGGTACTTTGTTTCGGTAGCCCTACCAAACGAATTTAACACTGAATCTTCATTTGTTATGTTGTTCCAGCCCTGACAAATATCTGGTATGTAGTAGATGCTCAATAAGCCTTTATAAATTAATACCTGAACAAATGATTGAATGACACACCGGTGAACAAAAACAAGGCTCCTAGTCTTAACTCTCATTCATATCATGTTTTACAGCTCTTTTAGCCTTTTTATATCTATACTTTAGTTGCTTTTTGTAAGAAGTCTAATAAGATGGGGAAAGGGGAGATTATTACAGTTTTACAGAGTAGTAACATTCAAATGTCTCCTAGCAGCATAAACTTTCCACTCAGATGAGTTCTTGAATGGAATGTATACACACACATCCGGGGAGGAGGGGAGATTTTTAAGTTAAGCAGATGTGAGAGACTGGAAGCACTGGACAGTTGGTCACCCCATCATTCCCCGCCCCTCCATTCTCATCTTCAAAATCCCTGAGAAACTTCCACAGAAAATTAAGACATCTCAAAAATCACAGGCTAAAAGAAACTGAGGATCACAGATATGATGTGGCTACTGCTATCAAACAATTAAGGGGTTGTGGTGACAGACTCATTTCTAGCAAACATGGTTGAAGGTCAGGACTTGATTCCCAGAGGAAATGGATTATTGAAGAGCTACCACTATTGACACATTATCAAGGCCCACAGTGAAGATTTAATAGCACATGGGAGAAATTCTAGTGATTAAAGCAATTGCCCAGCAACTTTAACTCTCATATTGTAACACATGTCACAAAAAAGATATATTTTATTTCTTAGCATAGGATCCTATATGCTGTCAATATATTTTAGATAAACCAATTAAACCTAACTAATGCTTTTTCTTCTAAAAAAATGTTGGGGCAAGCACAGCATTAACACAGAAGTTTCAGCAGACCAAGAGACACTGCTTAGACCTTAGGCTTTGGTAAGAATGGGCCAGGTGGATTTATTAACCCTGGTTATAATGACTTAGATTGCACCAACTGACTGTTTTTTATCATTAAAGGGATGTAACATTAAACCTTAGGCATTAATGAGTACAGACCTCGTAAGGTTTAGTCCTTAGAACAAATTAGACTATAAGAAAAAGATAACCCTTTTAAAATTTTCTTAAATAAGCTTTTTAGGCATTAGGTGATAAAAAAAATCGGCTGCTTTTTTTAATGGATTTCTCAGCTACATCTCAAAACAACTAGGCCAGAAATCTGGAACAGTGGCTGAATTCAAAGTGTGCTACAAGCTCTAGTAAAGTTAAAGCTTAAACTTCTTAACTCCAGAGACATGTATGCTTGCCTACTATCAACTTTCTCAAACTGTGTGCATATGTGTGTGTGTGTGTGTGTGTGTGTGTGTGTGTGTTATTTTGAAGTGACCTTAGGGTTAACAGCAGTGGAGGAAACCAGACCAAACTTGAATTCGTGTGTCATGTCCACAGCCTTCAGTTACAGAAACAACACAGTCTCAAGGAGGCTCTGCATTTGAAAATTAAAGAAACTAATTATTAGAGTTTGGAGGTTTGAACCATACCCCCACTCATAGAAGGGATGTGGATTTTATTAATATTTAAATCAAAAAGAATGGGGATTCTTTTTATAAAGAGAATATGCCCTCTTCCTAGGCTGAGGTCAAAATATAACTGACTGAGATTATTAAATGCCCCAAAACTGGGAAAGCAATTTAAAGGTCTGTGCCCATCAGCCTCTGGCTCTGAAATTCTGATTTACCCCAGGAATCAAGAAGGAACTGGAATTTCTTACCATCAGAACAAAAGCAGTAGAAGAAGGAAAATAAAATAAAAGATGTCAAACAGAGTAGTAATGAGAATGATATTTCCTTGAAAGAAATGTTGGGATCTTACAACATAAGCTGGGCAGATATGAAGGGGAAATGAGATGTTAAGAGCCAGGAGAAAGAACTACAAAGTTAAAAAGGTGATGGACTTAAATCCAGTTTCTCTTGAAAAAGGTAACAGAAAAGGGCAATACATTTCAGTTGTTACTAGTTCAGAAGGGAGGACGGTACCTAAAAAAATCAATCAGATAAAAAGAGTAAAGGCCTTGGAGAGCAGGTATAATGACATCCTGGAGAGAACTAAAATTAGAAAAATTTTAAAAGATCCCTCATAAAGCAGCAACATTTTGTAAGAACAACTGGGAAACCATCCCTTAAAAACTGACAGAGTGATTAAGTGATTAAGAAAATCTGGTCATATTTGAGAGGGAAACCCAGGAAAACAGGTGTAAAAGACTCCAAGAATTATTATGTAACTTTCAAAGGAACAGAAGTATGGCCAAGGGGGTCTAGGGAAACATATTTGGAAAATCTCTGGAACTGGTACTCTAAGGGAAAACGAAACAAAGAGAGGACTTACTGAAGGGAAATCAGACAGGATGGTTACAGGTCAAGACTTGGTATGGAGCAAACGTTGGTCTGAAAGGAATATTATCTTTGAGGTGGGACTAACCTACTCAAGAGGATCAAGATGGTCAAGGCTTGTTTGAACAAGGGATGTGGAACAAACATAGAATTCACCGACTTCATCTTTCTCAAGACAAAACTTTGAGAGTAGAAAGAAAAACAAATGCCTGGGCCAGACAGCAAAGGGAAAGGCAAAGTAAAAAAGGCACTCAGGTCCAGGAAACAATGTTATCCTCTGTGAGCTATGGAAGTAAAGAGACCAAAAGATAAAGCTGAATAAAAAGTCAGAAATACAGCTCAAATGACCTGAAAAGAATATGGAAACAATAAGAGGGAAAAAAATACCAAAGCCTAACTTCATGTCATCAGAAAAAAAGACTTTAACTGAAGAAAATACTATTCAAGACTAGGGAAGTTTTAAAAGTGAGATATGAAAGTGTTTTGAAGATCAGATGGCAAAAATATTAATTACCGCTAGACTCTAACTGTTCACATATGTCAACTGCAACTTCAGGTAAGGAATATGCTGCCAGTGATCCTTCAAGTAAAACAAATGAAGTGATGGGGGCAAAAAATATTCCCTAGGACACAGGTGCCAACTGGAAGAGCTCTCACTGATCAAGGCTGGACCAAGTTGGGAAAGGAGCATTAGATTATAATTCAAAGTATAAAATAGTTATCCATAAACCCATACTGATATAAATGACTGATTAAATAAATAAATGGGGGGGGTGAGGTTTGAATCTACCACGTAGAAGAATTCCAAACAATTTATATAGACACTCTGCCTTCTAGAAGGTAAAACGTAACTACCAACTCTTTAAGTGTGGGCTGCACACAGCAACTCTTCCTCCCAAAGAGTATGGCATGAAAAGCAGGGAAAACAGAACTTTACAGAGGAGAAACTTGACAAACTCTACTTCAATCAGGTAATAAACGTCCATATCAACAGTGAAAAGTCATGTTGATAGAATGCACCTTTGATAAGATTTATGAAAGTGGCACTTTACCTCTGAGGTCTTCCTTCCAAAAACTTGTAGCCTTGGTCTAATCATGAGAAAAGCATTATTCAAACCCAACTGACATTCTACCAAATACATGACTAGTAGTTCTCAAAACCATCAAGTTCATCACAAACAAAGAATGTGTGAGAAACTGTCACAACCTAGAGCAGCCTCGGGAAATATGACTAGTAAGTGTAATGTGAATCGTAGATGGGACCCAGGAACAGAAAAGTGACATTAGGTAAAAGGTAAGGAAATGTGAATAAAGTAGGGACTTAAGTTAATAATAATGTAGCAATATTGGTTCATTCATTGTAATAACAGTATTATACTAATTGAATATGTTAATAATATTGGTGGAAAATGACATCAGCAAAAATGATGGAATAGGAAACTCCAAAGGTCGATCCCTCCACAAAAAACAGCAAATAAACTGGTAAACACTATCATTCAACATTTAAGTCTAATATCCATTTGAGCTACTTTTGTATATTGTGTAACTTAATCAACTTTTTTTTTTCCTGATTGCCTTGGGTCAATAACTGTGTTTCTGTCATTTACTATAGACCTTAGGCAACTCAATGTTTCTGAGCCTGTTACATTAACAATAAAATGTAAGATTGCTGCAAGGATTTAGGCTATTTTCTATGTTTATTTATTTATTTATTTATTTATTTAGGCTCTGCCGTGCAGCTTGCTGGATCTTAGCTCCTCGACCCGGTCGGGCCCTCAGCAATGAAAGTGGGGAGTCCTAACCACTGGACTTCCAGGGAATTCCCTAATTTCTGTTTAATATCAGGCACATGTTAGGCACTGCTAACATGGCAGAGATGGAACTCTCATGTTAGAAAAGGGACTGTCCTGGGAGAAGAATAGGAATAGTGACTGAAAGTGTGAAAGTTAAATTGTATACAGATGGGAATTAAAGAGGGCACTAGTCCCTGAAAATGTGTAGGTTTTTAAGGAATTTAACACCAACTCCCACCACTACCACCACCACCACCACGTGCTCAGCTGGTGTGTAAGAATTCAAGACACGGAGAAGACCAATCTCTCATAAGCTCAAATTCCACTTTAATCTACCCCTTGGATGTTTTAAATGAAAATTTCTAGTGGCTGGTAAAAAAAGCTTAACTCTGAATACTACAGAGGGCTCAAACTCCATGGCCTAAGAATCCAGAATGCATCGTAAGAATGTTTTCTTTGCTGGTACAAATATTTCCAGAGGGTTATTACTTTGAAAGAAATGTAATTCAACAAAGGCTTATGCACTATCCAAAGATATGGACTTCTAATAACTCCTGAAAAACGGAATCCAGGTCATATATTCTCCCAATAAAATGTTCATTGTTCAAGCCCATAAGGGCTTCACTAAATGTAAGCGATTCCATTTTCTGGATCCTAATCCACAACATGAGCTTTTTGCCATTGTGGCTCCCAAATAACCCCTGAAATTTGCATAAAGGTTTTGAGTGGAACCCCTCGAGGCACTATCTAGGGTGCATGTGTCTGCATCCCTTAAAAACACCATACACGCCCCCCTACCCAAAATTAAAATAAATACCTCCTTTATACAGCTACAGGGAGTTTCTCCACTCTTCTTTCCAAAAATAGGGCAACTTTATGTCTCAGCAATCAGCATCAGTGGCCTCCCGTGGTCACCATCCCCCAAACAAAAGTCAGGGTTAAGTCTAGATTGTACTCTGCATGTTTTCTATTTGAGGCTCTAAACAACCAGAAGCAGAAAAAAAGTAAAGGTCAAAATTAACAACATAACAAAACTTTCCTGTCACTAATCACTACAAGGTAATGAGAGTAACAAAAGGAAGAGTCCAGGTTTATGTTAATGCCTTCCAGCCAAAGACCACCAGAAACACACACAGTAGGTCGATTTTTCATTGCAATGAGGGAGATACACAAATGAAGAACCATGGGGTGTCTCAGTGAAGGGGTGTTGGAAAGGACTTACTGTTGGATTCAGGCTTGTGTCAGATGATTTGGGAGAGGGTTCAAGGAAGCAGGTGAAGAATCTGACAGTCATTCATGTTTCCTGGGGACTGTTTGGCACTTTTGTGTTTGGACAATATTCATGCTTTTGTCAGATGCTCTGTCATGATTACAGACTGGTTCTGTTTTTCTCCTTATCCATTGTGGTCACAGAGTGGCCTTGTCGTGTGCTGATGTGAAACTGTTCAGGTTTGGCAGACGAACACCATGGCCTGACTGTGTGTGTCAGGCCAGCTCTTAGCAACACCAAGGCCTCCCTGAGAGCACAAAGTCACCTCCTAGCTGTCACTTTAATCAGTTGTATGGAAACATAAACCAAGGAATGTAACCTAATCTAGGAGATCATGGATGGCTTCCCTGAGGAACTGACATTGTTGAAAGATCTTCTGTTACCACAGCCCAGGGGTTCATTTTAGCTGTCTCTTATGTTTTCTTCTGCTCCTCAACACTATTATTTTTCTACAAGTGAATTAGGAATATTTAAAAAAAGATAGATTTTGTCTTCACAGTTAGCTGAGTTTGAGTGGTACCTGAAGAAAAATGAGAAAAGGAAATACAACCTTTTTCCTTCCTTATTTCAAATCTTATTAGTATAAATGAGAAATAAGTTTTTCCTGCTGCAAGAATTAATGAACTCTTTTGCAAAATTCATGTGATCAAAGTCTTTAAACCTCATGAAATTCCAGATCTTCAAAAGGCTTTAGGGGTTTAGAGAAGGTTAAATCCTTGGGTTAATGGGTTGAACATCCCACCTGCTATTAGGCTGAACATAGATATTATAAATAAAATCCTTCTGAAATGGGTCACACTTAAAAAAACAACTTATAGGGATCCTACTGATCTAACAGGAACTTGGGAAACTGGGAAGCATCCAACCATGTAAGGACAGTCAGCTGATGGGGTGGTGGTTACCTCAGTGCTGCAAACAACCCTTCATTTACCAATGTATCGTTCTGGTGAAGCAGTTCCAACCACCAATGGCGGGTTGCTGCCTTGAATTCCCCGTGGGTCTCATCGATGACAACAAAAGCCCAGAAGCAGCTGCTCTTTGGGAGCTGGAGGAAGAAAACTGGCTATAAGGGTGATGCTGCTGAATGTTCTCCACCTGTACGTATGGATCCAGGTTTGTCAAACTGTACCCACACATTGCGACAGTAACTATCAATGGAGATGATGCTGGACACGTAAGGCCTAAGCCAAAGCCAGGAGATGGGGATTTTGCAGAAGTAATTTCCTTACCAAAGAATGACCTGCTGAAGAGACGTGATGCTCTGGTAGCTGGTGAACATCTGACAGTGGACACCAGAGTCTATTCCTACCCTCTGGCACTGAAACATGCAAACACGAAGCCGTTTGAAGGGCCCTTCCTGAAGTTTTAAGGGCAAAAGACAGTGGCCACGTTTTTGTAAACAGAACCACCAGGCCTCCTTCACTAAGAGTTTGTATTCAGCTTAGTTTTAGTGTAGATTTGAAATTAGCTTTTTCATAAAATAAAAGCAATATAAGTAAATTAATAAGTAAAGATCCTCCTGTAAGCTGGCAAAATAGAAGCAGGCCTCTGAGAACTGGCTGTGTGTCCCTCCCGGGGAGACTGTGCCCTAATCTCAAATCCAGAGAGCCCGTGAGTGAGGATCTGAATGACTATGCACTGAGTAATCTGGGATCTGACTCCTTATGGGTTGGATATTTGAATTCCCAGTGGCATTTTTATTTTAAATATTTAGTTCTGAGGCTAAACCATGGTAATAGTAAAACATAGTAGATGTGATTTTTTTGTATATTTTTTCGGCCATCAACTGATAATGCATTAGTAAACATCTCAAACAAAGAATCATTTTTGTTATTTTAGTTATAAATTCAGATTTAATTTCAACAAATACCTATGAGGGCCCCCTAATTTGTCAAAAATTGTACTGGTGATTTCATCTCACTACCATGCAACAATGTGGTAGAACAAGTATTAGTATGCCTGGTTTTTTGAAAAACAGTTAATAATGAACCATATTCTTCTACATATGACATTTAGTAAAGCAAAGTCCTGCTGATGGTGAGAAGCCCAGCATATGAAACAGCACAGGAATCTCATCTCTGACCAAGAGGCAACCTTCAATGTGCATCTAGTGCAGATTCAGAAACACGGAAAATTCATTCAGAGATCCAAGCATGTAAGTCCCCATAGTAGATCTTTTTTATAGATATGGAGTCTGGAGGCAGTTTGAATGCAAATCAAAATCATATGCACTCCTAAGAATGTCTGTATAATTACAGGGTACCCAATCCAGTGCACAGCATCTGAGAACTAGTCTGAGAATGCAGGGGCTAATTGCTCTCCAGGATTCAAAAGGGCGCCAAGCACCTGGGAATCTAATTCCTTCCTACTACAATATGCAGTAGTGGGTGTCTAGAAATTAAAACACTCCTAGATTTCATATTTCTTTTATACTGCCAAATACTTGCCAACCTGTCTTATACAATCAGACATATTTTAGCATCTTGTAAATTCTACTAATTAAACATGATACAAGCAAGTTGAAAGAGCAGCCTCAGCAACAGAGGGGCAGGAGAAATTGGCTGACGAGAATGCCATACTGTCAGGACCCTCTGAAGTTTCTGTTTTGTTTCCACTGTCCTATTTTGCATATTTAAAAGCGCACTGGCTCAATATCTCAAAATAATTATTTTGCTTTATGTTAGAAAAAAAGGGGAAAGATATGGACACCCATTCTGGCTGTTTTATTGCGATGTACAGCTAACACCATGTCCGGCACCATTAGCTGCTATCTGACATACCAAACATAGATAAACAGGGAAGCAGGCTCAAGACTCTCACCCATTTTGGAAAACAGAGGAACATGACGGTAACCTGCAAAAAGAATCATATTTGATGAGAACAATAAAAATAAATTCGTCAACAGTGGCCCCAGTAGTGCTCCTGAGAAATAATACAGTAAGCACATATAAAAGCTAGGACTACGTAGTTATATTCCATCCCATATATTAATTTTCCCCCAAAGTAAAATATTTGACGTTTCTATCCCGACTTCCTACTAAACACCACACAGCTCACACTTCTCCTCCCTCAAAGTGCAGCGTCTCCAAAATTAGCCACCACCCTTCTGCTTCAGAAAGACTGTTTCCTAGGTATATCTCAGATGGTGGTAGAAAAGTAAAAATAAGGATAGAATTGGGAGCACAGTGTAAGTCACCCCTGAAAGGTAACTGCAAGGCAGCCCTGGAAAGACTCAAGAAAAGAGAGCCTTGGGCTCCCAGTATCTCCTCAGGTGGGAAGAAGGACTCACTGCTTCTCCCTTCTGTGCAGTTCCCATCCTTCATTCCTTCACGGTAGTCATGCCTACTCTTAACTGAAACAACAGAGCTATGACCATGTAGAGAAATTCTCATACAAGCCAAGTTTGTCTAATTAGTCTTCCTAGAAATCCCACTCCCCAACCCCACCTTCTGTATCAGAACACATTTCTGTAATTCCACTGGGAGAAAATATGTGTCAATACATAAATTTTCCTTTACATCTGACTGTCATGGAGAGAGCTATTTGGTATATAAAAGCGTGTCTTTGGTAAACTCCAATTATATATAAACATTAGCACAATCATCTTACTTTTAGGAATATTACCTTTGTTCATGCATAGAACTGGTAGAGTATATTGCCCAAGAAATTCATTTCCAGCTATTAAACCTTGATTTTCAACAACAAAACGTATCAATGCCAATTCTGGCACCTGAATAATAAATGTGAATGTTTCATTCCATCTTGGACTAAAAGCTGAAATATAAAGAAAGAGATACAACCAAAAAAAATCAAACACCATCCCTAGAGAAAAATGCATAATATCTGTTCTCTAAAATTCTTATTTTCAACACTTTTAATAGTAATAATAAAAGCTTGGGGTTTAAAGCACTTAAATTTTTAATGCACCCAATGAGAAAGGAATAATAATGACAATAATAACACTTATCAGGTGTCTACAATTTCTGGGCAATATTCTAAAAACTTTAAGCAGATAATCTCATTTAATCCTCACAAAAACCCTATCAGGGTTATTTCTATCCACACTTACAGATGAGAAAACTGAGCCACAAAGATGTTACATAAGCTCCGAAGGCTTTCACATAAATAGCCATTAAGTGCTCGGGCAGGAAGTCAAACAAATGGAGTCTGATTTCAGAATGGAAACGTTTCACTATTATACCATATGACTGTTGTGTTCCAGCATTTTATTAACAAAGACACTGAGACATGAGGAAGTTAAATAACGTCATTTTTCTATATCAGGTCCTATTATGAGAAGAGCTCTATAGACAGTTGTTGGAATGAGAGCTCACTACTGTTTGCTCTCAAGTCAGCTCCTGATCCTTCTTTTGACTAATTGCTCATTTTAAAATCCAAAGTCAAGGAGGAGCTTCAAGATGGCAGAAGAGTAAGACTAGAGATCACCTTCCTCCCCACAAAGATATCAGAAATACATCTACATGTGGAAACAACCCATACAGAACACCTACTGAACGCTGGCAGAAGAACTCAGACCTCCCAAAAGGGAACAGACACCCTCAGGCAACCTACATGTAAAGGCAGGGCCGAATCCAAAGCTGAGCCCCAGGAGCTGTGAGAACAGAGAAGAGAAAGGGAAATCTCTCCCAGCAGCTTCAGGAGCAGCGGATTAAAGCTCCACAATCAACTTGATGTACCTGCCTCTGTGGAATAACTGAGTAGACAACGAATCATCCCAAATTGAGGAGATGGACTTTGGGAGCAATGACATATATTTTTTTTTTCTTTTTCTCTGTTTGTGAGTGTGTATGTGTATGCGTCTGTGTGTGACTTTGTCTGTATAGCTTTGCTTTTACCATTTGTCCTAGGGTTCTGTCTGCCCTTTTTCTTTTTTTGTATAGTTTTTAGCACTTGTTATCACTGGGAGATTTGTTTTTTGGTTTGGTGGCTCTCTTTTTTCTTTCTTTCTTTCTTTTTTTAATTACTTTTTAAATTTTTTTAATAATTATTTTTTATTGTAATAATCTTATTTTATTTTATTTTTCTTTCTTTCTTTCTTTCTTTTTCCCTTTTATTCTGAGCCGTGTGGTGGACAGGTCGGTGCTCTGGCAGGGTGTCAGGCCTGTGCCTCTGAGGTGTGAGAGCCAGGGTCAGGACATTGTCCACCAGAGACCTCCCAGCGCCACATAATATTAAGCGGCAAAAATCTCCCAGGGATCTCCATCTCAACGTCAAGACTCAGCTGAATGTGGATTTCTAACCTCTAGAACTGTGAGAAAATAAATTCCTATGTTTTAAGCCAACCAGTCTGTTTTTGTTGCTGCTGAAGCAGCCTGAACTAAGACACTGAGTAAGCATGAGTTAGAACTAAATTTGTGGTATCTTTGTATGGGCTGTTTGATCTAACCCAACCTGTCTGATATAATCTCCCCATAAACATGAACTACTTCTATTTAATTTCAACTCATTGAGCTTCATCAAAACAAGATGATGAGGACACGGGGAGGGTGAAGGGTAAGCTGGGACGAAGTGAGAGAGAGGCATGGACATATATACACTACCAAATGTAAAGTAGATAGCTAGTGGCAAGGCACATAGCACAAGGAGATCAGCTCGGTGCTTTGTGACCACCTAGAGGGGCGGGATAGGGAGGGTGGGAGGGAGGTAGACCCAAGAGGGAAGAGATATGGGGATATATGTATACATACAGCTGATTCACTTTGTTATAAAGCAGAAACTAACACACCATTGTAAAGCAATTATACTCCAATAAAGATGTTAAAAAAAATACAAAGTCGATGAGTAATTTATGTCCTTAGCAAAACATATTATCCCAAACACTCTCTTGCCAAACAAGAAATCCAAATTGTATCACAATGTGACCCAAATCAGATAAAAATTAAGCATAATTGAATGGAATCAAGAAATTCACATCCAGATCAAATATACACTCTTATTTAATAAAAACTCCAAAGTTCAGAGAAAAATAATGTATTATTTTTCATTGTACAAAGGCAATGCTACACCTACTACTTCAATAGATCTGTCCTTTGAGTTACATTTCAAGAAGTATTGAAGCATTTATGACTAATTATACCATATCTATGTTTTCTATGGTGCATCTGTAGTCACAAGTGCACATTTACTAGGAAGCAATCCAGAATGCAGTCTATGCCCGTAAAAATATTAAACAAATTGACTCACACTGAAATAATAACCATCCTACCTTGCCCTAAGAAAAGAAATAATTCAAAGGAGTATAGGGGCAGGTTTAAGAGTCAGTTCTTTATAGACACTGAAAAATGTCTCCACAAAATTCTTATACTAATTTATTCTTCCTCCTCCAACCCTCCTTTCACCATACTCTCTTTCACTCTTTCATACACACACACACACACACACACACACAATCATTATAGACATATATGAAAGTCCTTTTAGTGTCAAAATAAAATAAATAAATAATAAACCAGAATACCAAATTTGCTTAGTTACAAATAGAGTTAAAAATCACTTCCCCACCTTACCCAAATGTGATCGTTTTCCTCCCAGACTCTCATGTCTTTCATTACCCTACGATTACCCTAGTAGCTAAGTGATCTCAGAATCCCTCCTGTCCAGTTATCTACACCCTTAGTCTTGTTAGTCTTCCTCACATGCATCCTCCATTCCTTTTCTGATGCCACAGCCCTTGTTTAGGACCTAACTTCTACATGCTCTAACCATGAGATCACATCTAACTCTATTCTGTATTTCTCATCTCTCTCTCATACACTTCGTCCTCTCTACTCTGCAGAAATGATCCCTGGAACGCTCAACTCTCTTAGTGTTTTGTATCCCTGTTTAAAAGTCTTAATTTTATTCATTTTATACAGAAAAGAAAGTTTCTACTACCTTATCATGGCCTTCACTATTTTCCATGACCATACCCAATGTAAATTTCTCATTTTATCTCACACTAATCTTTCTTAAGTACATTGCATTTGAACTTCTTTACTCTTCCCTAACATGTTTGAATTTTGTTTTCTCCATGTTTTAGCACTCATATTATTACTTTTGCCTTAAATTTCCTTATCCTTGGGAATTCCCTGGCATCCCAGTGGTTAGGATTTGGCTCTTTCACTGCCATGGCCCAGGTTCAATCCCTGATCAGGGAACTAAGATCATGCAAGCCTCTCAGCATGACCAAAAAAAAGAAAGAAAAGAAAAAGAAAAAAAGTTCCTTTATCCTCAATCTCTATAAAAATTCTACTCATTTGCCAAGAACCATCTCGAAATTTGTCCCTTCCATACAATTCTCTGTACTTTCTTCAAAGCACTAATGACTTTTTCATAACAGTTTTACTTATATTTCATGTTCCACACTGAACTGTAAACTAGCTACAATAGAATTAGTTGGGACATACATAAGAATGCAGTTGATAAAAAGAGATTTGAAGTTTTTTTGATACTTAGAACCAGGCTTTTAATATAATGGGCCCAGTAATGTCTGATGAACCAAACTGAATTTCTGTAGGGATATTCTCATAAAACCCAGGGATGCAATCGAATTTCTAACGGGAGCTAGAATCACAGTATTATATAAGGGGTGCATTGAATAAATAAATGTTCTGTGCATTTTGTCATGAAGATTCAAGTAAGGGGATGGAGAAAACAAGGGATAGGTTACTAGAAGCTTCCTGATAGCAGTTACCATTTCTTGACACTGCCATTTCAACTCTAAGGGGTGCCAAATAAGGCAGGAAGTCATCACTAATATCCCTTCCCACTGATAACACAGGATGAGGTAGCAAAACTTCCCAAACCTTTTTTCATGCCTTTTGCACTAGGGGCCATGCTGGAGGAATATTCTGGATTTGGGAGGAGTTGAACATTGGACATTTGTGGGGGGGGTATTATCACCAAAGAAGAAGAAGTCTACTGAGACTGCACCTGCTTCTCTCTCTGTGCCATTTAGCCTGGAGCATATTTCCAGACTCTGAAATGAAGTCCACTATATTTTGGGAATATCCACTCATAGAAGATTCTAGACTCAAAGGATCAGTTGCAAGCTCTCTTCCCAGGTGATTCTAAGAGTCAACCCCAAGAATCTATACTTTTCTAATTTCTTTCATGATTTCAACTTCAGAGAAGAAATAACAATGTCAGTACTGTATTACCTAAACTATCATGGGATGCTGGAACACTGAAAATCTTACCAAAGTCATTTCTTCCATTCCTACATTTCTCTTCTGGCAAAAATGACTGAATTTTTTATCCAAATACTGTACGAGTAAGTTTCTATGGCATCCTTAGCCTGAGTCAGAAGCCACAGACCTCTGATCTAAAATAATTCAAGTAGTGAAGTAAAACTATGTAACATGCGGTATCAGAGAAATCATAAGTTCTTTATTTTACACAGAGGCTAGAAGCTAAGTAGATTTGCAGCTATCAAAATGTCACTCTTAATTCAGTCATACAAGGAAACATAAAAAGGAAGTAAAAATGGAAAAACCACTAATTTTTCAGGTCAGATACATTTTTGCATCTGTAATCTGAAAATACATCTCGCCAACATTAAGTCATTGTCAAATTGTTTTTGCTGCATATAACACTTTGGTCATCTTGAACATAATGCAAAACCTTTTCCTTATGAATAATAAAAATGTATCAAAACTCTATCAATATATAATTTTTAAGCTTTTCAACAAGAAGTCTAATAAATGTTCGATAAAATATATTAGGAGCTCACCATTTTTTTTAATTACACGACTCTGCTGTTTCATTTGATCATTTGGAACTCCCAAAATTTCTATAATCACTAATGTGTCAGCTTTGTTAGATGATGAATGACAACTGGGAGGCAACTGGATCCCGCTGATGAGCTGCACAAAAATAAGGGAATTCAAGAATTGAGCAGAATGTCAAACTGCACCACTGCTTAATTTCAAAATAAAATAGGTTTTCCAAAAATCATGACTGACTAAGTCATTTCCCACCAAAAAAACAAACAAACAAAGTAGAAAATAGTGCCAATTATTAATTTTAACTCTTTTATCCTCAAATATCAATAGATGAACACCAGGAACATGTCTAAATTATTCCATTTTACCAATATGTGATTATAATAGAATCCACATTCTCCAAGATTGATGGTCCAACAAATATTTTTATTTTAAAAGCATTGTTATGATTCCCTTCTACTGTAATTCAGGCTGAGTCACTCCAAAAACATGAACTCTTTTCAAATTCATATTGTATATATACAACAAAAAAAAGGTAAACTATAAATACAACTTCTGAAATATAAGAAAAAACACCACATAATTTCCTATGATAGCATTCTCTGACAGTATAATTTATATGTTTGGATAATTTATCATGAAATTTTACCTTACCCATCGCTTTCCATATTATCATAAGTAACCTGAGTTTGACAAAATCAATTATTTCATATATATATTAGGGACCGGATAGCAGAAAATGCTTAACAAAGTAACTAATAATAGTTTTATTTAGTCTTCTATTAGTCAAGCTAATTGTTGAAGCACAGATTTGTTTTACTTTAAGGAACAAAGTCCGAATTAAAAAAAAAAAACAGTATTTGAAGTATACTAGTTCATAGAGTGTACTAATGTAAAAAATTGAGACATGATTTCAATTTCTGAAGATTATAATAAAGAGGAACAAATAAATAATTGTTGTGAAAATAGAAGGAAAAGAAAAGAAAAAAGTGCCAGTGTGTAATTTTTTCCTTCCTACATCCACAAATTATGGCATCAGCTAGAAACCAGAGTAACTGTGCAAATATTTAACAACCAGTATGGAACGGGCATTGATCAATAAGCATAATTAGATATCAAGGTAACTTGAAAGAACATTGACTGTGAAAAACTAGCACACTGATAGCAGAGCCTATCAGCTGAATATAGGCCCTCCAGGTAATAAACCCTTATCAGTATGGAGAAGGTGCACACTGAAATAGAATTTAGAGATTTATTGTTCAAATAATTTGTACACTCTGATTCACAAAGCCCTTCCATGGGCCTCTGCAGAGGATGGATGTCAAACAGAAAACCCTTAGTGGTCAACCAGATAGTTCTGTTTTCATCTATTGATCTTATACACGAGATTTTAAACTTAGAAAATGATACCTTAGTTTTTATAAGCTTGAAAATAACTGATTTAATCCAAAGTTCTCTGTTTACAGTTGACAAAGAGTAAACCAGAAATGTTAAATGGCTTCATCAAGGACATAAGAAAGCTAACGGCAAAACTAGGCCTTTTTATTCCCAAATCATACTCTCCAGCATTTGTGGAAGTCATAATGTAATCACAAAGCTCCTAGAACAATCAGAACAAGAGGGGAGACACACATGGCTGTGGCAGCAGCTTCCCAGGAAAATCATCAACCCTGCCTCCTTCACACCATGTCACTTACACCCCTACATGAGACCTCTCAGAATACAAACAGGTGGCATTTGTAAACATCTATGCATACCAGCTATCCTCCATCTTCACTTTCTCAATAAAAGAGCACATATATTCTCTTTAGTATTCTCAACTTGAAAAAGAAATCATTCATTCAATTAACCTACATGTATTGAGCATATACTTTGTGTCAGTTACTGTGGATAAGGGTTGAACAAAACACAGTCCTTATCCTTAAAGGACCCTCAGACAAGTGGGGGGAGAAAGACAAGTATAACAAGTAGATAATTATAATTTACAGTGTGGTAAGTGTCATAATGTATGCATGTATAGGGTGTTATGGAAAAACAGAAGAAAACTTCAAAAGAAGCACAGGAAAAAGCTTCCAAAAAGAAGTGACACTTAAAGTATTGAAAAATGATTCAGAATGCAATAGGCAGATGAAGGATGGAAGAGTAGTCCAATCAAAGGAAATAGCATATGCAGTACATAGAAGAGTCATTATGGACAAAAAAGAAGGCTTCCATACAGTTTCGGAATGGGTTGAAAGGCTGGAAGAAGTGAGAGATGAGGCTAGAGGAGTAGGACAAAGCCAGACTAAGAAAACGATCAGGAGACACAAATAAATATTAAGTAGGCATGATAAGATTAGCACTGCAGCAAAATCTCTCTGGTTGACTTGTGGAAGATGGACCAGGACAACTGAGACAAGGCTCCCTGAAAACCCCTTAGGAAGCCAAAGGAATGGAGGTGATGACAGGTAACAGATTCCTAAAAAAAAAAGACAGTAACAAATGACATCAGATCAAGGGGATGGATAAGGAAGACATTTAAAGTGAGATCTACAGAACTTAGAAATGGATTGGACATGGGAAGTGAAGGAGATGTGGAAGACAAGAATAGCTCCACTTTTCTTGCCTGAATTAATTGAGTCAAGGAATTTGACTCAGTTCACTGAGACTTAAATAAACTAGAAGTAGATTTGACGAGGAAGGGATGTTCAGGCTTTAATATTTTAAGTTTGACAGAATATTGGTAAGGAGGCTAAGTAGGCTATTAAAAATAAGCCTTTATAGTCCAAAAATGAGGTCAGATTTGAGCATTGTTTGGGGTTGAAACAGTGAATGTGTATAATGTGAATGTGTATAAAAGAATACAAGGAGGATGTTTAGTTTGAGATAAGGATTAAGAAATTCTTTCTCACCCACAAATGAAAGTGAGAAAGAATCGCTTGCATATAGATTAAAAAGGAAAGAAGAAATCCACAGAAGCACATCAATGAGATTTGTGTGGATTAGGAAGGGATCTGAAAAAGTGGCTGAAACACCCCATCTTCTCACTAGAACAACAACTAGAACAACTAGACTAGTTCCTCTAAATTAGAACTATGCAATTTTTTCATTCATGCAAAAAGGCAACAGAAAGACATTTTTCAGATATGGAAGGATGCTGAAATACCACCCACCTACATTACCTGAAAAGATTAACAGAAATTTAAAAGGCATTAAAGAAAATCAATAGAACTAAAAATATTAATGCATACTATCTAGCTTATATCATAACCAATACAGGTAAAAGAAAAAGTAATGAATCTTACCCTTATCATAAGTATGACTGGATTACTGTCCATTAGTGCTTTATTTGGATTAAACTTTGTTTTACTATCTCTTAGGAAGTGTGGTTTCAAAATATATCCAGAACCACCATTATCCAAAAATTTCCCATTTTGAAGATCCATAGGCAGACCAGGGGTCTGGAAATTTAAGGCCACTGTGAGGGAAAAAGAGTATTTTGACATTGTCAGGAAACAGAGGGTATATCTAAAGAAACGCAACTAAACAGTTTACTGAAACCTAATCATGGATTATATATCTTTGAAAATTTTAAGAGCAAGCATTTGCCAAATAAGTCATGATTTTTAAACCTTTCCTTTTGCCATGTCTTTGTTAACATATGAAGGTGAGTTTCAAAATTTAATCTGCAAATTATTTTACAGCTTTGAGTTAAAAAATCAAAATGGCATACAGCATAGATTATAGAATAGCAATGTACATGTCAGAAAACATTCAGGAAATATGAGAGTAAAGAAAATCAGTCATTAAATGCTGGAAGGGAAGACACCAACTGTATCATAAACTTTCAGGTCTAAAGAGGTACTGTAACCACTTGAGGAGAAAGCGAGGAACAGGCAGAGCAGTAACTGTCGTTAAAATACAGAAACAACTCCGTATAGGCTGGTAAACAGCCACTATATGCAGTACCACCATCTACCCCCCACTGCCCTCCCCAGCATCCTGATCCCGCCCCCTCCCTCTCTGAAAACCTATGGGCCTTGTCACAATCGAGCAGCAGAAGGGTTAACACCTGGCACTTTCTGACTGGTTAGTCCCACTGGTACACCAGTTGATCAATTTGGAATAAGGAGAGTCAGTCAAGGACAAATAACAAAGCTATGCAGTCTTACTTTTCAATACTATGAATGCAGAAGTGATTAAAATACAAAAAGCAGAGGCCACTCGATTTGAAGAGGCCCTTAGCAAATCTTTCAAGCAAAGGACTCTATCTTCACTGTTCTCTTACATCTCTTTTTGGTTTCTTTTTCCCATTCCTACAATTCCCATGCAAACTCCTCATGAATTTAACCTCCATGCTTCTACCCTCACCTAGATTTACCCTTTTCAACCTATTTAGGATTAACTTCAACTCTTGAAGCCATTGATTCATCATTGCTTGACTCCAAAACACCCAGGCTCGAAAATTCTTCAAAGGAAGCTCTTTTCATGAATCTTTTATTAATTCACAAAATGAATTTATTTTATCTTACTTTTGCAAAAAACTCAATATCCTATGTAACATACCCATTTGACAACCTACATTCCAAAATTCTTGAGGATTAAAATTAGAAGAGTCTGCTCTTGTTGCTTTGGGATATATTCTGGTAATGAACTTCGTGGTGTGAAGAATAAATTCATTGGCTAAAAAAAAGAAATTTATTAAAACATTTCAAAGATTTCAAATAAACTACTATGTCTATATATTTATTTAATTCTGCAACAGTTTCAATAATGTTGATGTCTATTGTCCTGGCAGAAATATTTGCAATTCATGAAAATCAAAATAAATTCATGCCTTTGTTTGGCAGAGTAATTCACTGTTATTGAAAAGTTAATAATAATTTTAATTAAACAATTTTATGTAATTATTCACTCAAAGAAAGAAACAGTTGGATAATATATTTCTTTTTGTTCACATCCAAATTAATTTCACTTTGACATAGAGTATATAAAATTCCAAAATAAAATGCATCCATTTTTGAAAACAAAAGTATCTTTACCCATTTTGGTTTTTTTCACTTTGGTTTTCACATTAGGAAAGAATTGCACGGAAGTCATATAAAACTATGCGATGTCATCCAAGTTAATCAAGTTGAATATTTAACAGATCCTCAGGGCTGAAAGGGACCTTAAAGTTACTCAACTCAGCTTCCAGCTGACCTTCTAACCACCATAGTACCTTTCCCCAAAATTCATTCAATTTCTGTTTGCATCCCTCCATTGAAAGAGAACTTGCAGGACTTCCCTGGTGGCACAGTGGTTAAGAACCCACCTGCCAATGCAGGGGACACTGGTTCGAGACCTGGTCCAGGAAGATCACACATGCCGTGGAGCAACTAAGCCCGTGCGCCACAGCTTCTGAAGCCCACACTCCTAGAGCCCATGCTCCTCAGCAAGAGAAGCCACCGCAATGAGAAGCCCACACACTGCAAAGAAAAGTAGCCCATGCTCACTGCAATTAGAGAAAGCCAGCGTGCAGCAACAAAGTCCCAACGCAGCAAAAAATAAATAAATAAAGTTATTAAAAAATAAAACGTATTTGTTCTTCAAAAAAAAAAAGAGAGAGAACTTGCTACCTCCCAATACTTCTGATTATTTCAAATGTTTTCCTTACAAGGAAAGGAAGACAATGTCTATACTTGAAGCACACACACACACACACACACACATACACACACACACACACAGTCTGTTTCAGTTTCTATACATATTCTTTATGTTTCTACTTATATTTTTTTACACATTTCTAGTAATTCTATTTAAATCACTTAAGATTCAAAACTAATTTACACCATATACCATTGGACACCCCTCAAATTTTTGAACATAGATTTTATGTTTCTCCAAGGTTTTTATTCTTTCACTAAGCAGATCCTTTTCCCACAACTATTTCTGCTAATATGGTGACCAGTCATGGAAGAAATGGTTATTGCCTATGTCCACTCTATTTGCTCTTCAGGCTAGAACAGAATCATTGCCACTCTCATCCTAAAAACTGTTCCTTAGGAAGCACTGTCAGGTAAAAAATTCTAGTTACTGAAGTTAATAGTAATTACAGTTAATTTAATTAACACTCAATTTTAGAAGTTATTCTCTCCTTGAGGAAAAGTTCACTTTGAAGCTACTCGTGTACAAATGCACTTTGTGTGTCCAAGTGTCATGATCCCTTATCTAGTCCTAAACTAGATGTCTATCTGTTGATAAAATACGTACTCTTCTGGATCTTAATTTTTTTCATCTACAAAGTGATAAACATGAATGATCACTATGGACCCTTAACATGATTTTGTTACTTCTGAGATTTAGAAATTAAACATGCTATTTTTTCACATAGCATGAGAAATGTGAAAATTAAATAAGAAAAAATAAGAAAACAACATATAATCTCACCACTCAAATAATAACCCTGATAACCTCTTGGTATATATATATTTCCATTCTTTTGTCATATGTATATACTTATTTTTAATTGAATCTTATTGTTTATTCCCTTTTATAAACTTCCATTTTTTAACTTACTAAGATAACAAGAAAATCATTCCATTTCAATAATATTCACCTACGACATTATTTTTAAATAACTGAAAAGCATTCACACATATGAAAATTTCTGTTTCTGATTTTTCCCTATTATAAACTTAATGATGTTTATTGTTTTTAATGATAGACATCCTTGCAGAACATCTTTGCCCAATCATTAATTATTTACTATTAACTTTTGGCACAAGAAAAATATTCTATACTCTTTCCAAAGAAACGCTGATGCTATATTTTATGACTCTGCTCTGAACTACCCAGTCCCTTTTCAGATTTTGAGCAAGTGTTTAATATGATGAGAGTGAGAGAATTATAACGACTTTTGCTGTGCCCAGACGTCCTGTCCCCATGAACAACAACAAAAACCATCCGATAGTTTGAAAGAATGGAGGCTAGTAAAGTAGGTCATTCATATTCAAACTCTGTTGACAACAGTTCACAGTAAAAAATATGCTTTATATCACAACCCAACACCACACACACACAAAATTGTTTCACAAAACAAAACTTACTCTTCCTGCCTACATCTTCTCCATCCTATTATTTTGTTCCATTCCATTCTGCTCTATTCTTTTAACTGTCATGTAGATCTACTGAATTGACTTTTGGTCACAAGCCTCAATTTAAAAAAAAAAAAAGCCCTATATAGGATCTTTCTAATAGGCAGTTTGAGGAGATAAGCTAAAGCATGCCTCAAAACCCTAGGGTTGGGCTTCCCTGGTGGCGCAGTGGTTGAGAGTCCGTCCGCCCGCCGATGCAGGGGACGCGGGTTCGTGCCCCGGTCCGGGAGGATCCCACATGCCGCAGAGCGGCTGGGCCCGTGAGCCATGGCCGCTGGGCCTGCGCATCCCGAGCCTGTGCTCCGCGACGGGAGAGGCCACAACAGTGAGAGGCCAAGAAAAAACACCCTAGGGTACCAATGGCCAGCCAAATGAGGTTAACCAACAAATATACCAGAATCTGCATTTCCTAATAGCCAACAGCTTTTCTCAAGTCAGTCGCAGGTGCTGATTTCTCTGCCACAGCACTTCTACATAAGACGGTAGATTGCAATTTTAAAAAGGATATGGAGAGTCACCTGATTCTGATTATTAAGTTAATTGACTGTTGGGTCACAGGGTAGGCTGCCCCTAAAATGTGCTTCAGTGGCATATTGATTATTTTGAATTAAAGTGACTTAAGAAATGGCCAATGCAAGAGGGACACTCTATCCCTCCTTTCTGTCTCCTTCAAAGCAGGAAATAAATGTCTCATGTGAAAGATTCACTCCCTGCGTCTGAACATAGGACACCCTTCCCACCAAAGACAGGGAATTCAGGGCTGAGAAGACTGTGAAAACAAACTTTGTGACTTCTTTAATTTACTACTCCAAGCCCAAACGCTGTTTGAATTCTTCACTAATTGGTCACCCAAAACCTAAGTTTCTTTGTCCTGTCAATTCCTCACAAATTTATTGTTTCTTTGTCTAAAAAGTATAAAACCTGCTGACTTTGGTCACTTCTTAGGTCCCATTTATATGAATTAAATTTTGTTTCTTTTTCTCCTGTCAATATGACTTGCGTCAGTTTTATTAGTAGTCCAGCCACAAGAACTCAAGAAGGATAGACGGAAAAAATTTCCCCTCCTAACAGACCATCCCTTTTTAAGTTGATGATATTTCCTGCCATATAAGTCTGAGAAGAAGGTAGCGTCTTCTTCCCATTCTCTTTCCCTGTTGTGTCTCGGGCTCTACACCAAGCAGAATAAACCCACCTCAGATGTAGAGTCAGGAGACAGTGAAAAGAAGATGCAGAGACACATGGTCCCTCTGCAGGTACACAGCCATCTGGCAGTCTGGCCTGGGTACCATTTTTTTTTTTTTTTTTTTTTTGCGGTATGCGGGCCTCTCACTGTTGTGGCCTCTCCCGTTGCGGAGCACAGGCTCTGGACGCGCAGGCTCAGCGGCCATGGCTCACGGGCCCAGCCGCTCCGCGGCATGTGGGATCCTCCCAGACCGGGGCACGAACCCATGTCCCCTGCATCGGCGGGCGGACTCTCAACCACCGTGCCACCAGGGAAGCCCGTGGGTACCATTTTTTCCTTCTTCTTCACCTTAGAGATACAGCCTCCCAGTCTATTTAACTCTACCGCTTAGTGCCCACCGAGTCCACAAAGTTCACCCTGGCTCCAGTCTCCCCGCCATAAGCCTTTATCATCTCCTCCCTGCAGACGGTGTCACCCTTATGCACTAACAGAGGCATCTTTCAGAAACACACAGGGGATCATGTGACTCCTGAGATTTCAATCTTTTCCTACTCACTTTGGATTGTAGGACAAAGTCCAAGTTCCTTGTAATTTGGCTTTGCCTACCTCTGTAGCCTTGTCACTCACTGCTCTCCCATGTAAACTGCTCACCACAGCCCCTCCCAACAAAGTGTCCATACTGGACATTCTCAATCAAAATTTCATGACTTAAAATAATGGTTGAGTTCTGTGAAATAAAACCTAATGCGACCTGAGGCATATAACCCTTTTTAAAATATGTTAAATATGTTGAAATTGTACTAGAATATAGTTTTTGTAAACATCATTGATCAATTTTGACACCTTAAAAGTGAATATAACTTGTTTAAACACTTCATCTATTTGAATCATAAGAACTTACGTCTCAACTTTGAAAGTTTTCGGGCTTGTGACTCCCCAATAGAGTTACTTTCATTAAATTGTTGATACAGTCTTGAATGGTGAAAACTTCTGAACTTCTCAATTTTAGTATAAATAACAAGATCAGATAGGGCCGTAGCTATTTTTAACTTTGCGGTGAAAAAAAAAAGGCAATAATTTCACATATTTGCACTAATCATTTGAAAAATTATTTTTTCAATAAAGAAAATACGCTTTCAAATCAATGATTTTAGTCTTTTCATAAGATTATATCCTCAAAAACTATTTGGATTAGGTCAATGTGAATATGTTCTATTATGACAACATTTAATGTCAATTATGAGACAACCTAAACCTAAAATCCCAATTAATGTAATAAGTATTGAGGATGGCAATTATTTCTATTTCCTTTATCCCAAAGGTCTTAGTTTAGTATCAGGAATTCTACAAATTCAAGAATTGTAGTCATGAGTAAATATATTTCCAATGTGATCTAACATTTTGGAATAACTTCTGTTGTATAGTACTCTATTGCTCTTCTATAGCCCAGTATCTATACCCTTTGCACTTCTGTTCTTCCAAAGTGTTCTTCTTTTTTTTTTTTTTGGAAAACACTTCTTGCGCATGCTCAATCCATGTGCTTAAGTGTCGGTAACGTGGACTGGGCCTGGCTAACCAGAGCTCTGCATTCCCCACAGTAAGTGGCTCAAGGATGTGCACAGCTTGGATCATAGCCAATGTACAAAAAGAATCTGCTTGGTCAGCTGAGAGATAGATAGGCCTTCCATTGGATTTGAATCTGAAAGCATGTAAAACTGAAGCTTGGCAAAGGCTTGCACCAATATAGGAAAAGTAGGGCCAAAGTTGGAGAAAGAAATTTCTGTGGACTTTGATACACTTCAACCACGTCATTCCTGAAATTAGAATCCCTTTCCCTAAACTTTTCATTTCTGTGGACCAATTGAATTAATTCACATTTTACTTAAACCAGCTTGCAACCATGTATACCTTGCAACCATGTATACCTTCCTTTGTCATGTATACCTTCCTTTGTCATGCTAACTTGTATACTTAAAATACTATATAATATAAATAGTGCTTTTCTTGTCTCTGACAGTATGATCGCCTTCAGAGCAGATACACTATCTTTTGTACACTGCACAGTGTCTAATACATGAGAAGGCATAATATTTGTTAGCTGTAGAGAAAAAAATAATCACAAACAGCTAATACAGGAAGAGATGACTTCTAAAACTTCTTGTCCACTGCTAGTTTTTTCCAAACAAATTTTAAATAATAGACTGAAGTTATTGTAAGTAGGGAAAAGATGTTTCCTCCAAAATGTTTTAAAACTACTCAACAAAACAATAAGACAACTTTTCAATCACTTGTAAGGCTTTCGCAAAGCCTCATCTCACCTTTTTCTTGAAGAGTGGAATTCCGACTGCCCCTTTTGACTCTGCCTCCTTTTCCAAATCATCTTGAAAAGCATCCGATGGTTCTGGTCCTTTGGCCTCATTTTCCTCCTCCTCTTGCTCTGCCTCCTCTTCTTCTTCATATTCCTCTACCTGACCATGCTTATCAGAACCTCTCCTTTCACGGGTTTCCCTTAAAGTTCCTATTTTCTTGTTTCTAACTAATATTTTGAATTTTAATGCCTACAGAAACAATTTGAAAGAAAGATACTATTACACATGCACAGGTAAATTTGCACTTGTCATTGTCATCAAAAAGTCTTTCATCATATTTTCAATTTGCCCACAGCAGTAAGATATGTAAAAGCTCCATCTTTTTTCCATATTCCTAAAACCTAATAGAAAAAAACCTAATAGAAACCTAATAGAAACCAGTGATATTATTGTATTGACCAAAATTCACCAAAAAATACGCCTGTAATGATTGGGGCTTTCTTTTCTTTTCTATTTCTTCTACATTCCATAAATTATTACTATGCACAAATTTGAAATACATGAAAATTATATATATATAATTTTCTATAGATTATTATTAAAATTATATAATTTTATATAAATTATTGTTTATATAATTATATATATATTTTTTCAATGTTACAGAAGTTAGAATGTTATAACTTCTGGTAGTGAATGCTTCAGGTCATCACTCTCTTATCCAACATTAAAAGTATTATATGAGATCAGGTATATAAAAATGTCTATTATAGTATTTGACATCTAATAAAGACTAAATTTAAGCTAAAGATTTATAAATCTTCACATTTCAACTGTATTGCATAAGAGCATCATCAACTTAATATTTCCTGCCCATCAAAACTAGGAGCATGGCAAACTTCACCATCTGGGTCACTCATTCTAAATCCAAAGCCTTCTGGCTCCTTTCTTTCACTTACTTATTTCTGCCCTTTTCAAATATTCATTAATTTAACAAACATATTTAGTAAGTGCCTGGTACACTGTATATAATGTTACTGGGATCTACCCTATGAAGAAAAATTCCTTTCTTTTTTTATTATAATGTTTTTATGTATGTATTTATTTATTTTTGGCTGTGTTGGGTCTCAGTTGTGACACGCGGGATCATTGTTGCAGCATGCGGGACCTATGGTTGCGGCGGACGGGCTTCTCTCTAGCTGTGGGCTCTGTAGTTGTGGTGCATGGGTTCCAGAGAACGTGGGCTCTGTAGTTTGTGGCACACAGGCTCTCTAGTTGAGGCGCACAGGCTCAGTAATTGTAGCACGTGGGCTTAGCTGTCCTGCGGCATGTGGGATCTTACCACTGGACCACCAGGGAAGTCCCTAAAGTTCTTTTCTTTGAGGAGCTTTGATTGCCCTTCTCTTTGTCATCCTCAGGTACCCACTCAAATTATTCCATCATCTTGGGTCTTCTCTCTTTTACCATGACCCTCGTGTTACTAATACAGAGGTTTACCAAAGTGCACTCTGCAACCACAAGTGTCAAAAGCATCACCTGGGGTGCTTGTTAAAAGAAAAGATTTCTGCAATCTACTTCAGACTTAGAGAACCAGAATCTTGAATTGTGGGACAGAATTATGTCTCTTTAACAAGTCTCCAGGCAATTCTTTTGTATACTGAGGGCTAAGCGCAGTATGAGAAAATGACTTTATCTCTAATTTCTCATTTACTCATTGGAAAGCATCTCCTTTAGTGTGGAAGCAAAAGCTTTAATGGAAATTATATATCTGAATACTAAAAATTAGATTTATAAATAATAGGAGGAATTCTATTCCTAGAAAACTGAAATTATTATTATAATTTCCTGAATTAGACCATGACTCTTAAGATTTAATCTGATGATGTGTTTACAGCACTCTGCACAAGCTGTTTAATATTTCTTTTCTGTCATAATTGAACACGTTTAGCCTGTGAGCATTCTCATCAGGTGAAAGAGTCACAGTTTGTCCATTTGTTCAGTTTATTTTTCTCTGTCTTAATTCTATCGTGAGTCCTATACCTCTTGTCCTTAGTGTCATAACACTTTCATCTTTAAATTTTCTACTCATCTAAATAAAATAAAGAAAAATATAAAGGGGGATATTCAAATATTACAAATATATACTATATCTACCAAAATGATGACATGTCAAAATTAAACTGTTGGTTAGGGGTGTCAAAAAAGAAAAAAGTTCATTTATCACCTGATAAAATTTGGGGTGAGGAGAATGGACCAGCAGACGAAACTGAAGAGTGGCCAGAGAGGAATGAGGAAAGCCTGAAGAATGTGGTGTTACAGAAGGAAGTGTTTCACAGAAAGGAAGGAGGCATCCATAGCGTTGAATGTTGTCAAGGCAACAAGTCAGAGGAAGGCTGAAATAGGTCCGTTAGAATTTACTGGTAGTGGGTACTTCTATGGTCCAGTGGTAAAGAATCCGCCTTTCAATGCAGGGGACATAGGTTCAATCCCTGGTTGGGAAACTGAGATCCCATATGACGCGGGGCAACTAAGTGCCACAGCTACAGAGCCCATGTGACCTGGAGCCTGCACTCCACAACTACAGAAGCCCATGCGCTCCAGTGAAAGACCCCACAAGCCTCAACAAAGATCCCACGTGCTGCAACTAAGACCCGATGCAGCCAAAAAAAAAAAAAAAAGATAAAGAAAATAAATATTTAAAAAAAAAGAATTTACTGGTAGGTAAGTGATGAGCATACTGAAATACTTACTTGGTGCACATGGAAGAGGAAGCCTGATTAGGTAGGTTGTGAGGAGACAAGGAAATGAAAATTTGGGTTGAGAAAGGAAATAATAAAATAAAAAGATAGCTGGAGTAGAAACTGCAATCCTGAGGGTAGGGTGTGGGTGCTTTTTTTAAACCAAATACTTGAGTATGCTCAACTGAAGATGGTAAGATGTCCGTAGAGACAGGGACATTGAAAAGAGCAGATTAAAAAAGGGGGAACCTGCCACCCAGATGCTGAAGTATTGGGCATGAATTCTATTTACAGCCTAGATCTTTGCCTCTTTCTTAGCCTTTGGCCTGTAAAACATACCAAATTCCTGTGCTCTAATATTAACTGACTTGAAATTTTGGACACATGGGATATAACGCACAATTAAAATGTGCATTTTTAGGTATATCTCTATATATTCTCTTTATCAAAATGTATTCACCTACATGCTCACGGGACTATTTCCTCGGAAACACATTGCAAAGATACACCTCGATAAATAATCAAAACTAAGCATTTGTCATTGATCTCTAGCCCAGTTTCATGGGCCAATACAATAGTAGCATGTTTTTTTCTCTTTTTCTTAACCTGAGCTTCTCAGACAAAGTGTTACCTCTGGTGAAGGTAATTTGTCTGGAAAATCATCAAGAGTATCAGAAAGCAAGGCATCTCCAAAAGTAGACTGCAAATTGTCTGCCATCACTTCTTGTTGGGAAGGGGAGCAGTGATTTTCTAAAGAGAGCACCACTGGGTAGTCAGATGTCTAAAAAATTAACCATTACTACAGTTATTAATCAAAACTCCTCAATAACTTTAATGCAATTTATAGAAGCACTTAATTTTAAAACATTTCTAATGTTCAGTACCTTCGCAAAATTATTACGTTTTCTTTAAACTGAAAATAGTTTTGAGTCTGACAAAACAGGGAACATTCAATCTGTATAAAAAGGAAAATTATTACTATTTGCATTAGAAGTATAGGAAAAAAAACTGAAGCACCCAACAGTGGGTACTTGTTTAAATAAATTATGGCATATCCTTTTAAAGGAATGATATAACTCTGTCACAAAAGAGGTAGAGCTATATATACTCTACAGAAAGTTATCTATGATCCAGTCTTATGAAGAAAAACAAGTTGCCAAAGAGTGAGATTCTACATTTTTTTTAAACTACATATATATGTTTAGATATTTTTAGGAAAAACTTTAACCCTGGTAAGTTAAAAAAAGGTTAATTTTCTACTTTTTCAATTTTAAATTCTTTAATCAAAACTCATTGCTTTATAATTAAAAACAAAGATAAAGATATTTCCAATTTTTAATAATAAAGAGTATCTAGTAAGTAAAAGTGACTCTACAAAGATATTTTCTGCCCTTAGTCACCATTGTAACTTTTAAATTTGTCACAAAATAGTGAACAGCACTCCTTTTGGGATCTTATTCAAAATTATTTTCTTTATTTTGTTTCCACATATAATTATCAGGACACAAATTTACCAATTTAGAATAATAAGAAAAGGAATTGCAAGGTCTGCTGCATTATTACAGACCTTTGATATATATGTCATATGTTACATATATCACATATAATATTATGCCTTATTAATGTATGAGTATATTAATTTCTTATGGCTGTTGTAACAAATTGTCATAAACTTGGTCACGTGAAGCAACAGATATTCATCTTTTCATAATTCTGGAGGCCAAGATTTTGAAATCCGTTTCACTGGTTAAAATGAAATCAGTTTCACTGGCTAAAATTTCAGCAGCTCTAGGGGAAATCTGTTCTTTGCCTTTTCCAGCTGCTGGTGGTTGCCAGCATTCCTTGGCTTGTGGCCACATCACTCCAATCTCTGCCCCTCATCTTCACATTGCCTCCTCTTCTGTGTGTATTAAATCTCCCTCTACCTCCCACTAATAAGGATACATATGATGGCATTTAGGGCCCACCCAGATAATTCAGGATAATCTCTCATCTCAAGAGTCTTAACTTCATCACACCTGTAAAGACCCTTTTTCCAAATAAAGTAACATTTACAATTTCCAGGAATTAGAACCTAATATCTTTGGGGTTCAGCCTAAAAAATGACCTTCTCGTAAATACCCATGTACATATATATTGACTCAGTCTAATATTAAGAGAAGAGTGTAAAATTCTTTTCCCAAATATAATAAGTGATTTTGAGACTAGGCAAAGTGAATGCCTAGCAAATGGATTTCTGGATTAGGCCCTGACTTCACTCACTGGGAAGAACTCATTTTTTTTTTGTCTTCTGTGGTCTTTGGCTCCACCCTCTGGGAAGATCCTCTGGCGTTATCCTCCTTGTTCATATCTAAAGCATGTGCTGAGGAGTTGGCTTTCCTTAAAGCCAAGCCACTTTTGCAGCTCACTTCCTGACCAAGCGTTGTTTTAAGGTTCACCTAACAAGTCAGACTTATGTTTGGTTTAGTTTTTAGCAATACAACTTCCTCAAAAACTTCAATTTCATATGTTTGTTTCTAGTAAGTCACATGTGTCAGTAACTATATCCAAAGTTCTTTCCAAGCCACAGTTATCAAGTCTATTTTATTTCATTGTTCTCTCTTCCCCAAATGAATGGTGACTATATTGAGCAAAAAGTTCAACCTTTGATCTAATCTTTGCTGCAAAACTGTGTCACGTTATCCAACTGAGAAGTCTCATTGAGTCTGTTGCTCAAAGCCTTTTTTTTATTCCATCGCTTACTCTTTGGAGTCTTAGAAGCTGTAGGGGTTTGTCCATCCTTGCAAGTCATTTTAATTTTAAGATTGTCTCTATTTCCTTTTATTCCCTCAGTTACCCACCCTGAATGAAGTGAGAGAGTTTGCTACTCAAATATTTGGGAAGAGTATTTCAGACGAAGGGAATAGCAAGTGCAAACGCTTTGAGATATGTCTGAAAAAGGGTAAGGAGGCCAGAATGGTCACAAGAACAAGGGAGAGGTCAGAGAGGTAATGGAAAACAGGTCATGTAGGGCCTTGGGAGTCAAGGTATGGACCTTAGCTTCTATTTTGAGTGGGATTGAAGGGTTTGAAAAGCAGAATGACATGACTTGACTTACCAAAAAGTCACTCTGGCTGATATATTGAGATGAAACCACAGGGGAGGAGGGAGAGAAGCAGGAACCCTGGATAAGAAGCCATTGTAATAATCCAAGTGAGAGGTGATGGTAGTTGACCAGTACAGTGACAGTGAGAATGGGGAAATTCAGTGTATATTTTGAAAGTAGAGTCAAGAGGATTTGCTGAAGAACTTATTGAGGGGTTAGAGAGAAAAGAAGGGACTGTTAATGTTGACAACAATGATTTAGGCCGAACACATAAAAGTTAACATTAACTGAGATGGGAAGGACCACGGGAAAAGTGCGACTAGGAAAAAGAGGAATATTATCTGGAGCTCAAGTCTAAACATGTTAATTATACCTATTAAATATGCAAGTGGAAATGTCAAATCGGAAGTTGTCTATATTGGTGTAAAATTCAAGGGAGAAGTTTGGATAGAGATATAAATTTAGAAATCATCAGAAATTAGTTGTTTAAGAGAATTAATGCCATATATCAAGGTTTTATACTAAGATAAATTTTTAAATATTTTATATTTATTTTGTGAATATTTAGTATTTTATACTCTATTTCTAATAAATAATGGAGCAATTGATTTAACTGTGTGATTTTAAGTTATGCTTATGTTTACAGATAATACATTGACTTATTTAGGAGTACTTTAGGCTTTTCGAATTTGTAAGTTTAATTTATTAGATATACATTAAGTAGTAAGATTTTGTTAATTAAATCTCTTCAATTGCACTATGGTTGAAGTAGTTAAGAAAGAAATCACATATACTAAGTTTAAAAAAAGAATTTAAAATGTCTGAAGGTACTGAATTAGCCAAGCTTGTCAATGGAATCAAGTATTATTCAGAATTCAGTGACTGTTAAAACCAGCTCAATTTATAGACGAGGATTCTTAAGCTGAATTAAGAAGCTCTAAAAAGAATTAAATCTTTGAATCTGTAACTTAATACATTTAACAATAATTTTGAAATCTAAAGTCAACTTCTGTATAAATAGCTGACATCATAGTAGAAAAAATGCCAAAAGTTGAGATAATACATTTTTGACATTTGTGTCTTGAAAGTAAAATATTCGAATGTTGGTAAAATATTTACTATTACATAGGCCAGTATTTCTCAAACTGTTCTGGCCATTAACTCATGGTAAGAAATATAATTTATATTATGACACAATACACACGTGTGCACACATACACACACACACATAATATATATTATATAATTAAACAAAAAGTTCCATGAAAATCAAGGGGGGAAAAGTATGGGGGGGGTGGGTGGGATGAACTGGGAGATCTGGATTGACATATATACACTAATATGCATAAAATAAATAATAAGAACCTGCTTATACAAAATTTTTAAAATTTTTTTAAAAGTTCCATGAAACCACATGTACCTTACTACCTGAGATTAACTTTGACAAATCTACCTTTAATGATATACTACATGGATTTCACTGCCGACTAATGGATCATAACCCACAATTGGAAATATTACTGATCTAAACTAAGGTCAAGCATTATAGGATTTTGAAACAAGTAAATTATCTTATGTTTACATAACTAATTGAACAAAGATATGCACGTACTATGAATGCGTATTTGTGTATCGCTCGGATAACAGTTTTAAACAGAAGCTTGCTGGTGAATGTATAGCCATGGTATACAACAGGTTCATTTTGTGATCCGTCCCAGCAGTCAATTTCCAGACAACGGCATCCTTTCACAAGGGCACTAGTAAAATTTAAACAAAATAAATGGTCATTCCTAGATTATGGTTTATACCTTTAACAGAATACTACATGAATTTCATTCCCTACTAATAGATCAAAACCCTCTATAGTTTTGTGGGAAAAAAATTTTTCATGGAGGACAACCTAAATAATACTGATTCTTGCTACATCTCTAGATAGGTTTAATTACATCCTTAGATCAAGCCAACCTTTACCAAGCTGCTTATTTTAACTACACGGTTTGGTCCCCGGCAAAAATGTTTTGAGTGGATTGCACTGTGTCACGCCAACCCTTTTACTCAGAAGCATGTAAAAGAAAGTTGTCTCTCCCCCAGCGGTGGTGTGGAGGGCACTTTTCACTGTCTCACGGAGACACGGAGTGAAAATGAATGAATAATGACGTGGGAACGAATAATGAAAATTTGTCTCTCACTCAGGAAAGAAATTCTCCACTTAAATAAGTTTAAGTGGCTTTTTGTGGATTAAAATATTTAATGCAGTTAATATTAGTTTTCCTCTTTTAAAGAGGAGGAAACTGAGACACAAGAATGTTATATCTATCATATAATTAACAAATGAGAGAAAGGGAGGAAAGATTAGCACCAGAAACTTAAACATTAATAGGTAAACATTGCATTACATCACCTCTCATAAGTAGAGAAATTTTGAAAGACTTGCATTTTGAGTGTATCTTCCACAGGTGTGTAAGGAAATAAAGGAAGAAATACAATTAAACTTAACTTTAAATTTTCACATGGGTGGAACACTTTCTTGGAATTCAAAAGTAATTTTCTGTATTTCTAAGTCAACCTGTTTAAAATGTGTAGTTTCTCTCTTTAAAAAATTAATATAGTGAGGTATGAATAGAAATTTCTGTAATAAAAGTAGAGCTATGAATGGGGCAATCTTTACAGGATTCTAAATAGATATATTTGAGTTTGTGGATTTATGTATTTACTTAGATTTTAAACTGGAGAAGCAATATTAATTTCTAAGTTTGATGTTATCATGGGATTATAAGATATCTTTTCTATGATTTTTCCTAAGTAATATCACCCAATCACATAGCTTTGAATATCACCTATATACCAATGGCTTCCAATCCTATTTTTCCAGTCTGGATACTTCTTCTAAATCCCAGACACATACACTCAACTGACTATCTGACCTAGCCCTCTGATAACTAATTGATATCTCAAACTGAACACGGCCATCACAGAACTTTTGCTTTTGCCTCACAACCTACAATGGCCTCCTCTCTCAGGCTTTACCACCTCTGTCCATAATGTCATCATATCCTAGGTTATCAGGTCCAAAATCCTGATACTCTCTTTCCCTCATACCTCTCTTCAAATCACCGGGTGAATCACCTTGTTGGCTCTGCCTCCTTGAAATATTTCAAATTCAGCCCTCTATCTCAGCTGCTGCCTCATGAATTCACCATCTAAATGATCGTCATCACCTGGACTGCTACAATGTCTTCCCAAAGCATCTTCTACCTCCACTCTTGCACCATCAGTCTTTCCGCCACAGTAAAAAGTAAATCAAATTATGATATTATCCCAAGGAAATTCCCTCCAATGGCTTCCCAATGCAACTAGAATAAATCCATTCTCCTTTCCATGGTCTCTAAGACCCTCATAAATGCATCCTGTCTACCTCCTCAAGCTCACCTCCCTTCATTCTCCATTTATTTGTTTCCACCCACACTTGCTGTCTTTCTGTCATGTGAACATGCCAAGCACTGATTATTTCTTCTACTTGGCATGCCCTTCCACTAGACCTGAAACTTCCTCTTTATCGTCACTCAGACCACAACTATATCCTCTTGAGAAGCCTTTCCTGACCCTTCAATTAAAGTAACACCCTTCACCCCACAATTACCTTAGTTCATCTTCTCCATATGAATCAGGCCCTGGAAATATCGATTTGTTTATCTGCTTATTAGCTGCCTATTCTCATGAACAAATGAGTGTAGCAACTTTGAAAATCTTGCTCACCACTGTATCTTCAGCTGACTGACTAAACTGAAGCTGAAACTAAACTGGTATTAACAGTATGATACATTGTAGGACGCAAAATTAATGAATGGTGCAGCGTAGACTGCCTTTAATCTATGTAAATTGTTGACATATAAGTATATATATTATCTATAAATGCCACATTATATAATGTATGTGTTGGTTTTCCTTATAGCACTGAGATATCTGAGAATTAATTTTAACCATATTATTTTAGAAACCCCAGATGTTCTGATTAGCTAAATAAGATTTTTAAAGTCTTCTTCACATATTTTCCTATACGAAGTATCCAAATTGCTCAGGAAACTTCCAAGGGCCAATAAGCGGGGAGAGGAGGTTGGCAGACAGGATTAGAAGGGAAGTGTATGGTAATAATATATTGAATAAATTATACAACCACCCAAAGATTGGATATCCAAGATATGTACAAATCAAAATTCCTCTTCCCTATGTGTTTTTATAACATGCATAGCCTTCTTTTACTGTGAATTATTACCTACTGAGGTAGACACCACCAGGAACTTTCAAACATCTTTAAAATATAATGGATTTAAAAATCGAAATACCTTACATATCCCCAAAGGTCACTTGGTCCCACTAATTGGTCAGATATCAAGTACGTATTATGTGAACTTGAAATAAAATAATCACTCAGTGGATGAGTCATATCTTGATAAACACTTTCATACTTATTATTAAATAGTAGACATTCAGACGAATCCATGTATCTTCTAAAACCTTCAAATGACATCTGGTGTGCTTGTTTAACTATGAAAATAAATAAAAAGAATGCAGAAATATCATTAGTAGTATATAAATTACATCTCACTTTAAAACTTAGCAGCAGAGTTTGTTTCTAGAATATTCATTTAGAATTAATATTAATACTATTTTTAATGTTTCTTTGGAAGCAAATTTTTCTAAGGTTCTTATATTTAGTTCTTTTATATCAACATTCAAGTAGATTATATATTATTTAATCATCTCTGATTTTTAATATTTGAAAAGTACATATGTCATAGATCCATTCATTTCCACAAGCTAAACATCTATGTAACCAGCACCAAGGTGAAAGAACAGAGCAGCACCCCAGAAGACTGCCTCCTGCTAACTTTCTAGTCTTCCTCCACCCACACCCCACCCCCAAGTGTATTCAACGGTCTGGCTTCTACCAGCATAGATTCCATTTTCCCTGGTTTTTGTGTTTTATATAAATGGACTCACACAATATGTATTTTTTTGTGACCGGTTTATTTTGCCTGACATTGTTTATAAGATTTATTCTTGTAGATGCACACAGTTAGACATTTTTTATTCCCATTTGTATACAGCTTTCTATTGTGTGAGTACACCACAATTTGTTTATCAATTCTATTCTTGATGGGCATTTAGATTATTTCCAGTTTGGGGTTATTATAAAAAGTTCTGCTATAAACAACCAGGACATGTCTTTTGGTGCAAATATGTACATGTTTCTGTTGGGTGCATGCCTACAAATGCAATTGCTGAGTCATTTGCATATTACCATCTTTAGCAAATGATCTCTGAACTTTTATACTCAGTATCATATAAACCAAAATTATCTATTTAAGCAGGACACTGGCTCTGGAATGAGACAGCTTGGGTTAAATCCATTTATTTGTTATATGAGGAGCCTGTTAATTAACTTCTCGCTATCTTTGGAATGGTGGTACAGTAAGTCCCCTACATACGAATCTTCAAGTTGCGACTTTCAAAGATGCAAACTTGCATTTGCATGTCCAATCACATAAGTTAGTTCATGTGTCTGGCGTACATTGTCACGTGCATGCATCCTCTACAAGTGGTTGTGCTTCTGTATACTTTACTGTACAGTACTGTATAAAGTAGTACAGTATCTTTACTTCAAGCCCAGGATGTCCAGAAGCAAGCGTAAAAGCAGCAGTGATGTAGCTGGTACTACTGTACTTTTCAAGGTACTGTACTGTAAGATTAAAAATGTTCTCTTTATTTTTTGTGTTTGTTTGTTTTTTATGTATTATTTGTGTGAAAAGTATTATAAACCTATTACAGTACAGTACTATATAGCCGATTGTGTTAGCTGGGTACCTAGGCTAACTTTGTTGGACTTACGAACAAATTGGATTTACAAATTCGCTCTCAGAACAGAACTCGTTCGTATGTAGGGGACTTACTGTAATCATAACACCCATCCCTGTATACTAACTTTATATATTAGCTCTATAAAGGTTAGTTACTGTTGCTTTTGCTGCTGATTACTCAGTTTGCCTCAAATTAAAAGTTGGTGTGAGTATTCACTTTAGAATAGAGAGTGTTGATCCTTGGCAAATAATTTTATTTCTGGGAATTTACACTACAGAAATAGAGCCTCAGACAAAGATGGATGTGCAAGAATGCTCACACTAGCATTATTTATAAAAGCAAAATAAATGAGGGGAGGAAACAAATTAAATCTCAAGCTATGATACAATATTAAGCAGCCGTTACAAATAATGTATCAGAAAAAAAATATACAGTGACATAAGTAAATGTTTATGACATCATAAAAATGAAAAAGCCAGCATTCAAAATGCTCTTACAATTTTGGTTTAAAAAATGAAAGCTAGAAGAAAATACATAAAATGCTTACAGTCATGCAAACTATTTCAAAGTTATGCAAATTTAGAAACATGTGAGTGTATGGGGCAAAGGCATCATATATTTTAATAGTAATGATTTGCATGAATTTATTCTTTTTCCCAGTGCAATTAGCAGTGATTGGCCTATAGCCCTTTTGAACTATTAACTAATTAAGTAACTATCTTTGGTACTGGAATAGAAAACAAACTCCTCTTATGCCTTTAAAAACTACCAGACTGAGAATTAATCTCATGGATTTTTATTTTTAAAATAAAATGAGGTTTTCCTTATTTGGTATTGACATATGTCAAGTATCAATGTGGGATGAGACTGAGAAACTTGGCAGCATTTGGGACTGTAAGATCATAATTCAAATTGACCTTAATAAGTCTCTAAAGTGATCAATAGCCATGTAAATGAAATGCAAGGTCTTGGCTGTGTGAAACTATCTGAATGGAAGCAGAGTAAGGCCCAAAAGATGAAATAGATGAACAGTGTAATATTATGGTTAAAATACAAACACAATTCCAAGATGTCACTGGCACCATCCCATTTCCCTTTGTATCTTTTAATTTACCACCTGCAGGTAACAGTGGCAATTTTTTTTTTTTTGAATATTGACTGGAATAATGCTACTAAAAGTGCTTGTCTATGAACTGGTTGTTTCCAGGTGGCAATGACATAAAGAGCTTGAACCAGAGCCTAAATCAATTCACTTCTTTCTTAGAGAAAGTCTTTGCTATTGAAAGGAAAGAAGTCAGCTGGACTCATCAGATGTGCTTAGAGATGTACTTTTTTTACGTTCTGATGCAAGCTCTTTATCTTGTTGCAAACCTGCAAAGTTTTAATCGTGATCAGACCAAACTCTTACTAGCACTATCTTCAGTCTTACCACCATGGTACTTAAAAGCCTCCAAGGTCTTTACGTGGCACTGAATCATGAGCCAAAATCTTAATTGTGGCCAACAAGACCAACATGACTTAATCCCTGTCCAAACGCTTTTAGCCCTCATTCTCCAGGTTCCAACAACACTGTCCTCCTCTTGTTCCTCGATTCTCCAACTCAGGGCCAACACTTCTCTTCCCCCATTTTGTCACATGTCTAGTTCTTTCTCACCACTTACGTCTCAGCTCAAATATCGCATCCCCATCGAGGACTCTCCTAAACAACCAAGCTATGGGGACATATGTATAACTGATTCACTTTGTTATAAAGCAGAAACTGACACACCATTGTAAAGCAATTATGCTCTAATAAAGATGTTTAAAAAATAAAAAACAACCAACTTGAGCTAGACCTCGTGCTTGTCTACTCTCTATTTTTTTCACAGTACATAGCACTCCCTGAAATTATCCATTTGTATGTTTAATTATTTATTGTCAATCTCTCTCCAACCCCTATCAGGAATATGAAACCTAGTTTGCCTTGTTCTCCACTGTATCCCCAGCCCTAGAACCATACTCAGTGCCCACAGATAAACATTTGAATAAATTATGAATGTACGAGCCCATGAAGGAATAAGTCTTGTTTTGTTAGGACCCATATTATCATATGTTAAGCATTGATGGCCATAAACCAGTTTTCAAAGGCAGAACTTGGGCTTTCATATATCCCTTGTTAATAAATATTTTGAGCTATTCTATTAATTTCTGTAGGGTTAAACAGTATGCTTTAATAGTGTTTTTTGTGCATATTTTATTACATTATTATTTATTATTTTATTTAAAAATAAACATAAATGGAAAAAATTGAAATATTTTAGTCAATGAAAGATGAGACAGAGATCAAAAACTATGACAAAAAAAAAAAAAAAACTATACAACAGCTCACTAGCCAAAATGGTCATTGAACTTAAACCAGATGACTGCATTCAAAAAACAGAAGAAAAAAAAAAGAGAAAAAAAAAAAAAAGAAAAAAAAAATAGAAGAAAAGAAAAAATGTTTTAATGTTTATGAAATGTTGTAGACAATTATGTGTATAAACAACAGGGAAATTAGTGATTTTATAATGTTTTATTCTTTCCTAGAATTGTTTTCATTTAGCTAATTTAATATTCATATATTTTTCAATAAAATAGTGTATAAAAATGGAAAAGTGCCTATACCTGGGTTTTTATCTTATTAATGAATATCAAGACCCTTTCTTCCATTACAGTACTTGTAATAGAATCCTCATTTTGCTTTTCCTGAATAAGCTAATCTCTGAACACTTGAGAGATATACAGAAGCAGCTAAAAGAAAGGAACAAGACAATGAAAGAATGCCGCTGTTAACACAACAAAGCTTTCTAAAAGATACACCTGCTGTCTGTAAAATATGAAATTAAAACAGCCAATATATATTACCCATAAGAAGTCTGACCTAATCAAAAATTTGAATTTAATAAGTGCAAATCTTAAAAAATAGTTTGCATATAAATATTTGATAAAACTTTGAAATACAAGCATACCTTCTTCAATAGGCTCATATTTTTGAATGATCTCAGAAGCAATACTTTTATTAATGTCAAGTGTATACTGCTCTTGTGTCAAAAATTGGGCCAGATTCTTTTCAAAAAGAAATTTCCGGTTTTCAGAATACGTGTTGAAAATCTCAATAATTTCTTCTCTGTGTGCAATAATTCGATAAATTGTTCTAAATTCTTCTATGGTGATTCTTCCTTGCTTCAGCCTGTCATTATCCTACTAAAAAACAATGACTGGTGGGCTCACATTGTGAACATAAAAAATACACAAAATGAAGATGTTAGAGTATTTGTGTAACATATATACCAACTTATACTGGAAAGAAGTTACACTGGATTCTTATTTCAGATAAAATACATAAAACTGCATGAAATGGTGCCAAAGTTGGAGAAAGGTTAATGGATCATCACCACTTAAAACCCAGCGGCCAGAGCTGCCCAGTTTAAGTGAAGAAGTGTATCCTGCCCCTGGGGAGAGTTAGTTCTTTACCCGGAAAGACTTGCCCGAATTCAGGCGAAGCTGCTAGAGATTCTTCCAGACTTAGGACATCCCAGAACCATTTGGAATTACCTCAGACCTTCTCCTCACTGTGGTGATAACATATGCCATCCCATAGAGCTCACTATAGTCTGTTGTTTTGTCCCTGCCTAGTTGGTTTCCTCTATCAAAAGCTTTGTTTTGGGCACTTGGAAACTGAAATCTAGGACATGGGTCCATCATGAAGGGAAAACAGACCTGTGGTTTCAGATCTGCTCGGTCTGAATGGGAAAGGAAAGGTGATCCAGCAGGGGTGCAGGATTGCAGAGGGAAATGTTGACTCTGAGAGGTCATGGAACTTTCAGGGACATGTGTCCTACAGAGTCAGAAATATGAATCTAAATATCTGGAGGGGGATACAGGCTTGAGATGAACATGCTGGAGTTATTCCTGGGTGGATGTTTGTAAATAAATGGTCAGAAATAAGAAGACCCTCTCTGTAAAAAACAAAACAAAAACAACCCAATAGCCATAGTTGGAATGGAAAGAAGTATGGGAGAAGATGAGGATTCTAGGTTATCTTTCAATTACACATTTCATTTTTCTATTCTACTCTATCTCAGTAGCTTCTTGAAACCATCCAAACAGTATGTAACCCCATGTCATCAATAGGCATCCTGCACCATAAATGTCAGCATAAATCAGTCATTCAAGATCACTGTAAATACAGAAGCTGCAATAGGTGGTAATACTTTGAGGAAGTGGAATCTGCATAATCACTGAAGGAACTGGGAGAGGGACAAACAAGGTCAGTTTCGATGAGAAAGAGTAGCTTCACCTGGTTGTTCTGGAAAATTCACATTTGAACTTTATGAGACAAGAGACAGGAAAGTGGGCTGGGTCCAGTTATTTAAAGTAACAGAATCACTGTGAGGTTCTGAGTAGGAAAATGACTAGCATAGGAGAGGTTTAGTTGTGATTAGTTGTGCATTACCGATGGGAAGAGAAGGAGAACTGCAGGTAAGGGAAGAGAGAAGATGCCATCCAGGTGGGAGGTGATGAGTAGAAACTAAAGAACAGGTGTCAGTAAAATTATGAAGAGAGAAGTCAGAAGGATTCAACACATTAACATTTTAGATGCATGAGGGAGAGAAGTCAAGAAAGTCTGGAGTTGGGGAGAGTTAGAATAACTAGTAGAATTAGAGTATCACTTACAAATAAAAAACTGAGGTATAGGAAGTGCACCTTAGAAGGACATTTAATTTCCAAAGAGGCTATTTATATTTTAATTTTCTCAATACACTGAAAAGTACTTAAGCTTAAGTACAAAAAGTTCCTGTTAAAGGGCCACTGTATTGTGGTGAAAAGCTGACGATCTGTAGACAGTCTGAGCTGACATTATATTCCTAGCTCCAAAGCATGTGGGATTTTGAACTTCTAAATTAAACTATGAGCTTCATACTCTTCATCTGCAAAATGGGGATAGATAGCACTACTTATGTCACAGGTTGCTATGAGGATGGAGATATCAGTGTATTGTTAGGTCTTATCTATGTCTGTTTCCCTCACACCCTCCAGTCTAGTGTCTCATCTTTTGACAAATTTAACTATAAAACAACCCTAAGGTACAACAGAGGATAAACATGCTGGAAATGATCTCTTCACTTTTTTAGGAAAAGTTCACTGGTGGCTACCGGAGAGTTTGATCTGAGGAATCCAAGAAACAGTCTGAGCTGGGAATCAAGTAGGAAGAGCACCAGCTTAGTTCAAGGAGGAGCATTAATTTACACGTACAGAGCAGCTTGAAGAAGCAGGGGCTGGAATGGAGACCCATTGGGAATGAGACGGTGATAAGCTTGGGAAGAAGGTTGGAATCGGTGGTCGTCAAATAAGAAGTTGGGTCTCCAGAGCTCATTAAACAATAATAGCACCTTAAAATTACAAAATCTTAAAAATAATTCATATTATCAATAATCTCAGTAGACTATGAAGTTCAACTTACTGTTTTGAAATTCTGGATTTTGAGGTCCACATAAGTCAATGTTAAAGAATTAGTTTTGTTTTTTAATTTAGCTCCATTTTGCTCATAATTTGTCATAAGATCTTAAGGAAGTCAATAAAAATCAAAGTGTGCCTGTAATTCCCGAAACATTTTGTCATGTAAAATTGTATGAATTATAAAAACTTTTGTCTTACTGAATAGCAGCATACGATAAGATATACTTTATCCACTAAGCAATGAAAATTCTGCTTCTTTCAAGCAGGATATAAACTTGACCATCTGAAATGTCCTCTGGTAACTCGTTCTGTTTTGTTTTTCCCTAAAGATTGAAGTTGTTATCTGATACTAGAAAGAATTAGAGATATAAAGTTGAAAAAAATTCCACAAATACAAATAATTGCTACAATTGATCAAACCCAAAGGAAATGAAGGGTCAAAAATGAATCAAATTACCAAAAAAGAAAAACCACACACAAGAGGTGAGAATCGTATCGCTGAAAATGGGAAGTTCTAATTTTGATAGAAAGAGAAAAGGAAAAGGAAAGCAACAAAGGGTAAATAATAAGGAGAAGAAAGATGACAGAGCGTCAGCAGAAGGGAAGAAAGAAGAAAAGTGATAAGCAAGGAAGGTTCAAATCTGAGTACTGAGGCACGTAACAGCAGCCACAACTTGTAGGGTACCAATGTATTAATATCTCCCCTGTAGGAGGGAACTGAAGGTCAAAAATCTTATGTAAATTGTCCCCAGTCTCACAGGCATGGTAGACCAGGACCTGAACTAACTCCAAAACAATAAAGACAAGCAATGGGAGGAAAGAGAAAACAATACACCATTGCACGTATTGAGAGTATATGTGCAGAAATAAATTGTGTCAAATACAAGTCTGATCTCTTTAACTCTCTTAAATTTCTGTGTTTCTCCTTTGTCTTCAGGACAAAATCCAAACTGTTGTGTAGAATCCAAGACCCTTGAAGACATCACTGATGGTTTCTTCCCTCACCTTCTCCCTTGCACTTCACACTGCCTGTGCTCTGAATGAGTTGCAGTATAAACATCAAGCTGTCTCTTGCTATTGTAAAGGCTGTTTCTTCTGTCTGGAATGCCCTTCTTTTATTGTACTTCTTAACTTACGAATTTCTACTAATCCTTGAAAAAGCGTCCTTCTCTAGAAGTCATCCCTTATGTCCCTCTGTGTCTCTTCCTCAGCCCATGTTAGAGAGTCCTACTCAGGATTCTTATACGATTCTGTACCTTCTTCTCTCCTAGGGTTTATTACACTGGAATTAAAGCCTTTTTTTCTACTTCTCTTCTAGAAATGCCAAATTGTCTCAGACAGGAAGTCTGTCATCTGTTTCTTGTATCCTAAGTACTTATAAGAGTGTCTGACTGAGGTCTTCAGAACTTGGTCCAGCACCTAAACAATTTTATGATCCTGGTGAAATATGTTCATTTAATTGGATAAAGGAGCTAAAAATCTCCCTAAAGCTAGGGAGTGTAGGAAAACTATTTTTAAAAACATATTACAGAAAATATGCAAAATCTCAGGCCCCACTGCAGGGAATACTATAGCTTTTTAAAATGTTACATATTAATCATTTACAGTTTACAACATAAAATAAGAGTAATGAAGCCATCTTTCTCCTGTTTCCAAAAAGAAAAACCACGAAGCTCATTAAGTGGTTATTCTTTGCAAGCATTACAAAAAGAACTTTCCCAAACAACTCTTTCATTATTTATGTGTAATTTTAAAATATATCTTTTACCTTAAGACTATGAATCCCATGAAGGTAGATATTTTATACTTATTTTTATTCCCAGTACCTGGTACTGGACCTACCCTAAAGTAGGAGGCTAGTGATTATATGTTTAAATGAATGACTGAATACAGGAGGATAAAAGAACATATTAAAATAATTCTATTGTTAGTCATTCTGATAGTACACTTCAGAAAACAGAATTAAGCCTTTTCATTTTGTTACCATTCTCCATTGCTCAGTTAGTTAGTAAAAAGATGAAATGTTGCTTTAAAAATGACACCATGAGAAAGCTGATCTATCAAAACAAGAAATTTTAAAATAAAATGTAACATTTAAAATTATCTCTGAAATTACACTAAAAACCAAAGTATTCAGAATATATTCTAGGAAATCATATGACTTGCAACTTTCTTCCCAAACTCTGACATACTTGTTTAAACTACCTGGCAAACTTGGTTTTTTCTCTTTTTTCATTCTGTTTCCTTCTGCTTCTATTGCACAGATACAGCAGCCAGAGGCACCCAAGTCCCAGTCTTTCCTGAAGAAGGCCTATTTCCATACCTTGGAGACTGTTGCCAAGGCCAGGAGCTTGTGCACACAAGCTGTTTCCCAGAGGACACACCCCTTGATAGCCTGGCTCTGGCCGCCAGTGGGGCTTGTGTTCACGGGTTCAGCAGAACCCTGCCAAACAAAGAGAAAGTCCTTGGCTGGCAGTCCCTCTGGGGCTCTGCTCAGAGGGGATGGACTGATGCCCCCATCTTCCAGTCTTTTCCTGAAGGATGTCTATTTGCACACCTTACAAGCTGCTGCCTGAGGGTCCAGCTTCCAATCAGCCTGCATCTAGATGCTGCCTGATCCTCTGTTATGAGACACTGCCAGGTCCTGGTACACCCTCAATGACTGGGAGCCATTAAGAATGAAGTAGGCTGCTTGCACTATCACAGAGGTTGAGAGACAAACCAGAACCAAGGCACAGAAACCGACAGAGAGTAAAGGAAAATGAAGAAACAGAGGAATATGTTCCCAACAAAAGAACAAGATAAAACCCCAGAAACAGACCTTATTAAAACAGAAATAAGTGAATTACTTGATAAAGAGTTGAAGTAATGGTCATAAACAATATGGAAGTTCCTCAGAAAACTAAAAATAGAACTACCATATCATTCAACAAGTTCACTTCTTGGCACTCATTCAAAGAAAATGAAATCACTATCTTGAAAAGCTATCTGCACTGCCCCGTGTTCATTGCAGCATTATTTACAATAGTCAAGGCATGGAAACAACCTACATGGATAAAGAGAATATGAGATATATATGTGTGTGTGTGTATATATATCATATAAATATATATAATATTTTTCACCCATAAAAAAGGAGGGCTCCCCTGGTGGCGCAGTGGTTGAGAGTCCGCCTGCCGATGCAGGGGATATGGGTTCGTACCCCGGTCCGGGAAGATCCCACATACCACGGAGCGGCTGGGCCCGTGAGCCATGGCCGCTGAGCCTGCGCGTCCGGAGCCTGTACTCCACAACGGGAGAGGCCACAACAGTGAGAGGCCCGCGTACCGCAAAAAAAAAAAAAAAAAAAAAAAAAGGAAATTCTGTAATTTGTGATGTCATGCATGGACCTTGAGGGCATTAGGCTAAGTGAAATAAGTCAGATGGGCAAAGACAAATACTGTATGATCTTATGTACATATGGAATTAAAAAAAAAATGAACTCATAGCTAGAGAACAGATTAGTGGTTCTCTAGCTATGGTGAAGTGGATGAGAACAGCTAGGGCGTAGAAGAGGGGCAGGATGGATGAAGGTGGTCAAAAAGTACAAACTTCCAGGCATAAGATAAATCATTCTGGGATGTACTGTACAGTGTAGTAACTATAGATAATACTGCTATATCATATATTTGAAAGTTGCTAAGAAAGTACTCTTAAAGTCTCCCATCACAAGAAAAAAAAATCTGTACCTATGTGAAGAGATAAATTTCTACTAAACTTATCATGGTAATCACTTCATAATATTACATATATCAAATCATCATGCTGTTACACCTAAAGCTAATACAATACTATATGTCAATTATGTCTCAATAAAATTGGGGGTGGGGGCAGAGAAAGACTCATTAAGATTGCTCAGGAAGAGTTTGTTAAGTAAAAAGAAAGAAAATTAAGAACTCAACTTTAAGAGGAGAACAGAAGAGGAATGCTAGCAGGACAGATGGAGGAACGATATGAAATTTTAAAGAAAAACTTGGAGAGAGTTATGTCTTAGGAGTTAGAATAGAGAGAAGTTTAAGAAAAGAGCGATAAATAAAATGCATGGAGAAGCTAACCACTGAATTTAGCATTTTTGAAATAAAGAGGTTTTCAAAATAGGTGTGAAGGCAAAATTTATTGCAATGAAACACTGAAGAAGTTGCAGGAAGAAATGTAAAAGATTCTTTCAGTTTATCTGCTAAAAGAGAGACTGTAACATTTAGAAGAGGATATGGTGCAATTTATTTAATTAAGATTAAAAATAAACTTAGACTCTGGAGAACCAACTAAGGTAGGAAATCATAAACTGGAGGTGGAACAAAACACAAATGTAAGTGCCTGAATTGACCCAAGTTGCAGATTTGTAGGGCAGAGGCAGCAGAGAAATATCCTAGCTCATCTCTCTGCCTTCTAACTCCCAATCCATTCTATACTGCTGGCAGATTTATCCTAAAATATGCAATATTTCCCTGCTCAAAAAATGTCAATGGCTACCCACTGCCTACAAAACCAAGTCCAAATTCCACGGCCTACCAGTCAGGATTTTTATCATCTGGCCATAACTTGCGCTTGCAGCTATTTCTCACCACTCCCCTTGGAGCATCCTACACTCAAGTCATGGCTGCTTACCTGTGATTCTTCAACCATTTCTAGCAATGTGATCTACACATTGCTTTTCACTCCTCAAGGTCCAGCAAGAATGCCACCTCCACCATGGAATCTTTTATAAAAGCCCAAGTTAGAGTCTCTGTCTTCTCAGATTCCCTGTTAGCATTACCTAGGAAATTTATTATAATCTACTTCTAAAACAATAATTTCTGTATTTCTTTTCTCCTTAAAAGAGACATAGTTTATTTTTTACAATCCGCTGTTTCTAACAGAGTGCCATGCACATACTACAGATTTAATAATGGTTGCTAACTGCTTAGAGAATTTGAAAACTTAAGGTTAGTCCTATAATAATAAAAATTCTTGAAATTGAAGACGATACTATTTCATACTCAGCAAAAATCAAGAGTGTAATCTAAGACTAGCAATATGTATTGAAATGGCACATAATATTTCCTAAAAATAGCTGACATGCTACAAATTAAAGATAATAATAAAGCAATCAAAAAAAATTTTAGTAAAGGGATAAAAAAGAAACTTAGAGAACTGCTGCTCAAGCCATGACTCAATAATTAATTTTGTAAAAAGAAGTTTACAATATTTTGACAGTGTCATAAATTTACATGATCTTTATTCAAATTTTATAATAAAATTTCACCTTAGAAAATAAATTCATGTCAGAATTTATGTCAGCTTCTTAGGAAATCAATGAATGTACTGTAATTTTCTATATTTTTTTGAATGATCATCAAGTAGCTTCAACTAATATTTATCGAGTGCCTACTTTATGCCTAGCTTGGTACTAGGTACATTCACAAACGATATCTTATTTAATATTCAGAACCATCCTGCAAAATAACTATATTAGTATCCCCGTTCTGCAGGTTAAGACATTTGCTCAGAGATTTCTGGCTTGCCAAGTACAACTAGAATCTAATAGACTGAACAATCTCCACATCCATTGAGCTTGCTAATGACAACAGCTGAGCATTTTTTGTGTGTGTGGCCACCAAAAACAAAGATTCATCATGATTCATTTTATTTGCTCTGGCTAAAATGTGTACCCTGAAGTGTGGAAAGATTAGCAACAAAAGTTAAAGCAAAAGAGTCAGATGTTTAAACTTGGTCTTCACCTTTCCAGAAAATTCAGTTAGCCAATACATTTTCCCTGAGCATATTACTTAATCAACATTTTAATGCATACACAGCAACTTAGCCTAAGGCAAAAAAGTATTTTCTATTAGAGGGCCTAGGGGAATTATTTTAATAGAAGAGAATGGTTTATCATAATCATCAGCCTTGTTTATATGTAATTTATGCTTCTAAAGTATTTGAGTTCACTTTAAAGGGTTTTTTGAAGTATTCTAAGCAAACTCTGCCCCTCTAATTTCTATAATTAACATTGTTTTCATAGCTACTTTAAAAAGGTTTTACTAAACAAAATAGACCTTCAATCCTGCTATGTCCAAATAATCATAAATTTCAGTTAATGAGCTACTTATTTACTTGTTATAACTGTTTAGCATTCTACATGACGCTTTTCAATATGGCATGCTTTTACTCAAGTGGATTTCAAACAGCTATCTCTATCTTGCAGATAATTCAAAGCAACTTGATAATCACTAAATAAGATTTTCAATATTTCACATTTGATACAGATTTAGCATATTACTACCTCTATATTGTGCTGAATGTGAATTTCATTAAACCTGAAAGCAGATAGCTCTTTCTCCCTTCGGGCAATACCACCGAGGGAAAATTCTATGTATAAAGGTCTTTCACAGAAACTTGTGTTCTTCACTTGTGGTATTAGACATGAATTGATTAAAATTCTGATAGCTTATTGCAGCAAAAGCTACTTGGATTCATAGAAACAGCTCTGAATTCTTTGTCTTTTACTGCAGTCTCCTGAGAAGTACAGCTTTTCTTTTTCGAAGCTCCTCTTTGTGGTTCGTAAACATGAGGGCTAAATCTTATTGAGAAAAATGCTTGTAGGGTCTGCTGTGTGTTTCTGCTTATTTTCTAAGCAGAGGCACCAACCACCTTTCTTCAGGACTAGCTCTTCAAGGATGTTTTACGTAATGAAGAGGTTTTCCTCTCCAGAGGAAAACTGCAGGTTTGTTTACTGTCCAGGATAATAATGATAATGACAGCCTCCAGAGCAAAGATCAGACAGGCCTACAGCCCATAAAAAAAGCTCTGGCTTTCTAAACTTGAGGTTCCTCTCAGGTAATGCCACCCACCGCGCGCACATGTCACCTGAGCCTCCTCACATCACACTCTGGGAACGGGGCTAGGAGACATGGCACCAAAATGTCGATACGCTGGCAGGTGCTATTTTTGTGAGAGCCAAGCTGTCTTTTTTCTCTGAACTGGAAACCTGCGTCTGCCAACATCCCTAAAACTGTATCAGGCTAACTGAGTAGCTCGCAGGTAAGGTAACACAAGCTTCCCGGTTTGTGTTAGTTGGTAACAATTTCAACAAGATTGTGTTATCTGGCTACTCACTTTCAAGAACCAAAATCATATTCAGGATGCCTATCTTCCTAACTATCTGAGCTGGCCAGTCTAGTGTTCTCGCCTGACTCGCCAAGAAATCTGACATCTTCCTAGTGCAAAACTCAGCTATCTCTTGGTTTTTTCTTTTGTTTTTCATGAGCTTTCCCTTTGTCCTCTAGGGACAGACTTGATCCAGGTTCCCTTCCTACTAATTCTTCTTTAAACAAAGAGAATTTACGGCTTGTCTGCTTTGAGGTGAGAAAAATGCAATTTTTCTGAAGATTGCCCATTCCTTCTATAAATCACTAACATCCAATCCACTTACCATTTCATCATTTATATGATTTGATCTAATCAGATGACCAGTCCTAATCTGATGTGAACATTCCGGCATTCTCAGCAGATTGTTCTAAACTAATAACCTGGCATGATTTCAAATTTTATCAACAACTCATTTTACGTCTTACCTAAACTCTTTGTCTTGATTATAAATATATTTGGCATAATTAATTGCTTTAATTCTTAAGAGACTAATCTTTCATATGTATTTTCTTCAGAAAGCATCCAAGTAGTTATCGACATTTTCCAATATTGGATTAAGTCCTTCCTAGGGTGGGGTGTTCAGAGGGCGGATATTATCTCACCTTAAAAATATACTTCACGTGAATAGTATTGCACCGAATATCTAATTTTTCAAGTAATTTCAGAGTTTTTTCTAGGGTAATTTTTCCATATTTAAAGTCATCCCGAACCATGGACAAAAACCATGTACGAAAGGACACCAAAAAGAAGAAGTTAAGGAAATTCTCACAGAAAGTCATTAAGTACTTAAAATGACTAAAGAATATTTTACCTCTCTTCAGATCAACGTTTTTATTTTCAGAGGAGAGTCTATCACAGGCTTAAATGAGAAAACAATTTTATGATAAATAATATTTTTAAAAAACTAAGTAGGCACTACTCTGTGCTAAAGGTATGAAAGGGTATAACACAATAAAAATTACAGGAAAACAATAAAAATTAACATTTGAGAAATCAAGCTATTACTTGGGAAATACAGTCTATCTTCTGAAGACGTGAACTTGGGAGACAGCTAAACATCAACACTTGATCTCTCTCAGCATTAGTTTCCTCATCTGAAAAGTGGTCAAATTAATACTTCCAGAAAGTGGGGGCATTAAATGAGTTCAAACCATGTCTGATATGATTATTACCACTACATTAGCCAAATGTCAGGCTACACGCATGCCCCAAAAAAGCAACATTTTAAGGACCATAGAAAAGAGTAAAAAAAAATGTCATGGTGTCTATTTAGTATGAAAGAGAAGACAAAAATAATCAAGCTTGCTTATTATCTACAGAGAAACTATAAAAATTAGGACACTTCAAATTGAAAAACTAAGGTTAAGAAGAATTAACATGACTGTCTATAAAATCGTGAAAGGTACTGGTAAACATTGTTCAACAACACACTCAATTTCAGATTGTTAGAACTAATTGGAAACCCTTCAAACTAATGGCAATGACTTAATACGGCAAAGCTCATGTTATTATAAGAAAAAGATACAGGAAGCTAGGGAAACTCAGAAAAGCTCAGGGCAGAAAGGGAAGGAAGCAGTTTTTGCTTAAATGAGAGAAACTTAAGTTCAGGACTCTTCAAAAAGAATGAGAAAAGAATCAAGGAAAGGGGATAAATCAAAAGAGGAAAGAGGAACAGAAAGCACTCTGAGTGGATATTTGTTCTCCATATTTTCATGACCTGTAGTTCCGTTTCTCCTCGCTTAGAAGTTTCTCCCCATTATGAGTTGCCACAAGTTCCAAATATAATTAACTCTGCCCCTTTGCAGGAGAGGGATTTCTTGAAACTCATCCACTGATGCCACTGCCCCTTTTCTAGAAAGAAAGCAGAAAACACAGTGGTTTGTTGCCTTTGTTCTTTGGAGTTAGCTCAACGCTTAAATCCCACAGAAATCATATGTAACATGTGGTCTCTTCACTTCACTGCCCTTAAAACTTTCTGGTTTCTTGCTTACGTTATGACCATTTCCAAACCCACAATGTTTATAAATGAGGCATCTCTTGCTGTCTGGCATTTTCCCATGAACTGCCATCGTACCTCATTTTATTTTTACTGTTTTGTTTAAACCCCTCAAACCTTTCAGCATAGCGTGCTTCCACTGGGTTGGGGACAGTTATTCTGAGGGCCTGATTATACATCAATGCCATCGTGGTCCCCAAAAGGTGCAAAGGGTTGCCAGACACTCTCTAGAAACTCTGGGCTGCTTCTCTAGATCCCTGACAACATATAATGCACACAGAGACACACCACTTTTGAAGAAGGCTGTTCTGGAGGCTAAGTTCTTAAAATCTTCAAAATTCTTATAGCTGGTTGGCTGCGCACCATGCTGTCAGGTGACTATCATGTTTTTCTTCTGGTCTGAACACCTAATGTGATATCACTGAAAGCTCCATACCTCATAGAGAAAGCTTCTTTATGACTTCATCAGGAGACTCAGAGCTTGCCAGACAACCTGTTTCTTCATGGTCAGACATGGTAATCTTAAGCTGAATGTGTAACACCTTGATGGGAAGGTTGTCCCATGGAATGTTTTCTCATCTTTGAACACTCTTTATTTCAGAAGCTCTGCTTCTGCTACAACCAAACATGTCACTTAGCGATCTGAGTAAGAAAGAGAAAGAAAAAGTAATTCTCAGACTGTTAATGCAGGCTCCTCCAGGGGAATTTGTAAATGTCTTTGATGATCTCTGTCTGCTTATCCGTGATGAAAAACTCATGCACCATCTAGGTGAGTGTGCAGGCCACCAACACTGCCAAAAATATTATGTCCCACTCTCCATCAATGGGAATACGGTCCTCCTGTCTCACCACAACGTAGTGGGTAACTACCGATTTTTTGACCACCAGAGCAAACTTTCTTTCAAATTCGACCTGCTTCAAAACCAGTTAAAAGACATCCAAAGTCACGGCATCATTCTGAATGAGACGGAGTACCTGAGGACTGTTGTTCTGTGCGCCTTAAAGCTGTATGTGAATGACCACTATCCAACGGGGAACTGCAATGTGCTGAGAAAAACGGTGAAAAATAAAGAGTTCTTGATCGCTTGCATTGAAGATCACAGCTACGAAACAGGAGATTACTGGAATGGCCTTTGGAAATCGAAATGGATTTTCCAAGTCAATCCATTTCTAACCCAGGTAACAGGGAGAATTTTTGTGCAAGCTCACTTCTTCAGATGTGTCAATCTTCATGTCGAAATCTCCAAGGACCTGAAAGAAAGCTTGGAAGTAGTTAACCCAGCTCAACTGGCTCTAAATTTCGCAAGGCTTGTGGAAGAGCAAGAGAATAAATTTCAAGCTGCAGTCTTAGAAGAATTACAGGAGTTATCAAACGAAGCCCTAAGAAGAATTCTACGAAGAGATCTTCCAGTGACCCGCACTCATATGGACTGGCAGAGGATACTCTCTGACTTGAATCTGGTGATGTATCCTAAATTAGGATACGTCGTTTATTCAAGAAGTGTGTTAGGCAACTGGATTAAATAAAGGATTTTTGCTCATGGTAACTGTCTTGACCTGATTACTTTGTTTCAGGGGGGCGGGGAGGGTGGCAGAGGTTATTTGCCTAAAGTTGAGAAGCCACTAGACATGCCTGTCACTTTGCAGATGCAAGTTTTGGGGGGTTTTTTTGTTTGTTTCTTTTCAGGGGGGGATGATTGGTCACATCACACAGCTTGTGGGAACTTGGTTCACCGACCAGGGATTGAACCTGAGCCTTTGGCAGTGAAAGCGCAGAGTCCTAACCACTGGACCTCCAGGGAATTCCAGATGCAAGTTTAAATTAGGGACAAGTCTACCAAATCATTTTATTCAAGGAATATTTACCAGTAAGTCAAGAAAATGATGATGGATGTATTTAATGGTAGGGACCACCATAAAGCCAGAAACACTTTTAGAACCTAAAATGGTTTTATAGAATGTGGCACCCCAGAAGTATTAATAGAGGTGGCCAGGCTTAAGGCTGTGTATGTGTGTGTGCTTGTGTGTGTGTACAGGAATGACTTTTGACTTTCTTTGTAACTGGAGAAGGTATGTAAATGCTCAGTTCAGTCCTACACCAACCCTGAGCGGGTAGATTTCAATAAGTAACATTAAGGTTGGATGTTCCATGAAACCAACAGATATTAAAAATCTAGCTCATATGAAGGACTATTGGATCCATAGCCATCCCCCCCAAACACACAATAATCTGGAATTACTCCAGTCCCCAGGCTTTTCTGATACCTAACATGGTCTTCGAAGAATCAACTGGAAAAGCTTGACTCCCAAGCTTATATAGTCCAGCTCTTGTGAAGTCATCACTACAAGCATATATAAGTGCTTATTTCATGCTGGACCTTGTGCTAGATGATTTACATACAATTTCTCATCATTAGGCTGCTACTAGTAGTAACCCCATTTTACATGAGAAGAATCTAAGACCTGAGTTGGTTAATTCACACAGGCACATAGTAGGTGGTGGGTGTGACTACCTCTAACACTCTTAACCTCTAGGGTATTGCAGCTCTCTGTGGAGGCCTGCTTCCTTGAGACTTGTGAACTCTACCCTGCAATGACTTAAATGCCCTAGGCAAGCATTTCACCCAAAGGATACCCCCAAAGGAACTGGAACAGGTGGGCTGCTGTTTTCTAGCCAAGATGTCCCCTATCACTAGTCCCAGCAATGTTACTGACCACTTGTGTCTACTCTCAAAGAAATCCAAATCTAAACCTCTCTAATAAGATTGCAGTCGAGCAGCAGATGGGCCCCAGCCGCCAAGTCCAACTTATCAGGGAAGCAAAGTGCTTTATAGTTTGGATCCATGCAATTGAAAAAAGGTCTAATTTTACTTAATAAACATTGGAGCAAGTGTTTATTAAGGATCCTAGGCAAAAATGTCTAAATCTCAAACTTCTTTTCCTCAACTTGTAGATCTTAGAGAATCTCAGGAGGATTACCTAAGGTGTATCATTAAAACTATAACTTTCCAGTACCCATCCTCAGATTCTGATTTAATAGGTCAGAAAAATCTACATTTTAAACAATTATTGGTGATGATTCCAATGAAAGGGACTCTAGGACCACATTTTAAGTATATTGTTCTAATCTTAAACTAACACACCTTTATTTCTATTAATTGAAATCATTTCCTATTGTCCATTAAAGGCCATTTCTACTACTTCACTGGGTTCACCATGCACAGACCAAGGACAGGCCTTCATCTGCCATGTTAAAAAATTAAGAAAAATCTTTCTAAAGAAAAACAGCAAGGAAAATTGCTCTCATTGCCCTAAAATATACCCATCTGACAAATTATTTTGCAAAAATTTGAATTCATATTATGGTTATATATGTGTTGATTTTCCAGATCATTCCACAGTAAGGCTTAATGTTTTATGGAACAATCACAGAAGCATTTAACACCCACTTTAACACAGGGTTTTAAAAATAATATTTATTGGTATTTCTGGATATAAAAGTTACATGTGCAAATCATAGAAAATGCTTAAAGTATAAAGCATGTTGGCCAATTTCCTTCCACCCAATTTTATGGAATTGTTTTAAATACTAAGGATATACAGTATATAAAAATTTGTATCCTGTTCTTTTTGTATAACCTCCTATATCATAAATATTGTCCCATGTCATTAAAACCCCTTGAGCACATAATTTTAATTATTTACATGATATTCATACACAATAACAAGACAACCATTTCTCTATTCATGCATAATTTAAAATTTTAGCATTTTATTTTTGTTATTAATTAGGCTATAGTATCTCTGTGCATAAAGCTTTGCCCACATTATACATTATTTCCCTTAAGATAAATTCCCTATAATCACATGTTGAAAACAGATGAACATATTGATGCTCTTAATACATATTGCCAAATTGCTTTCCAGAAAGATTTAACAATTTATAATCCAGTTGGTAGCATAAAAGTATTTAGCTCACCACAGTAATCTTGACAATATTGAATATCAAATTTTTTCTTTGATAGGCAACAAACCTTAAAACAAAACGAGTAAAAAAGGTATTTCACTAACTTATGCTACCCTATACCTAAAAGCATTCCCACAACAATATTATTTGGTAGTTACTTTCTTTATATGGAGGCTGGCATAGCCAGGAAAATCTACAGTTACTACCTTTTCTCGGAACCTTTATCTCTCTCACACACACACACACACACACACACACTCTTACATTTAAACCTGCACTATGTGCCCAGGCATATACACACATACACACAAAATCCTTGAGATTCTGAAGACTCAGTGTGATATTTTTTTAATATTCCAGTATTCTCTCCCCCAATCCTATTTCCAGCTGGAATGTTAGCTCCATCAGAATCCAGACCTCGTCTATCCCAAGTATCTAGTCCATTACTGTCTGTCATATGGTAGGTACTCAGTGAATTAATGAGCAAATGAACAAGTAAATCATGATACTAGGTACATAAAGCATGGCAGGCTTAACTAGCCTTAAGACTTTGTAGACCATAACTACTTGCTGCCTCTTTAGGAACGATGTATTCCTCTGCCGATTCCCAAGGCTGAGGTTGGGACTCTTCATTACAAGGCAGTTGATTGCATTCTGAAGCTGCTATTGGCTGCCTCCTGCTCTGATGAAAACCTTTGCTCTTTTCCCACTCCAAATGGAGAGAGATGTTTCCTCCAACAAGTTGAAGAAAATCAAGTTCTCCAAAAGTCATGTACAGTATTTTGGGTCAATTTTACATGATCCTCTGTCAAAGATTTTTTGCCCTTCCCTTTGGGGTGCTAGTCCAGAGCGTTAGTCAAATGACCATCTCATGTTCTGCTCAGAGATCCGTGGAGGGGTGTACACCCTGCAACGTCCCCCTATGTCAGGGTGAGTCCCGGCTGTTCTGGGACGTGCCTTAGCCTCAGGCGTGCCTTGAAGCTAAAACAGGCTTCAATCTTCCTTCTTTGTTGGGACCTTCACCACAGTGTACAAGACCCAACTACACCCTTTGTTATCTGAAAACTGGGTTAGCCTCTTGGTGGGTATCAAGCCAATAGACACAACCAAGCCAAAGATCTGGATAAGGAAGGATTTATTATTACTTTCAGCAGTTAAGGAGAACACCAGGGATCCTTCCCAAAGCAGTGTCTCCCTGGACAGCAAAATTGGGAAGTTTTAAGCTAATGGTACATGCATATTCATGAAGGGGCTTGAGCAGAGGAGAATTCAGCATAGAATTGGGGCAGAGGTGCACTGAGTCCAAGCTTTAGTTGACTGAAGTAATGCCAGGAGGATCAGAAAAGGTCAACCTCATCATCCCTTAGATTCCAGTTGATCTGATGGTTGAGGGGGGATTTAAATTCTGCAAACAGCTCAAGACTGTGCTTTAGGCTAGTCTTTACCATTGAAAGAGAACTGGGTGTCTAATAAGTTATCTTTGCGATTGTTACTTCTCTTGTCTGATAACAATCGCTTGTTTCTGCATTCTTTTGTTCCCTTAAGATCATGAATTGCTGAGACAAGGGCAAGCATGTGGCCAGGCTTAGATCATGAAATGCCTTAGGCAAAATATGACTTCTCTTATGTCAAGAAAGCTACACCTGGTTTTCTTTCCCCGGGGACCCCCTACCCTGTCTGCTTACAAAACCTATCTATCTCAACTCCACATCAGTCACTGATCTCTCATTCCTGATGAGCAATCAATTTATTCTTTTCTATTGACTCCCGTGGCCTTCTTCATGATATGCTTTCAAATTTTTCTGCTCTACTCAAGCTCTACTTCATCATTCTTTCACTTAGTAAATGACTTTGTTCTTTACTAAGAAGACACATGCTTTCAAAAAGAGCTCCTACAGCTTCTTTTCTCTGCACTTAAAAACATATTTATTGTCTTCTCCCTCCAAATAGTCACCAAAGCAGTGTATGTTCTTTCCGAGACTAATTCTTCTTCCTGTGCACCTGACTAAATCCTTGATCTTCTGTCATCCAGGCTCTTGATTCATCAGCTATTTTTTATGCTTGACCCCTCACTTTCGTTATCCCCTCTTGGTTCCTCTCCTCTATAAGCAAACATACTCAGTTCCAATTATCCTAAAAAAATCTTCCCTACGAATTTCTCAGGTCCTTTCACCATGAAAGTTTTCAAAAGATTATCCTATTCTTAATTTTTTTCTGCTTCCTTACCACTTAATATTTTCTTAAAGGAATGGATTTAATTAAGAGCCTTCTATGTTTTAGGCATTCTACCAAGCAATTTCACCTGCCTCATTGAATCCTTATAAGAATCATACAACTGGGAATTATTTTTTACAGCTTAGGAAACTAAGAGTATTCCTAAGTAATTTTGCCAAATTGATACAGCTAGCAAGTGACAGAACTAGGATTCCAATTCAGGTCTGTCACACTTCAGAACTCCTGCCCTTTATACCACATCATGCTGCCTTTACTCTGCACCTTGTGCCTTCCAGTCCAACAGTATATTGAAAACCCATTCTCGAAAGTTTTCAATATCATCATTGTTCATTTCAATGACCTTCCGTCAGTTAGGATCATGAGAACTTGACTATTTCTTTATCCTGAAAAACTTTTCTTTCCTCAGTTGTAACTGCATCTTAGTATCCTCCTTCTCTGATTCTTTTCATTTTTCCTCCTCCACTGTACCCCACGCTCAAACATAGGCATCCTCCAAACCTAAGTTCTCTGTCCTCTTCTTTTTACATGATCACCCTCATTCACCAAGGTTTTCAGCAACCACCCTATTCTTCACAATATTCATCACAATATTCCGGTACAACAGTACTGGATACTCACTAGCCATACCTATGACTAAGTAGCTCTTCAAAACAGTATTTTTTTTATAGCATGTGCATCTTTTTCTCTTCCCTCTTAGCTACCAAACTTGCTAATTATTTTTCTATTTTTACGTTATTATTGAACTTGTCACTAAGCACTATATTCTAAGATACAACCTTGACCACACTCTGCCAGAGCAGCTTTGCATAAACACATCTCCTGGTTTGACCTGACCTCCAAGGATGTCCTGTCTTGACACTGCTCCCCCTTGATCCACACTCCCTCCCACCATCCCTCCAACCCTGACCACCCATGTTCTATAAATGAAGAAAAGACATCTACTAAATAATCATACAGATGACTCCAATCAACTTGACTTTGTGCTTCATTTCTACATTCCAATATTACCTACAAGTTTTACCTTACAGTGTCAAAATCAACATTTTCAGAACTAACTTTTTATTCTTTCCTACCTCTCTCTCCTTCAAGAAAATTACTTTCTTTTTTTTTTTTTTTCCTGCTCTTACAAGCACTATCTTACCATTAATTCAAGGTCAAAACTTCGGGCATCTTTAACTTCTTTCCTATTTCCTAAAATCCAATTAGTCATTGCATCTTTTTATTTCTGTTCCTGCATTTTTCTTATTTATTCCCTTTGTCACCTTATCATTAATTCTTGTCACTTCTCATGTATCAAGTTTTCTAACTGACCTGCCTTTATTTTCTTTCTTAAATCTCCAATCTATTCTCTGAAGTTCTACCAAATTAATTTTCATAAACCTTAACTGATTATTCATTGATGTTACACACAATCTTGATCAAATACTTTTAAACAATACCTATTGACTAGGAGATCCATTTCAAATTCCCTGGCTTAGCATTCCAAGGTCCCCCATGACCTGAGTGCCCCTATACCTTCCATGGATCTAACATGGCTAAACAGGACTTTAGGCCTGGACTTAACCACCTTTTCCAAAAAGCCAAGAGAAGCTTCACCAAAAGTGCTCTCTACATTTCCTATATGTAAACACATTCTAGCTCTAATTTTGCCTTGAAACTTTTCCATCCTAATTTGAATATTAGACGTGTGTGTTTGTCCTCTTACTCTTAATATACTAAGGAAGGGATTTTTTGTTTCATTCATACACCGTGTAATGGAAATCTATGAAATTTTGAGTTAGAATATCTAAGTTCAAGTCCTGATTCTACCAATTACTACTTTTGTGACATAAGGCAAGGATAAAATATATAACTTCTTTGATACCCAATTGTTCCATTTGTTAAATAGGGGTTAAATGCGTGATGTTTTACATACAATGTGTGAGCAATAAATCGTTCACGAATAAATAAATGTTGAAGAGAGGAGAGCTTCCGTAAGTCTCTCAGGTTGGCCAGAGCTTCACAAGCAACATTTCCTAAAGATAAGAGAGAGTATCTGAAGCATCATTCCTCAATCCAACCAAAGCTCTCTATCTTTCAGGAATTCTAATTTACAAATATCTCTGATTTGGAAATACTGTTTTGCATTTTAAAGATCTTTCATAGTGTCTGGCATACGCTAAGAATATAATTCCTATAATGCCAGGAGAATATAATTTTCCTGGCAATACATTCTTGAGATCTTATTATATGTCACATGAAGATAGATCCCTTTAGGAGCCTCCAGGGACAAGATTTATTTTCAGATTTAATCAGTCAATGTCCCAACAGGAAACAGATGACAAATACAGATATGATAGTTCAAAGAGAGTATAATGAAGGGATTATCCACAAAGATGTGGGAACACAAGGGACAGTGAAATAACATGAGAGCAGTTTACATCTTTAGGTCAAGGTTAGGGAGCAGTCACTAGAACCTGGAAGGAGGAGTCAATATAATGGGTCACCAGAAGAAGGGCTATACCCTTCTGTGGAGGAACGTTCCAGCCCAAGGAAACCCCCCAGGAAGAGAGTCAAGGGCATAAATATTCTTCTCCTGCTTCTGGCTTCTGTCAGAGCCCTCCACTGGCAAACCCAATCAAAAATGAGAGGGCAAGGGAGTCCATTAATAGTCTATGCACATCTGCCTCCCAAGGCCAATAGTAGGGGGGTGAAGGGAAGAGAACAGATCTGGAGGGGCAAATGGAAGATACGGATACATGTTCATTCATCTGAAGGCGATTTCTGATACCAGGCAGGACTTTTGTTTTAGTATGATGAGCATCTGGCATTTACTCAGTATATGCTTTTGTTCACTTAGATAAGTCATTATTTTAAATAAATAAATATATTTTGTAGAGCTACATAAAAAATGTGTTTGGAAGGATTTCAAGTAATTTTTCTATGTATTTCAGTCCATTTTAACTCCCTTGAAAAAGGACAACCTCTTCTAGGTTATAAATGCAACAGGTTTCCTGAATTAATTTTATTACATAAATATAATTCTTATCATACTGTTCTTATCTTCCTAGTCACTTTTTATTCTTATTTCAGAATATGTAAAGTGCCCTCACTTTGCAAGCACCATGTTCATGCTCCAAATTCATATGAATAAAAAAGAATTTATGGTGTGAATAGGATTTACTAATTTGACAGATCCAATTTTTTTATTCCCTAGGAACGTGATCTGTGACCCTAACAACATGCAAATGCAGCCCTCTGTTCAGAGGGAGTCATGGCATGAGAGAGTGAAGTAAGGGGAAAATTCCATAAACATTATATTCTTTAGTAGAGATACCTGAACAGTATCCCAATGTTTCCTAATGAGTATTTCCTATGTTCACATCAGTACTTCTTTTTATACATCATTCTTGGATAAACAATCTTCAACAAAGCTCAAATTCTTCTGGATATATTAGAAAATAACAATAATGGAAAATCAGGACTCTTTTGCCAAACTATTATTATAGCATAGCACATGCCTAAAGTTCCAGAAGGGTCCGTAGCGTTTGTTTGGAATTAAATTCACCATGTCTAGTACTGAAACTCATAGGTCAAACTGATCTCTTCAGAATTTCTAGAAATTCTTGCAGTGCACCATAATTTCTAATGGCAAGACCTCACAATATAGAAGAAGATATGATGACAGTGGCTCTTTATAGTTACATGGTACCATTCAATACATTTTGTTGGGACCACCATTGACTCTCAGCACACATCTATTCACAGGGAATTTGACTGGAAATTTTGAGCTAAGTTGCATTAACTTAGCTTGGCCTAGGATGTACTTCTAACCACTTGCCAACATCCATAGTCACACTATTCATTTCACCCAAGAACACCGTGTATCAAACCCTTCCGGACTTTGTAGAATAATCTGACCTGGCCTAGCCCATCCATATATGTGTCTCAACTTCCTCCCTTCCAAGGGACTGCGGTCCCAAGATCCTCCCTTATGTTACTGCAAATTTATTTAACTCTCTTCCAAAACTCTTTTGCAAAATATTTTCATGGACCTATTACTAACTCTGCTTCCTTTTTATCTTCCCATCACTCAGTTCCTTCTTTTAAATTAATCTTCAAAAAATAGTTCTTTATAGATGTAGCCTCAAGGATCCTGTCTTACTGACTTTGGTGATCCCATTACAGAGTCTGAAACATAATGAGTGTTTAGTAGATATTTGCTGAATATGTAGATGATGGTTAAACGAATGAATACATTGAAGAAAGAAAATAAACTCTATTAATCTTTCTTTTAAATAGATACTTTTTCCACTAGATATTTTAATTTTCAAGGCATCAAGAGGTGAATGTCAATCTAAAAATGCAGGGACAAAGGATGTGCCTGGGATTTCATGGGCAAAGAAGTTCGAATATGCTGTGTATGCTCCACTTGGAGAGTCTCGATGTACATTAAAGGCTCAGAGATAGTCGGCCACTAAAAAAATTATTTAGTTGAGTATTTTCTGGAACCATTTTTGATTCCTCCGTTTTCCCCTCACCATCCATATCTAACCTATCTGCAAGGTCTATGAGTTTGACCTCTAAAAGAATATGTCTACTTCCCTCCACCATGGCTGCTACTACTGTAGCCCATGGCGCCATCCTGTCTCGCAGGAGTCCTGCAATATCTTCCTAATTGACATCTCTGCTTCCACTCTTGGACTCATAACCATTCCAACAAAGTAGCCAAATGAGCTTTTAAAAACATAAATTGATTCCCTGCTTATCCCTAAAGCATACCAATGGGTTTAATGTTCTTAAAGTCCAATCTTCATATATTTGTCCAAAAGGCCTTATGACCTCTAGCCTGAGCCGCACTCTCAAACCTTATCAACCACCACACTCCTCCTTGCCCATCACTCTTTTGTTCACTAGGCTTCCTTCTCTACCTTTTCCTTGCCAAGCCCTTTCCTACATGAAGGACTGGTTCTTGACATTTCCTCTGCTTAAAAACATGTCCTTCAGCTCTTCTTGTCATTAGCTTTTCTTCATCCTTCAAGCCTCAGCTCAAATATCATCTTTCTGAAACCCTTCTCGAGAATTGGCCCTTCCCAGTTGTCCCACATCACCAGCTCTATTTCCTTCATAGTAACCATCACAATTTGAATTTCTAAGATTCTGATTTCCTACACTAGAATACCAACCCTTGTTTATATTATTTACCAGAACTTCGTTAGCAACTAAATAATACCTGACACATGGTAGGGAATAAATATTTGCTGAAAAAATATGTTTATTCAGGGGGTCCTCTTTCAAGTAAAACTTACTAACATTCCACCGAACACAGAAAGTCTAGTGTAGGCTAAAAAGTAACCATTTTACATAAGAGGTCCATACATATCTTCAGGGAGTTAAGAATTTCTATTCGTATATAATGGGCTTTAGAATTCTGACATAAAAATATGACACATGCTGTTATAAAGCAGAAACTAACACACCATTGTAAAGCAATTATACCCCAATAAAGATGTTAAAAAATAAATAAGTAAATAAATAAAATAAAATTCTATCACTATTAAAAAAATATATGACACATGTGCTCAAAAATCTGTTACAGAGTAATGTCAAGGCTATTAGGTAATGGCTATTTATCTACAGTGTTAAAATATTTTCGTTAGTCATATGCTCTACAAAGAACTCTCCCTTACACTGGGTGTTTCCTTACAACTGATTCCATTCTTGTCTTGAAAAATTCATGTTAAAGGCTTCTGCTGGTAAGCCCTTATAAGTTTGGAAATAATTTGAAGAGTTCAATAATATTTTTTACTTTGTTTTTGGTTTTTGGCTAAGAGACTGTTACCATCATACGGCTTTATTTCTTCCTTTATAGATTGGGAAACTGAAATGAGGCCCTGAGAATTTGAGCGCCTTTTTCAAAATCATGCAGCATTAATTAACACTATAGTCCTGGTCCAGGTTATTTTCACATTTTGTTCTATTTTCCCTATTATTCCTAAGTCCATAAGACAGAAATTAGAAGGAGTATATATGAGGAGCTGGATCCAAAGGATGAGCTTGAGCAACACCTAATTTCAGAGAGGATCCTTGGAAAGACCCACTTCCATTTCTATCACAGTGGAGCAGATGATCAGCTGTTCATTATGCAGAAGTGGGATCAGACGCAAATTTTATTTTCCTTTTACCTGCTGATAATTGAAGGAACTTGTCCTAACAAAGAAAGTCTTAACAGCTCCATTCCTATTTATATTGCCAAGTTGCCTACAAGTGGATAGGATCAAAAAAAAAAAAGAAGAAGAAACAACTGTACAACTTCTTAATAAATCAACTTAACATTAATGCTCATAATTTTAACAGATCTGTAAAAATTATCTTCACGTGGTTGATGAATGGTAAAATTACACAGGTCTTGAGTGGGAAGCTATAAAGAAGAGAAGTAAATCTTATCCTTCTCTGCTAATACACTCAGTTTGACAGAAGAAGCTGCTTAAGTCAGCCAGAAGACAGCAATCCTAATTAAAAAATGGGCAAAGTATAAAAACAGGCAATCTACAGTACAGGAAATCCAAAACAAATATGAAGAAAAACATGCAACAATCAAAGAAATGTAAATTAAAACCACCATTAGTTTTATGTTACAGCTATTAAAAAAAGGCAAAAAATTAGAAGTTGGTTTAAGTAAATTCTGGTAAAGATGTGTATGTGTACAAGTGTGCAAGTCCATATGTGCATGTACATGTGTGTATATGCCTGTGTGTGTGTGTGTGTGTGTAGGAACTCTCCTACATTATTGCTGGTGGGAGATTAAACAAAAGCTGCTGTTCTCAAGAGCAGTCTGGACCATTTAGTCAAATTAGACGTATGCATACCATATGTCTTAGCAATTCCATTCCTAGGTGTATTTCCTTCCAAATTTCTCACACTTGTCTGGAAGGAAGCATGTACAAGGATGTTCACTGTGGTGTTGTTTGTCTCGGCAGGAAGCTAATCTCAATTTAGAAGTCCACCACTGACGGATTAAAAGTTAATTGTGGTAAATGCACACCAAGGAGTACCATGAATGGCTGGAAGTACGGAGCAAATGTACACAGAACAATATGGGTGGATGGTAAAAGCAAACTGCTGGATAACACAGAGTAAGATACAAAGTGATTTGTATAACAAATGCAGAAATTAAACAGAGGCTCCAAATAATACACACTTTTCAAGAACACATTTTTTTAAAACACACATTATATGTATTAGAATGATTTCCTGTGCAGGAAACAAATTAAAAAGTAATAATAAACAAACCACAAATAAACAACTACAAGCACAAAAAGAGGCAAGTAAAGAGAAAATAAACAGAAGTAAAAAGAATTGTACTTATTTAGAAGCAGCATGAACTTAAAGCCCCCAAAGATGAACTGAAATACCTCCCGCCAAATTTCCCTCACCGCCTCTCACTCCTCAGGGATTAGAAGGCACTACACTTTGTCTCCAGCACACATAACTGTGAAAAGTCTGCAGTAGTAAGACTGAGGCCAAGGACAGGGGAAGGCTGTGCCCTGAACAAAGTCAGAAATGCCATTCATGTGTCTGAGGTTGAATTCCTCAAGATAAGTATGAACCAGGGTTGGAAAAGAAAGTCCATCTCTGTTTTTGTCTAGGGGATGATAGGAAAAGGTGAGTTTGGCTCCATAGACTGCCATGGGTACCATTGTTTAGGAAAGATCAAAAGAGGCCAGGACTTGTAAGAGATATAGGGTTCTAACAAGAAAATTAGAAAGTCAGGGTACTTCTTGCCAGGTCAAAAGATTATAAAAGTCTGATCATAAAGATAGAGCACAGCTTTACTGTGACTGGCACAAAACTGTAACAGTTTTCTGCGTAATGAAAGTGCTTTGTCGAGGACATAAATTACCTGCTTCTCCAGTTTCCCTCATTCTGATCCTCAATTTTATTCACCTCTATCTTGTTGCCTCATGTAGCTTTCTGACGGTGAAGAAAATTAGCAGAAAGAAGTGGCTGAACTATTCATTTAAAATTTTTTACTTATTAGAGTTCAATGAATATGTTAGAAAAAGCAAAACCACAAATATAAAATCCATTTATCTTTAAGCAGAGTGCTGCATTCGAAGGAATTTAGCTGTAAAATTATTAGTGATATTTTTCTGGGAAATGACATTATAACAGAAAAAGAGGTGACGCTTTTCAAATAGGTATTGGAGACACTTTGATGCTCTCCCCACGCAACCACACGTATTCTTTGGATGCCCTGGAGTTTCTGGCACAAAGAACAGACAGCACAAGACTTGATATTAGACACAGGCAATTTACATCTACCCCAAGATACATGATTCGGGGGAATACAGTGCATTTTTACAGTTAACACGGTAGCAATTGAAAATATTATGGGCAACCCTAGAGCCAAACTCAAAATATGTACAATAACTTTTTAATTGTATTATTAAAATATGGCTCTTATGCACTGAAGCCAAAAGGTGTTTGGAATGGCTATGATGAGAAGATACCTCATGGAGTCAGTAGAATGCAAGAAACTCCCTTGCAATCCCTCTGTCATCGCCATCTCTCTAAATCCCGAGTTAGAAATCTGTGCATGCTATCCATCAAATAAAACTATGCCCCTCCTCTGCATTCCCACCCTATTAGCTTTCTCCTGGGAAAGTGACCGTGGAGAAGCTTCTGCTGATGCCAACAGTAAACTCCTTCCAAAGGTGTACAGAACATGAGAATATCTAAATCACACTGAATTCATCTGCCATTGGTGAAACAAAGTATAAGCCATACCTATAGACTATGGGTCATTGTCCTGAAAACACGCCTGTCCCAGAACTCTTGAATTTGAAAGGCAATATGGTCCCTGCTCTCCAGGAGCTCAAAATCTTGATGGTGCAGTGCTAGAGAAACAGAGAAATAACTGTATGTCAAATAATAAGCATCCTTATAAAGAGTGATAGTTACTATTATTTAATGATGAAATCTTGGCTTTCCTACCATTTGGAGATAATAATTTTAACAGAGAAAGTTATTGAGAAATTAGTATCTCTCCCTTTGCTCCGATAGACCCCAAAAATAAAAAGCAGAGTTTTTTTATTTTTATTCTGTGGGAAGCAGAGTTTTGAATTCTGGAATCCTTTGTCCTAGAATTAACAGGTTGTTTTGTTTTGTTTTATTTTTTTTTCTGATTCGGATCCAGTGGAAGCGAATTAAGTTGGCTTATTCCCAAGTGACAGGAGATGGTGAATTTTGTGCTTAGAAGGTAGGGACAAGTGAAGCTAGCGAAAGTCTGGCAGAGATATCCCACTATTTCTGCCACAAGCAGGAAACATCAGGAACACTGAGAGGGCTGCTTCTGCAAGCAGAGGAGGAATTACTCCCAAACCCAACTATAAGATTGAAATTGGACATTCGACTTTTCTTGCATTCAAGTGTCATGAATCCATGCACATCCACTTCGTGAACATACACTAAGGTCTGGCTTTCAAGAAATAGGACTTTTTTTTTAATAGATCTTTATTGGAGTATAATTCTTCACAATACCATGTTAGTTTCTGTTGCACAGCAAAGCGAATCAGCCATATGCATACACGTTCCCATATCCCCTGCCTCTTGAGACTCCCTCCCACCCTCCCTATCCCACCCCTCTAGGTGGTCACAAAGCACCGAGCCCATCTCCCTGTGCTATGGTGCCGCTTCCCACCAGCCAACTATTTTACATTCGGTAGTGTATATACGTCGATGCTACTCTCTCACTTTACCCCAGCTTTCCCCTCCCACCCCATGTCCTCAGGTCCATTCTCTATGTCTACCTCTTTATTCCTGCCCTGCAACTAGGTTCATCAGTACCATTTTTTTTTTAAGATTCCATATAAACATACGGTATTTGTTTTTCTCTTTCTTACTTCACTCTGTATGACAGGCTCTAGGTCCATCCACCTCAGTGCAAATAACTCAATTTCATTTCTTTTTACGGCTGAGTAATATTCCATTGTATATATGTGCCACATCTTCTTTATCCATTCATCTATTTGTGGACACTTAGGTTGCTCCCATGTCCTGGCTATTGTAAATAGAGCTGCAGTGAACACTGTGGTACATCACTCTTTTTGAATTATGGTTTTCTCAGAGTAAATGTCCAGTAGTGGGATTGCTGGGTCATATGGTAGTTCTACTGAAACAATTAATACTGGCTGGAAAGGGTGTGGAGAAAAGGGAACCCTCTTGCACTGTTGGTGGGAATGTAAATTGATACAGCCACTACGGAGAACAGTATGGAGGTTCCTTAACGAAATATAACTTTCAAAGGGCCCTTCCAATGACTTATTGTATGAACTCCTGGACAGCATTATTTTCTACTTTTCAGTCTTATGAAAAGCAAGACTATTTCTTCATTCAGTTTGTATTTGTTGAGCCCATTCTTTGTGCCAAACCCTGTGTTAGACACCAGAAGCACAAAAGGAAACAGGACACTATTCCTGTTCCTGAGTAAGTCCCAGTTGAGTAAGAGATGTTGGCATGTAAAGAACTGATTACATACTAAGTAGTCATAAACTCTCCAGGGAGAAGTTCGGGAACACTTGCATAGTGCATGTTGCCATCGCCCTGACCAGGATGCTCCTTGCCCAAGACTGATTGGTGCTGGGAGTCCCCACCCCCTCGCACTAATTCAGGACAACTCTGCAGTTAACCAGCTTCTGAGCGCCCTGTAAGACTGGCTAGGTAGGGCCTTTGTTATGATGGCATCTGCAGTTCACTTACCCTTCCTAACCCAGGAGTAAGCAAACTTTTTCTGAAAAGGCTGGATCATAGATGCTTTAGGCTTTGCAGGCCACAGAAGGTCAACCTCTATCCGGTACTCTTTTTTTTTTTTTTTTTTAACCTTTAGAAATATAAGAACCATTCTTACTTAACTCAGGGTTAAGTATACAAACAGGCTGTGAGCGCGATTTGGTTTGCCGAACTTGCTCCAACCATAACTGCTTTCCTTGCCTACTACCCGCAGGTATTGATTTCAAGAGGACTCCCCAGCAAACATCCTGCAAGCAAATCTTTATCTCAGAGTTTGCTTCCTGGGAACCTGACTCTGACAGCTTGACAAAGGAAGAACTAACTGAGTCTGAGTGGTTTAACAAGAGTTTATTAGGAGAGGTGGTGACAGTGTTGATTTTACCTAAACTCTATGGTCCTAGAAAATAGAGATAGTTAATCCTCCCAACCTTTTGTTTTCCAAAAACCCCACCCTATTGTGTTCCAAGGAAGGGCTTCCTGCGAAGGACTACCCCCCCACACGACTTAGATCACCCTCTTCTTTCTCCAGACCCCCATGAGACTCTCAGTTGACTCCCTTGTTTACATATAAGGCCAGATACCAACCCTCAGAATTCTCATTCTTTGTCTCATAAATGATTAGCTGAACTGTTTGTGCCCACAAAACTAGCTTGACAAGGAAATAAACATTTCCTGTTCGCCTAACTGACAGAGGCTCCTTCTTAGGACAAAAACTGTAAAATCATTCCACCTGCAACTTGTCAATTCTTCCTTATATAATCTACAAAACCACCCTGCTGAGACACTCTGATCCTCAGATCTAGGGTTCTCCCTCTATTGCAATATACTGGATAAATTCAATCGCATTACTTGTTCTGGGTTTTTGCCTTGAACAGTGAGATGACCACAGGCACAAGAAACATACTATACAAAGGCACCAAAGTATGAAAAGACATGATGTTGTCAGAGAGATACTGGGAAGTCTGATGTGGAAGGAATGGAGAGTTGCGTTTGGGACCAGAGTGGATTGCAGTGAGGCAGGGCGGGGAAAGGGGGGCAGTGCTGTTTAGATTGAATCGCCTTGCATGTTAAACCAAGCATGCGATGCTTGATGCAGGGAAATTCCCGAGGCCATTGTACAGTTCCCTCTTGGAGGTAAAGAGGCTTGGCCACTAGACAGGGAGAGTAGTTCCTACAATGGACAAAAAGACAGACTTTAAAGTTGTCATCAAGAGAGCATGGTCCCTGAACCCCAATGTTCATTGCAGCACTACTGACAATAGCCAGGACATGGAAGCAACCTAAATGTCCATTGACAGAGGAATGGATAAAGAAGATGTGGTACATATATACAATGGAATATTACTCAGCCATAAAAAAGAACAAAATAATGCCATTTGCAGCAACATGGATGGACCTAGAGATTGTCATACTGAGTGAAGTAAGTCAGACAAATATCATATGACACCACTTATATGTGGAATCTAAAAAAATGGTGCAAATGAACCTATTTACAAAACAGAGTCAGAGATGTAGAAAACAAAATTATGGTTACCAAGGCGGAAAGCAAGGTAGGGATAAATTGGGAGATTGGGATTGAAACTTACAAGGACCTACTGTATAGCACAGGGAACTCTACTCAATTACTCTGTAATGACCTATATGGGAATAGAATCTGAAGAAAAGTGGTGTATATGTATAATTGATTCACTTTGCTGTACAGCAGAAACTAACACAACATTGTAAATCAACTATACTCCAATTAATTTAAAAAAAGAGAGAGAGCATGGTCCCTTGATGAGCAGAGGTCTTCAGATGACAAACCCTTAAATGCTCAAAATAATTTTGGGAAACTGTATATCCACTTGTACATTTACAAGTTACTCTTAAGATTTTTCATAAAAAGTTTAAATTGCATATAATTTCAGACATATTATAAATATTGACATCTTGAAATAAAATATTCATATCAAGTTTTTTCTCTTTTCTTATATCAGGTTTTAGAAAGTATCCAGTAGAATCTAAATACCCTAGATTTATCTATTTAAAAAATAAGTGAACACTTTAGTTTATATAGTTCCTTTATCTCCTTGAACTTTTCCATTTCATTTCACTAACATATTTTATGCTAATGTAATATAGTTTTATGCTGGAAAGGTTTTTACTGGAGTTACAAGTCTTTTATGCTAGAAGGTATAATACATCTGTGCTCAAAAATATGTATGTAATTTTTTCTTGTGCCTATAGGGTCTAAGTTTAAAAATGGTTTTTTCTTCTATAAACATCTGTTCAACATAAATATATTACAAATTGGTAATTGATTATTAAATATAAAATAAAACTTATTGAAGATGTACCTCATAATGTATAGATCAAGCTAATTTATTTGCATTTAGCTTATATATCTATGAATGTATATTATTAATTGCTAGAAAGAGAAAGGGTTCAGCATCAAATCTATTTTTCTTTTTATTTCATAGATATAAGCAATGAGCAAATTAGATAAATAAGTGGATATTAATAAAGAGTTTTCTTATAACAATGTCACTCTGTTCTTTAAATTCCTCTGAACTTTATACTAAAAATCACACCGTAATCTGTTATCAAAAATTATTGCTAATGAGGTATCAATTCACAAACTTGTTAGGTAGCCCTTTTATTGTATTGAGAGCAAAGAATTAGAAACCAACTTATGTGCAAAGGGCTTTATTACAGGCCCTGGCATTCTCTGTTTCTTGGAAGAGAACAAAGGCTTTAACCAAGACTCATCCAATGACTTGCCTTATGCCTGCAACTCTGTCACTTAAAGACATTTTTATTTATCCACTATTCTCAGACAGGGAGGAGAAAAATAAAGTATTAAATTCAATACACCTATGTTAATGTAAAAATCTTTTTTAACAGTACATTTTTATCTTATCAAAGTCCGGGAGATGCAGAGTTAACTCATGTAATTAGTGGAAAACATCCAGCACACAACCTAATTAGCAAAACCAACCCACATTATCAAACCAATCGGCCAGATCAGAAAAACACTGGACTTCAAGTTTTACTTTCAATAGAAGTGTTAATACATACTTTTATAAATATAAAAATCACTGTGAAACAAATTGGAAATCAGATCTTGTAACACAGATTACTAAAAACAGTCATTAAGACTAAAATTTTTCATGTCTAATAAAATTTAATTTATCCATATTCTAATAAGTTGAAAGTATGATAAAATACCATTTTTATTTCTTTATTTGCAAGACTGTTATGTGTAAAATTACAAGTTATTTATGAAGTGAGGAGTATATCAGCATAGTACTCCTTCGGTAAATGTATACTTGCATGTTTTAATCTCTGATGTTCAGTGTTAGTGTATAATTAAATAAGAACTATGTATAAAATATAATCAATCCACAATAAAAATGCCCCATGTATTTTATGAAAGAAATGATATGCACTGCTAAAAATTACTTAGTCCAAAAATTAGCATACCATTGTATTTCTTGCTAATAGGAAGTAGAAAATATTAAGTATTTTATAGATGAGAAAGATTAGGCTGACTGAAATCAGAATAAATATTTTATGAAATGATTTGAGAAAATAAGTTTAACCATATTAGCAAATAGTGAATTCCAGTCTAAAAGAAAGCACATAAAATGTACTTTTACAGTTTTCATCCTGTGCCTTAAGAAATTAGGCAGTGTCAGAATGATTTCCAGTTACATGCAAAAGAATTTTTAATCCTTTCGCTCTTCATTCTGAGCTAATGACGTAACTTGAGGATGACTATTGGAAATGGCTGAAAAGAATCAGTTACCTTTAAACAGAAAACTTTGTGCTCAAGGCGTTCTCTCCAGATCAGTGCTTCTACAGCACTGGAGGCCATAGAAGAGGCAAAGTCACTCCTTGATTCCCCTCTACAACCTATCTGGATTCTGAACATGGCAACCTTCAACCAACATTCAAATATCTTTTTGCTTATTGCCCTAGAACTTTTTACGCCCTGGTAATATGTTCCATAGCAAGATTTGGGCAAGGGGTGTGCCTTTGTTTTATGGAATGGAGGTAAAACTATTAAGAAAAATAGGTGGCAAATGTAAAATAGCTAGCTAGTAGGAAGCAGCCACATAGCACAGGGAGATCAGCTCGGTGCTTTGTGACCACCTAGAGGGGTGGGATAAGGAGGGTGGGAGAGAGACGCAGGAGGGAGGAGATGTGTGGATATATGTATATGTATAGCTGATTCACTTTGTTATAAAGCAGAAAATAACACACCATTGTAAAGCAATTATACTCCAATAAAGATGTTTAAAAAAAAAAAAGAAAGAAAAATAGGTGGCAAAAGAGAATCTGCTTGAACATGCAGGAGAGTTCTCAGTAGATACGTTTTAAGAAAAGTATACACAGAAATTGAAGATCCAGAAAATAATTCCCTCAACTTTCTTTGCAAACTCCCAAAAGTATTCACAGCCCAGTTGGAAGACGGCCATCATAAGGCCTGTGCAATCCAGTTTTAGACCACTAGAAATAGAAAGCTAATAAGGAAATGAACAAAAGCATGCGATATCTTGCAAAGTGTTCATGTCCTACTCTGTGTCACGAGAGATTTTGCATACTTGCTTCTTCATAGTATTTCTATAAAAGAACATAAAGAGTTCACTTCTTTATGTCACAAACAGAAAAAGAAAAAGTTGTAATTGGGGGCCATTACCCCCAATCATCTCAGGTATATTAAAGAGAGTCACCTCAGTCCCAGGTAAGTTGTGACAACCTGTTTCACAGAGTTTGCCTCTTAAGATAGGGCTGGGATGGGGTAGGGGATGGGGGTTAAGAGGAAGCCTACTAGGGCAGAGCAGAGGGAACACCTTCATGTTCAATCATTTGAAAGAACTCCAGGAAAGTAAACTGTCCCATTGTAGGGGATGAAAACCCAGTACAAACAATATCTTTTTATGACTTAATATTTTTGACAGGAAAATAAAAGGCACTTCATTGAAAAATTCTTTAGTTTGCTGTCTGCTTCACAGACTTCTGAGTATTTCACTGACTGCCATATAAAGGAAGCCATTAATTCATTTAGAGCCTACAAAGTAGAAGAAAGTCCCTCTTTGACTAATGATTTATCTAAATTAGGTGATATATAATTTTATATTTTTAAAATTGTTATATATACAAAACATACAAGTCAAAAAGAAAGAGGTTTATTTTTCAAACCTAAACACTTACATATTATTCATATTTATTATGATAAAAAAATTGAAGGAACATCTTTCTACAGGAAGCCTAGTAGGAATACTGCTTGAGTGCTTTAATTTCCATTTCACAAATTAACCCTGCAACATTTTATACAAAATCTTATAATTGGTTCTATAGTTAATTAAAATTTCAATAGCAAGCAGATATGAAAGTGCAGCTTATTTGAAGTACTTATTATTCACTCTTGGATTGCTAATGAATTAAAGTCTCAAGTGTATCTGTATTAAAGTCACCTTCCTACTCATCTATCTACATGCTCAGAAAGTAATACATTAAAACCAAAAGGGTTTCATATATTTGGTGTTATTATTTTTTCTGCCTAACTTGTGAATGTAAGTTTATTCCGTGGTACTTTCTGAAAAATTAACTACTCTTTCAGCTAACAGTCTTTTCCAGTCCAGTTATTTTAATAATTAGGATTCTATTTGAAGTTCATTTTCATTTAAGCATATTATAACTTTTGTCAACATTTTTCTCTTCACCAAAAGGTTGGTTTGAAGTCACGTCAACAACATTAACTGTTCTAACCTGTAGACTTTTCATGAAATAAGATGCTATTTTATCCTCTGGAGCTTGGTTTGTATTCCTTCAACTGGTTAAAACAGATTTATCATGGTGATCATTTCATAATTTATAAAAATATTAAATTACCATGTTGTATACCTGAAACTAATATATTTTAAGTCAATTATATTTCAGTTCAAAAAATAAAGTAAAACAGAAAAAAAAAATCCTCCTAAAAAGAGATTTAAAAGAACTCAACCACTGATACAAATCTCAGTGTTTTTGAAGAGGCTTTGGATATTTCTTAAATACAAACATCCTGCTATGAAATTGATTAAATTATATACAAAGTAAAATGCATATATACAGATATTTTTATTAGTAGTGAATATTATTAAGATCTGTTTCTGTATTCAGAAAACCATGAAAAATATAACTTAAGGGTTTAAACTATTTTCCACTGTGAAAATTTCTCAATTTATTACAAACCCATTAAAGAAAGTTTATTATAATTATAGACATTACTGAAGACTCTCTACTATAAACATACATTTTTCCACTGCTATCACAAGATGAATTTTTCCCACCTTAAGTGGGAATAAGATTTTTTAATGAAGGGTATGAAGTTTCTGGAATTCTCCTTTCTCTACAACAAGCAACTATGTAGGCCTCAAATCCTAATTTTTTTAGCAGACAGACACAAAGATCAGAAGGAGGAAGGTTCTAACCCCACTCAGACTCTGTTTTAGGAGGAACCACATGAAATTTATTCGACCATTGTGGAGGCACAAAATCGATGATTTCACATCATTCAGCCTATAAAGTCGATGTCAATCTTTAATCCAATTTTTCTGTGTATTTATTCTGTGTTCTCCATAGAGAAGGTCTGTAGAAGTGTCTACAATGCTACTCAAGAAGAGTGTCAGGGGTAGTGCCACACAGAGATAGGGCTCGAGGACTTTGTCAATGATTCAATCAGACAAGCTTTGTTTTTTTGTCTTTGTTTTTACATAATGGGGTTCCCGGTAAACACTATTTAAAAAGAAAGAGATTCACATTTCTAAAAAATGATGTTGAAAAATCATGGGTAGATTCCAGTATTATGAAAAGATAATGAAATGATAGTATTAGAAAAATGCAGAGGTGATCTCATCCAATACCCTCAACTTGTAGGAGATACCAAGGCCCTGAGACAGCAAGTGCTTTCCCCAGGGCCACAGGGGTATTCAATGGCAAAGCCACTACAGAACCCAACTCACATTAATTCAAGTCCAGTGTTCTCTTCAATATATCATTTTATAATATTACTGCCCTTTAACTGCCTAACCCAAGCCTTCCATTTTCTAGGCTATATTTCTCTAGTTCCTTCATCTATACTTTGGGTTCTATGCTTTCTAGACACTTCATGATCCTCATTTCTTCCACTAACATTCTAATTTTTCAAGTTTCCTACAAACCAAAGGTATCCAGGGTCAAACACAAGATAACTTGATGTATTTTGACCAGTACCAAGCACAGTGGGACCATGCCCCATTTGTTATAGGCACTAGAGTTATATTTTCGGTCCAGCATTTCATTAGTTACTTTATGGTGGAAATAAAAGTGCCAGATGCCACTTTCCAGACTGTCCCCAAGCTTCTGCCACTTTAAGAATTAAAGGGGGAAAGGTTATGAAATGTCACCTCTCAGCCAGGAAAAGAAACCTTAGTGAGAGTGAAATGGAGCATTCTAGATAGAGGAATGGATTGTATCATCTTAACAAAACTCTGTAGGAAGACCTAGTTGTCCTGCAGTAAAGCACAGCCAATCTATGTAGCATGAAAGAAATAGCAGATAATTTCCTTAAGGAAGAAAACCCTTCTTCCTACTGCTTGTGAGACAGCCTCTTCATGGGAAAAAAAAAAAGTACTGTCGTTAACTAAGTAGACTACTCTAAGAATGGAGGCAAAACAGTTATAAGGTCCAATTTTAAAGTCTGTGAAATATGGAGATGGGAAAAAACCCTCTGATCTGCCAAACTCACTTTTTACGTGAGTATATACTTTGTTAGTCCTAATATCAAGATTTTAAATGTGAATCAAAGCCAGATCTTACTATCTGCCTGGAAGAATGGAGGTAACTGGTCTAAAACACAAAATAGTAATGACTTCACACGTAAACATACAGCTACTGTAGAAAACTTGGAGTAGAATGTATCCAAATTTAAAATTAAATTTTAAAAACGGAGCAATCACAGGAAGTGCCCAAGCAAACAAATTTGTTCTATAAAGATAGAAGAAGGTTTTTTTAAGACCTGGAGAACTGAAATAATCCGTCAATAAAGTTAAATTACATTTATCAATCAATGTACAGCAAGGCACACTTCAATAGGAATTTAAATCAAATTACACATATTTTCCCCTGTGATTTGATGGTGTGATGATACATCTTTAAACTTTTAAAACTATCTGGATTTTATTTTGCCAATTTGTGTGAAATTGTTATTAAACTGATTTTTTTTCTCTGCGAAGAGTGCCAATGCCATTTGGATGAGTATATTTGTCTCTACCATTAACTGATGGACCCTCTTTAGGAGATATTAAGTCCTCACATATACTTATGCATGTTGCCATTTTTCTGTTTTCCTTCCCTTAAGTCCTTATTGCATATTTTCAAACATGTCACTTTAGGATATTGTCATAGCTCTTCTTTGTCAAAAAGGTTTTGACCATTCTTACCTCATTATTTTCTTCTAGATTAACATCAGAATTTCTGTCAGTTGCCCCTAAAAATTACTTTTTAATTTGATTGGGAGTCTGTTAAACCTATTACGGAATTTGGGAAAATTACCAGACATTCTGACATTTTCAAGCTCTTATAACTTTCAAGATACTGTGGTAAGAGCCTTATAAAAATTTGTGACTTAATATACTCATATGAACCCTAGAAAGTATCATTGTTATTCCTAAGTTACAGACAGTGAAACTAAATCTTAGAAATTTTAGGCAGCTAGCAAGTGGAGGAACCAGAATCCACGCCTGGGCCAGTATGAATCTAAACCCACGATGTTAATCATCGTGATATACTCTTCTCATCAAGTATTATGATATGTCTCTCTATCCATTCAAGAATTCTTACATATACAGCAGTAAAATGTTAAGGTTTTCTTTATATTTCTTTACATTTCTTAAGTTAATTCCTACTATTATAATTTCTTCTGTTACAATTGTGAATGAAATTGGCGACTGTTTCATTTAAATGGTCATATTAATAATTATTGCTTTTGGATAATCTTCTTGAATCTAGTCACTTCAATGAGATTTCTTAATTCTAGGATAGCTACATCTAAAAAATTATGTCATCTGCAAATAATGATAATTTGTCTCGGTCTTTCAAAATATTCTGGTTTTCACTGTTTCATGTCTAATTACATTGACCCTCTGGAATACTATTAAATAATGTGGTGTAAAAAATAATTTACTGGTAAGAAAAGATCTTTGGCTTCATTATTAAGAATGATATAGCTCTTAGTTTGAGACAAATTTTTTATTAATTATTTTTAAGTATTGACTGTTTTCTATCATAAATACATTAGACTTTATGAAATACCTTTTTGGTATCTGTAAATAATGTTTTTTATTATTTAAATTACTGATATGAAATAAATGTATTAATATCAAAACCTCTTTGCATTTTTAAAATAGAAACTACTTACGCATGGTGAAGTGTTTTCCATCATGATGGAGTATTTCAATTTATTATTATTTCATTTAGAATTTCCTTCTTAGTGAAAGGTGAGATTAGTTTGTAATTCTCTTGTGCACTATCTTTTTCAGGTTTTGGTATCATATGTGGTACTTTATTAAATGATTTGCTTATTGTTTCAATCAAAGCACCAGTAAAGTCTTTTTTCTCCTTAGGTAGGTTTATTCCTAGATATTTTATTCTTTTTGTTGCAATGGTAAATGGGAGTGTTTTCTTAATTTCACTTTCAGATTTTTCATCATTAGTGTATAAGAATGCAAGAGATTTCTGTGCATTAACTTTGTATCCTGCTACTTTACCAAATTCATTGATTACCTCTAGTAGTTTTCTGGTACCATCTTTAGGATTCTCTATGTATACTATCATGTCATCTGCAAACAGTGACAGTTTTACTACTTCTTTTCTGATTTGGATTCCGTTTATTTCTTTTTCTTCTCTGATTGCTGTGGCTAAAACTTCCAAATCTATGTTGAATAATAGCGGTGAGGGTGGGCAAACTTGTCTTGTTCCTGATCTTAGTGGAAATGGTTTCAGTTCTTCACCACTGAGGATGATGTTGGCTGTGGGTTTGTCACTTATAAGACACTAATGAAAGAAATTAAAGATGACACAAATAGGGCTTCCCAGGTGGCGCAGTGGTTGAGAGTCCGCCTGCCAATGCGGGGACACGGGTTTGTGCCCCGGTCCGGGAAGATCCCACATGCCGCGGAGCGGCTGGGCCCATGAGACATGGCCACTGGCCTGTGTGTCCAGAGCCTGTGCTCCGCAATGGGAGAGGCCACAACAGTGAGGCCAACGTACCGCAAAAAAAAAAAAAAAAAAAACAGATACAAATAGATGGAAAGATATAATATGTTCTTGTATTGGAAGACTCAACATTGTGAAAATGACTATACTACCCAAAGCAATCTACAGATTCAATACAATCCCTATCAAACTACCAATGGCATTTTTCACAGAACTAGAACAAAAAATTTCACAATTTGTATGGAAACACAAAAGACCCCGAATAGCCAAAGCAATCTTGAGAACGAAAAACGGAGCTGGAGGAATCAGGCTCCCTGACTTCAGACTATACTACAAAGCTACAGTAATCAAGAGAGTATGGTACTGGCACAAAAACAGAAAGATAGATCAATGGAACAGGATAGAAGGCCCAGAGATAAAGCCATGCACATATGGTCACCTTATCTTTGATAAAGGAGGCAAGAATATACAATGGAGAAAAGACAGCCTCTTCAATAAGTGGTGCTGGGAAAACTGGACAGCTACATGTAAAAGAATGAAATTAGAACACTTCCTAACACCATACACAAAAATAAACTCAAAATGGATTAAAGACCTAAATGTAAGGCCAGACACTATCAAACTCTTGGAGGAAAACATAGGAAGAACACTCTAGGACATAAATCACAGCAAGGTCCTTTTTGACTCACTTCTTAGACAAATGGAAATAAAAACAAAAATAAACAAATGGCACCTAATGAAACTTAAAAGCTTTTGCACAGCAAAGGAAACCATAAACAAGATGAAAACACAACCCTCAGAATGGGAGAAAATATTTGCAAATGAAGCAACTGATAAAGGATTAATCTCCAAACTTTACAAGCAGCTCATGCAGCTCAATATCAAAAAAACAAACAACCCAATCCAAAAATGGGCAGAAGACCTAAATAGACATTTCTCCAAAGAAGACATACAGATTGCCAACAAACACATGAAAGAATGCTCAACATCATTAATCATTAGAGAAATGCAGATCAAAACTACAATGCGGTATCATCTCAGCCCGGTCAGAATGGCCATCATCAAAAAATCTACAAACATGGGCTTCCCTGGTGGCACAGTGGTTGAGAGTCCGCCTGCCGATGCAGGGGACACGGGTTCGTGCCCCGGTCCGGGAAGATCCCACATGCCGCAGAGCAGCTGGGCCCGTGAGCCATGGCTGCTGAGCCTGCGTGTCTGGAGCCTGTGCTCCGCAACGGGAGAGGCCACAACAGTGAGAGGCCCACGTACCGCAAGAAAAAAAAAAAAAAAATCTACAAACAATAAATGCTGGAGAGGGTGTGGAGAAAAGGGAGCCCTCATACACTGTTGGTGGGAATGTAAATTGATACAGCCACTATGGAGAACAGTATGGAGGTTCCTTAAATAACCAAAAATAGAACTACCATACGACCCAGTGATCCCACTACTGGGCATTTACCCTGAGAAAACCATAATTCAAAAAGAGTCATGTACCACAATGTTCACTGCAGCTCTATTTACAATAGCCAGGACATGGAAGCCACCTAAGTGTCCATCGACAGATGAATGGATAAAGAAGATGTGGCACATATACACAGTGGAATATTACTCAGCCATAATAAGAAATGAAATTGAGTTATTTGTAGTGAGGTGGATGGACCCAGAGTCTGTCATACAGAGTGAAGTCAGTCAGAAAGAGAAAAACAAATACCGGATGCTAACAAATATCTATAGAATCTAAAAAAAAAAAAAGGTCACAAAGAACCTCGGGGCAAGACGGGAATAAAGACGCAGACCTACTAGAGAATGGGCTTCAGGACATGGGGAGGGCGAAGGGTTAGGTGGGACAAAGTGAAAGAGTGGTAGTGTATATATGGACATATATACACTACCAAATGTAAAATAGATAGTGGGAAACAGTTGCATAGCACAGGGAGATCAGTTCGGTGATTTGTGACCAGCCAAAAGGGTGGGATAGAGAGGGTGGGAGGGAGGGAGACACAAGAGGGAAGAGATATGGGGATATATGTATATGTGTAACTGATTCACTTTGTTATAAAGCAGAAACTAACGCACCATTGTAAAGCAATTATACTCCAATAAAAATGTTAAAAAAAAACAAAAAAGAACCCCAAAGTACCAGTAAGAAACAAACAGCATATGGCCACATTAAGGTAATTCCAAAGAAGATTAATAAAGTTATGAGAGAGGTGAGCAGGGAGTAGAAGAAAACCACACACTATGCTGCAGTACCTTAAGGCTGCTAGATGTGAAGGCAAAAATCTAACACACCTAGATCATAGGTAGGAGTGGTTACCAGACCTGGAATGAGAGAATAACTTGAAAATGGTCACCTTGAGAAAACTTGTGAGCTGCATTTCAGTTCTCAAACAGGTAACTACTCAGGTAGGGAGCCAAGGGAATAAATAGTGCACGCTTCCTTTCCTCCCTCCTTCCGGTCTCCTGCAGGGTTTCCAATTTGGCTGGGCTCAATTCAAAAGCAGAGGGCATGGAGTCTTTTGATGTAGTGGTCTGGTACAGAGGGAAGGGTGGAGAACAGGAGTTGACCCAGAGGGGCACATGAAGGACACACAGCACACAGGTTTTCAATGCTCTGGAGCAAAGAACAGACTGTTGAAATGAACTAATCCTTTAAATTTTAAATACATGATTTTTAAAGACTTTGTGACTCTGGAGCATATAATTTTAGATAATCGGCATGTTTTTAAATTTCTTTCTAATGATTATATTAGAAAGGTTTTCTATATCTTGAATTAATTTTAATACTTTTTCTTCAAAAAGCTATTCATGCCATTGAAATGTTAAAATTGTAGGCTTTAATAAGCATAAAATCTCTTATGATTTTATCTACTCTTCATTTATTGTTAAATCATCTCTAATTTCAAACTGAGTTTATATATTCTTTTTCAGATTTTCCATTGGTTTGGTTCATTTTTAAATACTAGTTTTTGTGTATACTTATCAATTTGATTGTCATTCCTTTTTTAATTCTGTCCTATTTTTAATTATCTATCTTATATGTATGTACATATATAAAATCTCCACTTGGATTACTTAAATTAATTTTTCTTTTGTTTCTATCTTTTTGAACTGAATGCTTGATTCACTTCTTTTTTTAAATTTTCAAAACATGTGAAAATGTTCACTTCTGAATATATCCTTGGCTAAATCACTTAAGTTTTTATATGACATATTTATTTTTTCTTTGCTAAGCTGTTGAAATTTTACTTGTTCTTGAGCCTATGGTAATTTGTGGAGATGCTTCAAATATCAAAGTGATTAAAGAATTTTTATTAAAATTGTGTTATTAATTCAAATTTTATCTTAGGGAACCAAAGAATATGGTCCATACGGTCCCCATCTTCCAGAAGGTAGCCATTATACTGCATATATTATTTGTCATTTCCATTTTAAAAAAATTTATGATGTACATTGTGTACCTCTTTACAAAATATATTGTTATATGGCTCCGGACACGTAGGCTCAGCGGCCATGTCTCACAGGCCTAGCCGCTCGCGGCATGTGGGATCTTCCCGGACCGGGGCACGAACTCCTGTCCCCTGCATCGGCAGGCAGACTCTCAACCACTGCGCCACCAGGGAAGTCCTTGTTATATGTTTTTAAGTTTATATAAATAGGTACCATACTGTATCCTTTTAAAACTTGCTCTTTTTTGGCTAAATTTAATTTTTTTAATTTATTTATTTTTTGGCCACACTGCGCAGTTTGTGGGATATTAGTTCCCCAACCAGGGATTGAACCTAGGCCCTTGGCAGTGAAAGCGCAAGTCCTTACCACTGGACCGCCAGGGAATTCCCCAATTTTATATTTTTTAGATCCACCCATGGTTGTATAGAATCATAGGTTATTCGTTTGAACTCTGTAGAAATTTATAGTGCATGTATAATCCACAGTCATGCATCTATTCTTCTGTAGATGGACAGTTAATTTTGCTCCAGGTTTTAGCAAATATGAACAATGGTACCATGAACATTCTTGTGTTGATCTTCTCATGCCCATGAGGAAGAATTTTTGTAGGGTACTTAGGACTATAACTGCCAAATGACTGGCTACACACATCTTCAACCGGGAAAGATATTCCAAACTATGTTCCAAATTGATTGTAACAATCTCTGTATACTTTCTACCTTTAAAATTTATTGACTTTTTTTGGGGGGTGGGATGACTAGTTAAGATTTAATGTTAATAAATGCTCCCTTAACATTTGAAAAATAAAAAAGATTTTCTGTTTGTGGGTTATAAAGTCAGATACCAAACTATTAATTCAAAATTATTAATCATATTATTCAAGTATTATAATGTGCTTTCTGTCTTCTTGCTCTAGTATAAGTATATGAAGGAGTGTTAAAATCTTCCACTATATTTTCTGTGCATTTCATTTTATACTTCTAATAGACCTTAGCCTATAAATTGTAAAATCTTATTGTTTCAAGATTTTTTTTCTCAAATTTGTATTGTAGCTTTCAACATTAAATCGCTGTCTTTTTTAAAAAAATAACTGTCTTCTTCAAAGTGTTTTCTCTTTATTTCTACCTATTTGATATGAATAATGCCATCTTTACTTTTTAAAAGTTTTAAACATTTTTGCCTAATATACATCTATTTGATCCTGTTTCATTTTATAATGGTGTACTCTGGTGTAAAGCCAGTCCCTTTGCAAAAAAAAAAAAGCCATCAGATGGAATATATTAATATGAGATTTAACCCATTTACATTAAATGCCGTAATTGTTAAGTTTGCTTTGGCTTCAGTACACTTATTCCCTGCATTCTACTCATACAATTTCCTTCATTATTCTAATATTTGTTATTATTCTCTTAAGAAATTCTAAAGAGAAAGAATCAATTGTTCCTACTTATGAATCCCATAAAGTTTTGCAATGATCCGTATTAAATTAACTACCACATTCAATAACAAAGCAATATTATTTTACTTCATTTTTTGGAAAGTAAGGGTTCCTACTCTTTTTTTTTTTTTGAGGTATAGTTGATGTACAATATTGTATAAATTCCAGGTGTACAACACAGTGATTCACAATTTTTAAAGGTTATAATCCATTTATAGTTATTATGACAAGGGTTCCTACTCTTATCTGCATCACTCTTTCCAATCTGTGTAGATTTAACGTGATTAATAATACTGGTCACAATAATAACAGCTAATGCTTACTGAGTACTTACCATGTACCTGTCACTGTTTTAAGCACTTTCTGTATTAATTCATCTCATCCTTCCCCCAACCCTAAGAGTATTACTCTTGTCCACAATTACAGATAGGAAAATTGAGTGGCTGAGAGTTTAACTTGCCCTCGGTCATAGAATTTGTATGTGATGGAGCTGGACTTTGAACCCAGTAACTCTACAGTCAGAGCCCAAACACATGACTACTACACTAAAGCATTTCTCTGAAATTTAATAACGTATTACTCTGTCTTATTGTGTAGATTATAACTTGAAAAGAAAAACAGTGGATTTGATTTTTAATGTATTTAAATAATTATTAAAACTTACCTTGGTCTAGCACCTTCTTCATGTTTTTATTCAAATGTCATCTTATCAGCCCCAACTATCATATTTAAAATTACAATACTCCATACACTCCTGTCCTACCGCCTCCCTGATTTAATTTTCTCATCATACTTATCACCATCCTGCAGAGTATGTATTATGCTTATTTAATTGGCCTGTTTCTCTCCTCAACTAGAATGTAAACTCTAAAGGGAAGGTCTGTTGACAGCTGTCTCCCCAGCACCTAGAACTGTAATCAAGGCATAATAATCATTCAATAAATATTTGTCAAGTGAATGAGTAAATGAAGAAATAATTTGGGTTCAGTGGTCACTAGTTCTTTCCAATTGCTATTTCATCATAGCGAAGATCTTGTCTTTGACTCATTTTTCATTTTTCCTTGCATACCTGGGAAAGACTTTCTGTGTCCTCACCATGAATAAAAATTTGCCTGGTTACAGTATTATTTATTTTAAACAATTTTCCCACAGAATTCTATAAGTTTCCTCCATTATCTTACAGTAGACACTGCCACAGAAAAAAAAATTCTCAGGACAATTTGATTATCTCCTTATGTGAAATCTGAAATTTTCTTTTAATTATTATTGCAATGGGAATTTTGGAGATAGGGAAGTATATTCTAATATCAATATTTTACCTTGAAATCTCCCCAAAATTGTATAAAACAGAATGTTGCATTTGAAGAGTTTAATGTGCATTGAGATATCATGTAAATAAAAATAAAGCAAAAAAATGGCATCATTAAATTTTAATGTATGAACAGATAATGAGTAATGCAACTGAGTGAAGCAAAATATATCTATATGTAAGGAAACTAAGTTTTCCTGTAAAGCAAAATTGATCTTAAATTTAAAAATAATTACAAGCTATTGCTTATATAAGTTACCCCTAGATTCAAAAATATTAGCAACCTAAAAGTTAGATTATAGTCTCTGTAACACTCCTTTGTGACTAGAGAGCAGTTTCCTAACATTTTATCTATATAGGTATGACAATGGAACAGTAATTGACAAAAAGACACAGCTAACTTTATATCAGGGGCCTGCAGTGGCAAAGATATTGAAACTTGACTGCACAGAGATGGCTACCAAAGTAGGACATAAAGCAGCACTCTCTTAATTGGGAGCACAGTTTCCCAAGTGTATTAGTTCCGTATTGCTGCTGTAATACATTACCACAAACTTATTTCCTTAAAACGACATACATTTATTATCTTACAGTTCTGGAGGTCAGAAGTGTAAAATGGGTTGGCAGAGTTCCTTCTAAAGGCTCTATGGAAAAACCTATTTCCATGCCTTTTCCAGTTTCTAGAGGCCACCTGCATTCCTCAGTTCATGGTTCCACATCATGATGATATCTCCTTCTCTGGCTGTGACCCCCCTAATTCCTTCTTATAAGGACCTTTGTGATTACATTGGGCCCACCAGGATAATCCAGAATAATGTCTCAATTTTTAGATACTTAATCACATCTACAAAGTCCCTTTGGCCAAGCAAGGTAACAGACACACAGGTTTTAGGAATTGAGACACACACCAAGTCCCTCAAATTCCCTCTGTCCCATTTAAGATGGGGGATACTAGAGCATGTAAATGAGAATAATCTAGTAGAAAGGAAAAACTGATGATGCCAGAAAAAGGATACGATAGCAAAATCCTTAAGAAATAAAAGGAAATAGCATCCAAGAATACTGCTCCCATTTTAGCAGTACTTGGCACATTTGAGGGGTTTGGTATATGTTTGCAGACATTCTAAATACATGCTCTTCTGAAGCTCAAGTATTTACTTGGAAGATACCAAAAGGCAGAAACTTGTGCAAAATCTGCAACATAGCAAAATTCGACAAAAATAAAGTTATCCAATAATAAAGAAATTAAAAATACTATTTCGAAATCTTATTTAAGGGAAAGATAAGAAATCAAAAGACAAATGATAAAAGTATAAGTAAAAACATCAGAATTCATAAGATGTTACCAAATTAATATTTTAAAGAAAATATACTTTTCTGAATAAATAAATGTTAACTGACACCCGCCTAAAACTTGGGAAAGAAACAAATTATTAAGCCAAATAAATTTGGTAAAGAGAAATGATGCAACTAAGAGCAAAAACAAGTGTGCTTGGGGAAGGGGAGACAAAAATCAGTAAAAATCCATCACTGGAAACAATAATTAACTGGGAAGGAGTAGATAAAGCAGCTGGCCTTCTTTCATGGGGTGAAGGGAACCCCAGGGAAAAGGCAGGTGACCTCCTTGCCAACTGGACCTCCCGGTAAATAGACTAGAGATATTTGCTAGAAAGAAGAAAACTTATTTCTGAAATGCCTTTAAAAGGAAGTCTCTGGCTAAAGATTACCTAGAGTAAATAGAATCGAAGATGAAAGGGGCATGGCTCCTTGGAGACTGTCACGTAGACTATTCACCCAGGGTATAAAAATAGAGATGTTTCATAACTGAAATGCTTCCACTGTGTGCTGATTTCTGATCCATCTGGCTTTTCAATCCAATTCTGTATATTGGTAGCTCATTAACCAACAGAAATACCTAACGTCATTGATAAACCATTGGCTCAATTTTTTAAAATTTAATAAATTCTATTCTAAAAGATTGTTTAAATTGTGACAAATATTCTCAACTATAACATTCATTCAACTAGAGGACAAATAACATTGATAACTATTTACAAAAATACAATATATTCAAACAAACGTAAAAAGACCCACATTATTATAATCGATGAGACAAAAAATAGAAAAGTCACTACGTAATAACAGTATTCCATTGTCACAGATTCACTGTAAAATTTTCAAAAATATATATAGAGAGAGATAACAATAACTGTCCAGAAATATTCAAAGTTAAAACACAGGTCAAACAATTCTATGAGGCAAAAACTGTTTGGATTCCAAACCTATAAAGGAAATACCAAAAAAGGTTTATTAGGCCAATTTCAACTATTAAATGGTACACAAATATCCATGTATTATAAAAACTGCCAGTGATTTATCCTGGGATTTTAAACTGATGTAGCACAAATAAAATTATCAACATGACTCATCACATTAACAAGAGAGCAAAAAACTAAAATATTCTAAGCTTCTCAGTAAATGCCAAGAACACATTTCATAAAATCCAATATTTGTTCTAAATTTTAAGTCTAAAACTAAAGTCATTGGGAATTTCTTAACCATCAAAGAGTATGTCTGTTTCAAGTAATGTATTTATATATTTAATACAAATTCATTGGAGTTATTCCTTTAAAAAAAATACAAGGAATGCCTTTCTTTTAGTACTTCTACTGAGTATATTAATAATACTTGCAATTCATATATTAATATTATTGGCAATTACTATTCAAACAGGAAAAGAAATCAGGGTACAAACATAAAAATGAAGATATAAATGAACCATATTTGCAGATGGCATGAATATGTATCTGGAAAGCCAAAAGGAAAAAAGAAGAATGAAATTATAACTAGAGACAATAACCCAGCAAGGCTCCAGACTGTAAGATAAATCCACCAAACTTAATTGCATCTCTTTGTAAAAATAATACCTGATTAGAATAATTCAGAAACAGAATCAATTTCACTGGTAATAGAGGTCAACATATTTAAATACTAAAATATTCATTTGATTTAGGTCATAAGGATTTTTTTTCTAATAGCATAATAGAAAGAAACATAAATAGTTGTAGCAATATACTAGGATTCTGGTTTGGAGTGTTAATGTAGAAAAGACATCAATACTCCATAGTTGTTGTAGTTAATAAATTAATGATAGTAATAAATAGCATTTATCGCTTACTATGTGGTAGTTATTATGGAAAGGGCTTTTGTTTCATTTTCTGCTTAATTACTAATCCTATGAGATAATTCTGTTCTAATCTCTTTACAGACAAGGAAATGGAGGACAAAAGAAGTCATGTATTTGTCTACAGTCAACAGGTAGGAAGTGACAAAGGCTGGACTCACACGACTACAGAGGATACTCCACACAAACTGAAAAATTGTTGGTGAAGCTTACTGGAAAGAGTAGGCAAAAGGTACCAGCACATTTTTCCCCCTAAAGAGATAACAACAGTGAACTCATTGCTCCAGATTTTAAAAAGCCTCAAAATGACAGTTATATATTTGTATATTGTGAGGCTGGCTACAAATAGTGTGTTCGATTAAAATTAAAATATAGAAGTAATTTGTTAACATATAATTAAAATACGGGTTTCTGCCAAGTCTCGAAGCTGTTCTGGGCACTGAGCCCAATTCAGACCCATACTGCCCAAGACTTTTAACTGGCACATACCCTGGGCCTCACAGGTGTGCCCGCAGCACAGGGCACAGCCCAGCAGAGGAGGGCACAGCCAGGCTCAGCTGCCTGCTGCCCCCGGCGGGGTCCTGGACCACATCATATTCTGGGGGTGGCAGGAGGAGGGAGCCTCGAGTACTCTATCAAAAGTTCACCACTTGCTGAATTAGTGTGTTTCCTTAAATTGATTAATAACTTCCTATGTTTTTTCTTCCTATTCTTTAGGCTCTGTTTCATTTCACGTGTCTAAAAAGCAGCATTTATTCCCATGTACCCTTTTTTACATGGATTTGCCCCTATTTTATAATCTAATTTTCTATGCTTAAGGTGCTTATTTCTACTTCCTTTAAATCTATTGATTTTTAAAAATTGTATTTACTCTATAATTTTTAATTAATTTTTTTACACTTTGATTTTGTCTTCCCAGTTCTGCCAGAGGGTCCAGTACAGGCTCTCCTACACATCAGGAACTTCAGCAGGCATGGCTGGAAGGCTGCACTCAGTGGGACTGTCAACCAGAACACTTACACATAGCCTGTCCAATATGGAAGTCTCAGGGTAATCATGTATCTCCCATGCAGGCTCAGGGCTCTCAGAGAGAGTGTTCTCAGAGAAGGGAAGTGGCAGTTGCCATTTTCTTAAGGTCTTGGCCAGGACACTGGCAAGTGTCACTTCTGCCATATTCTATTGGTCAAAGCAGCCTCAGACCCTGTTCAGATTCAAGTGAAGGGGAAGATAGGCTTGTAGACCTCCTTCTAGAGGGAACGTAATTGGCCCAGGGGTCAAGGTAATGTGCTTTGAAGTCCATTTCTCCCCGCCAGTGATTGAATATGTTGGGCGTAATAGGGAAGATCTATTCCTAGAAGACATAAGACTCCTTTGTCCCAACTTTGGCATGAGGGCTCCACAACAGCTCTCCAAACCTTCCTCAGATACACAGCAATGTGGCATGCTTTCACCCTTCCCTCCCTCTCTCCACTCAGAGTCTGATGTCTCTCCTAGCCTTTCCTGTCTCTCTCACTGTTTCCTTTCACACAGGCATTGTCTCTAATAACATCCTAGAACATTTAACGCCATCTTGGTATCAAGTTCTCAAAGAACTCATATTAATTTTACCTCTCAGTGGGAGGAGGGTTAAAGAGTTTGTGGCTATCTTCAATAATATTATTTTTTTGCCATCGTCTGTCCCTGGAATCTTCTCAAAGTATCTGATTTCACCTGAAGTACAAATCTCTAGCCTGCAGACTTCCCGACTTCCCCCATTCAAATCCCCACCCACAGCTGACTGAACCCCGGATGAACTCCTGATTCAGGCAACTCAAGGCTGGGCTGAAACAATCACAGTGATTAGCTAGCCATAAGGAGCTGTGCTGCCAGAATGGTAGCCCCAGAAGGCAGAGTCAGCACCATAATGAGTGAAAGCCATGGAGGAGTCAAAACCAAAATCCTTACAGAAGAAGCAGATTTAGAGAAAAGAAAGCAGAACCTACATGCAAAAAGAAGCAGAGAAGAAAGGCATCAAATAACGCTTGAGGCAAAGTGACAGACATCGCAGAGCTGCCCAACAGATTTCTAGTTTCTGTGACACCCAGGTATACACTGTACAAAGGAGTTCTGTGAAAAACCATTGAATTGTGACCCCCAAAATGATATGTTTAAATCCTAAGCCCCAGTACCTCAGAATGTAACCTTGTTTGGAAGTAGGGTCATTGCAGATGTAATTGGTTAAGATGAGGTCATACTGAAGTAGAGTGAGACCCCATATCAATGATTGTGTCCTTATAAAATGAGAAAATTTGGACACAAACACACACACACAGACACACACACACAGACACAGCAAGAACATCATGTGAAGATAAAAGCAGAGATGGGGGTGATGTTGCTACAGGCCAAGAATACCAATGCTTGCCTGCAAACCACCAGAAGTTGGGGAAGAGATAGGGAACAGATTCTCCCTCACAGCCTTTAGAAGGTGCCAACCATGCAGAGAACCTGCTCTCAGATGTCTAGCCTCCAGAGCCGTGCAACCACAAATTCCTGTTGTTTAAGCCATGCAGTTTGTGGAACTTTGTTATGGCATCCCTGGCAAACTAATATAACCCCTATAACTTTACAATAAACCCCTTTTCCATTAGCTAATTTGAATGGGTTTCTGTTCCTTGCAAAGAAAAAAAAAGATATGAATCAAAAGCCTAACTTATATTACCTTTGCTCTGAGCAGAGAAAAGAAACCACTGGAGGGCTTTGGGAAAATTCTGGCAGAGCCAGAATTCTCAGAAAATTAGTCTGAATGTCAGGACAAAAAATTTTGTCAGGCCAAAAATAAATGAATGAACAAAGTTTAAAAGTTCTCTTCTAAAGAGTATGATCAAGATACTTTTAGCCAAAAAAACTTTAAAGGCAATTAAAACCAGAATCCTGCCTTGACAAAACAAACTCACAACCAAGCAACTTCAGGATGCTTAGATTTAAATGATACTATTTCCTCGGATTCCTTCCAGGATAAACTATTAGCCAAAATATAACAAAGTAAGCACTCATTTTCATATGGGATTGATGTTCATCACTCAGTTAAAAATTAGGGAATAGATACCAAACAAACAAATAAGTAAATAATCCTAGTTTTAGAAAAGAGAATTAGAAATTGTATTTTGGCAATAATTAACTAGCAAACTCATGCTGTCAGCACATTAAACAAAAATTATCTTTTTGTCTCCCGTAACAAGCGTATGCATCTGGCTCATCCAAAAGTGGCACTAGCAGATGAAACTATAAATTGAAAACAGGAAGGATGCAGAGAAGGAATGAGAAGCAGGTAAAACATAACCACATGTTAGCAGTTTCTAGCGCCTCTATCTGTGAGTAGTCATTGACCACTCCAAATCCCACAGAAGTCTAATGACTCTGAATATCTATGAAAGCCACAAACTGTCTACTATTGTTCCTGATTTACTAGGTGTGCAGTAGCCATACATAAAACCTGACTGTTACATAAAGTACTGACCTGAGAATCCAGACTTTTAAGCAAGTAGCAGACTCAGAAGGAATATGCCACAAATTAACAGAACTATAATTTGAAGAAGCTAGCAAATTGCCTTTTTAAATATGGGATACGCTGAAGACCAGCTTCAGTAAGAGAAGATTTTTTTTTGGTTTTACTTCAAATATATTGATTGGATTTCAAAAGTTAAGCCTTCCTAGGCACTGGCCTTTGTAATGGAGTTTGATATTGTATGCTTGCTAAAGATGAGTGTTTTATAAAACTCATCACTTCCTATAAACAGTTGTAAGCCTTTTTGTTTTTCTTTCCAGAAAGAAACAACTCTAACTAAGGATTAGTCACCCAGAGACCTGTAAATCCCAGGGAAATTTCCCAAGTGCCATGGCTTCCTAAATGGGGATTGTTTTTCCAAGTTAAAGTCCTCATTTCACTAAATCGTCTGTTGTTTCATGGAGACTGCCATCTTAATACTGTGTCTTCTAATCTATGAACGTGATATAACTCTCCAATTTATTTGTCTGCTTTAAAGTCACTCAAACAACATTTTATAGTTTTCCGCATAGAGGTTTTGCAAATCTCTTGTTAAATTTATCCCTAATATTTTATGTTTTAATATTTAAATTATATTTTTATTTCATTTTCCAATTCTCTGTTGCTAGTATATAGAAACAATATATTTACATATATTGACCTAGTAAACTACAGCTTTGCTAAATTTACTTATTCATTCTAGTAGTGGTTAGATTTCTTAGGATCTTCTCCATTTAAAAAAAAGTGTCATCAGAAAATAAATAATTTTGATTCTTTGTTTCCAGTCTTGAGCCTTTTATTTCCTTTTCTTGACTTATTGTCCTAGTTTGGCCTTCCAGTATAATGTTGAATAGAAATAATTACAGCAGATATCTTTGCCTTGTTCTTGACCTTAGGGGGATAGCATTTAGTCTTTCACAGTTAAATATGATATTAGCTGTAAGCTTTTCATACATATCCAATTGATCGTTTTGAAATTAAAATTAGATGAGGTCACTCATTTTCCCAAAGCCCTCCAGTGGTTTCCCAAATCATTCAAAATATCTTCCCAAATCCTTAAAATGGCCCACATTATCTGGCTTTCTGTTATCTCTCTGAACTCATACCCTAACATTCTTCCCCATTATCAGTCTGCCCCACTTGTCTTAAGTTTCAGACACTACAAACATGCTCCTATCTTGGGACTTGTGCACTAGTTCCTGCTACCTGACTGCTCCTCCCCCAGATAGCCACAGGGGTCACTCCTTTAGTGAGATCCTACTTGGCCACTTTGTATAAAATTGAAACTCCATCCCCACCTTGCCTATATATTCCCTGTCCCCCATCCTGCTTTACATTCCTTCATAGTACTTACCACCATCTAATATATTATATATGTACTTCTTTCTTTATTTATATGACCTTTCCCCCTATCATGTAAGATCCTTGAGGGTGGGAACTTTTTCTATAACAGAACTGAACACATGGCTTGTGTTTAAAAAGTATGTATTGAATGAAAAAATAAATACCTACTCTATGTTAGAATATAAATGAGGTTCACCCAGCTAGTTGGATAGGGACATTGGGAAGCAAAATTGTCATCATCAAAGAATTCAGAAAATATCTTAAATTCTATGTAATTTAAATGATGCTACAACCTTCTTAGCATTCTATTATAAGGATCTGGGTTTGGCAATTATAATTGGAAATGAGACTAGACTCTGAAATATAATTTCCATGACATGATCATCGTAACTGAGCTCATGGAGGAATTCCCAATGGGGTCATGGAGATCTTTTTTTTGTTTTCAGTTTAATAACCCAAGGAATACCTCCCTGAATTTAGTCAACCCCAGATCTCTTTCTATTTGAACACAGACAATGCTTTTATTTAAGTATACTTGACTGAGAAGCTTACATTAAATTTTTTGATTCTCTGATTCTCCTTATAGAACTGTGTATGGCCGACTGTGGCAAACACTTACCAGTTTGCTTACCCTTATGGATTCTACTATTCTGGTCTCATCTGGATGGATCTGGAGTGTACATTATCCTATTTTTTTAAAGGTGACCTCCCGCCCTCCAGTGAGCCAGCACCAGCCCAGGCTGTGCAGCCAACCATGTGGGAAACCTACCCCACCCTCCAGTAGGCCTGTACCCACCACAGGAGGCACAGCATCACAGCCAACCTGTGATGCTTGCCAGGGGCCAGCCTCACCTACCAGTGCACCCACCATAGTCAGCCCCACCACAACAGAGGGGTGCACACAGCCCACATAGGGGCATCCCTAGAACACATAGCTCTGGTGACCAGAGAGGGGCATGCTGCTAGGCCCGATAGGACTTCTCCTACAAAAGGCCATTTCAAATTCAGGAAATGTAACCAAGCTACCTCACACATAGACATAATCACAGAGAATTAGACAAAATTAGGAGATAGAGGAATATGTTCCAAATGGTGGAACAAAACAAAACCTCAGAAGAAGAACTAAACAAAGTGGAGATAAGCAATCTACTAATAAAGGGTTCAAGGTAGTGCTCATAAAGATGTTTGCTGAACTCAGGAGAAGAATGGATAAACACAGTGAGAATTTCAACAGAGTTAGAAAATATAAAGAGGAATTAAACTGAGCTGAATAATAAAATAACTGAAATAAATGTTACACTAGAAGAGATCAACAGTAGATTACTGATGATACAGAGGAACAGATCAGTGATCTGGAAGACAGAATAGTGGAAATCACCCATGCTGAACGAAAAAATAATTATTTTAATGAGGACTGTTTAAGAGACTTCTGGGACAACATTAAGCATAACACTTGCATTATATGGATGTCAGAAGGAGAAGAGGGAGAGAAAGGGCCAAAAAACTTATTTAAAGAAATAACAGCTGTAAATTTCCCTTACCTGGGGACAGAAACAAACATCCAAGACCAGGAAGCACAGAGAGTCCTTAGCAAGATGAATCCCTAAATGTCCACACCAAGACACATTATATTAAAATAGCAAAAATTAAACATAAGAGAGAATCTCAAAGGGCTTCCCTGGTGGTGCAATGGTTGGGAGTTCGCCTGCCGATGCAGGGGACACAGGCTCGTGACCCGGTCCAGGAAGATCCGACACGCCGCGGAGTGGCTGAGCCCGTGAGCCATGGCCGCTGAGCCTGCGCGTCCAGAGCCTGTGCTCTGCTACGGTAGAGGCCACAACAGTGAGAGGCCCGCGTACCGCAAAAAAAAAAAAAAAAAAAAGAGAGAGAATCTCAAAAGCAGCAAGAGATAAGCAACTAGTTACATACAAGGGAACTTCCACAGGACTATCAGATGACTTTTCAGCTGAACCTTTGCAGGTCAGAAGAGAGTGGCGCAATATACTCAAGTTGATGAAAGGAAAAAACCTACAAGCAAAAACACTCCACCCAACAAGTTTATCATTCAGATTTGAAGGAGAAATTATGAGTTTTACAGACAAACAAAAGCTAAAAAAAAGCTCAGCACCACTAAACCAGCTTTAAAAAGAAATGTTAAAGGAACTCCTCGAAGTGGAAAAGAAAAGGCCACAACTAGAAATATGAAAGGAAAAGTCTCACAAGTAAAGGCAAACATATAATAAACATAATGATCAATCACTTAGAAAGCTAGAAGGAAAGTTAAAAGACAAATGTGGTAAAATCATCTATATCCACAATAAATAAAGTATACACAAAACAAAAAGATGTAAAATATGATGTTAAAAAAATTAAATGTTGGACAAGGAGTAAAAACGTAGGGTGGTTAGAATGCATTCGTACTAGAGGGTATTACACTAAATAAAATAATCAGACAAATACCATATGATCTTACTTATATGTGGAATCTAAAAAACAAAACAAAATGAAAACAGACTCATAGGTACAGAGAACAAACAGGGTAGAGGGGTTGGGGGAAGTGTGAAATAGGTAAAGGGGATTAAGCCACAGGCATGTAATATACAACATAAGGAATATGGGGAATAATACTGTAATAACCTTGTATGGGGACAAATGGGTACTAGGCTTATTGTGGTGATCCTTTCGTAACGTATGCAAATGTCAAATTGCTATGTAGTACACCTGAATCTAGCATAATATTGTATTGATACATCAAGTATATTTCAATAAAAAGTAAATAAAGCAACCATCTACCAATTACTCTTAATTGCCAGCCTCTGCAGCTATATTAATTTTTCCCATTCTGTATGGTGTATCATCTCACAGGAAAGATTATAATTGTGTTTCATCTCCTGATGATACCAATAAAATGCCCAGTAAATTACCACAACTCTTCCCTTCCAGAAAGGTGTAGTGTGTTCACCAGAAACCTTATCGTGTACCACATTCTTTATTATTTTCTTAAATAATTGAATTATGAAATATCAATATTTAATTTAATATGTTGAATTTAACATGTCATAAAAATCATGATGTGTAGCACCAAACTGAAGACAAGACTGAAACACACACTACCCCCTTTCCACAATGATTAATAAAAAATAATTTCTATCTGGACATATATAAACACTAGCTACCAGCATGATACTAAAACCATCCTAAGGGAATATTCTTTCTCCAGAATAAAATGTATTTGATAAAACTGGAACACCACCTAATTAAAGAACAATTCTTAGCTAGCTCTAGGCTCTAAGTTTAATGCAAAATAAAATTTTAGTCACTTATATATAATTGAAGATTTATCTCATGCTGATTTTATTTTAACAGAAATAATCCCCATAAAGAATGAAGATACAGACGAAACTTTAAGGAGATTTCAAAAATAGATAGCTTGGTAACAGGAAAGGAAAATATTTATGTGTAAACATCCTTTGAACGTTTCTGCATAATCAAAATTCTCTTCAGTAGGAAAAGTTATGCCCCAATAGTAACTGAACTAACTGTTGAATATTATTTTTCCAAATGCAAGAGATACATGGATGCATTAGTTCTCAATCATAGAAATGGACTTGGCTCTTTTATTTTTATTCATTTATTTATATTCATCTCTCTTTACCTCATTCTACAATGTTGAGGCAAATGATGAAATGCTGCATATAATTATAGAACATTAAGGTATTTTAGGTTCTATATTTGTGAATATTCATGTTTATTAAACAAAATTAATCTAGCAATCTTGAGCACATAAAGGTTAAATTAAATTCAAACTATGTTCTAAATCTTAGAACATAAGGGGTAAAGACCAGGGTCTTGGGTTCTAGTTCTTAGGTTAGAGACCTTTATCAAGCCAGAAGATAGCACTAACTCTTAACATATATACTTCTTAGTCAATTTACGGAAAAGACTTAATTTGATTTTAAAACTTCATAATTAGGTTACATATATCCTTTTTTTTTTATAGTAACACGTTTTATTTGATTTTAGTTTTTAACATCTTTATTGGTGTATAACTGCTTTACAATGGTGTGTTAATTTCCGCTGTATCACAAAGTGCATCAGCTATATGTATACATATATCCCCATATCCCTTCACTCTTGTGTCTCCCTCCCACCTACCCTAACCCACCCCTCTAGGTGGTCACAAAGCACCCAGCTGATCTCCCTGTGCTCTGTGGCTGCTTCCAACAAGCTATTTTACATTTGGTGGTGTAAATATGTCCATGCCACTCTCTCACTTCATCCCAGCTTACCCTTCCCCTTCCCCATGTCCTCAAGTCCATTCTCTACGTCTCTGTCGTTATTCCTGTCCTGCACCTAGGTTCTTCAGAACCTTTTTTTTCCTTTTTAGATTTCATATATGTTAGCATAGAGTATTTGTTTTTCTCTTTCTGACATACTTCACTCTGCACGACAGGCTCTAGGTCCATCCACCTCACTACAAATAACTCAATTTCCTTTCTTTTTATGGCTGAGTAATATTCCATTGTATATATGTGCCACATCTTATTTATCCAATCATCTGTTGATGGACACTTAGGTTGCATCCAAGTCCCGGCTACTGTAAATACTGCTGCAATGAACACTGTGGTACATGACTCTTTTTGAATTATGGTTTTCTCCGGGTATATGCCCAGTACTGGGATTACTGGGTCATATGGTAGTTCTATTTTTACTTTCTTAAGAAACCTCCATACTGTTCTCCATAGTGACTGTATGAATTTACATACCCACCAACAGTGCAAGAGGGTTCCCTTTTCTCCACACCCTCTCCAGCATTTACTGTTTGTAGATTTTTTGATGATGGCCATTCTGACTGGTGTGAGGTGATACCTCACTGTAGTTTTGAATTGAATTTCTCTAATGATTAGTGATGTTGAGTATCCTTTCATATGTTTTTTGGCAATCTGTATGTCTTTTTGGAGAAATTTCTATCTAGGCCCTCTGCCCATTTTTGGATTCAGTTGTTTGTTGTTTGAATATTGAGCTGTATGCGCTGCTTGTATATTTTAGAGCTTAATCCTTTGTCAGTTGCTTCATTTTCAATATTTTCTCCCATTCTGAGGGTTGTCTTGTCATCTTGTTTATGGTTTTCTTTGCTATGCGAAAGCTTTGAAGTTTCATCAGGTCCCATTTGTTTATTTTTGTTTTTACTTGCATTTCTCTAGGAGGTGGGTGATTTATAGAGTGTCATAGAGTGTTCTGCCTATGTTTTCCTCTAAGAGTTATAAAATGTCTGGCCTTACATTTAGGTCTTTAATCCATTTTGAGTTTATTTTTGTGTATGGTGTTAGGGAGTATTCTAATTTCATTCTTTTACATGTAGCTGTCCAGTTTTCCCAGCACCACTTATTGAAGAGACAGTCTTTTCTCTACTGTATATTCTTTCCTCCTTTGTCAGAGATTAGTTGAACATAGATGTGTGCGTTTATCTTGGGGCTTTCTATCCTGTTCCATTGATCTGTATTTCTGTTTTTGTGCCAGTACCATATTGTGTTGATCACTGTAGATTTTTGTATAGTCTGAAGTCGGGAGCCTGATTCCTCCAGCTCCATTTTTCTTTCTCAAGATTGCTTTGGCTATTCAGGGTTTTTTGTGTTTCCATACAAATCGTGAAATTTTTTGTTCTACTTCTGTGGAAAATGCCATTGGTAGTTTGATAGGGATTGTATTGAATCTGTAGAATGCTTTTGATAGTATAATTATTTTCACAATGTTGATTCTTCCAAACCAAGAACATGGTATATCTCTGCACCCGTCTGCATCATCTTTGATTTCTTTCATCAGTGCCTTACAGTTTTCTGCATACAGGTCTTTTGTCTCCTTAGGTTGGTTTATTCCTAGGTATTTTACTCTTTTTGTTGCACTGGCAAACAGGAGTGTTTCCTTAATTTCTCTTTCATATTTTTCATCACTAGTGTATAGGAATGCAAGAGATTTCTGTGTATTAACTTTGTATCCTGCGACCTTAGCAAATTTATTGATTAGCTCCAGTAGTTTTCTGGTAGCATCTTTAGGATTCTCTAAATGTAGTATCATGTCATCTGCAAACAGTGACAATTTTATTTCTTCTTTTCCGACTTGGTTTCATTTTATTTCTTTTTCTTCTCTGACTGCTGTGACTATAACTCCCAAAGCTATGTTGAATAAGAGTGGTGAGAGTGGGCAACCTTGTCTTGTTCCTGATCTTAGTGGAAATGGTTTCAGTCTTTCTCCATTGAGAATGATGTTGGCTGTGGGTCTGTCATATATGACCTTTATTATGTTTAAGTAAGTTCCCTCTATGCCCACTCTCTGGAGGGTTTTTATCATAAACGGGTGTTGACTTTTGTCAAAAGATTTTTCTGCATCTATTGATATGATCATGTGGTTTGTATCCTTCAGTTTTTTAATATGGTGTGTCACACTGATTGATTTGAGTACATTGAAGAATCCATGAATTACTGGAGTAAACTCCACTTGACCATGGTGTATAATCCTTTTAATGTGCTGTTGGATTATGTTTGCTAGTATTTTGTTGAGTATTTTTGCATCTATGTTCATAAGTGAAATTGGCCCATAGTTTTCTTTTTTTGTGGCATCTTGGTCTAGTTCTGGTATCAGGGTGATGGTGGTCTCATAGTGAGTTTCAGTGTGTTCAGAGTGTTCCTTCCTCTGCAATTTTTTGGAAGACTTTGAGAAGGATAGGTGTTAGCTCTTCTCTAAATGTTTGATAGAATTTGCCTGTGAAGCCATCTGGTCCTGGGCTTTTGTTTGTTGGAAGATTTTTAATCACAGTTTCAATTTCGGTCGTTGTGATTCGTCTGTTTATATTTTCTATTTCTTCCTGGTTCAGTCTCAGAAGGTTGTGCTTTTCTAAGAGTTTGTCCATTTCTTCCAGGTTGTCCATTTTATTGGCATAGAGTTGCTTGTAGTAATCGCTCATGATCCTTTGTATTTCTGAAGTGTCCGTTGTTATTTCTCCTTTTTCATTTCTAATTCTATTGATCTGAGTCTTCTCCTTTTTTTTCTTGATGAGTCTGGCTAATGGTTTATCAATTTTTTTTATCTTCTCAAAGAAGCGGCTTTTAGTTTTACTGATCTTTGCTATTGTTCCCTTCGTTTCTTTTTCATTTTTTTCTGATCTGATTTTTTTTTGTTTTTTTTTTTTTGTTTTTTTTTGCGGTATGTGGGCCTCTCACTGTTGTGGCCTCTCCCGTTGTGGGGCACAGGCTCCGGACGCGCAGGCTCAACGGCCATGGCTCACGGGCCCAGCCGCTCCGCGGCATGTGGGATCTTCCCAGACCAGGGCACGAACCTGTGTCCCCTGCATTGGCAGGCGGACTCTCAACCACTGCGCCACCCGGGAAGCCCTTTCTGATCTGATATTTATGTTTTCTTTCCTTCTGCTAACTTTGTGGGGTTTTTTGTTCTTCTTTCTCTAATTGCTTTAGGTGTAAGTTTAGGTTGTTTATTTGAGATGTTTGTTGTTTCCTGAGGTAGGATTGTATTGCTATAAACTTCCCTCTTAGAACTGCTTTTGCTGCATCGCATAGGTTTTGCGTCAACGTGTTTTCATTGTCATTTGTCTGTAGGTATTTTTTTATATCCTCCTTGATTCCTTCAGTCATCTCTTGGCTTTTTAGTAGTGTACTGTTTAGCCTCCATTTGTTTGTATTTTTTACAGATTTTTTCCTGTAGTTGACAGCTATTCTCATAGTGTTGTGGTTGGAAAAGATCCTTGATAAAATTTCAGTTTTCTTAAATTTATCAAGGCTTGATTTGTGACCCAAGATACGATCTATCCTGGAGAATATTTCATGAGCACTTGAGAAGAAACTGTCATCTGCTCTCTTTGGATGGAATGTCCTATAACTATCAATTAAGTCCATCTTGTTTAATGTATCATTTAAAGCTTGTGTTTCCTTATTTGTTTTCATTTTGGATGATCTGTCCATTGGTGAAAGTGGGGTGTTGAAATCCCCTATTCATACTGTGTTACTGTCGATTTCCCCTTTTATGGCTGTTAGCATTTGCCTTAGGTATTGAAGTGTTCCTCTGATGGGTGCATAAATATTTACAATTGTTATATCTTCTTCTTGGATTGATCCCTTGCTCATTATGTAGTGTCCTTCTTTGTCTCTTGTAATAGTCTTTATTTTAAAGTCTGTGTTGTCTGATAAGAGAATTGCTACCTCAGCTTTCTTTCGATTTCCATCTGCATGGAATATCTTTTTCCATCCCCTCACTTTCAGTCTGTTTGTGTCCCTAGGTCTGAAGTGGCTTTCTTGTAGATAGCATATATACCGGTCTTCTTTTTGTATCCATTCAACCAGTCTGGGTCTATTGGTTGGAGCATTTAATCCATTTACGTTAAGGTAGTTATCGATATATATGTTCCTATTATCATTTTCTTAAGTGTTTTGGGTTTGTTACTGTAGGTCTTTTCCTTCTCTTGTGTTTCCTGCCTAGAAGTTCCTTTAGCATTTGTTGTAAAGCTGGTTTGGTGGTGCTGAATTCTATTAGCTTTTGCTTGTCTGTAAAGGTTTTGATTTTTCCGTAGAATCTGAATGAGATCCTTGCTGGGTAGAGTAATCCCGGTTTTAGATTTTTCCCTTTCATCAGTTTAAATATGTCCTGCCACTCCCTTCTGGCTTGCAGAATTTCTGCTGAAAGATCAGCTGTTAACCTTATGGGGATTCCCTTGTATGTTATCTGTTGTTTGTCTCTTGTTGCCTTTAATATTTACTATCATTACTCTGAGTCCTTTTTCTGGTAGACTGCTTATTTCCTCTTCATTTGTTTCATCTGGTGGGTTTTTAGCTTGCTCCTTCATCTGCTGTGTATTTCTCTGTCTTCTCATTTTGCTTGAATTACTGTGTTTGGGGTCTCCTTTTTGCAGGCTGCAGGCTCGTAGTTCCCGTTGTTTTTGGTGTCTGCCAGTGGGTAAGGTTGTTTCAGTAGGTTGTGTAGGCTTCCTGGTGGAGGGGACTGGTGCCTGTGTTCTGCTGGATGAGGCTGGATCTTTTCTTTCTGGTGGGCAGGACCACGTCTGGTGGTGTGTTTTGGGGTGTCTGTGAACTTACTATGATTTTAGGCAGCCTCTCTGCTAATGGGTGCGGTTGTGTTCCTGTCCTGCTAGTAGTTTGACATATGGTGTCCAGCACTGTAGTTTGCTGGTTGTTGAGTGGAGCTGGGTCTTAGCATTGAGACGAAGATCTCTGGGAGAACCATTTGATACTACGTGGGGCTGGGAGGTCTCTGGTGGACCAATGTCCTGAACTCAGCTCTCCCACCTCAGTGGCTCAGGCCTGACACCCAGCCAGAACACCAAGACCCTCTCAGCCACACGGCTCAGAAGAAGAGGGAGAAAAGGAAAAAAAAGAGAGAAAGAAAAAATGAATAAAATAAATAATGTTATTAAAATAAAAAATAAAATAATATAAATTTAAAAATATAAAAGTAATTTAAAAAAAAAGGAAAGAGCAACCAAACCAATAAACAAATCCACCAATTATAACAAGCACTGAAAACTGTACTAAAAAAACAGACCCACAGAACCCTAGGGCAAATGGAAAAAGCAAACCTGTACAGACAAATCACACAAAGTCACATACACATCCACACTCACAAAAAGAGAAAAAGGAAATTTAAAAATATATATATTTTTTTTAAAAAAAAAGAAGAGAGCAACCAAATGAATAAACAAATTTACCAATTATAATAAGCTCTGAATACTAAACTAAGATAAACATAAAACTAGAAACAAATTAGGTGCAGAAAGCAAACCCCAAGTCTACAGTTGCTCCCAAAGTCCACCACCTCAGTTTTGGGATGATTTGTTGTCTATTCTTGTATTCCAGAGATGCAGCATACATCAAGTTGATTGTAAAGTTTTAATCAGCTGCTCCTGAGGCTGCACGGAAAAATTTCCCTTTCCTTTCTTTGTTCACACATCTCCTGGGGTTCAGCTTTGGATTTGGCCCCGCCTCTGCATATAAGTCACTCTCTGGTGTCTGTTCTTCACCCAGACAGGAGGGGGTTAAAGGAGCAGCTGATTCCTGGGCTCTGGCTCACTCAGGCCGGGGGGTGGGGGGGGGGGGGAGCACGGAGGGCGGGGCAAGCCTGCAGCAGCAGAAGCCACAGCCTGAGGTGAGCCGTGTATTCTCCCGGGGAAGCTGTCTGTGGATGTTTAGATATGTCTTTGTTGATTCTTATTGTATAAATTACTCTCACCTATCATTGCACAGATGTACTGTGTTATACTTGGTGCTTCGTTGGAATCTAGCAGAGTTTTTATCATCTAAGCTTATCAATGTGAATTTGATTATAGAGATGAGGGAAAGACAATACACCTACAGAACACTGTCTGTCTTTACTGTAGCAGTTATTTAGTTAATGGTAGTGGAAAAACCTCCAAGCCTAATAAATTTAAAATATCTGGCAATTTGAACACTTGAGAGAGAACCAGAATCCTAATTTAACCTCATTTTGTGTTCATACAAAGACTAAAATGCTAAAAATTAATCACAAATTTTTGTATCCATTATTCATATCCAGTTAAGTGTTCTGCTGTTGTGCCAGAAGAAAGTGATTAATGCATGTGGAGCACCAAAGTCAAATTTATGTTGGATACAACACAATGTACCTCCGTATTTCCGTCTACTTCCATGGCATGAATTCTTAATGTCCTCATAACATTAACTTTATATTCAATCACAATTTTGAAATAATTAATGCTTATCCCATGTTAAGATACAGAACCAAGAGGGGCTATAGAACAACAACGACAACAAAAAAGCCAGTTATATCTCAAACACTATGTGAAAAAAATGATTAGACATTAGTTGAAAGATTTCCTGGTACATATTAGCTTTTTCCTGCCTCAGTAGCCTGGCCTGTGGGTGGGGGGTGGGGTGGGGTGGGGAAACAAACACTGTCACTTCCACTTCCCATCTTCCTCTATTTTCAAATAACCTGACCATAACACAGCTTTAGCTCATTAATGATAGATATCCATCACTTTTCAAATTATCTATGCTTCACTGCATTTGACTGCAATGTGAATTTATACAGAGTAAGTCCTATGTTTTTCAGTGACTTCCCAAATATAATAGAATACTTGATATCACTGAAAAAATTCACTGTAGGAACTTTTGGCATGAAGGAGGTTTAAAGGGACAGTAAAATCATGGCCACCAGCATGGCTCTGACTACCCTTAGCTTTGGCTATGCAGGTCAGAGCCCCTGGGACTTGCACCCCTCACAGTGACAGCCATAGCCCCTGACCCTGACCACTCAGCAGCAGTTCTGCTCAGAAGCCTGAGATAGAGGCCATTTCCTCAGTCAGAAAACCCAGGGCCCACTCAAATCTCCCTCAATAGATTCAGGCAGGCTGGTAATCAAATACACAACCCTTAAATCCCAAACTGTGAAATCCAAAAAGTTCAAAAGCCCAGAAGTTTTTTTGGCAGCAAAACTGAACTGACGTGAATCATTTGGCTGCAAAACCTGACCTGAATGGTATGAGGCTATTTATAGACTTCATTTATCCCACTGTAGGTGAATATTCATGTTTCTCTGCCAGAATATGAATCTGTTTGATAACAGGGTGCCCTAGACCTGACTGTGACTGTTTATATAATACATGATATTTGCACTGTATTGCCTTCTAAATTCTGATATTCAAAATACATGTGGCACCAAGGGATCTGGATAAGGGATCAGAAAATAACGTCTTGTGAAATTACATGGGCATGAATTTAAAACTTGGATCTGCTGCTAATCACTAATTATGTGACTTGGGATAAATTACTTAACTTCCTTGAACCTGGTTCTTCATTTATAAGAATGGAGAAATCAACTGTGCTACAAAAGCTGTGATGTCACTTGTCTACCTAGGGAATCACGTTTTCAACATTATTTTTCCCTAAATCAACTATACTTCAATAAAATAAATTTTTTGAAATGTGAAAAAACCTTTATTTTTCCCTAAAAATTCACTCCTCTCTGTCTGCTCCTGCCCTTACCAAATAGCAGAACTTGATGGCTTTCCCTCCTTTACGGGGTTACATGTTGCTCATGTCCTAATCCTTTTGTCTAAAGGAGCTAAACTGCAGCATCATACTTTTCTATGAACTATAATAATCTGGGTTCTGGGTTCTCAAAGACAAGAATCATGCCTTTCCTTTGCTGGAAGCGCCTGCACATGGTGGCCAGGGAGGGGGGGGTAGTAAAGGAAGACCATAGACTCAGACTTCAATCAAGACTCACATATTACAAATAGATGTCAGAGAATGAGGAGGCAGGTGTGTACATACTAGAGGCTCGGGACCAACTCAACCCAATTCTTTAATGCATTCGAATTACAAACTTTCCCCCTCTGGTTGTCTTGATGTCAACCGGGGAACAGGGACTGTGTGACACTCAGGGACAGGGAGAAATCCTAATGCTATTGAACAGGAGAGAAAAAGACTAGTCACAGGTTGGCAAATATCAAGAAGAGGTTTCCATAATTGTAAACGAAGATACTGAACATCTCTAAAAGTCCAGAGTTTTTGTCCAGAGGAATCACACATTATGGGTCTTTTGGGCTTAAGAGATTTTTAACCAACTCTGTGAGTTATGAAGATTGATTTCTCCATCACACACTAATAAGATGTCTGATAAACCCTTCTCAGATGTTAAAAGTGAAATGTTCAGAAGTGAAAAGCACAGCATAAAATCAGAATCTGGGTATTTGAAGAGGCCTTACAGATTAATCTAATTTCCAGATCATTTTACAGATGAAAAACTGAAGCCCAGAGAAACTTAGTAACTTGATTAAATTTCACAGCTGGTAAAAGGCAGAGCCAGAAAACCTCAAATCCTTGCATCCGTTAAGAAAATGATAAATAAATGACAATCTATATCTCCACTGGAAGATATTTATATTAAAATTAAGTATCCTTGGACATGCAGTAGCATTGCTGTAGAAGAAAGATCATGGGAGATAGATGCTGTAGACTTAGCAGGAGCTCTGCCACCAACTTAGGCAAAGCAAAACAGAATCAAAGGCCCTTCCAGTTGAGAGATGTTAGGATGCTATGGTTTTTCTCAAGTAACATGAAAGAAACGTAACCTCCAAAGATAAGAGCCAGAAAGGACATTTGATCCTGTAAGCATTCAATGGGTTTAAACCCAATGGGTTTAAATATTAAATCCAATATTAATTAAAAGAAATTTTGGTCTGATTAATCAGAATCTAAATTTGAACACACAACCATATACATTTTTAAGTTACAGAAGATGATATTGTCTCTGTTTGGAAACTATTAGGAGTTATCATTTGATGCGTACAACAAGTCTCAACTACTTACGTCTGTTCAAAAGAAACCCCGCTGACCTTCTTTGTCAATGATTTCTAATCAGAGGGAGCCTGCGATATTCTCAGCATAAATCGGTAAAGAGAGCAATGAAATGGCATCACCGTTTGTTGCAACACTTAACATTTAATATGACTGTATAAGATGCAGACCCCTTGGGAGGGGAGAGGCAAAGTTATTAAGAAAGTAGACTCAAAAATATCTTGTGAAATCCTACCTTCTTGCTTTTATTTTATTTTTTAAAAACATTCAACTCACCCTGTTTGGGGAACCCCCTGTTCTTGTTTATGTCAATTTGATTCTTTCTTTTCCCCCAGAAGACTTGTTCTTCCTCTTGTTAAATTGACACGCTATAAATTATCAATATTATTAAAGTCCCTGGGTTCCCTTTTTCAGATTTTATTATTTTTCCCTCCACATACTATTTACTTCAAACCATGTAATATACTTTAAACATGTGTTCACATTATCTTTTGAAGGAAGTCTTCTTACCACATGGGACAGTGTAAAGTGCAACAGCAAGCTTCCCTGGGGAAAAACCTTACAAAACATTAGGGGGTGACTATTTGAATTTCAAAAGGACTTCTTTAAAACTACTCCCTTGGTGCATTTAAGTGTTTATTTACTGATCCCTCAGACTTTTTGTAAGGGAAGTGGCTTAAGCAGCCACTGCCAAATGAAGGTCAATCATATGAGACAAGGAAGCTAGGACAATACAGGGTAATCAGTGGAAAATTGCAGTTACATTGCACTTAGTATTCACCTCACCATTTAGGCAAAACAAAATATCCTTTCTAAGATATCATAGTCCAGTTCACCTTAAATAATGAAAGGTATACTAGCTATATATAGATATATATTTTAAAAATCCTGCTCTTTCTGGGTCATTAAACATCATCCATAAAGTATACTTTGTTGGCAAGAATCAGAAAAAGATTCTTTAAAATATCTGTAGGAAATTGCAGTATACTTTACACATTAAACTTATAGTTCCTTTCAATACTGTTTATGATGGAACCAATCTTATATTTTGTTGAGACAATTGTAACAGAATATTTCTTTGTAAAGTGAATAATAATGCTTAGATTTAGTAATGTCACTTGTATCTAAAGAATTAATGACTTCTTATAAATCATGAACTTATTGTATCCCAGAGTAACAGTATATATCAGAAAAAGTTACATTAAATAATATATATAGCATATAAATATATATAGTTTGGGAAAAAGAGGTAGCCCTGAAATAAGTGATTCACCCATTCATGTTAATAATCATTTTTGCTGGGTGAGTGGCTTTGTAATAATTCTTTGATATTTTCATATAGAGATCTCTGGCTAAGTTTCTGCCTTCTGCCTATCAATTTTAGGATAGTGTGACCATCTTCATCTAGGTTGTTAAAAATCTTACAAATAACAGTCACTTTCTCCAAACAGCAAAGCATTTATATAAATTTTTGAGAGAATTCTTCAAAACAACATGAAAACATACTATTACATTACAAGTAAAATGTCTGACTACTATACGTTCAATACCTAAATTATATCTAAATGAGTAAGATATAAGCTAAATAATTTCAGTAGATAAGAAATAATTGAGTCCATTACAAATAAGAGATTATTCAATATAAAAATACTTTTAAATGCTGGGCAGGATCCTATTACATTTTCTATTGCAATTGTTATTTCATTTCCCTGAATACTATAGTTCTGACAGTTCACCAGCACAGACAGGGACTTCCTCAGTTCCCTTTCTCATAGGGATAGGTAGGTAGTCTCTGTATCCTTGGAACAAAGAGATTTTTAATATGACCATGGCATCCCCATCAAATCTATCAACAGATGAATGGAAAAACAAATGTCATATATCCATACAATGGAATATAATCAGCTGTAGCAAGAAATGAAGTATTTATATATGCTACAACATGGATGAACCTTGAAAGATTACGCTAGGTGAAAAAGCCAGACACAAAAGGTTGCATATTGCATGATTCCAGCTGTATGAAATTTCCAGAATAGACAAATCCATAGAGACTGGAAACAGATTAGTGGTTGCCAAGGGCTGAGATGAGGGGAGAATGAAAAATATGTGAATGGGCATGGGGTCTCCTTTGGAAGCAATGAGATATTTTGGAACTAGATAAAGGTGACAGTTGCACGATCTTGTGAATATACTAAATGTTACTGAATCGTACTTGTTAAAATTGTTCATTTTATGTGATACAAATTTCAACTCAAAAACAAAACAAAACACCTTCAATGATTTCTCATTGCTCTTAGAATAAGGTTCAAAATCTAAAATGTGGCCCAAAAGGCTCTGCATGATTTGGCCCCTGTTTACCCCAGTGACATCATTAGGGCCATTCACATCCTCTTTCTCCAGATTCAAGCCAGACTTATCTGTTGTTAGACTCTAAAACACCAGAAACTCTTTTCTCAACACAGGCTACTTTCTCCTATACTCTACTCCCTTTCCCAAGCTAACTCTTGCTCAATCTTCAAGTCTTAAGCAAAATCTCACTTCCTTGATATCATTCCTGCACTCACATCCCCCAGGTAAGGACCCTTGCTATACATCTGTGTGGCCAAATGAACATCTTGTAGTACTTAGTTAATTAGCTTGATAGTTATATCAAGATCCTGCCCTCGAAGAGGGCAGGATCCATCTAGTGTTCCTGGTATACAGCACGTACACAATAAACACCTATTAAAGAAATGAATTAAGTGAGAATGTCATGTCAATTGGGTTAAATATGTCTTTTGGTCATGTTCATCCTCTACTAATCTACGAACTACAGCTAAAACAACAGACATTTTTTCACAGCTCCTTTTACTAATTATAATGAACATGTATAGAGTATCATATGCTAGTCATGGTGCTAAGTGCTTTACAGAGATGATCTGATTTAATTCTCATAACAACATCACAACTGTATGTTATTACTATAATAGTATCCCTAATTTATTAATCCCATTTTAGAGATGAAGAAATTGAGACTTAGGGAAGTTCCCTAGGTTACTGAAGATCACAGAGATAGTATTAATTCAGAATCTTATTTTTCTGAGCTCATTTTCACACGTTAACAGTCTGCTGAAAATGTATATAAAAGTCTTGCATTTAACCAGACCTCATTCATTGTGATTCTTGGAATAACACTAGTAAACCAAAGGGCCTCTGAAAAGATCTTACTGAGTTTGGAATTACAGTTTAAGTAGAAAACGTGGTTAAAAAATGAATGTTCTGGAAGATGGCAGAGGAGTAAGACGTGGAGATCACCTTCCTCCCCACAAATACATCAAAACTACATGTACATGTGGAATAACTCCAACAGAACACCTATTGAATGCTGGCAGAAGACCTCAGACTTCCCAAAATGTGGGGAACAGACACCCTCAGGCCACCTACACACAGAGGCAGGGCCAAATCCAAAGCTGAACCCCAGGAGCTGTGCGAACAAAGAAGAGAAAGGGAAATCTCTCCCAGCAGCCTCAGGAGCAGCGGATTAAATCCCCACAATCAACTTGATATACCCTGCATCTGTGGAATACCTGAAAAGACAACGAATCATCCCAAAACTGAGGCAGAGGACTTTGGGAGCAACTACAGACTTGGGGTTTGCTTTCTGCATCTAATTTGTTTCTCGTTTTATATTTATCTTAGCTTAGTATTTAGAACTTATTATAACTGGTAGATTTGTTTATTGATTTGGCTGCCCTCTTCCTATTTTTTTCTTATATATATATATTTTTTTCTTTTTCACTTTTTGTGAGTGTGTATGTGTGTGCTTCTTTGTGTGATTTTGTCTGTATAGCTTTGCTTTTGCCATTTGTCCTAGGGTTCTGACTGTCCATTTTTTGTTTTTGTTTTTGTATAGTTTTTAGCACTTGTTATCATTGGTGGATTTGTTTTTTGGTTTTGTTGTTCTCTTCTTTCCTTCTCTCTTTCATTTTACTACTTTTTTCTTTTTTTATTTTTAATAATTTCTTTCCATTTTAATAACCTTATTTTACTTTATATATTTTCCTTCCTTCCTTCCTTCCTTCCTTCCTTCCTTCCTTCCTTCCTTCCTTCCTCCCTCCCTCCCTCCCTCCCTCCCTGCCTCCCTCCCTCCATCTCTCTTCTTCGAGGCTGTGTGGCTGACAGGGTCCTGGTGCTCTGGCCGGGTGCCAGGCCACAGCCTCTGAGGCAGGAGAGCCAAGTTCAGGACATTGGTCAAGTAGAGATCTCCCTACCCCACGTAATATCAAACGGCTCTCCCAGAGATCTCCATCTCAACGTTAAGACTCAGCTCCACTCAACAACCAGCAATTTACAGTGCTGGACACCCTATGCCAAACTACAAGCTAGACAGGAACACAAACCCACCCATTAGCAGAGAGGCTGCCGAAAATCATAATAAGTTCACAGACACCCCAAAACACACCACGAGACGTGGAACTGCCCACCAGAAAGAAAAGATCCAGCCTCATCCACCAAAACATAGGCACCAGTCCCCATCACCAAAAGCCTACACAACCCACTGAACCAACCTTACCCACTGGCAGACACCAAAAACATTGGGAACTACGAACCTTCAGCCTGCAAAAAGGAGACCCCAAACACAGTAAGTTAAGCAAAATGAGAAGACAGAGAAATACACAGCAGATGAAGGAGCAAGGTAAAAACCCAGCAGACCAAACAAATGAAGAGTAAATAGGCAGTCTACCAGAAAAACGACTCAGGGTAATGATAGTAAAGATGATCCAAAATCTTGAAATTGAATGGAGAAAATACAAGAAACGTTTAACAAGGACCTAGAAGAACTAAAGAGCAAACAATGATGAGCAACACAATAAATGAAATTTAAAATTCTCTAGAAGGAATCAATAGCAGAATAAGTGAGGCAGAAGAATAGTTAAGTGACCTGGAAGATAAAATAGTGGAAATAACTACCGCAGAGGAGAATGAAGAAAAAAGAATGACAAGAATTGAGGACAAACTCAGAGATCTCAGGGAAAACATTAAACGCACCAACATTCGAATTATAGGGGTCCCAAAAGAAGAAGACGAAAAAATGAGACTGAGAAAATATTTGAAGAGATTATAGTTGAAAACTTCCCTAATATGGGAACGGAAATAGTCAATCAAGTCCAGGAAGTGCAGAAAGGCCCATACAGTATAAACCCAAGGAGAAACAGGCCAAGACACATATTAATTAAACTTCCAAAAATTAAATACAAAGAAAAAATATTAAAAGCAGCAAGGACAAATAACATACAAGGGAATCCTAAGGTTAACAGCTGATCTTTCAGCAGAAACTCTGCAAGCCAGAAGGGAGTGGCAGGACCTATTTAAAGTGATGAAGGGAAAAACCTAAAACCAAGATTACTGAATGAGCAAGGATCTCATTCAGATTCTACGGAGAAATCAAAACCTTTCCAGACAAGCAAAAGCTAATAGAATTCAGCACCACCAAACCATTTTACAATAAATGCTAAAGGAACTTCTCTAGGCAGGAAACACAAGAGAAGGAAAAGACCCACAGTAACAAACGAAAAACAATTGATAAAATGTTAATAGGAACATACATATCAATAACTACTTTAAATGTAAATGGCTTAAATCCTCCAACCAAAAGACACAGAGTGGCTGAATGGATACAAAGAAAAGACTGTATATATGCTGTCTACAAGAGACACACTCAGACCTGGGGACACATACAGACTGAAAGTGAGGGGATGGAAAAAGATATTCCATGCAGATGGAAATCTAAGGAAAGATGGAGTAGCAATTCTCCTATCAGAAAAAATAGACTTTAAAATAAAGACTATTACAAGAGACAAAGGAGGCCACTACATAATCATCAAGGGATCAATCCAAGAAGAAGATATAACAATTATAAATATTTATGCAAACAACATAGGATCACTTCAATACATAAGGCAAATGCTAAGAGCCCTAAAAAGGGAAAACAACAGTAACACAATACGAGTAGGGGACTTCAACACCCCACTTTTACCAAAGGACAGATCATCCAGACAGAAATTTAATAAGTAAACACAAGCTTTAAATGATACATTAAACATGATGGACTTAATTGATATCTACAGGATATTCCATCCAAAAACAGCAGATTACACTTTCTTCTCAAGTGCTCATGAAACATTCTCCAGGATAGAGCATATCTTGTGTCACAAATCTAGCCTTGGTAAATACAAGAAAATTGAAATCGTATCAAGTATCTTTTCCAACCACAACACTATGAGACTAGATATCAATTACAGGAAAAAAACTGTAAAAGTACAAACACATGGAGGCTAAACAATACACTACTAAATAACCAAGAGATCACTGAAGAAATCAAAGAGGAAATCAAAAAACACCTAGAAACAAATGACAATGAAAACACAACAAACCAAAACCTACGGGATGCAGCAAAAGCAGTTCTAAGAGGGAAGTTTATAGCAATACAATCCTACCTCAAGAAACAAGAAACATCTCAAGTAAAAAACCTAACCTTACACCTAAAGCAATTAGAGAAAGAAGAACAAAAAACCCACAAAGTTAGCAGAAGGAAAGAAATCATGAAGATCAGATCAGAAAGAAATGAAAAAGAAATGAAGGGAACAATAGCAAAGATCAATAAAACTAAAAACTGGTTCTTTGAGAAGATAAACATAATTGATAAACCATTAGCCAGAGTCATCATGAAAAAAATGGAGAGGACTCAAATCAATAGAATTAAAAATGAAAAAGGAGAAGTAACAACTGACACTGCAGAAATACAAAGGATCATGAGAGATTAATTACTACAGGCAACCCTATGTCAATAAAATGGACAACCTGGAAGAAATGGACAAACTCTTAGAAAAGCACAACCTTCTGAGACTGAACTAGAAAGAAATTGAAAATATAAACAGACAAATCACAAGCACTGAAATTGAAATTGTGATTAAAAATCTTCCAACAAACAAAAGTCCAGGACAAGATGGTTTCACAGGCGAATTCTATCAAACATTTAGAGAAGAGCTAACACCTATCCTTCTCAAACTCTTCCAAATACAGCAGAGGCAGGAACACTTTGAAACTCATTCTATGAGACCACCATCACCTTGATACCAAAACTAGACAAAGATGTCACAAAAAAAGAAAACTCCAGACCAATTTCACTGATGAACATAGATGCAGAAATACTCAATACTAGCAAACAGTATCCAACAGCACATTAAAAGGATCATACCATGGTCAAATGGGGTTCATCCCGGGAATGCAAGGATTCTTCAATATATGCAAATCAATCAATGTGATAAACCATATTAACAACTGAAGGATAAAAACCATATGATCATACCAATAGATGCAGAAAAAGCTTTCGACAAAATTCAACACCCATATAGGGTGTTGTCAGTGAGGGAACCTACCTCAACGTAATAAAGGTCATTTATGACAAACCCACAGCCAACATCGTTCTCAATGGTGAGAAACTGAAACCATTTCCAGTAAGATCAGGAAAACGACAAGGTTGCCCAGTCTCATCACTCTTATTCAACATAGTTTTGGAAGTTTTAGACACAGAAATCAGAGAGGAAAAAGAAATAAAAGGAATCCAAATTGGAAAAGAAGAAGTAAAGCTGTCACTGTTTGTAGATAACTTGATACTATACATAGAGAACCCTAAAGACTCTACCAGAAAACTGCTAGAGCTAATCAATGAATTTGGTAAAGTAGCAGGATACACAACTAATGCACAGAAATCCCTTGCATTCCTATACACTAACGATGAAAAATCTGGAAGAGAAATTAAGGAAACACTCCCATTTACCATTGCAACAAAAAGAATATAATATCTAGGAATAAATAAATGTCTAAGGAGACAAAAGAACTGTATGCAGAAAACTAAAAGACACTGATAAAAGAAATTACAGATTTTACAAAGAGATGGACAGATATACCATGTTCTTGGATTGGAAGAATCAACATTGTGAAAATGACTCTACTACCCAAAGTAATCTACAGATTCAATGCAATCCCTGTCAAACTACCAATGGCATTTTTCACAGAACTAGAACAAAAAATTTCACAATTTGTATGGAAACACCAAAAACCCCAAATAGCCAAAGCAATCTTGAGAAAGAGAAACGGACCTGGAGGAATCAGGCTCCCAGACTTCAGACTATACAAAAAGCTACAGTTATCAAGACAGTATGGTACTGGCACAAAAACAAAAATACTGATCAATGGAACAGGATAGAAAGCCCAGAGATAAACACATGGTCATATGGTCACCTTATCTTTGATACAGGAGGCAAGAATATACAATGGAGAAAAGACAGCCTCTTCAATAAATGGTGCTGGGAAAACTGGACAGCTACATGTAAAAAAAAATGAAGTTAGAACAGTCTCCAACACCATACACAAAAATGAACTCAAAATGGATTAAAGACCTAAATGTAAGGCCAGACACAATAAAACTCTTAGAGGAAAACATAGGCAGAACTCTCTATGACATAAATCACAGCAAGGTCCTTTTTGACCACCTCCTAGAGAAGTGGAAATAAAAACAAAAATAAACAAATGGGACCTAATGAAACTTCAAAGCTTTTGCACAGCAAAGGAAACCATATACAAGACCAAAAGACAACCCTCAGAATGGGAGAAAATATTTGCAAATGAAGCAACTGACAAAGGATTAAGCTCTAAAATATACAAGCAGCTCATGCAGCTCAACATCAAAAAACAAACAACCCAATCCAAAATGGGCAGAAGATCTACACAGACATTTCTCCAAAGAAGATATACAGACTGCCAACAAACATATGAAAGGATACTCAACATCACTAATCATTAGAGAAATGCAAATCAAAACTACAGTGAGGTATCACCTCACCAGTCAGAATGGCCATCATCAAAAAATCCACAAAAAATAAATGCTGGAGAGAGTGTGGAGAAAAGGAAACCCTCTCGCACTGTTGGTGGGAACGTAAATTGACACAGCCACTAAGGAGAACAGTATGGAGGTTCCTCAAAAAACTAAAAATAGAACTACCATACGACCCAGCAATCCCACTACTAGGCATATACCCTGAGAAAACCGTAATTCAAAAAGAGACATGTACCACAATGTTCGTTGCAGCTGTATTTACAGTAGTCAGGACATGCAAGCAACCTAAGTGTCCACTGACAGATGAATGCATAAAGAAGATATGGCACATATATACAATGGAATATTACTTGGCCATAAAAAGAAAGGAAATTGAGTTATTTGTAGTGAGGTGGATGGACCTAGAGTCTGTCATACAGAGAGAGTGAAGTAAGTCAGAAAGAGAAAGACAAATACCGTATGCTAATACATATATGTGGAATCTAAAAAAAAAAAAAAACACTCTGAAGAACCTAGGGGCAGGACAGGAATAAAGACGCACATGTAGAGAATGGATTTGAGGACATGGGGAGAGGGAAGGGTAAGCTGGGACGAAGTGAGAGAGTGGCATGGACATATATACACTACCAAATATAAAATAGATAGCTAGTGGGAAGCAGCCACATAGCACAGGGAGATCAGCTGGGTACTTTGTGATCACATAGAGGGGTGGGATAGGGAACATGGGAAAGAGACGCACAAGGGAGGAGATATGGGGATATATGTATATTTATAGTTGATTCACTTTGTTATAAAGCAGAAACTAACACACCATTGTAAAGCAATTATACTCCAATAAATTTGTTAAAAAAACAAAAAAGAATGAATGTTCTGGGTGGAAACCAGAGTCATATAGCATTATATGAATTTAGTAAAATGAGATCACATAGAAAGATTACTAACATAATTATACACTGGATATTAGTTTTTAACCCTGTTTCAATGCATACCTATTATATTTTAAAAATTAGAATTATTTTTTGCAAGAGAAAGATTGATCAGACATCCTTGGACTAGTTCAAATTTGTTTTTCTGTTTTAATAACTCGATCACTTGGAGACTTTTTGGCAGCTGTGTGTCTTCCAATAGGTGTAAGCAGCCCCTATACTGTCTACACCAATACCATGAATAGAGAAATTTCCAGACGGCACCATCTCAACGGGAGTCCTTTGAGTCACAATTAACACACAGCACTGAAAATGCTGTGGGATTGATGTGGCTAGAGGATTAAGTGAGAGTGTACAGGACCCAGCATTTGAGTGTATTCCAGGAATCCTAAACACCAGACTTTCTATGTCCCTGGTAGACTGCTTCCCTGCCCTAGAAAGCTTGTATAGCAGACTGAAAAGCAGTGAGGATTTGCACATGGAATTCATAACCAAACATCAAAACGGGGAGAAATGTTGCATTTTTATGTTTCTATTAGAGGGACTGCTGCACTGAGCCAGCTATCCAGGAATACTAAAGCTAAGACTTTAGCATCAGAGTTGATTGGGTCAGTCTCAACAAATGTGATTTTTATCCATCAGTTGTTCAAAAATCCCAAGTTTTATCATAAAAGTGAGGGCTGCATAATTCTCAGAGTTATAAGGCTCATCAGGTCTGAGGTGTTACTAGAGGCCCTCAGGAAGCAGGATCAAAAAATAGAGTTCAGACTTAAGTCAACAAGATGGGCTTGAGGAAAGAGGATGAAATGTACACTGAGAAAATTAGGGCACTGAGAGAAATGCATGGAAAGATTTGGATAGATGAAACAATGCTTTAGCAACTGCCGTGAATGCATAACATTTACGCAAAGGAGATGCATTAGTTATCTATTCACAATAATGCTGTATAACAAATTACCCTAAAACTCATAGCTTAAAACAACAGACATTTGTTTATTTTGATAATAACAAATGGCAACTTTGGCTTGGCAATTCTGGTCTTAGCTGGGCTCACTCACACGTCTGGCAATCAGCACCAAGTCACCTGATCTTGAATAGCCTCAGTTAAAACTGAGCAATTCCGAACTGGGTCTCTTCTCAAGCAAGCCAGGCTTTCTCTTGGCAAAGGCAGAGGAGCAAAAGAGAAAGCAAAAAAGGAAAGTGTTTTTTCAAGCTTCTACTTGCATCATATCACTAATATCCCATTGTCCAAGGCAAGTCCTGTGACCAAACGTAGAATCAAGAGATGGTAAAATGGACTCTGCCTCTTAGTAAGAGAAAATGCAAAGTCATAAGGCAAAAGGTGTTGTGTCAGTTGTCTATTACTCCATTAAAAGCGACCCCCAAACTCAGTAACATAAAATAATTACCATTTAATTTACTCACTACTTGGTGTGATTCTTCTGCAGATCTTTCCAGGGCTTAATTAACAATTTAGCTGAGACTAGATAATCTAAGATGTCTTTACACATGTGTCTGACAGTTGGTGTTGGCTGTCAATTGGACCCTATGTCATCAATAGGGTAACCCAGGATTCTTCATGGTGATTAGTTTGCAAAAGCTAGAGAAACCAAGCCCCAGTGGAAAAGTGCTTTGTGTCATGATTGCTAATGTCCCATTAACAAAAGCAAGTCCCATAGTCAAAGAAAATCACAGAGTCAAGTCCAGGATCAGAGCAAGAGGAGATTACACAAGGACATGGATACCAGGACCTGTGATTATTGAGGACTATTAATGTAACAAACTACCACAGGTGTGGATACAGAGAGGGAATCAAAATAATGGTACCAGCCACGTAATCAATCAACCATAGAAGAGATGTTGAAAAAAAGTTTAAGGAAACTTTTGTAGCATCATGACTACATTTCTCTTGGCATTTTCAAAAATAACAATTAAAAAGGCTTTCTTAAAGGAGTTTTGGTGACTTTTGTTATATAACGTACTTTACTTTCTCCTCAGTGTATATATTTTTCAACATTACCAATAGTAAACATAGAGATACTTCTAATTATCCAATTAAAAATAAACCCTTGAGTACAATAAGTATTTCCTTAATTGCAAGTCATGTAGGAATGGATCAATTCATGTACAACTTAGCCTTATATAGGTTATATAATGTTTATATATATATATATATATATATGAATGATTAGAGAGAAAATAAATTTAGTTCTGAAAAAGTACAGTTGCAAAAACTTGAAAAATTAGTACCTTCATGAAAAAAGAGGGGGAAAGTGACTAAATACTTGCTAGGTTGGCTGCTAGATTCACAGTAACTCCCCTCATCTGGATATAGCCTCCCTCTATAGGATGGGTTCTTGGAAGCCATATCTCTGAAACATGATTCTACCTCACTGTTCATATTGATTGACTGAGGAAGGACACCTAGCCTAAGCTGGGCCAATCACCCTTTCTATTCTAGGAATTTGAAATTTGAGAATGAGAAATTCAGATCAAGATAGAAGTTACTGAAGCTACATCAGACTGACAGTGGTACTCTTTCATCTGAAGTCCCTGAGCCAGTCTACTTTCTGCCCTTCTTTAGATGTTCAACACAAGTTTGGATTCCATGAGTTACTCCCAAATCTAAAACTCTTCCAAAAAATTTCCCTTTCCCTTCTTTTGTTTTTACTTAAACCAATTAGATTTATCTTCTACATGTAGTGAATGCAGTGGTGTGCCACTCCATAATACCCTTCAGGACTGAGATACTCATTCATATCTTGGCAGGAGCAAAGCAGTATGTCATACAAAAATTACCCTTGGATGAAGGAAGCTGTTTTCTTCCTTCCCTGCGGCCAGCCCGATATGTCACCATTTCTAAAGAAGACCCAACCAACTACTTGGTAGCGGTTTGATTTCATTGGACCCCTTCAGTTCTCAAAGACGCCCTTCTTGACTAAGATCAATACATATTCCAAATACGAGCTGTCTTTCTTGCTCTCCAGGCCTCAGCCAGTACCACTCTACAAGGGTTTAGAGTATCTGATCTACTGATATGGGGATTCCTCTTGACGCTGTATTGGACCAAGGGACACATTTTATAGCAAAGCAGGGGTAGTTGTGGGTATATGACCATGGGATCCATTGGTCCCATTACAAACCACACCACCAGAACCTACCAGACTGAAAGAGCAATGGAAATGTCTTTAGAAGGCACAGCTGAGGCATCAGTTTGAAGATACCTGTAAGGATGGGGCACCACCACTGAGAACACAACATACATCCTAGAGCAATGACTACTGTATGTTGCTGGGCCCCTACTGAATAAAGTACATGAACCCAAGTATCAAAGAGCAGCAGTAGGAGTACGTCTGCTTACCACGCTCTCAGTGACCCAGTTGGAGAATCTGTGTTCCTCATCCCTACTCATCTGGACTCTGCCAGTGTCGAGGTTCTGATTCCAAGAGCATGAATGCTTCCAACAGGGAACACAGTAAGCTGTGGCCATTACTCCGTCACTTTAGGATTCCTGTGGCACACAACCAGAACCAAGAAAAGGGCTCACCATGCTGGCAGGGGTAAATGACCTTGAGCATCAGTAGGAAGTAGCTTCTCTTACACACGTAAGCAGGAAAAATACACTTGGCACTTGACTGTCTCAGGGTACTCCCCTGGCAAATTTTGATGATAAATGAACAAAAGCAGCAGCTACATCCCCAGAAAAGCATGATGCCCAGGGACTCAGACTTCTCAGGGTAAGTGTCTAGGCTGCTTCTAAGTAAGTCACCAGACCAGCAGAAGTGCTAGCCAGGGTTAAAAAATCTAGAATGGGTAGTGGAGGAAGAAGATGGTGACCATAATTTGTGGCCCTGGGACCAGCAGCAGTGGTGGGGATTGCAGTCTTTTGTCACTAACCCTTGTCTTGTAAATTTCCCAGGGAATGATAAAAAAACAGAATCCTGGAGCATCTGTTCCTAAATGGGGTGAACTTACTATAAGAAGCAAGAGATTGCAAGTGTTATGTGGGTAAAAAGAAGATGAGGTGATGCCCTGCTCAGACAGTCCCTTTGTGACAGAGGCGCCATTTTCCCCCTAGCTGCCAAGAGTGTTGCATGCTGACACCTCAAAGCTCTGTCCCTCTCTGGGAATTACCCTCAGTCAAGCGGAGCCGCTTAATCCAAGGTCATGCTCCCTCTGCTGGGGCAGCTCACATCCAATGCCTGCTCAATATGCAGGGGTACAAAATCCCAGCCCCTGCTTCAATTTGGAACAACTCGGAATGGCCATCCCAGCTCCAGAGCTTCCTGCGGGGTCACCTGGGGCCTTTATTACTGCTGCAACACAGGTCAGCTTTTCTCTTTGCCTATTCCTGCCTCCCCTGCTTCCTTTCAGGTGTTGTCCTGAAGGAGAAAACACACCTTCGTAAACACCCTGCTCAGAAACATGTCTCAGAGTCTTTTGCCAGGAACTGGACCTAAGAAACTCTAAGTTCCATCAAAATTAATATAGCAACTTATTTTGGAGAAAGGTACTATAACAAGGGAGCAGATGAGAGAGAGAAAGATGCTCACAAAAACCCTATAAGCTAGACAGTATTATTATTTTTTAAGTTATTATTTATTTATTTATTTTTGGCTGCATTGGGTCTTCATTGCCGTGCGCAGGCTTTCACTAGTTGCGGTGAGCAGGGGCTACTCTTCTTTGCGGTGTGTGGGCTTCTCATTGCGGTAGCTTCTTTTGTTGCGGAGCATGGGCTCTAGGCGTGCCGGCTTCAGTAGTTGTGGCTCACTGGCTTAGTTGCTCTGCGGCCTGTGGGATCTTTCCGGACCAGGGCTCGAACCCTGGTCCCTTGCATTGGCAGGTGGATTCTTAACCACTGCACCACCAGGCAAGGCCCTAGACACTATTACTATCTATATTTTATAGATGAGGACATGGAAGCTTGGATAATATGAGAGATTTCTCTAAGGTCACTCATCATGGCTAAGTCAGCCTGACTCAAGAACCTGTATTTTGGGCTTCCCTGGTGGCACAGTGGTTGGGAGTCTGCCTGCCAATGCAGGGGACACGGGTTCGTGCTCTGCGGAAGATCCCACATGCCGCAGAGCGACTGGGCCCGTGAGCCATGGCCGCTAAGCCTGCGCGTCCGGAGCCTGTGCTCCGCAACGGGAGAGGCCACAACAGTGAGAGGCCCGCGTACCGCAAAAAAAAAAAGAACCTGTATTTTATTACTGCGTTATTCATAACTAGCCCATTCCCCTTGTGTGGCTCTTAACAAGGCTGGAAATGAAAACATAAAATAAAGAGTCCCGCTATCCTCTCCCAGATGCTCTCCATACACTGAGCCTTCACTTAAGCCAGGATAAGATACTCTTTCATAACAGCAGCCACCTCAATATAGCCTGTAATACTTAAGTTACACATTGTAGGTAAGAGTCTATGAACAGGCTGTGTATGAGAAGTAGCTAAGGAGCTCATATGCAGAATCCTAAACATTGGGAAAATGTTGTTGCATGTGTACATCCATCACATACCTTTGGAAATGATGGACCAAAATGGCCTGGTAGAGATTCTGCTTCCAAATGATGAATTCTCTAAAGCATTATGTGAAGGACAGTCCTCTCTATTTGTAATTGGATTTAATCTGACAGGAAAGGTAAGAAGGAGGGAAACACAATAGGAAGGAGAGTAGAGGGTAGAAAGAAAGAAAAGAAACTGAAATGTTAATATCAGTTATGTCTGGAGATAGAGTTATGGGATTCTTATTTATCTTTTCTAAATTCTCTATAATTAACACAGTGATACAGTAAGAGTTATGAAATAAAGTGAAAGATTTGGTTTATTATGTTCTTCAGAGGAATGGAGGAAATACTGTTGGGAATGCATAGATAAGAAATAAGGCTGGATGATGTTTTAAGGTCCCAGGGTCCCCTAAAATAGACTGTTTGGATGCCATTCTGATACATACTGTTCCCAACGAGACAAAGAATAGATTATGAAACAGTGGTCCTCATCATTTCCCATCCAATTCAGTCTGCTTTGCTTTTGTGAACTGTAGGTCAAATTGTGTGTGTATGAATTTGCAGAGGTTTATATATTCATGAACATGGACTGAAAGTCAGCAGGATCACGAACTCTTTCCCTTTTATCACAAATAGTAAATGTGGGGCTTCCCTGGTGGCGCAGTGGTTGAGAATCTGCCTGCTAATGCAGGGCACATGGGTTCGAGCCCTGGTCTGGGAGGATCCCACATGCCGCGGAGCAACTAGGCCCGTGAGCCACAGCTACTGAGCCTGCGCGTCTGGAGCCTGTGCTCCGCAGCAAGAGAGGCTGCGACAGTGAGAGGCCTGCACACCTCAATGAAGAGTGGCCCCCGCTTGCCACAACTAGAGAAAGCCCTTGCACACAAACGAAGACCCAACACAGCAAAAATAAATAAATTAATAAACTCCTACCCCCAACATCTTCTTAAAAACAAAAAGGAATAGTAAATGTGTCCAAAATTTTCAACAAAGATAAAATTATTAATAACCAAGTTAGGAGCTTCCAGGAAGATGGCGGAAGAGTAGGACACGGAGATCACCTTCCTCCCCACAGATACACCAGAAATACATCTACACGTGGAACAACTCCAACAGAACACCTACTGAACGCTGGCAGAAGACCTCAGACCTACCAAAACGCAAGAAACCCCCCACGTACCTGGGTAGGGCAAAAGAAAAACGAATAAACAGAGACAAAAGAATATAGACGGGGCCTGCACCAGTGGGAGGGAGCTGTGAAGGAGGAAAGGTATCCATACACTAGGAAGCCCCTTCGCGGGCGGAGACTGCGGGTGGCGGAGGGGGAAAGCTTCAGGGCCGCGGAAGAGAGCACAGCAACAGGGGTGCGGGGGGCAAAGCGGGGAGATTCCCGCACACAGGATCAGGGCCGAACGGCACTCACCAGCCCGAGAGGCTTGTCTGCTCCCCCGCCGGGGTGGGCGGGGCTGGGAGTTGAGGCTTGGGCTTCGGTCTCAGCGCCAGGTTGGCTGCGAGAACACAGCCTGCAGGGGGTTAAGTGCGCCTTGGCTAGCCAGGAGGGAGTCCTGGGGAATCTCTGGACCTGCCGAAGAGGCAAGAGACTTTTTCTTACCTCTTTGTTTCCTGGTGCGCGAGGAGAGGGGATTAAGAGCGCTGCTCAAAGGAGCTCCAGAGACAGGCGCGAGCCGCGGCTAAAAGCGCGGACCACAGAGACGGGCACGAGACGTCCACGCTGCTGCTGCCGCCACCAAGAAGTCTGTGTGCGAGCACTGGTCACGATCCACACCCTCCTACCGGGGAGCCTCTGCAGCCCGCCACTGCCAGGGTCACGGGATCCACGGTCAACTCCTTCCGGAAAACGCACGGCGCGCCTCAGGCTGGCGCAACGTCACGCAGGCGCCTGCCACCGCAGGCTCGCCCCGCCTCCCGTGCCCCTCCCTCCCCCCGGGCCTGAGTAAGCTGACCAACACGCAGAGGCGGGGCTGGGAGCTGGGAGAACAAATAAGAGAAAGGGAAATCTCTCCCAGCAGCCTCAGAAGCAGCGGATTAAAGCTCCGCAATCAACTTGATATACTCTGCATCTGTGGAACACATGAATACACAACTAATGATCCCAAATTGAGGAGGTGGACTTTGAGAGCAAGATTTATGATTTTTTCCCCTTTTGCTCTTTTTGTGAGTGTGTATGTGTATGCTTCTGTGTGAGATTTTGTCTGTATAGCTTTGCTTCCACCATTTGTCCTAGGGTTCTATCCATCTGGTTTTTTTGTTTGTTTTGTTTTTCTTAATAATTATTTTTTATTTTAATAACTTTATTATATTTTATCTTAGTTTATTTTACTTTATCTTCTTTCTTTGTTTTCCTTCCTTCCCTCCTTCCTTCCTTCCTCCCTCTCTCCCTCCCTCCCTCCTTTCTTTCTTTCTACCTTTCTTTCTTCTTCTACTAATTCTTTCTTTCTACTTTTTCGCCTTTTATTCTGAGCCGTGTGGATGAAAGGCTCTTGGTGCTGCAGCCAGGAGTCAGTGCTGTGCCTCTGAGGTGGGAGAGCCAACGTCAGGACACTGGTCCACAAAAGACCTCCCAGCTCCACATAATATCAAATGGCGAAAATCTCCCAGAGATCTCCATCTCAACACCAGCACCCAGCTTCACTCAACGACCAGCAAGCTACAGTGCTGGACATCCTATGCCAAACAACTAGCAATACAGGAACACAACCCCACACATTAGCAGAGAGGCTGCCTAAAATCATAAGTCCACAGACAACCCAAAACACACCACCACACGTGGACCTGCCCACCAGAAAGACAAGATCCAGCCTCATACACCAGAACACAGACACTAGTCCCCTCCACCAGGAAGCCTACACAACCCACTGAACCAACCTTAGCCACTGGGGACAGACACCAAAAACAACGGGAATTACGAACTTGCAGCCTGTGAAAAGGAGACCCCAAACACAGTAAGATAAGCAAAATGAGAGAAGACAGAAAAACACACAGCAGATGAAGGAGCAAGATAAAAACCCACCAGACCTAACGAATGAAGGGGAAATTGGCAGTCTACCTGAAAAAGAATTCAGAATAATGATAGTAAAGATGATCCAAAATCGTGGAAATAGAATGGACAAAATGCAAGAAACATTTAACAAGGACCTAGAAGAACTAAAGATGAAACAAACAATGATGAACAACACAATAAATGAAATTAAAAATACTCTAGATGGGATCAATAGCGGAATAAGTGAGGCAGAAGAACGCATAAGTGACCTGGAAGATAAAATAGTGGAAATAACTACTGCAGAGCAGAATAAAGAAAAAAGAATGAAAAGAACTGAAGACAGTCTCAGAGACCTCTGGGACAACATTAAATGCACCAACATTCGAATTATAGGGGTTCCACAAGAAGAAGAGGAAAAGAAAGGGACTGAGAAAATATTTGAAGAGGTTATAGTTGAAAACTTCCCTAATATGGCAAAGGAAATAGTTAACCAAGTCCAGGAAGCACACAGAGTCCCATACAGGATAAATCCAAGGAGAAATACACCAAGACACATATTAATCAAACTGTCAAAAATTAAATACAAAGAAAACATATTAAAAGCAGCAAGGGAAAAACAACAAATAACACACAAGGGAATCCCCATAAGGCTAACAGCTGATCTTTCAGCAGAAACTCTGCAAGCCAGAAGGGACTGGCAGGACATATTTAAAGAGATGAAGGAGAAAAACCTGCAATGAAGATTACTCTGCACAGCAAGGATCTCATTCAGATTTGATAGAGAAATTAAGACCTTTACAGATAAGCAAAAGCTAAGAGAGTTCAGCACCATCAAACCAGCTTTAAAACAACCGCTAAAGGAAATTCTCTAGGCAAGAAACACAAGAGAAGGAAAAGACCTACAACAACGAACCCAAAACAATTAAGAAAATGGGAATAGGAACATACATATCAATAAATACCTTAAATGTAAATGGACTAAATGCTCCCACCAAAAGATACAGATTGGTTGAATGGATACAAAAACAAGACCCATATATTTGCTGTCTGCAAGAGACCCACTTCAGACCTAGAGACACATACAGACTGAAAGTAAGGGGATGGAAAAAGATATTTCATGCAAATGGCAATCAAAACAAAGCTGGAGTAGCAATTCTCATATCAGACAAAATAGACTTAAAAATAAAGACTATTAGAAGAGACAAAGAAGGACACTACATAATGATCAAGGGATTGATCCAAGAAGAAGATATAACAATTGTAAATATTTATGCACGAAACATAGGAGCACCTCAATACATAAGGCAAATACTAACAGCCATAAAAGGGGACATAGACAGTAACACATTCACAGTAGGGGACTTTAACACCCCACTTTCACCAATGGACAGATCATCCAAAATGAAAATAAATAAGGAAACACAAACTTTAAATGATACATTAAATATGATGGACTTAATTGATATTTACAGGACATTCCATCCAAAAACAACAAAATACACATTTTTCTCAAGTGCTCATGGAACATTTTCCAGGATAGATCATATCCTGGGTCACAAGTCAAGCCTTGGTATATTTAAGAAAATTGAAATTGTATCAAGTATCTTTTCTGACCACAACGCTATAAGACTAGATATCAATTACAACAAAAGATCTGTAAAAAATACAAACACATGGAGGCTAAACAATACACTACTTAATAACGAAGTGATCACTGAGGAAATCAAAAAATACCTAGAAACAAATGACAATGGAGGCACGACGACCCAAAATCTATGGGATGCAACAAAAGCAGTTCTAAGAGGGAAGTTTATAGCAATACAATCCTACCTTAAGAAACAGGAAACATCTTGAATAAACAACCTAACCTTGCACCTAAAGCAATTAGAGAAGAACAAAAAAACCCAAAGTTAGCAGAAGGAAAGAAATCATAAAGATCAGATCGGAAATAAATGAAAAAGAAATGAAGGAAACGATAGCAAAGATCAATAAAACTAAAAGCTGGTTCTTTGAGAACATAAAAAAATATTGATAAACCATTAACCAGACTCATCAAGAAGAAAAGGGAGAAGGCTCAAATCAATAGAAGTAGAAATGAAAAAGGAGAAGTAACAACTGACACTGCAGAAATACAAAAGATCATGAGAGATTACTACAAGCAACTCTATTCCAATAAAATGGACAACCTGGAAGAAATGGACAAATTCTTAGAAATGCACAACCTGCCAAGACTGAATAAGGAAGAAATAGAAAATATGAATAGACCAATCACAAGCACTGAAATTGAAACTGTGATTAAAAATCTTCCAACAGGTCTTCCCCGGCGGCGCAGTGGTTGAGAGTCCGCCTGCCGATGCAGGGGACACGGGTTCGTGCCCCAGTCCGGGAAGATCCCACATGCCGCAGAGCAGCTGGGCCCGTGAGCCATGGCCGCTAAGCCTGTGCATGCAGAGCCTGTGCTTCGCGATGGGAGAGGCCACAGCAGTGAGAGGCCCACGTGCTGAAAAAAAAAAAAAAAAAAAACTTCCAACAAACAAAAGCCCAGGACCAGATGGCTTCACAGGCGAATTCTATCAAACATTTAGAGAAGAGCTAACACCTATCCTTCTCAAACTCTTCCAAAAAATTGCAGAGGAAGGAACACTCCCAAACTCATTCTACGAGGCCACCATCACCTTGATACCAAAACCAGACAAGGATGTCACAAAGAAAAACAACAACAGGCCAATATCACTGATGAACATAGATGCAAAAATCCTCAACAAAGTACTAGAAACAGAATCCAACAGCACATTAAAAGGATCATACACCATGATCAAGTGGGGTTTATTCCAGGAATGCAAGGATTCTTCAATATACGCAAAACAATCAATGTGATAAACCATATTAACAAATTGAAGGAGAAAAACCACATGATCATCTCAATAGATGCAGAGCAAGCTTTTGACAAAATTCAACACCCATTTATGATAAAAACCCTGCAGAATGTAGGCATAGAGGGAACTTTCCTCAACATAATAAAGGCCATATATGACAAACCCACAGCCAACATCGTCCTCAATGGTGAAAAACTGAAAGCATTTCCACTAACATCAGGCACAAGACAAGGTTGCCCACTCTCACCACTATTATTCAACATAATTTTGGAAGTTTTAGCCACAGCAATCAGAGAAGAAAAGGAAATAAAAGGAATCCAAATCGGAAAAGAAGAAGTAAAGTTGTCACTGTTTGCAGATGACATGATCCTATACATAGAGAATCCTAAAGATGCTACCAGAAAACTACTAGAGCTAATCAATGAATTTGGTAAAGTAGCAGGATACAAAATTAATGCACAGAAATCGCTGGCATTCCTATACACTAATGATGAAAAATCTGAAAGTGATATCAAGAAAACACTCCCATTTACCACTGCAACAAAAAGAATAATATAGCTAGGAATAAACCTACATAAGGAGACAAAAGACCTGTATGCAGAAAATTATAAGACACTGATGAAAGAAATTAAAGATGATTTAATTAGATGGAGAGACAGACCATCACCAAATAGGTGGAGAGATATACCATGTTCTTGGATTGGAAGAATCAACATTGTGAAAATGACTCTACTACCCAAAGCAATCTACAGATTCAATGCAATTCCTATCAAACTACCACTGGTATTTTTCATAGAACTAGAACAAAAAATTTCACAATTTGTATGGAAACACAAAAGACCCCGAATATCCAAAGCAATCTTGAGAACAAAAAACAGAGCTGAAGGTATCAGGCTCCCTGACTTCAGACTATACTACAAAGCTACAGTAATCAAGACAGTATGGTACTGGCACAAAAACAGAAAGATAGATCAATGGAACAGGATAGAAAGCCCAGAGATAATCCCACGCACATATGGTCACCTTATCTTTGATAAAGGAGGCAGAAATGTACAGTGGAGAAAGGACAGCCTCTTCAATAAGTGGTGCTGGGAAAACTGGACAACTACATGTAAAAGTATGAGATTAGATCACTCCCTAACACCATACACAAAAATAAACTCAAAATGGATTAAAGATCTAAATGTAAGGCCAGAAACTATCAAACTCTTAGAGGAAAACATAGGCAGAACACTCTATGACATAAATCACAGCAAGATCCTTTCTGACCCACCTCCCAGAGAAATGGAAATAAAAACAGAAATAAACAAATGGGACCTAATGAAACTTCAAAGCTTTTGCACAGCAAAGGAAACCATAAACAAGACCAAAAGACAACCCTCAGAATGGGAGAAAATATTTGCAAATGAAGCAACTGACAAAGGATTAATCTCCAAAATGTATAAGCAGCTCATGCAGCTCAATAACAAAAAAACAAACAACCCCATCCAAAAATGGGCAGAAGACCTAAATAGACATTTCTCCAAAGAAGGTATACAGACTGCCAACAAACACATGAAAGAATGCTCAACTTCATTAATCATTAGAGAAATGCAAATCAAAACTACAATGAGATATCATCTCACACCAGTCAGAATGGCCATCATCAAAAAATCTAGAAACAATAAATGCTGGAGAGGATGTAGAGGAAAGGGAACCCTCTTGCACTGTTGGTGGGAATGTAAATTGATACAGCCACTGTGGAGAACAGTATGGAGTTTCCTTTAAAAACTCCAAATAGAACTACCATATGACCCAACAATCCCACTACTGGGCATATACCCTGAGAAAAACCATAATTCAAAAAGAGTCATGTACCAAAATGTTCATTGCAGCTCTATTTACATAGCCCGGAGATGGAAACAATCTAAGTGTCCATCATCGGATGAATGGATAAAGAAGATGTGGCACATATATACAATGGAAAAAAATGTCATGAAGAACCTAGGGGTAAGACAGGAATAAAGACACAGAGAATGGACTTGAGCATATGGGGAGGGGGAAGGGTAAGCTGTGACAAAGCGAGAGAGAGGCATGGACATATATACACTACCAAACGTAAGGTAGATAGCTAGTGGGAAGCAGCCACATAGCACAGGGAGATCAGCTCGGTGCTTTGTGACCGCCAGGAGGGGTGGGATAGGGAGGGTGGGAGGGAGCGAGACGCAAGAAGAAAGAGATATGGGAACATATGTATATGTATAACTGATTCACTTTGTTATAAAGCAGAAACTAACACACCATTGTAAAGCAATTATACTCCAATAGAGATGTAAAAATAAATAAATAACCAAGTTTATGCTGTTAGAAGGACTTTACAAAGAAAAAATTTGGTTGCAGTGCCTTACTATTTTCACTATAATGGCTCTATCAAGTTTATTTTACCGAACTGCATGCTCAAACAGTACATCTATTTGTGTTACTTTATTATTCCAGCCTGTTATAGGAGTAAGCCTATTAAATGAACTATTTAACTGCTTTATCATGGGATCTGGTAGTCACAGTCATAGGAAGATAATCTGGGTAACGAAATGGAGAAAAAATCATTTTGTTTTATTTTTATATCATTTACAATTTATCCTTTCACAATGTACTGCAGAATACATTTTTTCATGTAATTTAGAAAAAGAATATTGGAAACAGGTTCCAGCCTGTCAAGTAAAGTTCTGTGTAACTAGCTTGTCTGGTGCTATTCTATTAAAATGTTCTACACTTTGAGATGTCCTCATTTCTGAAAGGAAAATGAACACAGTAGGTGACTGAGTGATTATGACTTCTGTTTCAGAGCACATTTTTTTAAACTCCCACTATTTTATGCTTGCTGATTGCCATCACTAACATTCCCTTGTTCTTAATACACTCTTCCTCTTATTCACTAACTGAATTCTGCTCTGTATCCAGAGAGCCCACTTAAAGAAAATCTGCAGCTAAGTTTCAATTCCCTAGACAAGAAGAAGACTTACTACAGTACTAATCTTCAAAGACATATTTAGAATCCTCTATTTTTCTATTCCAGATGTAAATTTTAAAAAATGGTTTGAAAAATAATTCTTAATAATAGAGTGAAATGAAAGGGAGCTACTGCCAACCAGACTCTACTTCATCTAAAATATGCCCCCATATGGGTGTCCTGAGGAAATGTTATAGCAGTAGAAGCAATTACTCTCCTATTCTGAAAAGTTATAAAAACAAAGCTAAACAAAATAAGAACAGCAAAACAGGTCACAAACAAATCAACTCTCCCAGCATAGCCCCTCTATTGATATTTCTGGGGTAGTCCTGAAATTCTGAATATCCTGTCTTTTGATTATAAAAGGAAATCCTGGATTTTATTAGTTTATAACCTAAATGCAAAGGATAAAAACAGTAATGTGTTACACTCTATGGTTCTCAAATACCATGCACACACTCTGCCCTTTATCTGACTAAAGTGCAATAGTACTTGGCAACACCTCTTTGACAAAAGATGGAGGTGTGTATCCAAAATTCTAATCTCAGAGGATATGGGTGTTAGCCCATCTTTAAAGAGATATTTTTACAGTAACTAGAAATTCAGGAGCCTCCAATAATGCTACAAGGTTGTCTCTTCATCCATTGAATCCTCAAGTGCTTTGTCACTTGTCATTTTTAATATGGTCATTAATCAGAACAATTTGCACTTGAGCTGACTTGTAACCCATCAGCTTTCTACAAACATAACAAGTTACATCAATAAAATGCAGCTGTTACAAAGTGAAATGAGGCTGTTCATCATCATATGAGTAGATGACTACTATACCCAGTTGAAAATGCTGGCATCATTTTCCTCTTCCTAAACTCAATTTGATATCTCACGTATAAGTATCAGGTGCAGAGGGAATAAACATTCAAGGGCCATTATTGAAAAATACAGAGATAGGTGTCAAAACTTGAATAGGCATATAGACGTTTACATGAGGATTATACAGAATGGCTAAATTTGTATCTATATAAAACAAACAGTCCTAATTGGTGTTTTGTTGTTGTTGTTGCTAATTGCAAAAACCAGCTATTGTAAGCAATGTTGGTTAGATCCCATGGAAAACTGCTCATCTCACTTCATACCAACCTGGAAGCTGAATTTAGTACCTGGAAACACCCTGGGCATCCAGATATATCCAGCTCTTCAACATACTAGCTACACACATAAAAAGATATGTTATTTCAAATTCTGTGGGGAGATGGCAAAGAGAGCTTACATTCCATACAGCATGGCCAAACTTCCATCATTTCCCCAAATGTTCTCTCTCAATGCATCAGTCTCTCTCTTCTCTACAAATCCTGCTCTTCTAGCATTTCCAGCAAATCTCTAGGACTGAGACTTGAGTCCCTTTTCTCATGCAGAACAGTTGAGGTCTCTAACTCTCCAGCCCGTTGTGTTTCACCAATGCAGCAAGGTACCCACCTCCTTGGAAGGCAGGGAAAATTGTAAATACTAATTTTATCTTTTCACTGTTTTAGGGATTTGCAACTGTCTCAAGAGCAGGAATGCTCTTAACCTTAAAAAGGGATTGGATCCAAAAATAGGGAAACCACCAGAAACATTGGGAAACTTCAGTCTTGTCTCAGCTTCTCTCTGTTCATTTGCTTTACTCTTCTCTCTAGTTTTCCCTCCCTCTCCTAATCTCTCTTGTTCTACAAAAAGTGAAGGCTTCCAGAGAAAGGGATCTTTGTTATGCAGATAAGTGGTTTTCAAGTCTAGCTATACATCAGTACAGTTTACTAACATAGATTCCTGAGCCTCACTCATAAAGATTATGATTTTAAAGTCTGGTAGAGTTTTACTAGTTATAGTTTTTAAAGCTCCCTAAGTGGCTTAAAGATTAAGCTTCTGAAGCAAAGAGCACCTCCCCCCAAAATACAGCAACATAAATAAGATAGACATGTATTTCTTTCTTACTTAACAGTCCTGACCTGAGTAGCCCAGATAGGCAGAGTAGATGGGCTCCATCTAATCATTAAAGATCCCAGTTTTCTTCCTTCTTATTCATCCATACAACCAACTTACAAACAAGGAGTAATTTTTTTATCAAAGTATAGTTGATGTACAATATTATATAAGTTATAGGTGTACAACACACTGATTCACAATTTTTAAAGGTTATATTCCATTTATAGTTATTATAAAAATATTGGCTATTTTAAACAAGAAGCTTTTTACAAACGTAGTGGCTAGGGTCTTGCCTTGACTCTTGGGTCAAAGTGAGGTCATTGTCATATTCACTTTTCAGCTCTTGGGAAGGTAAAGAGTAGACGTTCAAGCCAAACAATTTCTTTATCAGCAATGGGGTAAATGTTGCCCATATCACTAACTCCCTCAACCTCTTGTTGAGAACTTGGTCATTTGACTGCATAGACTGTAGATGGACAGAGATGTGCAGGATGACGTGGAGAACATTTGGGGAAAACCCAAGCACCTTACCGTACTCCTCAAGTGCTTCTAATGCACAGGCAGGCAGGTTTGGGAACAACTATACAGAGGAAGGTTATGGTGAATTTCCACCTCTGTCCTTCATTTCATATAATCTCAGCTGTCATACAGAAGTGAGGGCACTCAGCTTACAGTCAGAGGATCCATGTGCAAGCCCTAGTTCTGCCATGAATTGTGTGACTTCAAGCAGATCCTTTCATAAAAATATTATATGCAAGGCTTAATGCTATATGCTTATAATGATGCTTATATGCATCATTTCTTTTGACCTTTACAATGTAAGGCACATATTTTTAATCCTATTTTACTAAGAAAATAGGTAAGTTCCCCAATTCACACTGTGATATATTATCAAAGCTGGACTTCAAACTCAACTTTATCTGAGTCCAAAGCACATCATCTTTCCCTTCTGCCATACTTAACCTCACTGAGTCTCATTTTTTTCATAAGTATAAGCGAGATAAAAAATTTACCTCAGGGCTTCCCTGGTGGCGCAGTGGTTGAGAGTCCGCCTGCCGATGCAGGGGACACGGGTTCGTGCCCCGGTCCGGGAAGATGTCACATGCCGCGGAGCGGCTGGGCCCGTGAGCCATGGCTGCTGAGCCTGTGCGTCCAGAGCCTGTGTTCTGCAGCGGGAGAGGCCACAACAGTGAGAGTCCCGCGTACTGCAAAAGAAAAAAAAAAAAATTACCTCAATGAGTTGCTGTGAGGGTTAAGTAAGCTAATTTTAGGGTGCTGTATAGACTTTTAATATAAACATAAATAAAAGTCATTATTTAACTTTGTATACACAGAAGATGAAACTAATTTGCCATGGTGGGCCTGTGTTTTGAGTTCCTTTCTGGCAGTGGTGATGGATTTGAGCTTGTTCATTCAAGATCTCTGGGTCTGTCTTCAGTGATCAGCAGCACCCATTTATGAGATGACAGTTCAGAGCTAACCTGTGGCCATGGAACTGAATAAAGCCAACACACGGGAATTGAATTAATGATCTGGAACTGATAAGCACTGTACTCAGATAAGCTGAAATAATTAGACGTTGACTGTCATGAAGACACAGACTAAAAATAAGACTCAGGGAAAAGCATCTCTCTTTGCTCTTCTTGAAAGTTCATTCATTTTTAAAGGCTTGTAAATAAAACCAACTGTCTTGCCAGCAAATGCCCTGTTGTCATAAACCAAATTAAAGTGTATTCCAGCACATTTACCCATTTCGTATTCCAGTAGTATTACTACCGAGCCTACCACTTCTTTTACAGAGGCTAAAAATTCCAGCCTGTAGATCATAAGTTGCAGAAAAGTAAAGAATAAAACAAGACACCAAACAAGGTTAAACACATACTCCCCTCCCATCTCATTCCTACCTAACCTCTCCCTACAAACAAGCAGAAATATTTGGGGAAATAGTAAAAAAATAAATAAATAAAAATAAACACTATTATTGTCCAGTTGGTATTTATACCACTTTTAAGTATATTTATGGGGTTTGGTGTTCAAATTTTTATAAAATAAAATTCTTACCCTTTAAAATTAAGACAAGAAATCTGATCAAAAGTGTCCCCTGGGACAAAGTGAGAGAGTGGCATGGACATATATACACTACCAAATGTAAAATAGATAGTTAGTGGGAAGCAGCTGCACAGCACAGGGAGATCAGCTCGGTGCTTTGTGACCACCTAGAGGGGTGGGATAGGGAGGGTGGGAGGGAGACGCAAGAGGGAAGAGATATGGAGATATATGTATATGTATAGCTGATTCACTTTGTTATAAAGCAGAAACTAATACATCATTGTAAAGCAATTATACTCCAATAAAGATGTTTAAAAAAAAAAAAGAGTCCCCAAATCTCTGACAATTTCCAAAATAACTAGAATAACTCAAAATAACTCAAATATCCTTAGATTCTCCATAATTGCTCCACCATGAGCATTCAGGGATTGGCCTCAGGATTTTCTTGGTTTTCAGCTCTGTAGTAAGTTATTTACCAGCTCATAATTTTTTTAAATCTCCCCTTATGAAGGAAAACATCCTAACTTGTTCAGGAGGGAGTGGTTTCATGACCAAACTGAAAATCTCACTCTCTATCTCCTACCTCCACCCCGAGCAGTGTGTTTTGCCAACAAGCTCCCCTTACATATATACTACAGGAAGGGAAATGGAGAGAAAAATAGTTTTCCCTCAGTTTAAAGAATCTCTACTGTCTAAAAAAAAACCAAACCTCTCCTCCCAAAATGAGTCCATCACATTTATATACCAAGCATTATTATTTCCCATGAAAGATGTGAAGAAGACCTGATAAAATCAAGAAAAATTTAAAAATTGATTTAAAAAACAAGTTTTAATACTGAGAGAATTAAAATTTCAAATTCAACAAAAGTAAGTTGCCTTTTCACTTTAGCTAGGTGAGAATCCTCTATAGCAGACTAAGGAAAGCAAAAAGCTTTCCCTTTCTTAATGGGTTATATAAACAGAGGAGATCTGGAACTTGTATTATACCTCAGTTTTCACAGATCTTGTCAGAGTGATTTTAAACAACAGAATTTTTTGCTGAACCACATATAGTTAGGAAGAATGTAGTGTCTATTGTACTAGCTACTTGCCTGCTCATTTGTGAATTCATTTCTAAATATTGAGATTAATCTATGAATCGTGGTGAGTCAAAAAATTTGCCAGGTTATGATATAAAATATTGAGCAACAATTAAATTCTCTGAAGAAGCAACTAAAACACTTCAGTTAGTTGTGATGTTTCTAAGTCTATTCAATGGCAATGCTGAAAAACTGATTAAATGATTAAATCTCCCTGAAAACATAATGGCACTAGAAAGGAACAATCAGTGACTCCCAGTGCTGCTCTATGTACAGTCGATCCTAGGAAACTAGAAATGCAGAATTTTCATAACAATCACTAAAGCATTAGAAGAATATTTATAAATTTACAGATGTCTTCAGCTAAAGTAAGAACATTTTTTTCCTAGGACAAGAAAAAAATACCTAAATGACTCAAGTTTTCTTTTTTTTTTTTGACAAAGATCGGGTTCTTTAACATAGTTCTATTACAAAGAATCACAAAACAGAAATCTTAAGAACTAGGGCTCTTGGTCATTTCTGAAAGGTTTAGCAACATGTATATATGTAGAAAATAGGAAAATGCACGGATCCTAAGTGTAAACTCAATGAATATCCTCAAAGTAAACACACCTGTGTGACTTTATCCACATCAAGTAAAACTTCTTGTTATCAACACTCCAGAAGACTCCTTTTGCCTCTATCTTTTCCTCCAAAGATAACCACTAGTCAGAATAGTTTCACCTCTTTTTGAACTTTATCTTAATGGAATCATATGCTATGTACCCTTTTGCATATGCCTTAGTCTGTGCAATATTATGGTTGTGAGATTCATCCATGTTATTTCATGTAGCAATAGTTCAGTCATTTCCACTGCTGTATAGTATTCCATGGTATAACTATACCATACATTTCAATCTTCCAATATTCCACCATATTTTGGTTAGTTTTAGGTTTTGGCTATTACAAATAGTGATACCATGAAAATTCTTCTACATATAGTATGGTCAAAAGTACATGTTCCATGTGGTCAGAATGTTTGTGTTCCCCCCAAATTCATACATTGAAATCCTAATACCCAATGTGATAGTATTAGGAGATGGGGCCTTTGTGTGGTGTTTAGGTCATGAGGGTGAAACCCTCATGAGTGGGATTATGCTTTTATAAAAGGCCTCACAGAGCTCCCTTGTCCCTTACACCACGTGAGGATTCAATGAAAGTTTGAGACCCAAAAAAGGGCCCTCATGCTGGCATGCTGGCACCCTTATCTCAGACTTTCAACCACCAAAACTATGAGAAATAAATTTCTGTGTTTTATAAGCTACCCAGTCTGTGGTATTTTGTTACAGCAGCCAAAAAAGATTTCAGTTGAGTATATAGTTACAACTGGACTTATGGGGGTCATGGAATATTATTACATTCATCTTTATTAGATACTCCCAGTTTTGAAAAGCGGTTTTACCAATGTACACTCCCACCAGCAATGTATGAGAATTCTAGTTGCTCCAAATCCTTGCCACTACTTGGTATTGTGTCTTTTTTTTTTTTAAGCCATCTTCTAGATGTGACACGGCATCATAATGTGGTTTTAAATTGCATATGCAATTAGGGATTAACATAATACTTAATGATTAATAAAGTTGAGCATCTTTTCATATGTTCATAAGCCTTTTGAATGTTTACTTTCTGAAAGCTTGTTCAAATATTTTTACCCTTTTTTATTGTTTTCTGTCTTTTTCCTACGACTGTGTTGTTTTTATATATTTTGAACAACAGTCTTTTAATTGGAAATACGTATTGCAAATATGTTCTCCAGTCTGCCCCTTGCCTGAAATTCACCAAATGACATCTTCTGAGGAAGGGAACTTCTTAATATTAGCATAGTTCAATTTATCAATCTTTCCCTTTATGGTTAGCACTCCATTCCAGCTACACAGGACCCTTGCTGTTCCCCAATAATGCTGACATCTCCCCACTTCTTCAGTTCCTACTTGCATAGATGTATTCACTCCCTTCAGGTTTTTCTGTTCAAATGTGCCCTTGTCAGAGCACAGGTCTGGGCCAGGTGTTATGTGGCCCATTTATGTAAAATGAAAACCATTACCTACCTTGCCCTGCCCCCAGTATTCCCTACTCCCTATGCTCTGCTTTATTTTCTTCTTATCATCCATAACCACTTGATGTATTACTTGTTTACTTTCTCTCTCCCCCACCCACACACTATAATATCAGCTCCATGAGGGCATAAAATGTGCCTCTTATGATCAATCCTCTGTGCCCCAAACAGTACCTGGTACCTAATAAGTATTCAAAGAAATTTTTTTTTGCTGAATGAATAAACTGTGTCTACATATGAATTTATTTTTATTTATCTTTCTCACAACTCTGTGTGCTTTTTCTATCTGGGTGCTCAAATCATAGCATAGATTTTCACATCAGAATTACTGGTGTCATTCATCATTACAAATGTTTTTCTTAATAACTTCCAGGGAGAAAAATAGGATTGGTATTTCCTGTACCCAAAACACATATGAAAGTGAAGAGCAAATCTGAATCTAGAACATGTCTTCTTGTAACAGGGATCAGCCTTTATGTCAAGCTTGACCATTTCAAAGACCTCATATAAAACAGCTAAAATAAAGACTGTGTATGTGCAGTAGAGGTGAGATACCAAATTCAAACGTTCTTATTTCTAGTCTCTTGCCAATATTAGCTGGAGTATTTTAAAGAATTCTTTGGTAAATCATTAGAATGATAGTCCATTGCTTCCTAAATTATCTAAGAATGTAATGTGGAACTGTATAATAACTAGCTTCTTATATAGGTTCTTTTCTTCAGGTCCTATATGCTCTTTGGCTGAAGAAACAACAGATTAAAGAAAGAGTGGACAAAACTTAGTAATCGTTGTCATTCCGGTAGCTTTCTTTAATTGAGTTCCATAAAACCATAACAAAGAACATTATGTGCTGTAATCAGGCCTGCAATGGCTATAAAAACCTTGGCTAGAATGTGGTTGGTGCATTCATTACATTTCTTATTCAGGTTACTTCAAATTAAGCAATGCAGTGAACTGTGTTAAGTTATAATGATTTATTTGCACCAGCCCTCAATTTGAGGATAATATTTTACTACTCATCTCAAAATTCCCAAATACATTTTTATTTCACTTATTTTCTTTCTCTTCTTCCTTTATGTTATCTCCTATAAGTTTACTGAGTACAATTTATCATATTCATTCATTCAACTGTTATATATCTAATGCCCAAAAGTGAATTGGCCTCTACACTCAGGGACAGAAAGAAATTATCAGCAAAAAAACAAAAATAGTCCTTAATCTCAAAGATTACAGTTGGAGTGGGGGCAGGGAAGACAATCAAATAACCACAAAGAAGTTACAGAAGTTACCAACTTATAGAAGTTGATAACTGCTATAAAGTGAGAAGGACATGGTAATGTAAGAACTTATAATAAGGAAATTTGACATAATCAGAAAGGGCTTTCCCAAGAAAGTCACTCTTGTGTTGATATGAGAAAGATGACTAGCAGTTATCCAAGTACAAAAAGGAAGAAAGACAGATGAGCATGTGCTAATACCCTACAAAAGCTTCCTAATGACAGGTACTAGAGTTGCAAAAATGTAGACAAATTGGTCTTATTCCTAAGGCTAAAGCAAATATGCCCCTATTTCTAACTTGTCAGGGTCAAATGATTTCAGGATTGGATGCAGGAGAAATCATTTGTTTTGTCATTACATTCTTTGATTTCTAAGTCATTTTTGGCAGAAGAAAGAAAGAACAAAGCTCTAAGTCTATTGTAGTTAAATTGAAAGTCTCTTTAATCACCCAGGACACAGATACAGAATTTTTGCACATGCTAACTACAGAGCTTGGTGCACATGACTTTTCTCTTTATTTTTATTCTCTGCATTATGCTTAGTACCTAGTTATAAATAAAACATAATGGGTTATTTTGGTTTGATGTGTGATTATACTATAGTTTGCATTTTATTTCTATAATTGGTGAAAATTTATAGTAGCAAAGCATTTTAAGATAAAAGGTAGAGGAATGTGATTGTTAAAAGTTTAGTATAAAAATCGGGCTTCCCTGGTGGCGCAGTGGTTGAGAGTCCGCCTACCGATGCAGGGGACATGGGTTTGTGCCCCGGTCCGGGAGGATCCCACATGCTGCGGAGCGGCTGGGCCCGTGAGCCATGGCCACTGAGCCTGTGCGTCTGGAGCCTGTGCGTCTGGAGCCTGTGCTCCGCAGCGGGAGAGGCCACAACAGTGAGAGGCCCGCGTACCGCAACAAAAAATAAATAAATAAATTTCTTCCTAGAATACAAATGATAGCATTATTGTGAACAATTATCAATCTGAGCCATCTCAAACTGCTTTAGAAATTACTGGCTTTCATTTTACATTGGTGTGACATTTAAAAGACCATTTTTACTCTGTCATTGTCAGTCACTACCTTAAATATGTATAATATTATAACTCAAGACCACCATACTTACATAGTCTATCTTCACAAACAGTCACAGCTAAATTCTTGAAAAATACATCGACACAGTATTCCTTTAAAAACTAAATACTAGAGAAGTGCAAATGAAGAAAAAGTTTGGTTCAGTAGGTAATGAGAACGAATAAGACCTGAACACTACAAAGAAACAAAATTTTCTAGCATTCTTATGTACATATATGTATATATGTGTATATATGTGCATACACACACACACATTGTATATATATAGAGAGAGAGAGAAAAGAGAGGTTTACAGTGCCACAGATGTTAATTACAATTTGGGGTAAGTTAATTCACTATCTTCCTCCAATTATTAAATGGTTAACTTCTCATGTATCTATGTTTATTGACCAGTAATTCAAATGGATCATATCAGAAAATAAAACTTACTATTAAGCCTCTGAATAGTTATTAAGGCCCTAAATAGACAACATATGTATTCGGAAGGAAGGAAGGAATAACTTTAAATAAATAACAAATAAATAATGCTCAAAAATCATCTTTATCTACCAAATAGTTACATTACATTCATTCATTAACAAATTCTTTAGACTCCTACTGCACTAAGCACTGGGAGATCCTGGCAAAGAACACAAAGCTCTTAACACAACGGTACTGAACAATTTTTAGAACTCTACAATAACTGATACATATTTTTCTTTAGAGCTCAGACTGAACCAATAACACATAAAAGCTTTGATAGTTCTGATTATTCCTCCTTTCCAAATACCATCAACACACCCTTTCTCACACGTCATCACCATCATTGGCCTTGTATAATAATATGACAAAGAATTTCATAAACATAGCCTACCACTACCCTATGGGATTTTGTTTTGTCTTGGCGGTACGTGAGCCTCTCACTGCTGTGGCCTCTCCCGTTGCGGAGCACAGGCTCCGGACGCGCAGGCTCAGCGGCCATGGCTCACGGGCCCAGCCGCTCCACGGCATGTGGGATCTTCCCGGACCGGGGCACGAACCCGTGTCCCCTGCATCGGCAGGCAGACTCTCAACCACTGCGCCACTAGGGAAGCCCTACCCTATGGGATTTTATAAGTCAGTAACATAGGCTAATAATAATTATTTATATTTACACGTTATTTCACAATTCAAAAAGTGATTCACACACAATATTTCATTTGGTTTATGTGTACTGCTACAGTTATGCATATAGTGATATGATGATAAAATGACAAAGGTCTATGAAGAGCAACAGAATAAAAACTTCTAAGTAAGACACACATGAAAAGCAAGGCATACATCCAATGCAATTCAAAACTGAAGAAAGATGGGGCAAAGCGTTATGATCCATACAGAAACAGATGAGATTTCAGGATGTACTTAACTTAGAGAAAGGGTCCACTTAACAGGTTAAGATAAAGGAAGTACAAGAAGACATTCCAAGGACAAAGTGCTACTTTGGAAAAGGCACAGAATTTTATAATATAAATTTATGCTAAGGTTTACAACCATGTGGTTTGTCTCACTCTATGTTGCCTACAAAATTGCTGTTGGGATCAATAACAGATTCTATGAATGAACACAATATAGTTCATCCAATATTTCCATCTCACCTCTTTTATTTCAGGTTTTTTAAATCATTTAAGTGTAGTTAAAGGAAGTTGACAAGCAAAGCCATCCAAACATTCCTATAACTAATTTTGTTTTCCAACATGTGATGTAAAACACATGAATCACAGTAAGTAACTCAAATAAGTGATCCAGCATCATTCTGACTATGAGAACAGGCCATCTGTTCATTGTCCTTGAAAGCTAAACACTGCTCTGGCTTAACTTTTTTACAACAGTGATTATTCACTTTGGCAAGCATTGCATTTATTGTTTGTTTCATCACTATAAAGATTCTATTTTGGTATCTGAATGCTGTATATTTTCTTCTCTGGCATTGTATGAGCATTCATTGCTCTTCATAATATGGGAAATTTATTCAGTGCCAATTAGAAGAATAAACTGCAAGATGGTAATGGCTCTGTTACATCAGAAATCATACACAAACCAGTTTCTCCCTGCTATTAACCAGTTACAAAGAAATTGCTTCAATAAATTTTCTCTCTCAAATTTCAAATAATTATTAGTTTAAACTATATGAGATTGCCAATATTCAATTGTTTGATTTAAAAAATGGCAAATTCAGGCTTCCCTGGTGGCGCAGTGGTTGAGAGTCCGCCTGCCAATGCAGGGGACACGGGTTCGTGCCCCGGTCCGGGAAGATCCCACATGCCGCGCAGCGGCTGGGCCTGTGAGCCATGGCCGCTGAGCCTGTGCGTCCGGAGCCTGTGCTCCTCAACGGGAGAGGCCACAACAATGAGAGGCCCGCGTACCGCAAAAAAAAAAAAAAAAGGCAAATTCATAGGGTTCTACCTAATGTAATGAGCCAGAGATTCCTCACACATTACTCCCTAATTAAAAGTTAGTCCAATATCTGCTATCTTCACCCCCATATTCACTGCAGTATCATTTATAATAGGCAAGACATGGAAACAACCTAAGTGTCCACCGATGGATGAATGCATAAAACGAATGTGGTATGTGTATGTGTGTGTGTGTGTGTGTGTGTGTGTGTGTGTGTGTATTCATCCATAAAAAGAGGGAAATCCAGCCATTTGTGACAACATAGATGGACCCTGAGGGCATTATGTTAAGTGAAATAAATCAAGCAAAGAAAGGCAAATATTGTAAGATCTCACTTATATGTGCAATCTGAAAAAGCTGAACTCATAGAAAGAGAGAGTAGATTAGTGGTTGCCAGGGGCTAGTGGCTGGGGAAATGGGGAGATATTGGTCAAATGATACAAACTTCCATCCTAGGATGAATAAGATCTGGGGATCTAATGCACAATATGATGACTACAGTTAACAATACTGCATCGTACATTTAAAAGTTGCTACAAGAGTACACCTTAAATGTTCTCACCATAACAGCAACCAAAAAACAGTAATTATTTGAGCTGAAGTGTTAACTTACATTATTGTGGTAATCCATTTTGCAATATATCTGTATCAAATCATCACACTGTAGACCTTAAAATTCCACAATGTTATATATCAATTAAGGCTCAATATAGCCAGCTCCGGATTCCCATATGCTGGTGGGGGTCAGTTGCAGGGGTCTAGGCTGGCATCTTGCACACGCAGAGCCACAGAGGCCAGGGCTGGCTGCCAGTGTAGATCCCAGGCCCCGGGTGGGGTAAAGAGTGGGAGGGACATGTGAACACAAAAACCTGTGGGCCAAAACCCAGTAAAATCTGCAAAGAGTCTGCAGTGGCTCTGCTAGTTGTTGGTTTCTTTAGTGCCTTAAGCTGCTGGGGTTCCCTCTGAAGAGCAGGTCAATGGGAACCTCAGTAACTCCCACTGCATGGCTGATGGCCCCTGACCCTCTTCCTTGTTCCTAGTTGTCACTACATGTCTTAGCTACGCTGGTCTGTGCTGGGGTGAAGCCAAAGCAAGTCGTTCATATGGTCCCCAAAAGGCTGGGAAGCTGGTGCCTTGCCCTTCTCTGTCTTTCCTGGCCAGGGCAGCTCTTTCTAGCTGGAAAGTTCCCTCTTTGCACTGAACACTGCTGCCTGGGGAATGGGATGATGCAAGGCAAAAAGAAGCTGTTCTTCCTTCCCTTTGTGTGTTGTTATTCTCAGGGGCTTTTGTTCCACTGTGCTATTGAAGTTTCATAAGTCAACTCCTGAGATCTCCCAGAGCTGTTTTTATTGGTTGATAGCTGTCTAACCGTTGATCTTTGTGAGGGGATGTTGATCTTTGTGGGAGAGTGTCCTACTCTGCCATCTTCATGATGTCACTCTTTAATATTCCTATTCCAATGAAAATACAATCACATAGACTTTAGATTTTAAATATTTTATATTTAAATAAATTCTACTTTAAGTCAATTACTTTTAACAGAATTTTATGAGTTTTGTCAACTTCCTGGAATGACCTTCAAAATTCTTCATTTAGGGAAAATTAGAAGCTTTAAGCACACTGTCTTGAGAATGTGTGAATTATGAAAATTAATAGACAGTATATTTATTTATATTAAACTTCATGCCTAAGAGAATGAGCTGTGAGCCTATGGTATTTAGAAAAGGCATAAGTGAGAACCTTTGTACAAAGAAAGCTATGATCAGGAGCTGTAGATTTAAGTTTCATTTTAACTAGGTAGCTATAAAAAATTATACAGGACTTTATCCTCTTTTGAAAGGAAATATTTTAGCAAACAATATGTAATGCATACAATTATGTTGAAAACTGAAGAGTCCCCTTTTTTGACAGGGTTACTTAACTTGTACATCAGGAAGATGTAGTGGACATGATGTATCTAGACTTTATCAAGGCCAAAAGGCTTGACAAAGTCTTTTTTAATACCCTGTGAAAGAGATAGAGAAAAAGCGATTGAATGCTAATACAACTGGGCAGATTTGAAATAAACTGAAAAGCCATTTCTTGAGGATACTGATTAATGAAATGATGTCACAGTCTGTGAACTCTGCCTTCAGCCCTGTCTTGTTCAACAATTTTATCAATGACTTGAATGAAGGCAGAAAATATATGTGTATTAGATTTGCAGAGGATACAAAACTTGCAAGGATAAGGAATAGGTTGGAAGACAGTATACCAGTATCATGAGCCAAAAAGACCTTGACAGGCTAGAGAGATGCTCCAAACGTGACAAGACGGATTTTTTTTTTTTTTTTTTTGCGGTACGCGGGCCTCTCACTGTTGTGGCCTCTCCCATTGCGGAGCACAGGCTCCAGACGCGCAGGCTCAGTGGCGATGGCTCACGGGCCCAGCCGCTCCGCGGCATGTGGGATCTTCCCGGACCGGGGCACAAGCCCGTGTCTCCTGCATCGGCAGGCGGACTCTCAACCACTGCGCCACCAGGGAAACCCACAAGATGTAATTTAATAAGGATAAATGTAAGGTCAGTACAACAGCAACAAGAAAAAGAAAAGAGCCTTGCTATTCAAGCACAGGTGGAGGGAGCTGTGGCCTAAGGGCAGCAGGTGAAATGAGAAATGAGGAATTTAGTCAAGTTCACGGTGAGCTTACCATTAGTCAATAGTGTGAACTGTGATTAAGGACTTGCTCTTCAAAGTCAAAAAGAAGGAAGGATAAAGTCCTGGATCTGACTTGCATTATGGATTAAGCTTAGCAAACTACTTAATCTCTGCAAAGCTTAGTTCCCTTATATGTAAAATGAGAGTGATGATAGTAAGCAAAATCTCCAACGTGAAATCTACTATGTTAATTCTTTTATGTAAATCCTGAACCTTAATTCCTGAATCTTAATGATTACCAAGACTTTCCTTAAATATACCATAGCTTCTTGTTCCCATCTTTTTTTTTTTTTTTTTTTGCGGTACGCGGGCCTCTCACTGTTGTGGCCTCTCCCGTTGCGGAGCATAGGCTCCGGACGCGCAGGCTCAGCAGCCATGGCTCACGGGACCCGCCGCTCCGCGGCATGCGGGATCCTCCCGGACCGGGGCACGAACCCGTGTCCCCTGCATTGGCAGGCAGACGCTCAACCACTGCGCCACCAGGGAAGCCCTTTTGTTCCCATCTTTTAATGGGAAGAGAAGTGAAAAGGAAGACATGAGGAGGTAAAGGCGGGGATGGAAAAGAAGACAAGAGAAGGGAGAAATTAACCAACATTAATTGAGCAACTACTTCGGTTCAGGCACTGTGTAAGGTACTCCATGTATATGAACTCATGTAATGCACATAACTAAATATAACAAAGATATCATCATTTCCATTTTAGACATAAGAAATCTGAAGCCTTGAAGGAGTAGTTTTCCCAAAGTCAAAATGCAGATATTAACACAATTGGACTTTGTATACAGGTCTACACTTCATGACCCAGACTCTCTGTACCAACCTCCTTCACCTCAAAAAGGACTTCTTTGTGATCACCTAATGACAACTATCCTGAATATTCTTTCATTCTATCTGCATGGTCTGAAATTCAACTTAAAATATTGCTCTATTATCACATTTATATTAACGTTATCTAGTTTGGTTCAATCTGTGAGAATTTTATTTCAACACATTAAATTATGTCTATGACTCAACTTGCCTATATAAAGTAAGTCAGTAGGCACAGTGACACTCTAGAGAGTCCTCCCACTTCTTTAACAGGAACCTTCCCATAACTGGTTCCTAAAAAGCTTTCTTCTCTGAGTCTTTTTTTAAAATCTAATTTTGCTTCCTTTGTGTTTTGTTTAAGTCATTTCTTTTGTCTCTTTATTTTCCACCTATTGCATATGAGCATGCCAGTCACAGCAGAACTACTACTTATATAAACTTAAAGGGAAAAAAAGAAAAAAGTATTTCAAAAATGCAAAGCTATGCACTTGCAGTTTATCACCTATACCAAAAGAGTTTGGAAAGAGGCCAGTAAGGGAAAGATACAGGAAGAACATTATTTGTCATCCACTGTCAAAGCCCTGTGCCACCCACATGCTGCCATCCTTCAAAACCCAAGTCAAACATCACATTTCCTGTGAAGTTCTACCTGACCACGTCCCCGCCCCAGGTGAGATTTGATCACACTTTCCTTTGCTCCATGCCTTTTCATACCTCTTATATAACACAAATTACACTGTATTGCAAATATTTGCTGATGTAACAGGACGATAAATTATAAGTTTCAATGGAGACACCAACACAATAGATGTTACATTCCAAAAGAGTGGCTAGATCACTTATAGAATTTTTTAAATAGTTCACTAGAAACAATGCCTGAAACCCTCTGCCATATCAACAATATTTTAAAAAATAAAAATGGATATAAGAGACGGACTTTCTGAGTGGGTTTCTTTCTAAAACTGTGCTTGGAGTCACATCTTCCTTGGGGGTGGGGAAGCTCTCAAGCCTCATGAGGGAGCATCAGTGAGTCTGATCTTGAAACTCAGCATGTGAGCCCTGAAGTTAGAAGGAGCACAGTGGACTGGAATCTGACTCCCACCAAGATCAGGCAATAGAAATGGGCTGATAAGCTGCAATTATCTTAGAGTGTTGCTGCTATGTGTAGGGACCAGTGTGCAATCCCAGTGTTTACTGGGGCAAGGCATTTTCCAACCTATTACATTCTGGCTTCTAAGTCTACTTTATAGAAAATGCTCTTTTAAAAGTTGCCAATGACTATTTTCCATACTGAAAAAGTCAACGCACTCTTCTAAATCCTTGTTGATGACTCAACATTTCTAAATGACTTAGCGTTTGCTTTTATATTCAAACTTTCACCTTCCTTGGTTTCTGTGATCATTCAATGAGGTATTGTGCAAAGACCATGAGGCTTGAAGTCAAACGAACCTAAATTTGATTTAATACAATCAGTAAGGGTTTACAGAATGCACAGTCTGTGCCAGGGACTAAATTAGGTTCTGGAGATCAATGGTAAAGGCAGACATGAATCAACATGCCCTCACTGTGCTTAATATTTAACCCAGCTGTAGCACTTCCCAGCCATATTAACATTAGAAAACTTACTAAGTTGTCTGAGCGGAATCTTGCTCACCTACAAAATGAGAATAATACTACCTATTTCATGAGAAATATTATGATGATTAAATGAGGCAAACTATGTAAATTGCCAATTAGTATCTATCAGACATATAACAGTCATTCAATAAACGTTCAAGCCTTTCACCATGCCCTCCCTCTCCACCACTTTGCCCGTTTCCTGCATATCCTTGTCTCCTCTACTGCTTCTGCTCCACTCATTCTTTAGTTATCTCAGTCCCACTCTAGCAAGCAGGCATGAAATGTCTGCATTCCTTAAAGCATTCTCAGCTCTGTCTTTCCTCTTTCTTTATTTTCTCCCTAAGGGACCTTACTCACTCCCTTGGCATCAACTACCACATCTATGTAATTGCTGCTCCAAGCTATCTTTAAATGAGATCTCTCCTTAGTTTCCATCCCACATTTTCATGATGCCTCTATCTCGGTGTGTGTAAAAATAAACTTACCCTACTCACCTGAAATCTACTCCAATGCTCATACCACTGATATGAATTATATTTATTTCAACAAGCATTTATTAAACATCCATTGTATACAAGAAACTTGTCTTGGGCTAGAGACTCTCCTGTCACTATCTGAATTTAAAAATACTCAAGTAAATGTTTAAGATAGGGCCAGTGTCCTTCATTAGCTGAACTCTCACTATTTGCTCTCAGAAACTCAGGAACCAATAAGACCTGATCAGCAAGGGATACTAGTATCTATAAAACATTATAACTTATACATAGTAGGTAATCAATGAACGTTTACTTAGCTAAATTCTATTTAAGTTAATGGTATAAGCAGAAAAAGTATTAAAGTATAAGTCATGCTTGGAATGATAAATAACCCAGAAGCACAGATGAGCAGCAAGTGAGTAATATACCTGAAAAGGTAGATTGAGATCAATTTTGGAAAGCTTTAATGCAAAAACAAGTGGTCTGACATTTATCTAATAATGTTATCTAACGAATAAGGTTTGTCTAATTAATCTAATGTAATGGAAAACCACTAGAAGTTTTGGTGTAAGTGAAAAGCACTATCACAACTATTAATTTTTTCTGTTTGTACCATGAACTTGAGAAACCATATGCAGAGAAATGACTGAAGCATTATTGCAATGACAACATACATCCAAACAAAGATCTGCATGCAAATATTTGCAGCAGGCTTTTTCATTATAGCCACAAATGGAAACCTCCAAATATCCATCAACTAGTCAATGGAAAAACTGCCAGGCAACCATATATGGAATACTATTCAGCAATAAAAAAGGAAAGAACTACACTAATACATGTGACATGAATGAATCTCAAAAGCATTCTCCCAAGTGCGAGTAGCCTCATTAAAATGTTTACATACTGAATGATTTCATTTATGTGACTTTATAGAAAAGGCAAAATCATAAGGACAGAAAAACAGATCAGCAGTTGCCAGGGGCTAGAGGTCAGGGGAGTGGAGGAGGAAGCGACTGCACACTGATTGCCATATTTTGGGATGATACAGATGTTCTATATCTTGATTGCAGCAGTGATTACACAACTGTATACATGTGTCAAATTTTATTAAAATGTACACTTTAAAAGAGTGAATTTTATAATATGTAATTATACCTGGATAAACCTATAAAAAAGATCCAAATTAAATCTGATGGTAGTGTGACTGGAAATTAAGAGACTGATTCTAAATACATTGAAAAGGAATAAATGATAGATGTCAGCAACTAACTGCACATAAAATCAAAGGAGTAACTTTCTTCTGAAAGCATGGTGGAATCACGAAAAAGAAAGAAAGAATCCAGGAAAAGGAAGTGATTTGGGAAGTGGATTTTTTTCTTCAGAATTTATAAGATGTAATTGACATAAAGTTTAAGGTGTACAGGATGAAGATTTGAATATGTATATATTGTAAAATGATTGCCACTTAGGGTTAATTAACACCTTCATCATCTCATATAATAACCTTTTTGTTATTGCAAGAACATTTAAGATCTACTCTCTTAGCAAGTTTCATATATATAATATGGTGTTGTTAACTATAGCTACAATGCTGTTCATTAGACCCCCAAAACTTACTCAGCTTACAACTGAAAGTTTATACCCTTTGACTAACATCTCATTTCTCCGACACCCCCAGCCTCTGGTAACCACCATTCTACTCTCTGTATCTATCATTTTTTTTAGATTCCACATATAGGTGAGATTTTACAGTATTTTTCTTTCCCTATCTGACTTATGTGACTTACCATAATATCCTTGAGGTCCACCGATGTTGTCACAGATAACAGAATTTCCTTCTTTTAGTGGCTGAACAATATTCCATTGTACAAATGGAATATTACTCAGCCATAAAAAGGAATGAAACTGGATCATTTGTAGAGACATGAATGGACCTAGAGACTGTCATACAGAGTGAAGTAAGTCAGAAAGAGATAAACAAATATTGTATATTAACGCATATATGAGGAATCCAGAAAAATGATACAGATGAACCTGTTTTCAAGGCAGAAATAGAGATGCAGACATAGAGAACAAACATATGGACACCAAGGTGGGAAAGGGGTGGGTGGGTGGGATGAATTGGGAGATTGAGACTGACATATATACACTAATATGTATAAAATAGATAACTAATGAGAACCTGCTGTACCGAACAGGTAACTCTAACTCAATGCTCTGTGGTGACCTAAATGGGAAGGGAATCCAAAAAAGAGGGGATACATGTATACATATAGTTGATTCACTTCACTGTGCAGTAGAAACTAACACAACATTGTAAAACAACTATAACCCAATTTTTAAAAAAAAAGGGAAAAGGAACAAAAATTCTCTGATTCAATATTTTCTCAGGTCAGTCTCCCAAGGCAACAGAAACAAAAACAAAAATAAACAAGTGGGACCTAATCAAACTTACAAGCTTTTGCACAGCAAAGGAAACCATAAAAAAAAAAAAAGAAAAAGAAAAGACAGCCTATGGAATGGGAGAAAGTATTTTCAAATGATGCAACTGACAAGGGCTCAGTCTCCAAAATATACAAATGCTCCTAAAGCTCAATAACAAACAAACAAAAAACCAACCCAATCGAAAAATGGCAGAAGACCTTAATAGACATTTCTCCAAAGAAGACATACAGTTGACTAGTAGACACATGAAAAGATGCCCAACATCCCTGATTATTAGAGAAATGCAAATCAAAACTACAGTGAGGTACCACCGAACACTAGTCAGAATGGCAAACATTAAAAGTCTACAAGTAACAAAAGCTGGAGAGGGTATGGAGAAAAGGGAACCCTCTTACACTATTGTTGGGAATGTAAGTTGGTGCATCCACTATGGAAAACAGTATGGAGATTCCTCAGAAAACTAAAAATAGAATTACCATATGATCCAGCAATTCCACTCTGGGCATACACCTGGACAAAACTATAATTCAAAAAGATACATGCACCCCTATGCTCATAGCAGCACTATTCACAGTAGCTAAAACATGGAAACAAATGTCCATGTCATTTGCAGCAACATGGATGCAACTAGAGATTATCATACTAAGTGAAGTAAGTCAAAAAGAGAAAAACAAATACTATATGATAACACTTTTATGTGAAATCTAAAATATGGCACAAATCAACCTATCTACAAAACAGAAATAGACTCACAGATATAGGGATCAGATTTGAGGTTGTCATGGGGGAGGGGGGAGGGAGAGGGACGGACTGGTAGTTTGGGGTTGATAGATGCAAACTATTACATTTAGAATGGATGAACAACAAGGTCCTACTGTATAGTACAGGGAACTATATCCAATCTCCTGGGATAAACCATAATGGAAAAGAATGTAAAAAAAAAAATGTATGTATGTGTATAAGTGAGTCACTTTGCTGTACAGCAGAGATTGGCACAACATTGTAAATCAACTATACTTCAATTTTTAAAATGTGGAATAGAAAATAAATAATGAGATCCAGCAAAAAAATAATTTCTAAAATGCAAAAAACAAAAAATCTATTGTATATACCTACCATATTTTCTTTATCCATTCATCCAATAGTGAATGAACTAAGATTGTTTCCATGTCTTGGTTATTATAAATAATGCTGCAATAAACATGAGAGTGCAGATATCTCTTCAGGATAGTGATTTTGTTTACTTTGGATAAATATGCAGAAGTGGAATTGCTAGATCATATGGTAGTTCTATTTTTAATTTTTTGAGGAACTTCCATACTAATTTCCACAGTGATGTACCAATTTTACATTTCTATTAACAGTGCACAAGGATTTCCTTTTCTTCACATGCTTGCCAGCATTTATTATCTCCTGTTCTTTTTTTCTTTTTAATAATAACCACTCTAACAAAAGTGAGGTGATATCTCACTGTGGTTTTAATTTGCATTTCCCTGAGATTAGAGATGTTGAGCATCTTTTCATGTACCTGTTGAACATTTGTATGACTTTTTGGAAAAATGTCTATTCAGATCCTCTGTCCATTTTAATCAGATTTTTTGGAGTTTTTTTGCCATTGAGTTGTATGAGTTCCCCTTATTTTTTGGATATTAATTAATTCATCAGAAAGATGGTTTGCAAATATTTTATTCCACTTCATAAGTTGTGCTTTTATTTTGTTGATTGTTTCTTTTGCTGTGCAGAAGATTTTTGTTTGATGTAGTCCACTTGTGGATTTCTGCTTTTGTTGCTTGTGCTTTGGGTGTCATATTCAAAGAATTATTTCCAAGACTAAGGTCAAGGAGATTTTTTCTTCTAGAAATTTTACAGTTTCAGATCTTACATTTAAGTCTTTAATCCATTTGAGTTAATTTCTGTGAATGATGTAAGATACGATTTCCAATTTTATTCTTTTACATATGATTATCCAGTTTTGCCAATACCATTTACTGAAGAGTCTATCCTTTATTCCCACTGAGTATTCATGCCAGTACCATAATATTTTGATTACTATAGCTTTGTAATATAGTTTGAAATCAGGAAGCATGATGCCTCTGGCTTTCCTGTTCTTTCTCAGAGTGCCTTGGCTATTCAGGGTCTTTTGTGGTAGAAATTTTTTTTTCCCTAAGAAAAATGTCATTGGAGTTTCAATGGAGATTGCATTGAATCTATAGATGGCTTTGGTAGTATGAACATTCTAACAATATTAGCTCTTCTGATTCATGAACATGGGATATCTTTCTATTTATTTGTGCCTTCTTCAAATTCTTTCATCAAATTATTATAGTTTTTAGTGTACAAATCTTTCACCTCTTTGATTAAATTTATTTATAAATATTTTATCATTTTTAATGATATTGTAAGTTAGATGCTTTTCCTTATTTTTTTTTCAGGAACTAGAATAAGAAAAACAAACTGACCCTGAGATTAGCAGAAGGAAGGAGATAAGAAAGATCAGGACAAAAAAAATGAAATAGAGACCAGAAAAAAATAGAAAAGATCAACAAATTGAGAACTGTTTTTTTTAAAAGATAAACAAAATTGACAAAACTTTAGCTAGACTGAGAAAAGAGACAAGACTGAAATAAACAAAATCAGAAATGAAAGACACACTACAACTGATACCACAGAAATATAATACAAAGGATCATAAGAGACTGCTATGAACAATTACACTCCAACAAATTGGACAACGTAGAAGAAATGGATGAATTCTTAGAAACATGCAATTTACTTAAACTGAATTATGAAGAAATACAAAACCTGAACAAACCAATAACAAGTAAGGAGATTAAATTGGTAATCAAAAATCTCTTAACAAAGAAAAGCCCAGGACCAGATGGTTTCACTGGTGAATTCTACCAAACAAGTAAAGAAGTATTTATACCAATCCTTCTCAAACTCCTTCAAAAAATTAAAGAGTCAGAAATAACATCCCCAAACTCATTTTATAAGGCCAGTATTACCCTGATACCAAAGCCAGATAAGGATACCACAAGAAAAGAAAACCACAGGCCAATATAGCTGATGAGAATAGTTGTAAAAACTCTCAACAAAATATAGCAAACCAAATTCAAAAGTGCATTGTCACACACCATGATCAGTGGGATTTATCTCTGGCATGCAAGGACAGTTTAACATACACAAATTAATAAATGTGATACACCACACTGATAGAATGAAAGGTTACAATGATATAATCATCTCAATATATGCAGAAAATGCATTTGACAAAGTTTAACATAAAATTTAACATCCTTTCATGATAAAAACTCTCCACATAGTAGATATAAAAGGGATGTACTTCAACATAATAAAGGTCATATATGACAAGCCTACAGCTATCATCATACTCAGTAGTGAAAGATTGAAAGCTTTTCCTCTAAGATTAGGACAAGACAAGGTTCCCACTCTTACAAAACATATTCAACGTAGTACTGGAAGTCCTAGCCAGAGCAATTATGCAAGAAAAATGCATTCAACTTGGAAAGGAAGAAGTAAAATTGTCTCTGTTTGCAGATGATGTGATCTTATATATAAAAAATCCTAATGACTCCACCAAAAAACTGTTAGAATAAACAAATTTAGTAAAGTTGCAAGATACAAAATCAACATACATAAATCAGTTGCACTAACAGCAAAATGACTGGAAAAGAATTAAAAGGGCATGAATGTTTATTTCAACTTTTGCCATTGCATTTGAGACACTGTCATGGTCAGGCCAATCAAGTTAAAAAGCCTGAAAGGCAGTGAGAAAGATAGTAACTAAAAAAGAAAGGCAGGGCTGAAAATAAGAAATTTCTAAATAAACTGCATAGAATTTACATTTGTATTTTTAGGAGTAGATGAGACTACTATGTAAATGTTGGAAAACAGGTATTTTGTGGCCATCCACAATTAGGCTGCAATATGGAGAATAGGAAACACCCAAAGACTAGATAATTTTAGAAAAGTGACGTTAACAATCTCTAATGCTTCAGAGTAGTCAAAAATTAAAAACAACAACAAAAAATTTAATGTGAATTTTGACATCATTGGGTGACCTTAAATGGTATAATTTAAGCAGAATAGGAAGGGTAGAATTCAGATGGCAAATGTTTGAAAAGAGTGAGCTCTCAAGGACTCTGAAAATAATAAAAGGTTTTTTGGAAAGACTGAAAACAGTAAAAGGCTTTTTTTTGCAAAGATTGCCTGGAAGGTTATCACTAGTAATCTTTGTTCTTGGCAAATAAGAATGGAGGCTGAAGAAATGATGGTCGGGAAAGAATTCAGAATTTTTTTTTAACCCTCAGGTACTTGGCTTCTAGGAGCTGCAGAGCTAAAATCAAACAATAAATGTTTTTTGAAGGCTAACATTCAGTTTATCCAAGGGCCATCAGGGCCTAGGATATATTAGGTCATGGTGCCCAAATTGATTCAAACCAAAAGGCAATTAAATAATTTACCATGAAAAGCACAACTGTTAAGCTGGCTGCTCTTTGGCTTGGCCGGACAACACATTACTGCCCTGGGGGAAAGCTTGCAGGGGGAAGCAAGTTTAGAATTATAAGGTATTTGTCACCCCCACCAGCATTTAGGCTTCTTCCCCACATCTTCCCTCTTTTTCATTGTCAATTTTTTAAAATATAGTCCAGACTTTATTAAAACTGGGAAGCTTTTCAAAAGGCAAACTTCTGGCCCTTGCTAAGACTAAATTAGAACTTCTGAGCGTGAGACTTGGACATCTCTATTTTTTAAAATCTTCATCATGCTATCCAAATGATTTTGATGCACATTAGAGCATCCTTGGTATGGTCTGTCCTCATTTCCACTTCCTCACTCCATACTTGATTCATTTCAGTCTGGCTTCTACTACCCCACTCTGTTCTTCTCTTGCAGAAATATCCAATGACATCTTAATTTCAGCTCCAGTGACATTATTCTCACTAACTATCCTAAAACACTGACCATTTTTACCACTCTGTGTTTCTTGGAACTTTCTACTTCTTGGCTTCCAAGGTAGCATTCCCTTCAGGTTCTCTTTCTTCTCACTTGACCTGGTTTGTTTTCTTCACTGAATCCTCTTCCACTGCCTTGCGCCATACATTTTAGGTTGTCCCAGAGTTCAGTCTTTGTTTTCTTCTTTTTCATTTCTAAGCTCTCTTCTGGGATAATTTCATTCATTCCCATTATATCTTCTATTGACTATATCTTTATAATTCTCAAGTCTTTATTTCCATTCCTGGCCTCTTTTTTAAACTGTGGTCACTAACCTCCAGTGCTCACCAAACAGCTGCTTTTAGGATTAAGTAAATTTGAGATAGAAACAGCAGAAAGGCTGTGAGTGGAACTGCTCACAAAAAGTCTGGGAAAGGTTGGGAAAGTGCTCTGACAAAACTGCCTGAGATAGATAGAGCCATACTGAGAACCAGGTGACATCAGCCCAAGCAACATAAAGCTAGTAATTAAGTAGATTGATCCAGCCCAGAGAACCTAATAGTTGGAGATAGTGTCTGTATCAAGCCAATCTAGGGTCATGAGCAAGGGCTTATAAAGCTGATCGTGGGCCTGGACAGACACAGGAACTGAAGCAAGAGCTTGGCTGGGAATAAGATTGGGAGATGTAGGTGTATATATCCAGGTGCCTGTGAAATGCAGGAGCCTGGTCCTAAGGCTGTCAGCCAGCAGATGCCATTGACACGCAAGCTTAAAGGGGTAGAAAGCTCCATCAGTTTATCAATAAAAACTAAAAATAATTATTATAAATCACCTAGAAACCTTGGATTTAATACGTGCTTAATCTAAGGTGGTCAGAACACTACAGGGTTAGCCTGAGAACAATTTCTACTCCTCCACTCCCTCCTTTTTAAATGTCTAATTATAAAACATTTCAAACAGAAAATAATTCAATACATGTGCAGTCTCCACAGAGATTAAGCAGATTTTAATATTTTGCGAAAATGGCTTCACATGGTTGATCTTTTTTAAAGAGATAAATTGGTACATATAGAGCGAAAGACACCCCTACAAACATTTTTCTTCACCCTACTCTCCAGAGGTCATCACTCTGCTGAGGTCAGTGTGTGTCAGTCTCATGCCTGTTTTTCCTCTTTTACTCAGTGGAAATACTAATAGTAAATCTAAAAACTTTAATTCAGCACTGGGTAAAATTAAGAGAAAATATAGAACAATCAGCTCTACCAACCACCAGTCCCTCCCATCAGGAAACGTACACAAGCCTCTTAGACAGCCTCATCCACCAGAGGGCAGACAGCAGCAGCAAGAAGAACTACAGTCCTGCAGCCTGTGGATGAAAAACCACATTCACAGAAAGATACACAAGATGAAAAGGCAGAGGGCTATGTACCAGATGAAGAAACAAGATAAAACCCCAGAAAAACAACTAAATGAAGTGGAGATAGGCAACCTTCCCGAAAAAGAATTCAGAATAATGATAGTGAAGATGATCCCGGACCTCAGAAAAAGAATGGAGGCAAAGATCGAGAAGATGCAAGAAATGTTTAACAAAGACCTAGAAGAATTAAAGAACAAACAAGCAGAGATGAACAATACAATAACTGAAATGAATACTACACTAGAAGGAATCAATAGCAGAATAACTGAGGCAGAAGAATGGATAAGTGACCTAGAAGACAGAATGGTGGAATTCACTGCTGCAGAACAGAATAAAGAAAAAAGAATGAAAAGAAATGAAGACAGCCTAAGAGCCTCTGGGACAACATTAAAGGCAACAACATTTGCATTATAAGGGTCCCAGAAGCAGAAGAGAGACAGAAAGGACCCGAGAAAACATTTGAAGAGATTATTGTCAAAAACTTCCCTAACGTGGGAAAGGCAATAGCCACCCAAGTCCAGGAAGAACAGCGAGTCCCATACAGGACAAACCCAAGGAGAAACACACTGAGACACATAGTAATCAAATTGGCAAAAAATCAGCAGAAACCCTACAAGCCAGAAGGGAGTGGCAGGACATACTGAAAGTGATGAAGGAGAAAAGCCTGCAGCCAAGACTACTCTACCCAGCAAGGATCTCATTCAGATTTGATGGAGAAATTAAAACCTTTACAGACAAGCAAAAGCTGAGAGAGTTCAGCACCACCAAACCAGCTTTACAACAAATGCTAAAGGATCTTCTCTAGGCAAGAAACACAAGAGAAGGAAAAGACCTATAATAACGAACCCAAAACAATTTAGAAAATGGGAATAGGAACATACATATCGATAATTATCTTCAATGTAAATGGACTAAATGCTCCCACCAAAAGACACAGTTTGGCTGAATGGATACAAAAACAAGACCCTTATATATGCTGTCTACAAGAGACCCACTTCAGACCTAGAGACACATACAGACTGAAAGTAAGGGGATGGAAAAAGATATTCCATGCAAATGGAAACCAAAAGAAAGCTGGAGTAGCAATTCTCATATCAGACAAAATAGACTTTAAAATAAGGACTATTAAAAGAGACAAAGAAGGACACTACATAATGATCAAGGGATCGATCCAAGAAGAAGATATAACAATTGTAAATATTTATGCACGCAACATAGGAGCACCTCAATACATAAGGCAAATACTAACAGCCATAAAAGGGGAAATCGACAGTAACACATTCATAGTAGGGGACTTAAACACCCCACTTTCACCCATGGACAGATCATCCAAAATGAAAATAAATAAGGAAACACAAGCTTTAAATGATACATTAAACAAGATGGACTTAATTGATATTTATAGGACACTCCATCCAAAAACAACAGAATACACATTTTTCTCAAGTGCTCATGGAACATTCTCCAGGATAGATCATATCTTAGGTCACAAATCAAGCCTTGGTAAATTTAAGAAAATTGAAATTGTATCAATATCTTTTCTGACCACAACGCCATGAGACTAGATATCAATTACAGGAAAAGATCTGTAAAAAATACAAACACATGGAGGCTAAACAATACACTACTTAATAATGAAGTGATCACTGAAGAAATCAAAGAGGAAATCAAAAAATACCTAGAAACAAATGACAATGGAGACACAATGACCCAAAACCTGTGGGATGCAGCAAAAGCAGTTCTAAGGGGGAAGTTTATAGCAATACAAGCCCACCTTAAGAAGCAGGAAACATCTCGAATAAACAACCTAACCTTGCACCTCAAGCAATTAGAGAAAGAAGAACAAAAAAACCCCAAAGCTAGCAGAAGGAAAGAAATCATAAAAATCAGATCAGAAATAAATGAAAAAGAAATGAAGGAAACAATAGCAAAGATCAATAAAACTAAAAGCTGGTTCTTTGAGAAGATAAAAAAAATAGATAAACCACTAGCCAGACTCATCAAGAAAAAAAGGGAGAAGACTCAAATCAATAGAATTAGAAATGAAAAAGGAGAGGTAACAACTGACACTGCAGAAATAAAAGAGATCATGAGAGATTACTACAAGGAACTCTATGCCAATAAAATGGACAATCTGGAAGAAATGGACAAATTCTTAGAAATGCACAACCTGCCAAGACTGAATCAGGAAGAAATAGAAAATATGAACAGACCAATCACAAGCACTGAAGTTGAAACTGTGATTAAAAATCTTCCAACAAAGAAAAGCCTAGGACCAGATGGCTTCACAGGCGAATTCTATCAAACATTTAGAGAAGAGCTAACACCTATCCTTCTCAAACTCTTCCAAAATATAGCAGAGGGAGGAACACTCCCAAACTCCTTCTACGAGGCCACCATCACCTTGATACCAAAACCAGACAAGGATGTCACAAAGAAAGAAAACTACAGGCCAATATCACTGATGAACATAGATGCAAAAATCCTCAATAAAATACTAGCAAACAGAATCCAACAGCACATTAAAAGGATCATACACCATGATCAAGTGGGGTTTATTCCAGGAATGCAAGGATTCTTCAATATATGCAAATCTATCAATGTGATAAACAATATTAACAAATTGAAGGAGAAAAACCATATGATCATCTCAATAGATGCAGAGAAAGCTTTTGACAAAATTCAACAACCATTTATGATAAAAGCCCTGCAGAATGTAGGCATAGAGGGAACTTTCCTCAACATAATAAAGGCCATGTATGACAAGCCCACAGCAAACACCATCCTCAATGGTGAAAAACTGAAAGCATTTCCCCTAAGATCAGGAACAAGACAAGGTTGCCCACTCTCACCACTCTTATTCAACATAGTTTTGGAAGTTTTAGCCACAGCAATCAGAGAAGAAAAGGAAATAAAAGGAATCCAAATCGGAAAAGAAGAAGTAAAGCTGTCACTGTTTGCAGATGACATGATCCTATACATAGAGAATGCTAAAGATGCTACCAGAAAACTACTAGAGCTAATAAATGAATTTGGTAAAGTGGCAGGATACAAAATTAATGCACAGAAATCTCTGGCATTCCTATATACTAATGATGAAAAATCTGAAAGTGAAATCAAGAAAACACTCCCATTTACCATTGCAACAAAAAGAATAAAATATCTAGGAATAAACCTACCTAAGGAGACAAAAGACCTGTATGTAGAAAATTATAAGACACTGATGAAAGAAATTAAAGATGATACAAATAGATGGAGAGATATACCATGTTCTTGGATTGGAAGAATCAACATTGTGAAAATGACTCTACTACCCAAAGCAATCTATGGATTCAATGCAATCCCTATCAAACTACCACTGGCATTTTTCACAGAACTAGAACAAAAAATTTTGCAATTTGTATGGAAACACAAAAGACCCAGAATAGCCAAAGCAATCTTGAGAACGAAAGAAGGAACTGGAGGAATCAGGCTCCCTGACTTCAGACTATACTACAAAGCTACAGTTATCAAGACGGTATGGTACTGGCACAAAAACAGAAAGATAGATCAATGGAACAGGATAGAAAGCCGAGAGATAAACCCATGCACATATGGACACCTTATCTTTGATAAAGGTGGCAGTAATGTACAGTGGAGAAAGGACAGCCTCTTCAATAAGTGGTGCTGGGAAAACTGGACAGGTACATGTAAAAGTATGAGATTAGATCACTCCCTAACACCATATACAAAAATAAGCTCAAAATGGATTAAAGACCTAAATGTAAGGCCAGAAACTATCAAACTCTTAGAGGAAAACATAGGCAGAACACTCTATCATATAAACCACAGCAAGATCCTTTCTGACCCACCTCCTAGAGTAATGGAAATAAAAACAAAAATCAACAAATGGGACCTAATGAAACTTCAAAGCTTTTGCACAGCAAAGGAAACCATAAGCAAGACCAAAAGACAACCCTCAGAATGGGAGAAAATATTTGCAAATGAAGCAACCGACAAAGGATTAATCTCCAAAATTTACAAGCAGCTCATGCAGCTCAATAACAAGAAAACAAACAACTCAATCCAAAAATGGGCAGAAGACCTAAATAGACATTTCTCCAAAGAAGATATACAGACTGCCAACAAACACATGAAAGAATGCTCAACATCATTAATCATTAGAGAAATGCAAATCAAAACTACAATTAGATATCATCTCACACCAGTCAGAATGGCCATCATCAAAAAATCTAGAAACAATAAATGCTGGAGAGGGTGTGGAGAAAAGGGAACACTCTTGCACTGCTGGTGGGAATGTGAATTGGTTCAGCCACTATGGAGAACAGTATGGAGGTTCCTTAAAAAACTACAAATAGAACTACAGTATGACCCATCAATCCCACTACTGGGCATATACCCTGAGAAAACCAAAATTCAAAAAGAGTCATGTACCAAAATGTTCATTGCAGCTCTATTTACAATAGCCCGGAGATGGAAACAACCTAAGTGCCCTTCATCGGATGAATGGATAAAGAAGATGTGGCACATATATACAATGGAATATTACTCAGCCATAAAAAGAAACGAAATTGAGCTATTTGTAATGAGGTGGATAGACCTAGAGTCTGTTATACAGAGTGAAGTAAGTCAGAAAGAAAAAGACAAATACCGTATGCTAACACATATATATGGAATTTAAGAAAAAAAATGTCATGAAGAACCTAGGGGTAAAGCAGGAATAAAGACGCAGACCTCCTAGAGGACAGACTTGAGGTTATGGGGAGGGGGAAGGGTGAGCTGTGACAGGGCGAGAGAGAGTCATGGGCATATACACACTAACAAACGTAGTAAGGTAGATAGCTAGTGGGAAGCAGCCGCATGGCACAGGGATATTGGCTCGGTGCTTTGTGACAGCCTGGAGGGGTGGGATAGGGAGGGTGGGAGGGAGGGAGACGCAAGAGGGAAGACATATGGGAACATATGTTTATGTATGACTGATTCACTTTGTTATAAAGCAGAAACTAACACACCATTGTAAAGCAATTATACCCCAATAAAGATGTTAAAAAAAAAATTGGCAAAAAATAAAGACAAAGAAAATTATTGAAAGCAGCAAGGGAAAAATGAAAAATAACATACAAGGGTACTCCGATAAGGTTAACAGCTGATTTCTCAGCAGAAACTCTACAAGCCAGAAGGGAGTGGCATAATATACTTAAAGTGATGAAAGGGAAGAACGTACAACCAAGATTACTCTACCCGGCAAGGATCTCATTCAGATTCAATGGAGAAATCAAAAGCTTTATAGACAAGCAAAATGTAAGAGATTCAGCACCACCAGGCCAGCTCTACAACAAATGCTAAAGGAACTTCTCTAAGTGGGAGACACAAGAGAAGAAAAGGACCTACAAAAACAAACACAAAACAATTAAGAAAATGGTCATAAGAACATACATATCAATAATTACCTTACACGTGAATAGATTAAATGCTCCAACAAAAAGACAGAGGCTTGCTGAATGGATTCAAAAACAAGACCCATATATATGCTATCTACAAGGGAAACACTTCAGACCTAGGGATACATATGACTGAAAGTGAGGGAATGGAAAAAGATATTCCATGCAAAGGGAAATCAAAAGAAAGCTGGAGTAGCAATACACATATACGATAAAATAGACATTAAAATAAAGAATGTTACAAGACGCAAGGAAGGGCACTACATAATGATCAAGGGATCGATCCAAGAAGAAGATATAACAATTATAAATATATATGCACCCAACATAGGACCACCTCAATACATAAGGCAACTGCTAACAGCTATAAAAGAGGAAATCGACAGTAACACCATAATAGTGGGGGACTTTAACACTTCATTACACTAATGGCCAGATCATCCAAAATTAAAATAAATAAGGAAACAGAAGCTTTAAATGATACAACAGACCAGATAGATTTAATTGATATTTATAGGACATTCCATCCAAAAACAGCAAATTACACTTTCCTCTCAAGTGCACACGGAACATTCTCCCGGATAGATCACATTTTGGGTCACAAATCAAGCCTCAGCGAATTTAAGAAAATTGAAATCATATCAAACATCTTTTCTGACCACAACGCTAAGAGATTACAAATGAATTACAGGGAAAACAACGTAAAAAATACAGACACATGGAAGCTAAACAATACATTACTAAATAACCAAGAGATCACTGAAGAAATCAAAGAGGAAATCAAAAAATACCTAGAGACAAATAACAATGAAAACACGACAATCCAAAACCTATGGGATGCAGCAAAAGCAGTTCTAAGAGGCAGTTATAGCTATAAAAGCCTACCTCAAGAAAAAGAAAAGTATCAAATAAACAATCTGACCTTACACCTAAAGGAACTAGAGAAAGAAGAACAAACAAAACCCAAAGTTAGCAGAAGGAAAGAAGTCATAAAGATCAGAGCAGAAATAAATGAAATAGAAACAAATAAAACAACAGCAAAGATCAATAAAACAAAAGCTAGTTCTTTGAGAAGATAAACAAAATTGATAAACCATTAGCCAGACTCATCAAGAAAAAGAGGGAGAGGACTCAAATCAATAAAGTTAGAAAAGAAAAAGGAGAAGTTACAACAGACACCGCAGAAATACAAAGCATCCTAAGAGACTACTACAAGCAACTCTATGCCAATAAAATGGACAATCTGGAAGAAGTGGACAAATTCTTAGAGAGGTATAACCTTCCAAGACTGAACCAGGAAGAAATAGAAAATATGAAAAGACCAATCACTAGTAATGAAATTGAAAATGTGATTAAAAATCTTCCAATCAACAAAAGTCCAGGACCAGATGGCTTCACAGGTGAATTCTATCAATCATTTAGAGAAGAGCTAACACCCATCCTTCTCAAACTCTTCCAAAAAATTGCAGAGGAAGGAACACTCCCAAACTCATTCTATGAGGCCGCCATCACCCTGATACCAAAACCAGACAAAGATACTACAAAAAAAGAAAATTACAGACCAATATCACGAATGAATATAGATGCAAAAATCCTCAACAACATACCAGCAAACAGAATCCAACAACACATTAAAAGGATCATACACCATGATCAAGTGGGATTTATCCCAGGGATGCAAGGATTCTTCAATATACCAAATCAATCAATGCGATACACCATGTTAACAAATTGAAGAATAAAATCCATATGATCATCTAAATAGATGCAGAAAAAGCTTTCGACAAAGTTCAACACCCATTTATGATAAAAATTCTCCAGAAAGTGGGCATAGAGGGAACCTACCTCAACATAATAAAGGGCATATATGACAAACTCACAGCAAACAGCATTCTCAATGGTGAAAAACAGAAAGCATTTCCTCTAAGATCAGGAACAAGACAAGGATCTCCACTCTCACCACTATTATTCAACATAGTTATGGAAGTCCTAGCCATGGCAATCAGAGAAGAAAAAGAAATAAAAGGAATACAAATTGGAAAAGAAGAAGTAAAACTGTTACTGTTTGCAGATGACATGATACTATACATAGAGAATCCTAAAAATGCCAACAGAAAACTCCAAGAGCTAATCTATGAATTTGGTAAAGTTGCAGGCTACAAAATTAATGCACAGAAATCTCTTGCATTCCTATACACTAATGATGAAAAATCTGAAAGAGAAATTAAGGGAAGACTCCCATTTACCACTGCAACAAAAAGAATAAAATACCTAGGAATAAACCTACCTAGGGAGACAAAAATCTGTATGCAGAAAACTATAAGACACTGATGAAAGAAATTAAAGATGATACCAACAAATGGAGAGATATACCATGTTCTTGGATTGGAAGAATCAATATTGTGAAAATGACTATATTACCCAAAGCAATCTACAGATTCAATGCAATCCCTATCAAACTACCACTGGCATTTTTCACAGAACTAGAACAAAAAATCTTAAAATTTGTATGGAGACAGAAAAGACCCCAAATAGACAAAGCAGTCTTGAGGGAAAAAAATGGAGCTGGAGGAATCAGACTCCCTGACTTCAGACTATACGACAAAGCTACAGTAATCAAGACTATATGGTACTGGCACAAATACAAAACATAGATCAAAAAACAAGATAGAAAGCCCAGATATAAATCCACACACCTATGGTCAACTAATCTATGACAAAGGAGGCAAGGATATGCAATAGAGAAAAGACAGTCTCTTCAATAAGTGGTGCTGGGAAAACTGGACGACTACATGTAAAAGAATGAAATTAGAACACTCCCTAACACCATACACAAAAGTAACCTCAAAATGGATTAGAGACCTAAATGTAAGACCAGACACTATAAAACCTTAGTGGAAAACATAGGAAGAGCACTCTTTGACATAAATCACAGCAAGATCTTTTTTGGTCCACCTTCTAGAGTAATGGAAATAAAAACAAAAATAAACAAATGGGGCCTAATGAAACCATAAACAAGACAAAAAGACAACCCTCAGAATGGGAGAAAATATTTGCAAACGAATCAACGGACAAAGAATTAATCTCCAAAATATATGAACAGCTCATGCAGCTCAATATTAAAAAAACAAATAACCTAATCCAAAAATGGGCAGAAGACCTAAATAAACATTTCTCCAAAGAAGACATACAGATGTCCAAGAAGCACATGAAAAGCTGTGCAACATCACTAAATATTAGAGAAATGCAAATCAAAACTACCATGAGGTATCACCTCACACCAGTCAGAATGGGCATCATCAGAAAATCTACAAACAACAAATGCTGGAGAGGGCGTGGAGAAAAGGGAACCCTCTTGCACTGTTGCTGGGAATGTAAATTGATACAGCCACTATAAAGAACAGTATGGAGGTTCCTTAAAAAACTAAATATAGAATTACCATATGATCCAGCAATCCCACTACTGGGCATATTCCCAGAGAAAACCATAATTCAAAAAGACACATGGGCACTTTCCTGGTGGCGCAGTGGTTGAGAGTCTGCCTGCCGATGCAGGGGACACGGGTTCGTGTCCCAGTCCAGGAAGATCCCACGTGCCGCGGAGTGGCTGGGCCCGTGAGCCATGGCCGCTGAGCCTGCACGTGCGGAGCCTGGGCTCCGCAATGGGAGAGGCCACATCAGTGAGAGGCCCACGTACTGAAAAAAAAAAAAAAAGAAAGGATGGAAAGACACAGGATGGGGAGAGGCTTGTCTCAGTCACTGGAGGACATTTTGCTCCCTCAGATGCACAAAAATAATGACAATTTTCTTTAAAAGTAACAGAAAGCACTTATCCTTGAACATAATTACCTTAGATGTAAAAATATAAACAGAAATTTGACATATAGAGTAAGAACATTTTTATTATTTACAAAATTATATGAAAAATCCAAGTAGATTTGAACACAAAGTCCATGTGGAATTACAAATCAAGCTTGATTCAATAAAATAATCCATGTATCCAATTCAACATGCAGGCAAATTTAAGCTAGTGAATTGCAAACATTAGTGTATTTAATCACTCAAAGAGCAGGCTATTGCTCACTCCAGGTCTCCATTCCCAGAAAGTCCGATTCAGAGGGCTTGAGGATGAGCCTGAAAATCAGCATCAGCATTTCAACAATTATCCCAGCTTGATCTGTTTTAGGTTGTCTTGAGAAACCCTCATTTAAACTCTAGTGTGTACGTGACAAAGAAATAATAAAGGTTTTGAAGAAGAGGAATAATCTAATCAGAATTCTGCTTTAGAAAGACTATTCTAGAATTTAGAGGAGGCAGATTAGATCAGGAAAGGACTAGTTAGAGAATTACTGAAATAATGCAGTTGAAAGATAATGAGAGTTAAAACAAGGTAATGGCTGGGAGATCAGAAAAAAGAGAGATGTTGAATAAGTAGACTCCACAGTATACAGCGAAAGATTAGAGGTTGAATATGAACTAAATGGAAGCATTAAAGATGGATGAGAAGTTACCATTTTAGGAGAATAATGATGCCATTTGTAATACTGCAGCACAAATGCATGAAAATAGAGAAAATAATTTATTTGATTATGAACATGTGAGTTTGAAGTACTAGAGTTATCCTGCTAACAATCGGAAATACCCATTTGGAATCAGATAGGACCTTAAAGAGGTAGTTTTACGAGTCCTGGGCATAGAGATTATAGTTGAAGCCACAGGAGCCTGTGAAATCACCAAGAGGAAAAGGGGAAAGAAAAGGAGAAGAGAAGAGAGGAGAAAGCCAAAAGGTGAGCTTTGGGGAATATCTAAATGTAAGAGATTAGAAAAGGAAAAGAAAACAAGAAACAAGGTGGGACAAGAAATGGCTGGGTGCTGTATCTCAAGAATCTAGGACAGAGAGTTTCACAAAAGAGGAAATACAGTAGTCAATTGTGTTACATGACCTTAAGGGGTTGCCTACTATAAGGCTGGAGAGGATCAATGGTGGTCTTTAAGAGAGCAGTTTCAGTTGGCAGGATTTAGACAGCTCCAGGTGAAAAACTAAGTAAGAACTGAGAACGCAGACACAATAAAATTAAAATTATGCAGAGAGTTTTAATGGTAACTTCAGGGCATGGATACACTGGAAAAAGTTCTGTTCTCCGAAGAAACATAAGTTAATCTATACGCTGAAGGGAAGGAGCAGGTAGGGCAAAATACAGTGAGGATAGAAAATAAAAAGAATACTTGGAGGAGCAAAGTCAGGGAGACAGTAAAGGGATGAATTAAGAGAACAATTTGGCAGGGTTAGCCATGAAAAGGATGTGTTTCTTCTGCTGAGCTTGAAAGAAGGCAAAAAAAGATAACAGTTGAAAGTTGAATTAAGGTGCTGTCAGGGAGGAAATTAAAAGAGGCCACATTAATTAATTTAATCTTTTCAGAAAAGTAGAAGAAGTCACCTGCTTAGAAATGGGGGCAGGGTTTTAACTATAGGCTTGCAGACAGTTAAGTGGTTTCAAATTGGAAATGTATCAATGAGAGAAAAATATAAAAGTTTCTAAGCTGCATTGCCTATAAGTCAATTACCCATTTTCAGTGGCATGACTATACCGAGAAATACACTTGACTTTAAGGGGTAGAAAAGGGTACAATGTCAGTTATTTATTGCCACAAAACTTCAGTGGCTTTTGTGAGTTTTTATCCCTGACATGTTTGGGAGTCAGCTGGCAGTTGGATGATCTCTATCAGTCTTGACCGGAACAACTGAAGAGACATGGTTCGATTCGACATGTCTCTCATTCTCTAGCAGGAGAGCTTGAATAAGTTCCCATGGTGATGGCAGAGGCACCAGAGAGCAAACCCTAACACATAAGCCCATTTCAAGCCTCTTCACGTGCTATGTCTGTGAACATCCCATTGGCCAAAGCAAGCCACATGGCTGAACCCATTGTCAAGGAGTGGGAAAGGTGATGCCACCCATGGTAGAAGGGCACTGCAAAGATGTAGATTTACGGAGGGGTGACTAATTGTTCACTGTCACTGAACTTTTGCCTAGTAAATAAACAAAATGATGACTATATGTGTCTCATCACAGTAAACCCACATCTCAGGATTAAATATTTCAACATTTGTGTCTTTAAAAATAATACGTTCTTATATTGGGAGTAAGCTGCCAGCCAAGGCGCATGTTGTAGTTAAAGCAAAGATTTTTCAATTAATGTATTATGGTATTTTGGAAAATTTTGAGTATTACACAACTGTCCCAAAATTACCACAGTTACTCTGTGAAGAAAAATAAACGCAAATGAGAAAATAATTAACTCAACAATACAGTACAATTACAAACAATATCACTCTGACATGGTGTGGGTATTATGTATTCTTGGTTGCATTGCAAACAAAACCAAGTAAAACAAAACAAAGTGGTAAGGGGAAAAAAGGGTATGATTTGGACAAATGAAAATAAGTTTATGTTTTAAAGTCTACACTAAATGACAAGCTTGTAACTAATTTTTTATAGAGCTTTGAAAAATGTTTTGTAAAATATAGAAGGCGTTAACAATCTGCTCCCACAAGCCATTTGCTCTCATGACTCCACAATGGGTAAAGACCCTTTGATGTCACCACTACCTCCCCACTGTTAAATCCCATCACTAGCACTTGACATATTTGATCACCCACTCCTCTTTAATACACTTTGTTCGCTTGTCTTTTGTGATACTTTATTTTCTTGGTTTTCCTCCTACTTCACCAAGGTTTCAGTCTCTGCTGCTAGTTTCTCCTCTTCTCCCAACCTTTTTATATTGGAGGACCCCAGGGCTTAGTCCTTGGAATTCTTTTCTTTATCCATCCACATTTACTTTCCAGGTAATCTTATCCCATCCCATCACTTCAGGTCATGGGATGATTTCTATGCCTCCTACCCAGACTTCTCCTCTGAAGTCCAGCTTCCTTTATCCAGCTACCTACTATACAACATCTTTATTTGTATACCTACTAGCCATTTCAAATTTAACATGTCCAAAATCAAACTCCTAATCTTTCAGTCCAAACCTGCAGAATTCCCACCTCAGTTGACAGCAATTCTGTTCTTGTAGATACTCTTGTCAAAACTTTAGACTTATTCTTCTTTCTTTTTCACTCCACATTCTTTCTATCCATTCTATCAGAGAAACTTGTTGACTTCACTCATAAAATATATCCAGGATCCAATTGCTTCTCACCACCTCCACTGCTACCCTCTGCTCCAGCCATCATCTTTGACCTGGATTACTGTGTTAGCCTCCTTACCAATCTATGTGCTTTCACACTTGCCATTCCACAGTCTATTCTCAACAGTGAGCCTTTTAAAATCTAAGTTAGATCATGTCACTCCTCTGCTCAAAACACCCCAAAGGCCCCCTGAAGGCAAAAGCCTTACAATAGCCTATACGTTCCAGGTGCTATGGCCCCGGTTACCTTGCTGATATCATCTTCTACCCACCATCTTGTTCACTCTTCTCCAATCATACTGGCCTCCATGCTGTTCCTTGAATGCACCAGGCAAGCTCCAACCTGAGGGCTTTGCACTGGCTGTTCTCTCTGCATGAAATGGTCTTTACCTCTCCTTCAAGTCTTTGATCAAACATCATCTCCTCATGAGGCCTTACCTAGTACAAAACTGTACTGCACAGCCTGCCTCTCCTCAGATACACACACTCCCTGACCCGCTCTCTGCTTGATTTTTACAGCACTTATCACTTTCTAATGTATTATGTTATTTCCCTATTTATTATGTTTATTTCTTCCACTAGTATAATGTAAGACATACACGAGCAGGGATTTTGTACCTTTGATATACATCCCAAACACCTAAAACAATGCCTGGCACAGAACAGACCCTCAATTAGTATGAGTTTAATATATGAATTTTAACAAGTGAAAAAACTAGTTCAATTACCAGGTGCATCTCTCTCATACGGCAAGATAGGTATTATGTTAAATAAATGCCATTAGAGATCTTTCCATTCATATTTATTTTATTATTCTCCCTACTTTTGCTAGAATCTGCATCTCTTAATAGTGTTTTTAAACAGCAGTATTTAAAAATCTATCTGTATTTAAAATTTTCTTTCATACATAACACGTTTATGAAAAATACCTCCACTAAGTTTGCTTCCTCTTTTTGTATACAAATTGCAGCTAGAACATAGCTAAAATGTCTTCACTTCTGATATTTTTAAATGCAATTTATGTAGAAAAGTTTGCCGATCATACATTTTAATTATATTCTTTCCAATGTCTGATTTGATACTCTCTTTAATTGGAGGAATAGTGTCAAGAAAGAGTTGTCTTATCTAATAGTGACAACTGAGCTGTCATTGCTATCTTTCTGTTTGTGAGCTGAAAGTGATAGATGCTGGCCACTGAATGAACTCCACCTGGCAGACAGACAACCTACACGTCACACACTCCAGTGACTCTCCTCCTGCAGTTCCCGCATGTCCAAGTTTTTCCCCCTTCCTCGCCTTTCTTTTTTTTTTTTTAATTAATTAATTTATTTAATTTTTTGTCTGCGTTGGGTCTTCACTGCTGCGCGCAGGCCCCCTCCAGCTGCGGCGGGTGGGTGCCACTCCTCGCCGCGGTGCACAGGCCTCTCACCGCGGTGGCCGCTCCCGCCGCGGAGCACGAGCTCCAGGGACGCGGGCTCAGTAGTTGTGGCACTCAGGCTCAGTAGTTGTGGCTCGCGGGCTCCAGAGTGCAGGCTCAGCAGTTGTGGCGCACGGGCCCAGCTGCTCCACAGCATGTGGGGTCTTCCCGGACCAGGGCCCGAACCCGCACCCCCAGCACTGGCAGGCGGACTCCCAACCACTGCACCACCGGGGAAACCCCCCTCGCCCTTCTAGTATCTTGCCTGGTTCCACTTTCAACAATGCCAAGTGCCAGCTTTACATGCAGTCAGTGCATGGACTGCAACAGATTGGGTTGCATGCCTCATTTCTAAATGTCAGGTTCCCACCTTGAAAACTCTGCATGACCAGAAAGGATGGATGATGGCAGATGCAAAGGAACCTTAGGCCCATGAGGCAGTTGTCAGCAGCATTTTATCATCCCAGATCCTTATACCTCTTCTCTCTCTTTTCTCTGCTTCCAACATCTTGCTTTCCTCCTCTCTTTTGTTCATTTCACCCTCACCTTTCTCACTTCTTCCTTCTTCCTGTAGATAGTTGTTACTTTAAGGACATCTTATTCCCTCAGAATTTATAATGCTTGCCAAAAGTATTTCCTTTAAAATGTTTATAGCCTGTATTTTTATGCTAGGACTTAAAATCATTAGTATTCCCATCCACTGGAGGCAAATGTGAATGAAGTAAGTCCCCTACATAAAAACCTTCAAGTTGCCAGCTTTCAAAGATGCAAACGTGTTACTACCTAGATATCAATGGATCCTTTTCTCAAGAGGGTAGATAGAATTGAATCCAGCAAGGAACCAGACCCTGTGCCATCAGCGTCAGGCGTGAGTGAAAGTGCAGCCTGCCCTCCATCTCCTATTGCTGACGATCCTTCAGCTCTACCATCTCCCACCTCCTCTCCCTCCTCCAGTCAGTAACTCTTCTTGCCTGTTCACTCAATGCCAGCCCCTGTATGCCAGCTGTTGTACTGTACTACTGTGCTTTTCAAGGTACTGTACTGTAAGATTAAAAGTGTTTTATTTTTTCTGTTTGTTTTTTATGTATTATTTGTGTGAAAAGTATTACAAACCTATTACAGTACAGTACTATATAGCCAATTGTGTTAGTTGGGTACCTAGGCTAACTTTGATGGACTTACAAATAAACTGGACTTACAAATGTGCTTTCGGAACAGAACTCGTTCGTATGTAGGAGACTAGCTACATTGTACTAGCTAGGAAGGGGATCACCAAGACCATGGCCAAAGAGCTGTATTTCTAGATCTCCTTTGTCCACTATGGACCCCATCATGCACCAAAACAAAACAAAAAATGAAGACAGTTGAAAGCAGAAAAGAGTGATTTGATTCAGGGGATGAAATCCTAAGTACAAGGAACAGCCTTATTACTTTTCAATAGATGACTGTAGGCAATCTGTTCCAGTCCCATTATCTCCATATAAGATTGTAGCATCTACTTCCTGGGAGCATGTGTGACAATAAAGCTAACACCTTGGAAATAAGCCTATAGACCTTACAGTGTTTTAAGAACATACACAATTATTGCTAAAGATTCCAGAAATAATTAAGCCACCTGCTTTAAAACATGGATTTAAAAAAAAACAGCTGGGAAAAAAGTGTCTATCTTATATATGATAAACAAAAAAACAATGATAAAGCTTAGCTGCAAGATTATTTATTTTTTATTTTATTTATTTTTGGCTGTGTTGGGTCTTCATTGCTGCACACGGGCTTTCTCCAGTTGCTGTGAGCAGGGGCTACTCTTCGTGCAGTGTGCAGGCTTCTCATTGCAGTGGCTTCTCTTGTTGCGGAGCATGGTCTCTAGGCGCGGTCTTCAGTAGTTGTGGCACTCGGGCTTAGATGCTCCGTGGCATGTGGGATCTTCCTGGACCAGGGATCGAACCCGTGTCCCCTGCATCTGCAGGCAGATTCTTATCCACTGCGCCACCAGGAAAACCCAGCTTCAAGATTTAAGAAAAACTGTACTACAGTACATATGTGAAGATATACCATCCCAGGATATTTCAAGTTTAAATTTTAATCATGAAATACTTCAAACATCAAAAGTGTAGAAAATACTGTAACAGTTACCTATTGACATATCACTAATACAAACAGATGATAACATTTTCCATTATATGTTTTAGATGTTTCCCTTTATATGAAAAAACAAAATGTTGCAGCTAAAGTTAAAGACCTACTTCCCTTCTTTTCCTCTTCTTCCTCTCAAACAACCACTTTGCTGAAATTGTTGTGTATCATTTCATACAAGTTTGGGGACATTTACCTCCATAAAGAAAATTCACTAATATTAGTGTATTTTAAAACTTTACATACACACTAAACATAACCTTTTAATCTTTTTCCTCTAAAAAATATATTTCTGAGATTTATCTATGTTGGTACCTGCAGTTCTAGTTTGCTTATTTGTATGGCTCTATAACACTATGTTGAAAAACAATTATATATGTGTCTCCTTATACACCTGAATTTCTCCCTAAAAATGCATAATTGCTGGGTAACAGCACACAACAATCCTCATATTTATAACACCATTGTTAATACATAATTTCTCCAGCAGGTGTCATCACAATTATTACATTGTACTTATTATATAAGTCTGATATAGTATGTCATAACTTTTAACTGAATACTAGCAACGTTGAAACCTTTTCAAATTTTCATTGGCATTCAGTTTTTTTTCTTCTGTGAATTGTCCATCATGGCCTTTGCCTATCTTTCTATTGGGTTGCTTTTCTTTTTATCATTAATTTGTAGAATCTCTTTATATATTCTGGATACTAATACTTTGATGGTTATATGCATTACAAATTTCTGGCCATTTTTATCTACTTTTTTCACATTGTTCATGGTAACTTACAGAAGTTATTATGTAGTCAGATTTATTAGTATTTTCCCTATTAGTTTGTGCTTTTGCATCATATATAAGAAATGTAGACCTGTATAATTAAAATATTATTTTTCCACGTTTTCTTCTAATTATTTTATTATTTTACTTTTTTAATTCAGGCTTTTAGTCCATCTGGAATTCAATTTGTATATATGTACAGATATAAACTTTTTCCATATCAATTATTGTCAAAATACCATTTATTTAATAATCCACCTTGTTTCGGCCAAACTTTATTACCACAGTCCTCAAGTAAATAGGTTTGGCTCCAAACTTCTTTTTCTTTTCCATTCCATTCTTTTCCTGTGTCAACCCTCACAGATTTTATTCTTATGAATTTACAGAAGTTTTAATATCTAGTCAGGCAAATCCACCACTCTTCTTCTTCAAGATTGTGCTGACTACTCTTGGTCCTTTGTATTTCCACATAAATGTTAGGATTAGCTTGTGAAATCCCATTAAAAAGAAACTGATGACTTTTTATTTAAAATGCATTGAACTTATAGATTAATTTGGGATAAGCTTCCATCTTTATGACTTTGATTCTTCCCATCCGTAAATCATGGTATCACAATTACGCTACACCTCTCCAATATTTGTCTTCTTTTAATAAAGTTTTATAATTTTCTCTTTTAATCAAGTTTTATAATTTTCTCAATAAAGGTCATAATAACCTTTCATAAGTTTCTTTTTCTAAATACCAGTCTTGTTTTCCATTATAAATGACATATAAAGCTTTTATAGAACATTTTCTAAGGGAGACAGCCTACCAAATGATTAACAGGACAAGTTTGGATATTGAAACCAAGAGACTTGAGTTCAAATCCTGACTTTGCCATTTACAGGGTATATCACCTAAAGCAAGTTATTTAAATTGTTTTTGCCTGTGGGAGACAGTTCACTCATCTACAAAATCAAGTATTCTAATAATGGCTGCCTCATAGGATTGCTGTGATGATTACATAAACAAACAGGGGAGGGGGGATGAGATGGGATGCAAAGCCCTTAAAACAGTGCCTGGCACATATAAATGCTTAACAAACATTAATTTATTGACTCAGGATGGGCTAGGTTATTAACAAGTAACTAAAATCTCAGTGACTTAAAGCAACAAAGTTTATTTCTTGTTTATGCTGTATGTCTGGCAGGTATTAGGTGGGCCGCTGCTCTCTTTTGTGTTCACCCCAGGGCCCAACTGATAGAGCAGCTGTTATCAGGCAGATTGCCATGTTTTAAGGAACAATGAAAAACTGTAGCCAGTAATGTACTAGGCTCCCAAAGCTTACACCTGGAAGTGACAGGCATCACTGTGCTTACATTTCATTTGTCACAGACAGTCATATGATCAAAGCTCACTTTAAAGGGACAAGAAAGTAAAATCCTGCCGTGTACTAAGAATCAAAATGATTTATTGAACAGCGTTAATGGTTATCATAGTTACTATAAATTGTTTGATCACTGGTTGTAAAAATTGAATTTTTAAAAACTCTTAACCTTAAGTCCTATTAACTTGTTAAACTATCTTATTTGTTTTAATATTTGGAGTTTCTGTTGGATTTTCTTGGTAAATATTCCACTCTTTATAAATAATGACACTTTTGTGTCTTGTTTCCCAATCCTTATGCGGTTTATCTCATATGTTTGTGTGCTGAGGTATGTTGTTGTGCTGGCTAGAACTTCTAGCATAAATGAAGAAATGTAGTGGAAGTAATAACTGACAATGAAAAGGTGTGTATTGTCAACCTTTTCAATTTTTGTGAATTTCGTCAATGTGAAGTATCTTTCTAATAGTTGGCATTTCCTCAATTACCAATGAAGTTGTGCTTTTTTTTAAATGTTCCTGGCCATGTAACTTCTCCTTTGTGAATTGTCAATTTACACCCTTTGCTTATTTTTCTATTGCACTGTTTGCATTTTTCTTACTAAAATGTAAGAATACTTATATGTTCAGATAATAATGCTTTATTGGTTAAATGCATTTGAATACCTTCTTATAGTCTATAGCGGGTATATGATTTTTTTTAATTTTTGAATTTTATTTTATTTATTATTTTATACATCAGCTTCTTATTAGTCATCCATTTTATACACATCAGCGTATACATGTCAATCCCAATCGCCCAATTCATCACACCATCACCACCACCCCTCGCTGCTTTCCCCACTTGGTGTCCATACGTTTGTTCTCTACATCTGGGTCTCAATTTCTGCCCTGCAAACTGGTTCATCTGTACCATTTTTCTAGGATCCATATATATGCATTAATATACGATATTTGTTCTCTTTCTGCCTTACTTCACTCTGTATGACAGTCTCTATATCCACCACATCTCTACAAATACCCCAATTTCATTCCTTTTTATGGCTAAGTAATATTCCATTGTATATATGTACCACATCTTCTTTAACCATTCGTCTGTTGATGGGCATTTAGGTTGCTTCCATGACCTGGCTATTGTAAATAGTGCTGCAATAAACATTGGGGTCCATGTGTCTTTTTTTTTTGCGGTATGCGGGCCTCTCACTGTTCTGGCCTCTCCCGTTGCAGAGCACAGGCTCCAGACGTGCAGGCTCAGCGGCCATGGCTCACGGGTCCAGCCGCTCCATGGCATGTGGGATCTTCCCGGACCAGGGCACGAACCTGCGTCCCCTACATCGGCAGGCGGACTCTCAACCACTGCGCCACCAGGGAAGCCCCCATGTGTCTTTTTGAATTACGGTTTTCTCTGGGTATATGCCAGTACTGGGATTGATGGATCATATGGTAATTCTATTTTTAGTTTTTTAAGAAACCTCCATACTGTTCTCCATAGTAGCTGTATCAATTTACATTCCTAGCAACAGTGCAAGAGGGTTCCCTTTTCTCCACACCCTCTCCAGCATTTGTTGTTTGTAGATTTTCTGATGATGCCCATTCTAACTGGTGTGAGGTGATACCTCACGGTAGTTTTGATTTGCATTTCTCTAATAATTAGTGATGTTGAGCTGCTTTTCATGTGCTTCTTGGCCATCTGCATGTCTTCTTTGGAGAAATGTTTATTTAGGTCTTCTGCCCATTTTTGGATTAGGTTGCTTGTTTTTTTTTTAATATTGAGCTGCATGAGCTGTTCATATATTTTGGAGATTAATCCTTTGTCCATTGATTCATTTGCAAATATTTTCTCCCATTCTGAGGGCTGTCTTTTCTTCTTGTTTTTAGTTTCCTTTGCTTTACAAAAGCTTTTAAGTTTCATTAAGTCCCATTTGTTAATTTTTGTTTTTATTTCCATTACGCTAGGAGGTGGATCAAAAAATATCTTACTGTGATTTATGGCAAAGAGGGTTCTTCCTATGTTTTCCTCTAAGACTTTTATAGTGAACAGTCTTACATTTAGGTCTCTAATCCATTTTGAGTTTATTTTTGTGTATGGTGTTAGGGAGTGTTCTAATTTCATTCTTTTACATGTAGCTGTCCAGTTTTCCCAGCACCACTTATTGAAGAGACTGTCTATTCTCTATTGTATATCCTTGCCTCCTTTGTCATAGGTTAGTTGACCATAGGTGCGTGGATTTACCTCTGGGCTTTCTATCCTGCTCTGTTGAACTATATTTCTGTTTTTGTGCAGGTACAATACTATCTTGATTACTGTGGCTTTGTAGTATAGTCTGAAGTCACAGAGTCTGATTCCTCCAGCTGCTTTTTTCCCTCAAGACTGCTTTGGCAATTCAGAGTATTTTGTGTCTCCATACAAACTTTAAGATTTTTGCTCTAGTCCTGAAAAAAATGCCATTGGTAATTTCATAGGGATTGTATTGAATCTGTAGATTGCTTTGGGTAGTACAGTCATTTTCACAATATTGATTCTTCCAATCCAAGAACATGGTATATCTCTCCATCTGTTGGTATCATCTTTAATTTCTTTCATCAGTGTCTTATAGTTCTCTGCATACAGATCTTTTGTTTCCCTAGGTAGGTATATTCCTAGATATTTTATTCTTTTTGTTGCAATGGTATATGGGAGTCTTTCCTTAATTTCTCTTTCAGATTTTTCATCATTAGTGTATAGAAATGTAAGGGATTTCTGTGCATTAATTTTGTATCCTGCCACTTTACCAAATTCATTGATTAGCTCTAGGAATTTTTCTGGTGGCATCTTTAGGATTCTCTACGTGTAGTATCATGTCATCTGCAAACAGTGACAGTTTTACTTCTTCTTTTCCAATTTGTATTCCTTTTATTTCTTTTTCTTCTCTGATTGTCGTGGCTAGAACTTCCAAAAATATGTTAAATAATAGTTGTGAGAGGGTACATCCTTGTCTTGTTCCTGATCTTAGAGGAAATGCTTTCAGTTTTTCACCATTGAGAATGCTGTTTGCTGTGGGTTTGTTGTATATGGCCTTCATTATGTTGCGGTAGGTTCCTGCAATGCCCACTTTCTGGAGACTTCAATTTGTTAATATGGTGCATCACATGGATTGATTTGCATATACTGAAGAATCCTTGCATTCCTGGGATAAATCCCACCTGATCATGGTGTATGATCCTTTTAATGTGTTGTTGGATTCTGCTGGCTAATATTTTGTTGAGGATTTTTGCATCTATATTCATCAGTGATACTGGTCTGTCTGTAATTTTCTTTGTTTGTAGTATCTTTGTCTGGTTTTGGTATCAGGGTGATGGTGGCCTCATAGAATGAGATTGGGAGTGTTCCTTCCTCTGCAATTTTTTGGAAGAGTTTGAGAAGGATGGCTGTTAGCTCTTCTCTAAATGTTTGATAGAATTCACCTGTGAAGCCATCTGGTCCTGGACTTTTGTTGGTTGGAAGATTTTTATCATAGTTTCAATTTCATTACTTGTGATTGGTCTGTTCATATTTTCTATTTCTTCTTGGTTTAGTCTTAGAAGGTTATACCTTTCTAAGAATTTTCCATATCTTCCAGGTTGTCCATTTTATTGGCATAGAGTTGCTTGTAGTAGTCTCTTAGGATGCTGTGTATTTCTGCGGTCTGTTGTAACTTCTCCTTTTTCATTTCTAATTTTATTGATTTGAGTCCTCTCTCTCTTTTCCTTGATGAGTCTGGCTAATGGTTTATCAATTTTGTTTATCGTCTCAAGGAACCAGCTTTTAGTTTTACTGATAATTTGCTACTGTTTTATTTGTTTCTATTTCATTTACTTCTGCTCTAATCTTTAGGATTTCTTTCCTTCTGCTAACTTTGGGTTTTGTTTGGTTTTTCTCTTCTTCCTTTAGGTGTAAGGTTAGATATTTTATTTGATATTTTTCTTGTTTCTTGAGGTAGGCTTGTATAGCTATAAACTTCCCTCTTAAAACTGCTTTTGTTGCATCCTATAGGTTTTGGATCATCGTGTTTTCATTGTCATTTGTCTCTAGGTATTTTTTGATTTCCTTTTGATTTCTTCAGTGATCTCTTGGTTATTGAGTAATGTATTGTTTAGCTACACTGTGTTTGTGTTTTTTATGATTTTTTTCCGTAATTGATTTCTAATCTCATAGCATTGTGGTCAGAAAAGATGTTTGATATGATTTCAATTTTCTTAAATTTACTGAGGCTTGACTTGTGACCCAAGATGTGATCTATCCTGGAGAACGTTACATGCGCACTTGAGAAGAAAATGTAATTTGCTATTTTTGGATGTAATGCCCTATACATATAAATTAAGTCTCTCTGGTCTATTGTGTCGTTTAAAGCTTGTGTTTCCTTATTAATTTTCTGTTTGGATGATCTCTCCATTGGTGTATGTGGGGTGTTAAAGTCCCCCATTATTATTGTGTTACTGTCGATTTCCTCTTTTAGAGCTGTTAGCAGTTGCCTTATGTATTCAGGTGCTCCTATGTTGGGTACATATATATTTATAATTGTTCTATCTTCTTGGATTGATCCCTTGATCATTATGCAGTGCCCTTCCTTGTCTCTTGTAACATTCTTTATTTTAAAGTCTATTTTATAGGATATCTGTATTGCTACTCCAGCTTTCTCTTGATTTCCATTTGCATGGAATATCTTTTTCCATCCCCTCACTTTCACTCTATATGTGTTCCCAGGTCTGAAGTGTTTCTCTTGTAGACAGCATATATATGGGTCTTGTTTTTGTATCCATTCAGCAAGCCTGTGTCTTTTTGTTGGAGCATTTAATCCTTCACGTTAAGGTAATTATCGATGTGTATGTTCCTATTACCATTCTCCTAATTGTTTTGGGTCTGTCATTGTAGGTCCTTTTCTTCTCCTGTGCTTTCCACTTAGAGAAGTTCTTTTAGCATTTGTTGTAGAGCTGGCTTGGTGGTGCTGAATTCTCTTAGCTTTTGCTTGTCTGTAAAGCTTTTGATTTCTCCATCGAATCTGAATGAGATGCTTGCCGGGTAGAGTAATCTTGGTTATACATTCTTCCCTCTCATCACTTTAAGTATATCATGCCACTCCCTTCTGGCCTGTAGAATTTCTGCTGAGAAATCAGCTGTTAAGCTTATGGGAGTTCCCTTGTATGTTATTTGTCATATTTCACTTGCTGCTTTCAATAGTTTTTCTTTGTCTTTAACTTTTGCCAATTTGATTACTATGTGTCTCAGTGTGTTTTTCCTTGGGTTTATCCTGTATGGGACTCTCTGTGCTCCCAGACTTGGATGGCTATTTCCTTTCCCATGTTAGGGAAGTTTTCCACTATAATGCCTTCAAATATTTTCTCGGGTCCTTTCTCTCTCTCTCTTCTCCTTCTGGGACCCCTATAATGCAAATGTTGTTGCGTTTAATGTTTCCCCAGAGGTCTCTTAGGCTGTCTTCATTGCTTTTCATTCTTTTTTCTTTATTTTGTTCTGCAGCAGTGAATTCCACCATTCTGTCTTCCAGGTCATTTATCCGTTCTTCTGCCTCAGTTATTCTGCTATTGATTCCTTCTAGTGTAGTATTCATTTCAGTTATTGTATTGTTCATCTGTTTGCTTGTCCTTTAATTCTTCTAGGTCTTTGTTAAACATTTCTTGCATCTTCTCCATCTTTGCCTCCATTCTTTTTCCAAGGTCCTGGATCATCTTCACTATCATTATTCTGAATTCTTTTTCTGGAAGGTTGCCTATCTCCACTTCATTTAGTTGTTTTTCTGGGGTTTGATCTTGTTTCTTCATCTGGTACATAGCCCTCTGCCTTTTCATCTTGTCTATCTTTTTGTGAATGTGGTTTTTCATCCACAGGCTGCAGGACTGTAGTTCTTCTTGCTTCTGCTGTCTGCCCTCTGGTGGATGAGGCTATGTAAGAGGCTTGTGCAAGTTTCTTGATGGGAGGGACTGGTGGTGGGTAGAGCTGGCTGTTGCTCTGGTGGGCAGAGCTCAGTAAAACTTTAATCCGGTTGTCTACTGACGGGTGGGGCTGGGTTTTCTCCCTGTTGGTTGTTTGGCCTGTGGCAACCCAACACTGAAGCCTACCTGGGCTCTTTTTGGGGGCTAATGGCGGACTCTGGGAGGGCTCACGCCAAGGAGTACTTCCCAGAACTTCTGCTGCCAGTGTCCTTGTCCTCACGGTGAGCCACAGCCTCCCCCGCCTCTGCAGGAGACCCTCCAAGGCTAGCAGGTAGGTCTGGTTCAGTCTCCTATGGGGTCACTGCTCCTTCCCCTGGGTCCCGATGCACACACTACTTTGTGTGTGCCCTCCAAGAGTGGAGTCTCTGTTTCCCCCAGTCTTGTTAATGTCCTGCAGTCAAATCGCACTAGACTCCCAAGTCTGATTCTCTAGGAATTCCTCCTCTCGTTGCCGGACCCTGAGTTTGGGAAGCCTGTTGTGGGGCTCAGAACCTTCACTCCAGTGGGTGGACGTCTGTGGTATAAGTGTTGTCCAGTCTGTGAGTCACCCACCCAGCAGTTATGGGATTTGATTTTATTGTGATTGTGCCCCTCCTACCGTCTCATTGTGGCTTCTCCTTTGTCTTTGGATGTGGGTTATCTTTTTTGGTGAGTTACAGGTCTTCCTGTTGATGATTGTTCAGGAGTTAGTTGTGGTTCCGGTGTTCTCGCAAGAGGGAGTGAGAGCACATCCTTCTACTCCGCCATCTTGCCAATAAGCTCTATAGCTGGTATATGATTTTTTAATAAAGTCTTTTGTATAGTCAATATAGTCAAAATATAGTCATAATGTCAAAATTCTTTCCTTCATGTTTTGAGTTTTTGTGTCTTTTTAAAGAAATCCTCACTATCAAAAGATCATATAAATATTTTTCTGTATTTTCTTCTAAATGGCTTTAATTTTTAATTTACATTTAGTGTCTTAATACACTGAGCCCTATGTGGTGGAATATTTGGGGAGGGGGTCATAAGAATAAAGGAAAAACAGTGATTTACTTGATGCCAACATATCTGACCATTAAAAATGTTTTAATGAAGAACATTAATCACATCTCTCAGAACCCCTAATCTTCTGTGGAGCATAGTTTGGAAAATTCTGGAACAAATGAATTCTATCTAAAATGTCAAGAAAGGAAACCAACAATTCAGCTCTATTCTAGGCATGTCCCCATAGCTCATTCATCCTAAAAAAAAAAAAAAAAAAGCCTAATATTAATCTTAATCCTATTTTATAGATTCCTAAGATCATCTAACTGTGAGAATAAAATCTGAGGCCATGTTTCTGAGTTCAGAGTTCATTTCCTTCCATTTTCTTCCCACCACAAAATCCTTGAGTATTTTCTGAAGCTGAAAGATAGTCTGATACATTGGGATTTTAAGACAAATTTAGACACTGGAAAAGAGAGGCAATGACTCTGGCAGAAAGTTTACTTGCTTTTAAATATATATGTAATACATACAATGGAATATTACTCATCCATAAAAAGAAATGGAATTGAGCTATTTGTAATGAGGTGGATAGACCTAGAGTCTGTCATACAGAGTGAAGTAAGTCAGAAAGAGAAAGACAAATACCGTATGCTAACACATGGAATTTAAGAAAAAAAAATGTCATGAAGAACCTAGGGGTAAGACAGGAATAAAGACACAGACCTACTAGAGAATGGACTTAAGGATATGGGGAGGGGGAAGGGTAAGCTGTGACAAAGTGAGAGAGAGGCATGGACATATATACACTACCAAACGTAAAACAGATAGCTAGTGGGAAGCAGCAGCATAGCACAGGGAGATCAGCTCGGTGCTTTGTGACCGCCTGGAGGGGAGGGATGGGGAGGGTGGGAGGGAGGAAGACGCAAGAGGGAAGAGATATGGGAACATATGTGTATGTATAACTGATTCACTTTTTTTATAAAGCAGAAACTAACACACCATTGTAAAGCAATTATACTCCAATAAAGATGTAAAAATAAATAAATAAATATATATATGTGTGTGTGTGTGTGTGTGTAAGCCATGGCTTTTTAAAGTATAACCCAGATTTTACAATTATTTTGAAGTTAAAAACATTTATCAGGATTCAAATCCTGTAGATCTCAGTTCAAACCTGTTATACCAAGCAAGCTATTTTCCTATCCTCAGTTAAAGGAGGATAATAACAGCTACTGCCCAGGACTGTTGGAGAGATTACATGAGTTATATAGAAAAAGCATCCAGTACTCTGTCTCGTACCTAACAGGCACTGAAGTATTAGTTCCATTAAATCTCAACTGCATTATACATATGAGCCCACAACACTCCCACACACACACCAAAAGGTCCCTACAACCTAAAGAATGTTGGAAGCTATTATTGTCCTCTCTCCTTTTTCTTGCTTTCCTTTTCTTTTTCTTCAGCTATTGTTTCTTCTTCCCAGCCTCCCGCTCAGGCAGCACTGTGCTGGTAATACTGAACTTATTCTATAAACAGGTATCCTGTTATTAATTATGATGAGGTTCAGCTCAGTAGAGCTAAATTACTTTCAGAAGGCCAAGTCAGTGCCAGAATGAGTCACCAAGAAACTGAGACTCTTCCTCCTTTCCTCTGAGCTTTGTTCCCACAGTGGCCACAGCTGCCTACAGGTTCTTAGAGGCTGGAGTTACTGAAGAGGGACGGAGACAGTGACCTCTGATGTCTTGTTGCTTATCCTCCCCCACCATCCCAGCAATGAACAAGCTGGCATCCACAGGGAATTAGTGGGATCATATCAGGGCAAAGAAAGATGTCACATTGATTCTGTCTCTGGTTCTCCTCTGCAAACCTGTTTCTTTCCCATCAGTTTCACTCTCATTCTTTGTCTTTCTCTTTCTCTCTCATTTCTCCTTTGTTAAGTGCTTCTTCCCTCTCGCTGCTATTTTCCTCTTCTTTGTTCTCCATGTGACATCTACCATCTCCATCCTATCCTCGTTCTCCTCCTCATCTCCTCCTCCTTCCATATTCCATTCAAAAATAATGATAACGATAAAGATAACAACAGTAATAAACAGTTGTCTGCTGATTGTACTGCAAGAACATGAAGTACTTTCCGTTGGTGATCACAGGTGGCTTCCCAAGTCCTGCCAGGCTGGTGGTAGAATTGTTGGCCACAGTGAGGCAGGTGGGGGAGTGTGGGTGGTACCCAGTAAGCAGCCCACTTGAGTCACTCTACTGCCAATCCTTCTGACAAGGAAATGTCTAATGCAGGCAAATGCATGGTAGCTCATTAAGTCTGTATTGCTAATGTACTCCAGTCAATCACAATGCAGTTTCCAATGGAAAATTCCCAGTCTATGAAAGTAAAACAAATAAATGAGACTGAATGGATGTTTTAACTAAGACTGTGACATCATCTCTTGATTTTATGTCTGTCCAGCTTTTGTTCTGTGAATGAGTAGGCTTGGGCTTTTCAGAGCAATGTTGTAACACACACATATGCTAACAAATTATACTGGAATGCCTGATGAAGCCTGCATCTACCCAGACAAATCATCTGGTAGAGATACCCAATGTAGTTAATTTAGTGTAAGTTCTTACCTTCTCACATATAGCAATTTAAAAATGGATTCAGATGCATCATTACCTCAAACTCTTTACTTAATTCTGCCTATAATTTTGCCTTGATCTTCTAATTTATATTTACTCAATATTTTTATTTTAAAATCTTGTTGTTTTTAACATACTTGTTTATCTTTTTTTGTATAAGCACTTCAAATCCCTTGTGGAACAGTTTGAGTTTAAAAATAAATAAATGAAGTAATAAACTCTGTCTTTACCCAATCATCAAAACTATACATCTTGATCTCTACTCTCACTTTTAGCTCGTAGGTTTTTCTTTCATTTTTACTGCCTCATTTATTATTTGACCTCATGATGTAGACTGAATGTTTGTGTCCCCTCAAAATTCATACGTTGAAAACAAATTCCCAATGGGATGGTATTTGGAGGTGAGGCCTTTGGGAGGTCAATAGGTCATGAGGATTGAGCCTTTATGATGGGATTAGTGCCTTCATTAAAGAGACTCCAGACACTCCTTCACCCCTTCTGCCATGTGAGGACACAGGAACTGGGAAGCAGGCCCTCATCAGACATCAAATCTGCCAGCACCTTGGTCTTGGACTTCTCAGCCTCCAGACCCATGAGAAATAAATTTCCATTGTTTATAAGCACCTTGTCTATGGGACTTTGTTACAGAAGCTCAAACACACTAAGATATCTCATGAGAGTATTTGATTCAAAGATTTCATTAGAAGACAGACAAGCTTCATTTTATCAGGGTTATGTGAACCTTTTTAATCTACACTCATGTAAGTGAAGAATAGATTTGGAAAAATAGCAACACACACTAGCTATTTATTGGCTACTATTCTAAGCTAAATATCTGGGAAGTTCTGGCTTGAAAGTACTTGTTTTGATATGAATTATCCAGGTGAAGTATTTCAAGCCACATTGAGCTTAAAGGCAGGAATTCAGCAGACACTGTTGTCAGCCTTCCCTTTATTAGTTCAAGGCTCTATTAATAAACAAATTAATCACAAGGAAGAAAGTTTCCTCACAACCTATTGGAAGTTTCTATTGCATATTGAAGCTTTGATTTGGAAAATTAATTCATCGGTATTCATGGACTAAAGCTGAGAACTGCTATTTATATCTTTCTCTTCTACATTCTTGAGGGCTACAGCATCTTTTTCACCACTGAGTCCCCTGGAATAGGTCATGGGCTCTGTGGTATAGTGGTCAGATTACAACCCCAGCTCTGCCAGTTATAATCTGTACACTTTAGGGTAACCTGCTTAAACTGTCTATACATCAGATTTTTCATCAGTATAACAAAATAATAGTTCTTAGAAACTAAAACAATATCTGCATACAGAAAATGTTTGATAAATCATAAATATATGGATGGAACAGTTAAATTTCTTCATAAGTGAATAACATAATAGCTGAATTATATGTCTGTATCTCTAAAATTCTCGAATAGGGATGCATGAGGAAAGGTTCTAATTAGTGATTACTGGTTATCCCAGTTGGCATCATCAAGTGGTTGATGACACCTTCCCAGGCAATAGACATGGTGCCCATAAAAAATGACTCAGTATCCAAAGCTGCCTTTTAGATTTAAGCCTGTTCCAGCCATGGCAGGCATCCCAACAGTAACAGCTTTTTATTGTATTTCATGATCAATTGAGCTGTGTATATGGACAATCCCTACGTGCACACGTGCAAACACACACCACACACACACACACACACACACACACACACACACACACACAGAATAGCAACATGGCCAAAAGACTAGATTTTGCCATCAGACCTAGACTGAGGTTTCCGTTCTTCTACGTATTAGCTAAGTGGCCTTCGGCAAGTTAAACTCGCTAAACCTCAATTTTCACTTGTAAAATGGAGATAATACCTACTTTAAGGGCTGGTAAGTAGAAAAACAAATGAGACAATGTATGTAAATCATTTAACCTAGTGCCTAACACACATGAAGCATTCATCAGGTAGAAGCTGCTATTATTGTTGTTGTTGTCGTTGTCATTATTATTTTATCAGCCCAAATTCTGAGAGATTTTCCATTAAGAGGCATATATAAGATTGGTTACAAAATAATTTTATTTTAGTTATGAAAAACAAGTTTAGCAATTTTAATCTTTTACAGAATTTGTGATGCTGCACTTGCCATCTTGCCTGCCCTAAAACCTAAAAAGTAGATAAATTCATATTAATTTGTATTGTGGATAAAAGCTTGAAGTGATAATTAGATAAGAGGCTGCCATGATGTTTCTAGATGACTGGGTTGGAGTGACTGGTTGTTCAGGTGGCATTATTATTAATAATGGTGATAATTATTAAACCCTTTAATGTCCCATAATTACAAATGAAGCTGCCACTGAAATGCCACATCAAAAAAATTTTATTTTCGTTTATGAATTCCATTACTTTGCTCACCATTAAGCATGGTCCGTAGATGTCAGTACTCATAATGATCCTTCTTTTCATGCACATTTTGCTTTGAACAATTTCTTCCAGTACATTTGGTTGGAAGGTAATTGGCCTGTATCATATTTCTATGTGCCTTAGAAGGACGGGAAGGGACTTAGAGGGAGAGAGTGAAAGACCTCACTACATTCAACACAAAAGAAAGAGGGGTAAAGAGACTTTATCAACAGACTAATATTTTAGAAAAGATTCATTTGCCTGAAAGTGTTGAAGAAAGAGACCTTGGTCCTTTAAGGGAATCTAACAGGCAAGTGTGAGGACAAGTCAAAAAGCACAACTGAATCTCATCCAGAGGAAAATATCTGAATATAAAGGAAGCCAAGCTGGGTTTGGAGAACTATATAAAGGAAATGTAATGTAATCAAGTCTACCTGGATATTCTCCAGGGTCAGTTCTGTGTTATTGTGGTAGCGATTTCATTAATCATTTGTATAGCTACAAACTTGATACTCACTCGGTGTACATTTATTTTTTAAGCCAACCTACACTAGCTCCTTGTTTCACTTTACAAAAATTTTTTAGGGCATTTTCAACTTCCGGTTTGCAGATTTAATCTCTGAATAAAATTCTGGAAGACACTTCAGATGATTTGACAGCAAAGAAAATGCTTTACTTTATATCTGGCTTCAAAGAAGCCAGTTATATCATCATCCTGTTTTCAGTGTGTAATAACTTCATTCAATAAATCTTTCATTCAATAAGCATTTCCTGAATATTTGCTAGTATCTTATGCATGTCATTATTCATGAAACCAAGCATAATCTGATCCGCTACCCTACTATTCCAAGGCTAAAACCTTTCCCAAGAGTCTTGATATTTTCAGAAATGCAGAATGTCTTCTTGCCAACTACTTCAAACATTGTTCACCTGGTGTGAGTTGAAGACACTTCAGTCTATCTTTATCACCTGTACTCGGAGGGTCAGAATGAATAAAGCACAAGGGAAGAAACAACAGAAAGGGTGTTAGAAGCTGAAGCTCCCAAATGAGGATGAGAGAGAATTGAAGCACTGACACAGATAATTCAGTCACTGACTCCCTTCCTGTTGAGTACCCATGGGATCTGGAAGCTCTCCAAAGGCTTGAAATATCTTGTCTTAAAAGTGGTCCAGTAAAGTCATTCTCACCAGATGAAATGCAGAGAACACACAGTTGCTGGTGAAGAAGTAGAATTTCTGATGGCCTTACATTTCTCAGGGAAAAAAAGGTAGAAACACCAAGTCTTTTGTGATCCTTGTAGGGTCTTCAAAACGTTTCATAAAGCTACTTCAGTTCCAAGTAAACGTTTCTTCTGATAGCAGATTAGAAGTCCATGAGTCATGCTTTGATGGTAAGCATACCATTCATTAATAATGTACATAGTACTCACTTCCTAAAACCATTTCCCTAGTGGCATAAAGATTTTTCTTAAGGGATTCATTCCAGGGTTCTCATTAGCATTATCTTTTATGACCTTAATGAACATCAGTGCCTACTTTATAGTGTGGAGGTTATTGTCAAATGCCCTTTGTATGCAAGCAACTAAACTGAGAGAAATGTTTAATTTCTGAGGCTCTACTTACTACTCTGCGTAGGTGTTTAACAAATGCCTAAAGAAGATCTAGCATACAAAGCTCAGACTTCAGAGTGAGAAATAGTTTATAATTTTCAATTCCAAATTAAGCGTGAGCCTGATAAGACTGTTTCAAAATATAAATTTTCTGTTTTACAGGTAAAATACAAAAATTCCTGAGTAAATATCAGTTTTATAAATGCATTAGTAATTTGGTTATGTTTTCTCTGTGTTCCTGAAGTAGTCTACTTAATCATAGAACATTTTTTCAAGAATGTAAGATTCATTTTTCATATTTTAAATAATTGCAACCTTAATAAAGCCAATGTTTGTGCCTTACCTCATTTATGCTGAGGATTTTTAACAACTTATTGTGACTTAGAAAGGTCTCTCCAGAAAACACATGAAATTATTTTCAGGATTAAGTAAGGAATTCTCAACTATATTTACCCTTTTTCAGCCATGATGGCAAAAGTGTTTAGCTTGCAATTTCAAGCCCTATTGATCCCAAACCAATAGCGACTTGTATTTAAAGTAAGCATCTCAGAGGAATAAATTAGAAAAATATAAGGAAATATGACCTGAAAATACTTGGCACATACTTTTTTCCCTTCTTGGAAGCTGAGTGCACTATATGTATATGACCAAACAAATGAATTTAGATTAGCAGTTATTAAATTAGAATCAATGGTAGCTCTGAAACTGTATGACAAAGTATGAGCGTGTGCATGCATATTGGGTAGGGGGAAAGAGAGGAAGAGAGAATACACAGAGATGGAATAATTTCTACATATCAGGCCTTGTTCAAGGCACTGGAAATACAGTGTGAACAAGATAGGGTTCCTGACCTCAAGTAGCTTATATTCTTGTCAAGGAATACAGGCAGTAAGATATATAAACAAATAAATAAATTTCAGAAATGTATCCCCAATTTAGGATCTAATTTCACTTAAGTTCAAAATAATGAGACCTCAAAATCAAAAATGGCCAAAAAAGAGGCCATAGAATCCACTGTGAGGATGAGCAGAAAAGACAGACAACAGTTTTAGGGCATCAAAGACTCAGCTTTAGAATTATTAGATACAACACATAAAAGAACATGTACAAAATGTTACAATCTTTTAAAATGTATGGTCCAAAAAATGATCAAGGAAGAAGTAACAATCAGAAATCACCATAAAGAATTATGGGAGAATCAACATTTAGAAATAAAACATAAATAGGGTGAAGATGGAGTCTCAGTGAATGAGTGGGGCATCAGAACAGAGCAAGATGGTAAACTGGAAGAAAGATTAAAGACGTTACCTAGGGTGCTGTACAGAAAGAAAAAAAGAACTGTATGAAATAATAGAAAAAGGAGATATTCTAGCATGCATTCAACTGAGTCCCAGAAGGAGAGAACATTTTAAAATGCAGAAGAGATAGGTTTGAAGACACAATCAGTGCAAATATTTTCAGAATTGATAAAGGATATATATACAAGAAGTTCCACATACACCAAACAGGATAGATAAGTGAGATCCACATGGGGACATTTTTTATAAGGCTACAGAATGCCGAAAACAAGAAAAAAAAAATTTGAAGCAGATGGAGAGAAAAGACAGGTCATTTACTAGGAATGATAATTATACTGATAACTAACACTGTTAGCAACAAAGGAAGCCAAAGACTGAGCATTACTATCTTCAAAGTCTAAGAGAATGTAACTGTCAATCCAGAATTGTAAATCCAGCAAAACTATCATTTTAAAATGGGAGTAAAATGAAGATATTTTCAAATGAACAAAAACTGAGGGAGCTTACCACCAACAGACCTTCACTGAAGGAACTTTTAAGTTATGTACTTCGTGAACAAGAAAAGTGATCCTATAAATGTTATACACAGTTAACATAGATTTCTGTGTTGATGGTTGCACAGCTCAGTGAATATATTGAAAACCATTGAATTGTACCCTTTAAAAGGGTGAATTGTATGGTGGAAGAATTATATCTCAGTAAAGGTGTTTTTAAAGATCCTTCTTTGCAACATAGACTGTGTGACTTGAAAACTTGGCAAAATGAGTATCCAGACTTCTCTTTTAAACTGTTAATCTTGCTGGGGTTTAATGCATAAAGACAGTTACACTGATGTGCATCTCAGTTTGATAGTGGAAACATACCTAGAGTTGCCTATGAATCAAGAATATTTTTTAGTGAAAGCTTATAAGGTTTTAAGCTCATACTTTACTAATTTAATTAATTAATATTTATAACCGTTTTAAAAAACATAGACTAAAATAATTTCTTAACAGTACTGAAAAAATATTTCCAAAGACAAAACTGTAAAACAAGTTCAGGTAAGTCCCAATTTTTCATCCCTGTTTCCCTAACTATTCCCTCCCTCCCACGTTGGTAATTAATATTTGACTTCTATTTCCCTCATTTCTCAAAAACTGGTATTTCAGAGGTAGAAGACTAATATATCCATATTTCATTTACTACACTGAAAAAGAACAGTGACTTTTAGGTGTCTGCATCCAGAACAAGTTTGAGAACTATCATAAATCTAACCACAGACACTGGACATAAGTGTCTTACAGAGCCTTCAGGAACCAGCTAAAGACAAAGCCCCTTTTTTTTTTAATTAAGACTTTATTTTTTGAATTACAATATGATCCTGCAATTCCATTCCTGAGCATATATCTAGAGAAAACTATAATTTGAAAAGATACTTGCACCCCAACATTCATTGCAGCACTATTTACAATAGCCAAGACATGGAAGCAACCTAAGTGTCCATCAACAGATGAACAGATAAAGAAGATGTGGTATATATATACAATGGAATATTATTCAGCCATTAAAAAAGAATGAAATATTACAATTTGTGGCAACATGGATGGACCTAGAGAATATCATAGTAAGTGAAGTACGACAGACAAAGATGAATGTCATGTGATATCACTTATATGTGGAATCTAAAAAAAAATGATACAAATGAACTTACCTACAAACAGAAATAGACTCGCAGACATAGAAAACAAACTTATGGTTACCAAAGAGAAAGGGGAGGGGAGGGATATATTAGGAGTTTGGGATTAACATATACACACTACTATATATAAAATAGATAAACAACAAGGACCTACTGTCTAGCACAGAGAACTATAGTCAATATTTTATAATAACCTATAAGGGAAAAGAATCTGAAAAAGACTATATATAGATGTATAAGTGAATCACTTTACTGTACACCTGAAACTAACATAACATTGTAAATGAACTATACTTCAATAAAAAAAAAATTATTTTTTGAAACAGTTTTAGATTTACAGGAAAAAAATGAGCACATAGCACAGAGAGTTCCCATATACCACCTTCCCCTCACACAATGTCTCATTTTTTTAACTGAAATATAGTTGACATACAATATTAGGTTCATTTCAGGTATACTACATAATGATTTGACATTTGCATACATTATGAAAGGATCACCACTGTAAGTCTAGTAACCATCTGTCCCTGTACAGAAAGTTATTACAGTATTATTGTATGCTGTATTACATATTCTTTATGCTGTATATTACATACCCGTGACTTATTTATTATATAACTGGAGTTTGTACCGCTTAATCCCTATCACCTATTTCGCCCCCACTACCCTCCCTTCCGGCAACCACTCATTTGTTCTCTGTACTGTATCTATGAATCTGTTTTCATTTTGGACAAAGCCTTTCTTTTGATTAAAGGAGAGTTTCTGGTCAGTTTGCCCATGATGAGAGACATTTGGGGGTCAGTGGTACTTTGAACTCCACCACCAACGCTTGCAACAGTGTGGAAGGAAAATACGTTTCAGAGGCAGGTATTTCCAAGCTGTGATACTTTGAGCAAGCTGCTTAACATATCCATGCTTATTTCCTTGTTTAAAAAAAAAAGGGATAATAGTGTTCACTGTTTCAGACTGTTCTAAGGATTGTATTACATGATGTAATGATTCAGAACCCACAGGAGGAGCAGCATGCTGTACGCATGAGGTGCTCTAAGACGGAGGCTAAAATTCTAATGCAGGACCACAGAGGTTGTCAACTTCATTTCAACTATGATCAGCAGGTCAAGGTGTGGAGGGAGAGTATCATCCCCTTCTGAGTTAGGCTCCTGCTGTATACAGAATTAAAAACTCAATCTCTCCATTTCTCTGAAAGCAGTGTTATCCCAGAGCATCAGGCTATGAAATCAGTTTAAAAAAGTGATGCAGGGGATGTGGCCAATTCACAGAGCAACACAGACAAGGCTAAATGCAAATGGAAGACAAACACTTTTTAGCTGATTTGAATCTTTTCAGTGTTACTGTTGAAAAAATAAACGCGCACGGTTATTCTTCCTCTTCTGCCGTTAAAATGCACTTGCTCCAAAAGGAAAGTCTCCCCTTGTTTAGCTCACAGAAAATGTTAGTTCTCTACTTAATCTTACTGTACAAAACCTTGGGCTTTCTTCAACAGCCAACTCTCAACGTGCATTGTAGCTAGCAAGGCACTCATGGAATAGCTCTATGAAATCTCCTGGGAAATGTATCAGTGGATTTTGCTGTACAACAGTAAAACTTGCTGCCACACATCAGGAAGGAACATTGGCCAATTATGGTTCTAAAATGAACTGCTCGCTGCTGCTTCTCCATTTCTTAAGTGAACTTCCTTTCCAGTTTATTTTCCATATGTGACAATTCTAGGCCACTGCAAGCTGTGCTCGTTCAGACCACATTTGTTGAAAAAGGTGCAACTGAACTTTGCAAATGGAATAAAAAGAGATCAACTATTAATCTGGGTTCGCATAGAAAAGAAACAGGCTATTTTTGCTTCTAAAAGCTTTTTAAAAAGACTTCACTCCCAGAAGCTGCTCTCTTTGTAAGCAAGTTGGCTGGCACAGGTAAAGAGACCAAAGGTAAGGATCCTGCCAGAGGGAGTCTGAGGAATGGAAAAAAGTACAGGGATTTACTCAGGACTGACTCCAAACCTCCCCTTCTTACCCTGTCTCTCCAGCCAAAGCTGAGAAAAGGTTTTGCAATCACCATAGTAATTCAGGCAAAAACAAGCCTTGCTGTCTATTTATGCGTGAGTTCTGCTAGGCAGGCCTGAAATAATATAGTCAAAAGTAGGCCAAAATTTCATAAAAATACAGAAAATGTAAAACTGGCTATCTGGCAGCCCCAGTACCTAGAAACACCAATTTGTGTGTCCTTCCAGATAATGTGACAAATTTGTGGTTTTTCACTTAAAGTCAGAAAAATCAAGGATGATATCCTTGGACCAGTTCCACTATGGCAGAATCCCCCAATTACAGGAATAAGCCGGGACTTGTGGTAGGGGTTGCCATGAGAATCAGGAGCACAAGAGTCATCATCCAATGAGAGGGGACCTCCAACTCCAGAAAGGGCTTCTACTGGTGGGAAGCCAACAAGACTTACCCTGAGACCCCACATTCCATCCTGACAGCATCACACTGGTATCTATATTTCCTTCCTATATGTGCTCCCATCACTAGCCACCACAGAGGAACTAAGGCAGCTCAGGAAACCACATTTCTTGAATTTATAATCAAAAAAGTTTTTAATAAATACATTATGATAGTGTTACCCAAACTGGTACTCGAGAAGATTTTAAGTGACATGCAAATTAACTTTTTTGAAATTTTACTTGTATTTTACGTACATTTTTAAAAATACAGCACATAGAACCTATGATTTCATAAGTACTAGTTATTTAGAACAAAGTTAACTATTTTTTAGAATTTCCAAATGAGTTTATTCACAGCAATAGTAAGTAAAGAGTAGCACAAGTATTAAATGTAAAATGGCAAAAATGTGAAGCTGGTACATGTATGCATAATGAGAAGTATTATGGGGAATGCATAATGAGAAGCTAGTATCATGAGGAGACTTTTACGTTTCCAGTCAAGCCATAAGGTCCTGGCCCATGAAAGAAGAGCCTTTGGTTTTCCTATCCCACAAAGTTTGCTGTGAACTATTTTTTTATGGGTTGACAGATCTTGTTTCCTCAGCTGTGCAAGGACTCTGGGAAGATGCTCCCCACGGCCTGGGAATCCCTAAGAGGAGGCTGCCACTCATCACTGAACTGGGAGGATACCCCTTCTCTGCCGTAATGAATGCCACCGCCCTTGTCTCTCCCTGAAGGAAACACACTAGCCTCAACAACGTAAACAGTTCTTTACAGAAGGGATGCCCTCCAAGGTTCCAAAGCTCTAGAGATTGTATTTGGGTGGGGGCCAGGGGAAGAGCCTTCAAGTCAGAAATTAAGCCCTTACCGCAACCTTCTCGTTCTGGTTCTCTCATCCTGCATGAGAAACCAGAACTTCCAAGGTCCTGGCTCCTTAACTCTCCCTCCCATGAACCCTTCCCCCACCCAGTGTTCCCCACTTACATTCTCCCACCCTACCCACACACACCTTGCCCTCTCACACAATTCTGACAACGAAGAAAACCTAGTCCAAGTTGCTTCTTCCTAGACCGTGTGTGTGTGTGTGTGTGTGTGTGTGTGTGTGTGTGTTGAATGGGCGAGGGGGGGCGTTGGGGGTGGTGAAAGAGGGTGGAGGAGTTCTCAGATACCAAGCCTCACTATGAATTTCCTAAAATTGTGTTACAAATTTTGTTCTGGATTTCCTTTCCATCAAAGTGAAAGAGGGGGTGGAATTCACTGTGGTTCCTCAGAGGAAGGTCTTCCTAGGCCTTCATCTAGCGTGGCTTTCATATTGAGGACTTCAACAACATTCTCTACAAAGAATGCCACATGGTTTTCCTTTTGCTGTTGCTTACACAAAATTCATCTGTGTAAGCTGAAGTGTGCTTACACACGTCACTGCAATTATGTGTTTATATGTCTTTCTAGACTGTAATTTCTTGAGGGCAGGTCATAGGTCTCATACATTTTTCTTCTATCTTTAATGTCAAGAACCATACCAGCCTTTCAAAGTGTTTGCTAAGTGAATAAATAATCTTAAGAAGACGAATGTTTGAAGATGAAGGAACTGAAATGATAGGTTGAAATAGGAAATACAGTTTTCTTTTTGAAATCAACAATTACATTATTTTCAGCTAGAAATCTGCTGTGGTGCCTTAAACAGCACATAGGAGTGCTTTTACCCAAGGTGCCCAGATAACTGTCCATGTCAATCAAAGTTATAATCTGTTGGTTCAGCTTTCCCCTATGTCACGCTGTACAAGTTCAGCTTCCACAGTTTCCATATGACTGTATTTATCCCTCTAATTCATTTTGGACACAATATGGGCCCAGGAACCTATAGGGAAAAAAGGAAATGAAACCATGAGGCAGGGTGACCTAGATTACTTTTTACCTAGGTTATCTTTGGGGACCCTCAGGTCTGCACTATATCTAGGCCACTCGGTCTGAGTGACAGGCAGACCAGTGAAAGTACTAGATTGTCTTTAGTTAGTAGTTATATATCTTAATAAATCAGTCTTTAAAAAAAAGAGGCTCTGGAGACGTGTGACTTGGAATATGGTCTGCTTAGTGACATGTGCTAAAAAAAGAAGTCAGGATGTTTGGTGTAAGTGGAGACACTGTTACATAAGGCTTTTTGAGGATAAAAGTATGAAAAATAATAGAATCTCCCTCTTTCCCTTCCCCTAGGATACATGCACAGCAGTAGGTTCCTATGTTAAATGGTTGGTATTAGTTTGCTAGGGCTGCCATAACAAAATACCATAGACTGGGTGGTTTAAACAACAGAAAATTATTTTTTCACATTCTAGGTGCTGAAAGTTCAAGATCAAGATGCCAGCAAGCTTGGTTTCTTCTGAGGCCTCTCCCCGTGGAGTGCAGACAGCTGCCTTCTCACCGTGACCCCACACGGTCTTTCCTCTGTGTGTGCACACCCATGTGTGTCCAAATTTCCTCTTATAAAGACCCAATCAGATTGGATTATGACCCACCCTAACAGCCTCATTTTAACTTAATCACCTCTTTAAAGACCCTGTCTCCAAACAGAGTCACATTCTGAGTTATCGAGGGTTAGGACTTCAACATACAGAACAAGGGGATGGGGGGGGGGCACACAATTCAGCCCATAAGAGCATACTATAGTCTTTGAATTTAAAAGCCATAGTGCCATCCTAATTAGTAACTGACTTGACTCCTCACTGCCCAAACATTTAGGATTATATTGAAGTTTAGGGAGGAACTAAGCAATGAGGAAATTAAGAATCATTCCCCAAGGAAGCCAAAAAAGGTTGCAGATTGAGGATCAAAAGTTTGGATTGTTTTAAAAAACAAAAAATCTCAAGTTCACACTAGACCTGGGGCAACAAACTCAAATGCTTTCTGGTTGGAACAGATAATATCAATGTGGACTGCAGCCTAGTTTAAAAAGAAAGGGCAAATGGAAGACAGGGAAAAGAGCAAACTGGAGAGTCTAAGTCATAAAAAGAATCAAATTCAATTTTCCTCCCAATGCATCAGTCAGTTTGTGAGCCCTGAACAAGACACTCTTTGCTACACATTCAAATGTTCGCTAAACAGATGTCCTTCCCATATGTCCCATGACATTTCATCCTGTCCTTCTTGCTTTCCTCCAGCCCTGTCCAGATTAGTTCTTCAGTTTTGTGGCAGCCCAGGGCCTCAAGCTGCTGACCTGAAGGTGGAGTGTTACAGCTGCCAACTGTTCTGTTCCCAATCAGTGCTGGCCGTGAAGGCAGCTACTCTCCTATAAGCATGCTCTTGCCTCATTTCCATTCTCCTCAGGCTTGGTTGTCATAGGGACAGCAGTGTGCTTGAGGCCTGGGTGAAACTCCAGGACCAGAAAAGTAGAACATATGCAAACCTGCAGGGTCTATGAAGCGTTGAGTCAGAACCAAACGACCAACAGAAATTGAAGATTCATGAAAGCCATGGGGGAGGATAAATTGGCATATTTGCAATCTAAGTCAGTGGTTTCTAATAGAAGGTGGATGAGGGGATATTTTATTTTATTTTATTTTATTTATTTATTTATGGCTGTGCTGGGTCTTCATTGCTGCATGAGGGCTTTCTCTAGTTGTGGTGAATGGGGGCTACTCTTTGTTTCAACGCCCAGGCTTCTCATTGCAGTGGCTTCTCTTGTTGTGGAGCACAGGCTCAAGCCCGCGGGCTTCAGTAGTTGTGGCTCGCAGGCTCTACAGCACAGGCTCAGTAGTTGTGGCGCATGGGCTTAGTTGCTCTGCAGAGTGTGGGATCTTCCTGAACCAGGGCTTGAACCCATGCCCCCTGCATTGGCAGGAGAATTCTTAACCACTGCGCCACCAGGGAAGTCCAAGAGGATATTTTAGATTTAGGACCATTTCCAAAATACACATGCCTACTACCACCAGCTCCCAGTGAATTTTAATCACAGGTTAGCAGCCAATAGAGTCTCAGGGACTAAAGGAATCAGGCAAAAGTGTAGACTGAAGCAATTTGATGAGTCATAGCTACCTTTATAATCCTCTCAGTCTGATAGTATTAAGAGATAAAATTTTTCCCCTTTCCTTAGGTTTCTTTGTTAAGAGAACTGCTCAGTTAGTGTTCCTGGCCTAGCTTCACTTTTTTTTTTTTTTTTAACATCTTTATTGGAGTAAAATTGCTTTACAATGGTGTGTTAGTTTCTGCTTTATAACAAAGTGAATCATTTATACATACATATATCCCCATATCTCCTCCCTCTTGAGACTCCCTCCCTCCCACCCTCCCTATCCCACCCCTCTAGGTGGTCACAAAGCACTGAGCTGATCTCCCTGTGCTATGCGGCTGCTTCCCACTAGCTATCTATTTTACATTTGGTAGTGTATATATGTCTACGCCACTCACTCTGTGCCAGCTTACCCTTCCCCCTCCCCGTATCCTTAAGTTCATTCTCTAGTAGGTCTGCGTCTTTATTCCCGTCTTGCCCCTAGGTTCTTCATGACCATTTTTTTTTTTTTTTTTTTTTTTTTTGCTGTACGGGGGCCTCTCCCTGTTGTGGCCTCTCCCGCTGCGGAGCACAGGATCCGGACGCGCAGGCTCAGCGGCCATGGCTCACGGGCCCAGCCACTCCACGGCACGTGGGATCCTCCCAGACCGGGGCACGAACCCGCGTCCCCCGCATCGGCAGGCGGACGCCCAACCACTGCGCCACCAGGGAAGCCCCATGACCATTTTTTGTTTGTTTTTAGATTCCATATATATGTGTTAGCATACGGTATTTGTTTTTATCTTTCTGACTTACTTCACTCTGTATGACAGACTCTAGGTCCATCCATCTCACTATAAATAAGTCAATTTCATTTCTTTTTATGGCTCAGTAATATTCCATTGTATATATATGTGCCACATCTTCTTTATCCATTCATCTGTTGATGGACACATAGGTTGCTTCCATGTCCTGGCTATTGTAAATAGAGTTGCAATGAACATTGTGGTACATGATTCTTTTTGAATTATGGTTTTCTCAGGGTATATGCCCAGGAGTGCAATTGCTGGGTCATATGGTAGTTCTATTTATAGTTTTTTAACGAAAGTCCATACTGTTCTCCATAGTGGCTATATCAATTTACATTCCCACCAACAGTGCAAGAGGGTTCCCTTTTCTCCACACCCTCTCCAGCATTTGTTGTTTCTGCATTTTTTGATGATGGCCATTCTGCCTGGTGTGAGATGATACCTCATGGTAGTTTTGATTTGCATTTCTCTAATAATTAGTGATATTGGGCAGCTTTTCATGTGCTTCTTGGCCATCTGTATGTCTTCTATGGAGAAATGTCTATTTAGGACTTCTGCCCATTTTTGCATTGGGTTGTTTTTTTAATATTGAGCTGCATGAGCTGTTTATATATTTTGGAGATTAATCCTTTGTCCATTGATTCATTTGCAAATATTTTCTCCCATTCTGAGGGCTGTCTTTTGGTCTGTTTATGGTTTCCTTTGCTGTGCAAAAGCTTTGAAGTTTCATTAGGTCCCATTTGTTTATTTTTGTTTTCATTTCCATTTCTCTAGGAAGTGGGCTAAAAAGGATCTTGCTGTGATTTACGTCATTGAGTGTTCTGCCTATGTTTTCCTCTAAGAGTTTGATAGTGCCTGGCCTTACATTTAGGTCTTTAATCCATTTTGAGTTTATTTTTGTGTAGGGTGTTAGAGAGGGTTCTAATTTCATTTTTTTACATGTAGCTGTCCAGTTTTCCCAGCACCTCTTATTGAAGAGGTTGTCTTTTCTCCATTGTATATTCTTGCCTCCTTTATCAAAGATAAGGTGACCATATGTGCACGGGTTTATCTCCCGGCTTTCTATCCTGTTCCATTGATCTATATTTCTGTTTTTGTGCCAGTACCATACTGTCTTGATTACTGTAGCTTTGTAGTATAGTCTGAAGTCAGGGAGCTGTTTCACTCTTAATCACTCCACCTTAAGGCAGTTGTAAAGATTCAACTTATTGGTGAATTTGGGAGTAATAACCTGCATGTGCTGAGCCCAGCTCTGTCTTTCTTCCTTTTTAGGAAGCAGCTTGTCCTAAGACAGCATAGAATCATCTGCCTTATGGTGGGGGTAAAGGCAGTGTGCCCGCCTTGGTCCAACATTGCACGCATCTGTTAGCATCAGCCTGTCTATTTCTGGGGTTCACTACTAGTAAGGTCGCTTTGTTAAATAGAACTAGAGCCACATCCTCTAAGCCACTGTCAATATTGAAGGTAATATTGTGTCCTACATCTGTCATTGTTTTCTTTTATTTATCATTTTGTTCAGAGCCCGAGGATATAAAACTCCCCAACAGTGAAATCAAATCTAGAGAGTCTTTTGTGGTAATAATGACAAAACACAAGATTGCTCTGTGGTGAACCAGAGTATAAGGAGTGGATTTAGTGCTGTTCCATAACAGGTAATTTCCCTTATACTGATATGAGTAAACACAAAGGTAAATACACACACACACACACACACACATTCACACACACAATTACATACATAGCATGTCCTATATCAAAATAGAGTCTGTATGGTTTCAAGTCACAAACTAGTGGTTCTGTTTACTAAAGTCTTCACAACATTATCACTTAATTCCATAATATCTACCATCAAACATCTTTGAAATTCATTTCAAATTACAAAACGTACACTAATTTGAAAACTCATCCTCAAAGATCAAACCATACATCATACTTAAAGGTTTTTCTTACAGCCTTTAAAAGTTTTCCAAATGTTATCAAAGCCAATCAAATTTTTCTGAAGTTAGTATGCAAGAAATAAATGTAAAAATCCTAGGAAATCTATTTGAAACAGTGACTTTCTTGATTTAGTCAACAGACAAGATATTTATAACTATTTGCTAAAAGGCAGAGTGACTGGGAAATTCACTTATGTCTTTTTTTTTTTTTAAATCACAGATAAGAAAAGTAACCTTCCAATTTGGGGAAATCAAGGGAGTTGTTGACAGTAGGAATGAGAAGACTATGTAGACAGCTCTATATAGACCTTTGTTTTGGAAGGTCACGTCTCTCAGAAGAATGAGGCTGAATTTCTCCCCCAAAGAAGACATTTTGGAGGTTGTAGGTTCTAGGGGTAGAGAAGGGAGCTTTTTGACATGAATGAATCTGGGGAAGAGAAGTTATAGGCTCCCTGTAATAGAGAGAGAGAGAGCAGAACTCCTGCTAAGTACTGCCCCAAAGTCAAACAGTTATTCACATAGGAAAAACGTGTGGGATGCCTAAAGATGGCCACTAGGAAGATGACTGCCCCATGTCAGAGTCTGCACTGAGAGATGCCTGTCTCTGAATAAAATGGACCCTCCACTGAGAGCAGCCACACAGCTGACCACAATGGATATCTCTTTTTCAAGGACTGAGTAAAATCTCTAGGTTCCTATAGTAAATAAGGGAGTGAGGAGTCTAAATTATAATTGGTGTTGCTCTTCTTGATAACTTTGATGAATGGGAACAAAATAAAGAAATATTACACTATATCTATTATACTAAATTACTTGTTAATTTGTAAAACTATGTCACAGAGTACCCGCACTCCACTGTGTCTATATGCCAGATTGTGTTTTGTCAACGTGGTGTTATCACTTCCCTCTGAGGCTGGGGATGACATCTCCCAGGATACCCTTCCCATAAACTCCTGGGTTAAAGCTGGCCACAGTGACAGAGGTGGTAAAAGTGCCTAAAGGGCTCCAGCTTTAAGCTCTTTTCCCAGCTTCTGGCTGTGTCAGCCAAGAGTAACGCAAGCCAACCACCAAATACTAGACTGCCTTTCCCATAGAGGTGGCAGCTTCCACAGACCTCTCCACCAGCTCCACCTTTACATTCCCCTTCAGTGTAATTCATTTTTGCAATTCTGCTTAAAACAGATACTTGGGCAGATTTTCCGCTTGGAGGATTTTCCCACAAGTTTTGACCCACACGTTAACACTAAAGCTTCTGGCTTTTGTATTACTTTTCCTGATCCTGATTCTTCTCATCCAGATTGCCAACTTCCTGGCTCCTCCCGCATGTATATAAACTCTAATTTCTGTGGTCAACCCCATGGTATTTTAGTGGTTGGTTTATTAAGCATCTGCTGATGGCCCCAGTTTAGTACTGAATGTGGTTTCAGAAAAACAGGGTCATAGGGAGGGGAATCTGACATTTTTTTCCTCTGGTCTGATTAGATATAAAGGCATTAATGACCTTGTTGCTCTTATTGAGACAATAATAGTCCATGATATCCAGTGGCAAAAGTCACTTACATTGTCACCTGAAGTCACCAGCAATTGAGTGCCTATAAAAGTCAAGGCTTTGGATGACCAAATTGCTGCAACCGTCAAACATCATAGCGGAAAGAAAGAGAATAAAGACTATGGAGTTCTTTGTCTACCAATGGAGCTCGGAGAAAGAAAATGATCATCTCTGAGCTTAAAAGTCCCTGATCATGATGCAGGTAAGGAGGCAAAAAGCATTTATGATGCTCCTGAAGGAAATGCTCATCTCCTTTATATACAGGTTTATTTTCTGAAAACTAAACCCCAAATCTGAATCTGCAGGTGACTGAATTACAATGTAAATTAAATTCATAGCTTTAAGAGGTTCCTTATGTTAAAGTTAAGATGCTGATTGGGGAAATAATGGGGTCCTGAAAGATTGGGCAGATTGAAGGAAGCTGAGGACCTTGAACACCTGAATTCTGCTGAACTCCCCCTTCTAACAGAAGCGGCTCTTCATCTCCCCTCCAAGGGGAGTAGCCTTCCCTTATCTGAAGAGACTGATGACATGTTCTGATGGCGGGTCCTTGCAGGGGAATGATGATCTTCCTCAAGACCCACCTCCATGACCTCTCATTGCTTCTACACTTATAAGTAGCCTCAAATCCTAGTAGGACACAGGAGACTGAGTACAAAGCATGGCCCAGTAAGAGGTCCCACACATGCCAGAACAATTATCAGATTTTGCCAGTTTACAGTGATGGAAACCTGGGGAATAAAAATATGTATGAAATGGATTTTATTGTAATGGCAGCAAAGCTAAACCATCAGAAAGTCCCCACGGCCCACCCCAAGTTCTTTGAATTAATCATGCCGTCACTAGGACTGAAAGAGATGGGCAGACTACAGAAGTTTAATTTGATTTGTCTTGTGCTGGTGAGCAGAAGTGTGGCTTCAATCACCTTCATAAAGTTATGGCTCCTCAACCAATTTCCAGACTTCAGTTTCTTCCCAGACCCAGAGTCCATGATGAAGAAAAGGCCAGGTCCCCTTTAAGAAGATCCCCTGCTACCCTTTTAAGATGTGTACTGTAAATCTTCCATTTACATTTTCCTAAAGGGACCGGCAGCCATTTACCTAATTAACCATTTTCCAGCATACTGTGCATTGGGTAAAGTAATTTCCCACATTTTTCAGAGATTTCTGTTCAGTAGCTCACATCCAACATGAATTCCAAGGGACCCAAACACAAATATGGTCTACCAGTCAGAGTGCAGAATTACAGAAATCAGGTGGAGGGAATTCTGGCTTGGATTCCTCCCAAAGTGGACCCAGTGATTCCCCATGGCTACTTCCCTAGTTCCAGAATGTAACTGACAGAATAACTCTTATGAACTGAACTGTGTCCCCCGCAAAATTCCTATATTGAAGCCCTAACCCCCTGTACATCAGAATTTGACTGTATTTAGAGACAGAGCCTCTAAAGAGGTGACTAAGTTAAAATGAAGCCATTATAGAGGGCCCTAATCCAATCTGACTGGTATTCTTATAAGAAGAGGGGATTCGGACACACAGAGAGACACCAGGGATGACATGCACACAGAGGAAAGGCCATGTGAGGACAGAGCAAGAAGGTGGCCACCTGCAGGTCAAGAAGGGAGCCTTCAGGAGAAACCAACCAAAACCAACACCTAGATCTTGGACATCCAGCCTCCAGAACTGTGAGAAAATAAATTCCTACTGTTTAAGTCACCTAGTCTGTGGTGTTATGTTATGGTATGCCTAACAGACTAATACAATAACCATACTGATTCCCTAAGGAAGATTAAAGGAAAGAGCAAGTGAAAACTTCTATAACAGCCTCTACCTACAGAAAGAGTAAACCACATTCTCAGAAGGATCACAAAAATTAGTGTCACCATCAAGGACTTGAAGGATGAAGGATGATTATTCCTACAAAATCCCCATTTAACTCACCTCTCTGGACTGTACAGCAAATAAATGGATCTTAGGGAATAACAATGGGTTATTGTAAACTTATTCAGGTTTCAGCTGCAATTGCAACTGCTGTTCCAGATGTGATTCTTTTTCACCTGGAGCAAATAAGCACAGACCTGAACTCCTGCTATTATTTCTAGGAGTTCAGTGGTCTGGGGCATGTTGAGATAAGCCCTCTAAGATGGGCATGTTGCTGATCTTGTACCTCCTGTTACTGAAAAAGAGGTACAACAACAAATAAGCCTTTTCAGATTTTGGAGTCAACATACATACATCATTTGCACAGGTTGCTCTGACTAGTTTACTAAGCAATCTATAAAATTATCTGTTTTGAGTGGGAGCCAGAGGAAGAGAAGGCTCTGCACCAGATGCAGCTTATCATGCAAGTTGCTCTACTGTTTGGTCCATATGATCCAATAGATCTAATGGTGCTTAAAGGGATGCTGTAGGAAGCCTGTAGCTGGTCATCATAGGCGAATCACAATATAGGTCTTCAGTATTTTGAAGCAGTTAATCTTTGCTTCCACTTCTACATATAACTATTCTCCATTTAACTATTCTCCCTAGCTTGTTCATGGGCCCTAATACAAACTGAATTCTTGAACATAAACCACCAATTAACTATTCATCTGAGCTACCCATCATGAACTAGGTATCTTCTAAACCACCAAAATTGTGAAAATAGGGACCAGGTAGCTGATAAATGAAAAATGTGAGCCTGCTCTACAGGTGGTTTTATATAAATACTGGTACAACCTACAAGTGGCTGGTTAGAACACTGTAGCCCATTCAGGGATGGACAGTGGTGAAAGGAAGCCGTCCCAGCAGGCAGATCTTTGAGCAGAGAACTGGATATATTCATTTTGCCTGGAAGGAAAGATTTCCAGAGGTATGGATCTATGCTCATTCATGATCAGTGGCTAACCATTTCTCTAGATGACTGGAGACTTGGAAAGAGCACAATTGTGACATTGATGACAACAAGGTCGGGGGAAGTTATTTGGACAGACCTCTCAGAATTGGCAAATACTGTGAGGATATTTGTGCCTCATGTAACTGCTCACAAAAGGAATTTTCCTCACAAAAAGGAATTTTGGCAGACAAGGCTCTTACCAATCAAATAGAAAACATGACCCAATTGTGAAGGTCAGTCACTTTTTCTCCAGTCACTTCTGTCATTGCCATATGGGCTCCTGCGCAAAATGGCAATAGCAACAGGAGTGGAGATTCACAAGGGTTCAGCAACATGATTTTTCACTCAGCAAGGTCAATCTGAGACCATAATCTGCCATCCGCCGGAACCAACACTGAGCCCTCAATACGGCAACTAAGAAGAACTGAAGGTACATTGATTAACTGAATATGACCCATCATGGAAGAGGCATCAATTTGCTTCATTTCTTCATGTGGATTTGCCGTGCCTTCCATACTTTTGGCAAAACTAGTTTCCGTAGATGCTTTATTCACCCTCATAGTATTCCAAATAGCGTTAGTTGTAACCAAAGGACTCATTGCACAGTGAATGAAATGTGGTATTAGGCTCTTAATCAAGGGGTTCACTGCTCTCATCATGTTCTCCATCACTATGAAGCAGCTGGATTGATAGAATAGTGGAATGGCCTGAAGACTCAGTTATCATGCCAGGTTTTAGAGTGGGGATATTGCTTTTAGGAGCCAATATATGCTCTGATTCAGTGTCCAAACTATGATACTCTTTCTACCATAGCCAAAATTCATGACCTGGGAATCAAGAAATACATATGTGAGCAATTCCTCTCACCATTACACTTACTGATTCATTAGCAAAATTTTTACTTCCTCATCTCCACATTTTTGGGCTAAACTGCTTTAGGAGTCTTAGTTCCCAAGGGAGGACTGCTTCCACCGGAGGACACAGCTATAGTTTCACTGAACAGGAAGCTGAGACTGCTATCTGGACACCTGGGCTCTTTATTCCACTGAAATAACAGGCAAAGAAGGGGGTTACTGCACTGGTTGGGGTGGTTGACTCTGACTATTAAGGGGAAACTGGATTTCTCTTACTACTATGTAAGCAAGGAGGAGTATGCCTGGAACCCAGAAAATTCTCTGTAGTGCCATTTAGCATCTCACATACTGTGGTAAAAGTTCATGGACCACAACAACCCAATACAAGCAAGACTATTGACGTCAGAGATCTTTTGGGATTAATGCACTGGATTATAGGGAAACTTGGCCAGCTCAGATTCTTTCTAAGGCAAAGAGAATATGAAATGAGGAGTAGAAGAGGGAACTTTTAAATACCACCATGTTACCAGTGGCAGAAACTAGAACTGTAATGGTTATAAATATTTTTTCCTTGCTTTGGTATGAATATATTCAAATAGAGATGAACCAAGATTTTCCTCTCCCATTTACCTACTATCTAACTTAAAGTACTGATAATGACTTGCACTATATATCAGGATTTAATTACAGTTTCTCAAATGGGAAGAATGAGGCAGTTAGAAGAGGAATGAACATTCCCAAAATATGGATAAAATGGTACATGAGACTTTTCTCTTTTGAAGGCAGGATTACCACGTTTTTGTTTGTACAAGGGATAGTTTCATCACATATTACAGACGCAAGATTCTTCTATGGTTTTTATTTGAAAGCTAAATATGGTTTAAAAATGTATATGTAATGCTAAATTGAAAAAGGAATAGAGTGTGCTAAAGTATGTTTTGTCTATTAGTTTATTCCTTTCTTATCTATGACTTGGAACTAAGTATGTTCTGGATTAGAGTTGACCAAGAGGGAAATTTGCAAAAAGTTTAGAAGTCAGAAGTGAAACAGGGGCCATTACTTTCAACAAGCCATGGCAGTCAGACACAATGACAGACAGACGTGGAGAAGTTCAGAGAGGTCCAGATTCCTGTGGTCTTCCTGACTCCTGGCCTGCCCACTGATGGGGGTCCCAAGCCAACTACCAAATGCTTGACTGCTGTTCCGATGAAGGCAGCAGCTTCCACAGTCTTCTCCATGAGCTCCCCTTTCACAATTCCATGCCAGTTACCAGACACACAGCTTTTGGGATTCTCCTACAAACTCCAACTTGCATATTTTCACCAAAGCTTCATGTTTGAGCTTCCAAACTGTTTGGTCTTAGAATTCTTTTATACTCCTAAAAACTACTGAAGACCCCAAAGAGTTTTAGTATACATGGGTTATATCTACAAATATTATAAATTAAAACTGAGACTTTTTTAAAATACAAAATACACACATTCCATCTCAATATGACCTCAAGCCATGTAACCTCTGAAATTCCCCACCATACACTAATGAGAGACTGAAAGAGAAAAAAGGAAAATACATCTCAGCACTGTTATTAAGATATTTTTGACCTTGCAGACTTCCTGAAAGGATCTTTATGACCACTGAAAAGGTCTCAGGGATGTCAGGGTGTCCCCAGACATCACTTTGAGAACCCACATTCTGGGCCATTGTGATTAGTGTCTTTCTGATCTTTCATTCTCCTCTTCAGTTCTTCCTTCCTCTCCCTGTCTCACATTTGTGTGAGTTCTAATTTCTATAGACAACCTCTACTTCCCTTAATTCTTTTATTAATTTGCTAGGGCTGCTTTAACAAAATATTATAGACTGGGTGGCTTAAATAACAGAATTTATTTTCTCACAGTCCTGGAGGCTGGAAGTCCAAGATCAAGATGCCAGCAGGATTGGTTTCTTCTGAGGCTTCTCTCCTTGGCTTGTAGATGGCTGCCCTCTTGCAGCTTCTTCACATGGTCTTTTCCCTGTGAGTGCACATCCCTGGGGACTCTCCTATGTGTCCGAATTTTCTCTTTTTTTTTAGAACATCAGCCTTATTAGGTTAGGGCCTACCATAATTGCCACTTTTTTTTTTTTTTTTTTTTTTTTTTTTGGGCTGCATTGGGTCTTCATTGCTGTGCACGGGCTTTCTTCAGTTGTGGTGAGCAGGGGCTACCCTTCATTGTGGTGTACAGGTTTCTCATTGTGGTGGCTTCTCTTGTTGTGGAGCACGGGCTCTAGACGCGTGGGTTTCAGTAGTTGTGCCATGCGGGCTCAGTAGTTGTGGCTCGTGGGCTCTAGACTGCAGGCTCAGTAGTTGTGGCTCACAGGCTTAGCTGCTCCATGGCATGTGGGATCTTCTTGGACCAGGGCTCGAACCCATGTCCCTGCATTGGCAGGCGGATTCTTAACCGCTGTGCCACACAGGGAAGTCCCGCAGCCTCATTTTAACTTAATTACCTCTTTAAAGGCCCCATCTCTAAATACAGTCACATTCTGAGGTACTGAGGGTTACAGCCTTAATATATGAATTCGGGGGAATACAATTCAGGCCATAACACTACGTTTGGTCACCATGTGTTTCTGGCTACATTCTGACTGACACACTCCTAAAATCTTTGGCCAGAAAACCTATTTTATATGAACAGATTCACAGTTTAGCCAGACAGAATGAATGTTACAAGTCAGGACTCGTGGCCCATTGTAAACATGCTTTGTCATAAAGAGGTCTTTTGTATAGAAATAATCTCCAGATATAATAAATAAGGAATAGTAATCAGAATCTAACTTAGAACTCCTTCTCTTCTCTCCTCATACTAATTTCTTCTCAACCCTTTTAAAATTCAAAAGGTGAAGTGATATGGAAACTATGATTAAATATCAGCCCTGAAGCTTATAAGAAATACTTTGTTCATGTTATTAAATTGTGGATTATTGCTTCTCTGCATATTTATTTACCAATGAACCAAAGGTTAATTCTCTCTGTTTGTAAATTAAATGGATTTGTAATTAGAGCCTTTGTTTAATTTGCTTTAAAGATCATTCCTATTTACGTGTGGACCACAATTCCATTTTTAAATGTAATTGCTTCTAAATCCCAGAGGATGCTAATGCAGATTCAGACCAATACATTTCAATACCAGAATTATGATTAAGGGTCAACAATGTAAAATCTTATAAAGAAAGCTTAGTGCAACTTTGTCTGTGGCTTTTAGGTTGGTGGCTCCTGACTACATGTTGCTGAGAAGTTAACCTCCAGAAGCCCTAGGACATTGTATACCTGCCACTGCTTCCCCAACCACATGCATCGTGGAGAGTGTCTAGAATACAAATTTTCAGTAAGTCAGTCTTTTCCCAGGCAGAACTCAGGAAGAAGGGAAAAATTAATTACAATCCAAGCAGCTTCAATTTTTCATCTCTGTATTGGACACCTCCAAAAAGTCATCTCCAAAGGTTAGAGGGAACTTAGATGGAGTCAAGGATATTTCAATTAGGTTGTAGCACATGGCTCAGCCGTGTCCTGAAGCAAAACGTTTTATCCAAACTTTTCACATCACAAATTCTGCCCTAAGCCAGTTCCCAGGCTGGGCAAATGTACATACTGCCCACTTCTGAAGTCACTGTATGTCACTGGAAAGGAATGAGATGAAGAAATTTGTTTTTATCTGGATTCTTCTCAGAGAAAACTGGTTATAGATGGAAAGAATAAGCTCGGAAGGTGGAAGGTTAGAGAGGGCTAGACATCGTAACAGCCTGCTAACCCTGCCTCCCTTCTAAGGAAACGATATCTGATTAACCACAGGGTTTTTTGTGTTTTGGTTTTTTTCTTTTGCTAAGAGGGGAATGCAAGTTTCAGGCCAAAACTGACTTTCTGAGGATTATTTTAGAAAAGCTGAGAACTGCCATAGCTAGTCCTCTTTCTTTATCCTTCTCTGACATCTTATTCAGTTACTTCTCAAAATAATAGTTAAAGGACCATTCAAAGAAAAGTAATTTGAAAAAGTCATTAAATTATTACAACCATCAAGGGGCTGCCATTTCTCAGTCGGGCTCTGCCTCTGCTGCCCTCCCCACAGCATGAAGAGATTAAAATAGGCCAAGTCATTCCCTAAAAACCATGTGCTATATATCAGTGTTTGTGCCTCCCCCCCACCCAAAATTGATATGTTGAAATCCTAGTCCCCAAAGTGAAGATATTAGGAGGTGGGGCCTTTGGGAGGTGCTGAGGTCATGAGGGTGGAGCCCTCATGAATGGGATTAGTGCCCTTATAAGAGAGATCCCTTAGAACTCCCTTGCTCCTTCCACCATGTGAGGACACAGTGAGAAGTCTGAAGTCTGCCACCGGAAGAGGGTTCTCAGGAGAACCCTACCATGCTGGCACCCTAATCTTGGACTTCCAGCCTCCAGAACTATGAGAAATAAATTTCTGTTGTTTATAAGCCACCCAGGCCATGTTATTTGGTTACAGCAACACAAACAGACTAAGACAATATGCAACCATCCCTACCTCAGCTTCATACATGTTAAAGACTCTGCTTAAAGACTCACAGCACATTAAACAAGCACTAAACTGAGATTTCAATGTCAAAAATACTTTATTAAAAAACAGCTATGTGACTAGACCATGTTAAGTGTTATGGAAGTTACAATGAGAAATATACAACATGGTTCTGTCAAAGAACAGAGAATGTACTTAGAAAAACAAGATTAAGGCTCCCCTAAACCTTGGGCTATTTTATATAAGCTTCTGATCTTCATTTGGCACATCTACAATATGGAGTGCATCAAAGTAGAATTATTGTGGGAATGGATCTCCATTTTGTGAGTGTGTGTGTGCATGTGTTTGAGATATGGAACTTCTCAGATCTACACAGTGACCTCATGGCCAAATTGCAAAGGTACAGAATTCAAAGTACTCAGCAGTAGGCAAATTTCAGCTGCAGAAATGGAGCTGACAGACTGAATTACAGGGAAAATGAAGGGGAGAGAAAGATTCCCCCAGAAACTTAATCATGCTGGACCCCTTATCTGGATAATTTGGGGAGAAATGAGAAAACTGTTTTTGCAATTTTGTCTGTTTTAGATATATTAGCAGGATAATTGTCTTGACTCCCCTCTTCCCCCAGTGGGTGGAGACACAGCTGGGCTCTGTGTAGAGACCAAGCCAATCTTGATCCAAATGAGGGGTGATTGCAGTAGGATTGCAAAAATGAGCCTCTACCCTCTCCTCTGCTCTTCTTGTAATCTGGGCTGTGAAAAGACCTTTTTCTCTGCGCTGGGATATAATTAAAGCTTATCAAATTATCTCACTCATTTCCCTCTATACAATTGCTCTCTGTACTGTGTTTTTTACTAATTTGTCCAGGTGTCTTTAAAATTTTCTCAAGAACAACTTCTGGATAATTCTTGAGGAGATCCGTATCCTTCACAACCAGAACTTTATTTCTAGTTACACATAGCTTTCCCTTTCACATGCATGACTCTGCTGTAATCTAAAAGGTTTATTTTCCTCATTTATTCATTCATTCAGTCATACTTGTTGAACAAACTGTTTCATAAATATGGGATGAGTGAGAGAGTAAATTTCTCCCCTTAGTTCTGGAACCAACATGGATCCACCAGTTGTGTCTACCACAGATGACTAGCATCAGGGATAGAAGAAAATCTTAGAAACCTACTTTGGCAAAATGCCTTATTATACTATATTAGTCCCACACAGTTGAAGGAGGTGTTCTACAAATATGATTCTGGAGACTTACTTTATAATATCAACATGGTTTGGAGTTTGAGTCACTTTCACTTATGCAGTTTCTCTTAAATGGCAAAATGCTGCAGACATACAATCAATCTAAATGAATTTGTACTTGGATCCTGACATCTAATTTTCCTGGTGTTGTTAATATTTGTCATTTGTTTCTAAACCAGCTCCAACACATGCACACATTTCCAAAAATAAGGGTTAATTACTCAAAACTGTATGCATGATCATTCCACGATAATAAAAGCAAGAAGAATTACCGGTAGTCTACTATACCACAATTTTTATATAATTGACTAACCTTAATTCTTTGTTGTCTGTGAATGTCTTTTCCTTATACACTTCCCCCATATGTGTTTTGTGCTTTATAAAAGTTCTTGCTGTTATTTCTGAGTGTGCTCAAAGCAGGTAGGTTTTCTCTGTACTTATCAGTGTTTATGATGTCTTCTGAGTTAACATAATCTGTCAATCTGGCATGTTTCTCAAACGCTTAAAATTCACTGAAAATTTGAAGGGGAAAATTCACCGTGTCTCTAATTCTAACTGGAGCATACATTCTAGCTTGTGCTAAACAATTTACCCAGAAGGCTTCAAAATATTTTTTAAAAAATTAATTGCCCTCAAGGTCAGAATCAGCAACTTTCCATCTAGACATAATAGTAAAAGTTAAAACTCTGCAAATCAAGAAGCTAAGCTTTTTACTACAACTCACCAGAGCAAAAATTTATAAAGTTAATAAAATGTGCTCACATTTTCACAAGTTTAAAAAATTTTATAAATATTTGCATTTATCTTTATTTCCATGTAGCTAAGGACAAAAATATCAAATATATTTTATGTCTATGGTAAAATGTTGAGTTTAAAAAAACTAGGAACACTAAAATGGTAATAGTTATTATCTCAGAGATTAGGCTCATTGCTTTTTTTTTTTTGTATTTTTAAAATTTTCTACATGAACACACATTACTTTGAAAATATGTTTTAGAGCATTCAAGTAACCAAACATCTGTCTTCCTATTTAAAATAGGAAAATATCATATTTTCCTATTTAAAGGGACTAAATTAATATCATATTTTTCACTAAATTAATATCATATTTTTCACAATATCATATTGTTCATTCCATCAGGAATTTTAGAAAAATCTAGTTTTCCTGTCAATGGTCAACAAACCAGTATTTCACTTAGCATAAGCCAATAATTCATGGAACTTACCAATAAAAGCTGGAGATGATAAAAGTAAATGTTGAAACAGATAATAAAAGTTATTTATTAACTTAGTAATCATTGCAGATATACGTTAAAACCTAAATATACTACAGAACTAAGGATTTATCTTCTTTAGACTTCTTTTTTTAAAGGCAACATTTTTTTGTAAATCTATTTCTCCACTTAGATTACATAAGTGATCTTAATGTGCACTGTTAAAATAGACATGAAAAGCACCTATACCTTGAAATATATATATTATTATTATTATTTCAGAAAATGGTGTGATTTTACATAAGTGAAATGAATACTTAGGAAACTGATGATGGATAAAACTCAGAATTCACTTGACATATTACTAGAATTCATTTGCATCATATTTTATTTTAATGCATTTGGCAAGACCCATGCTGTAACAGTAAAATTTTCCCCAAAGCAGCTGAACTAAATACCTCAAATAATACAGGACAATCCTGACAGGAAGAAAAGATAAAGCAATATAATTAGTCAATAGGTTTTTAGTACCTGCTTTATGCCCAGCTGAAACCTGTTCAACAAGTGAAAAATGTATAGGACATGGTCCCTGTCTTAAGAAAGCTTATAGCTCATTGAAGAGATACAAGAAAACTCATTTAAAAAAATTCAGAACAGTTAGGCATGAAATTTTGCGCTTTGATTATAAGAACAATAGATATTCAGAGAAAAAGGAAAAGGGGGGAAAAGGCTGAATGACAATCATAAAAGGCTTCTGAAGGAAAGAAAGTTCAGGAAGGTCCAAGAAGGATGGGTATGGTTACCCATGTCTGGTTAGAAGACAAGGAGAGACATTATTTCAGAAGATGGAAATTGATTGAATAAAGACAATAAGGCCATTAATTTACATTTGATGGGGGAAATGAAAGGCATGAGGAAGAAAGGAATGAGAACATCTGATGGGCAGAAGCAACGGAGTGAAGTGCAATAAAGTGAAGGTAAGAGGACAGGAACTATAAACCCATCTTCACTCTGCCAGGCACATGCAACTAAACATCCTGAGTCCATCCAATCTCCAGGCAAGGTTCCCTGGAGTCCCAGAGGAATTTATCATCCATTCAGAATATCAAATATCAGGCTTGGTATGGAGTGAACATGGGCAGATGGCTTGGACCTTGTGCTTAACACAAGGCTTCATGTTGAGACACTCCTCCAAAGGGTTATTTTGTTTAAAATTTGGCTCCTCTGGAATTCTATTCCATTCCTCAACTCTCCTCGTCCTTCTTTGGGCTCTAATTCATGGATCTCAGGCTCATTAAGTAGAACAACACTTCTTGCTCTATCTTTGCTGTGGGATTTGAAGCTGACCTTTCTCATAGTTACATGCTACAAAAGTCAGATAATTTATAATTTGAAAATCTATGAATAGATAATGTGATACATAAATGCTACGTCTTTTTCAACTAGTTGTAGGAAGTTGGTATTCGATGCTTATGCAAATTTACTGAATTAAAACTGTGTAATTTATGAGAGGAAAGTTGAATCTAATCTTTTCTGCTTGGGAGTTTGAAAAGAATGAAGGAGAAATCATTGGAATGAATATGGATTTGTTTTGAACAACGGAGACTCATATGTGGAAATGATTTATAGGGCATTCAATTCAGATTCCTAACAATGTTGAATTGCTTCCTACCATAAGAGCACAGAGGTTAAGTTCAGACTATGTTAAACTATGATTCAGCTGCTACCAAACATCAAGGAGAACTTGTATGAGTCCTGGGCAATATAGTTTAATATAAAGTGGTGACCTGACTATAGTCAACAATATTGTATTGTATATTTGAAAGGTGCTAAAAGAGTAGGTCTTAAAAGTTCTTATCACAAGTAAAAACAAAAATTATAATTATGTGAGGTTATAAATACTAACTAAACTTATTGTGGTGATTATTTCACAATATATATATACATCAAATTATTATATTGTACACCTTCAAGTTATATGATGTTATATGTCAATTATATCTCAATAAAAATGGAAAATAAACAGATAAATAAACATATGGCCTTCTTCTGTAAACTACTACCTATCCACATCTAAACATATTTTCTGCTTGCAATTACATATAAAGTCCCTGCCTTAGTCTGGCTTATTGAATCAGTATTTTAGGATATAGCCTGTCCCTGGGGGAATATATTTAAAAGATAAGGCTTGTATAGCACAGGGAGATCAGCTCGGTGCTTTGTGACCACCTAGAGGGGCGGGATAGGGGCGGTGGGAGGGAGATGCAAGAGGTAGGAGATATGGGGATATATGTATATGTATAGCTGATTCACTTTGTTATAAAGCAGAAACTAACACACCATTGTAAAGCAATTATACTCCAATAAAGATGTTAAAAAAAGACAAGGCTTACTATTATCTGTCTTAGCCTTGGTCCAATAAATTCAGATAACCTCATCCCTACCCCATGCCCTACACTTTAGCTGCCACATCAAAGCAAGCTACAGATGATTAAGCTTGTTGGAGACAATTCCCCTGCCCTTTCTCTGGCTTCTGTAAAGGTAAACCCAGCTGATGCAAGACCTTGTTATGTAATCCCCACATGAAAGCTGAATGAATGAATAAATAAATGAACAATCTTAAATCCAGTCATAAGCCCAAATCTCATGGTGTCAATAGCCAGCCTTAGATATCCATCTTTCAGTGGATTTCCATAACTTTTAAAATAATAACCAAATCTTCAACTTGGCATACAGGCCCTATTAGTTTGGTCCTGGCTACTTGTTCAGCCTGATCATATACCATCCACTCACTTCTGTGCTCCACCTTACACAAGCCTTCTTTTTCTTTCTCCAATATGTCCTGCTTCCTCCAGCCTCAGATTCCTCATAAGTATAGCACTACTTACTCAGCAGAAACTCTTGGTTCCCAACCCCCTCCCATCATTTTCCTGGCCAAATGCAACTCATCTTTCAGCTCTCAACTCCAATGTTGCTTCCTCAAGAACACCTTCCTGATGCCCCCAAATAGATCAATTCTCCTTGATACATGCCTTTATATTTCCCCTGAAATTTTTATTCAGAGCACTTATCACTGATTATGATTAGCCATGGCCGTAGTACATATTAGGGCATTAATAATTTTATAAGACTGAATGAAGAGCATGCTGTGTGTGCCATTCTAGACCTGAAGTTTCTGTTGAACACAGATACAGCAACCACATTGGTATGGGAAAATGCTCTTGGTTTTGGTCTTGGATCATTGGAATTCCTGAGGTTTCAATCTTAGAATAATCAAATGACTTATCAAAAGAGAGAAATAAAGTATGTGTGTTTAACTATGTATGTATCATTTGAGAAATATGAAGATTTGAGGAAAATGGAGACTACAAGCACCCAAACCCATTGTGGCACAAAGGGATTGTCCACCCCACTCAACTTCTTTTCATTCCATCCACACTCGCTCAGATGGAAAGGGAGCTTTGAAAGACCAAGGAAAGAAGCAAAGACATCATAAGTTTTTTTTTAAACCAAAGAGTGTGTGGAGATTAGTAAGACATTTATTTTGTATCTCTTAGATGTTCTTAACAATCTAGAACAGCTAATCCACTATTAAAGAGAATTGTGTCAGTCAGTATGAGCTAGGTTATGCTTCAGTAAAAATCAACCCCCAAATCTCAGTGACTAAACACAGCACAGATCTGTTTCTCACTCCCTCTTTCATGCCCAGTGTGAATCGACCTCGGAATCCTGCTCATTATAGTCACTCGAGGACTGAGACTAAACAGAGGTCCATCTTAATACACATTTCCTTGATGAACCACAGCATGGCACGGGGCAACAAAAATCATGCACTAGCTGGTAAAGTTACCCCTGGAAGTGACACACATCACTTTAGCTCACATTTCATTAGCCAAAACAAGTCATGGCCATGCCTAACTACAAAATTAAGACAGTGTAATCCTACCACCTGCCAATATTGAGATGAAAAAATTCTAATGACTAACACAGCAACCATAAGAATTGATAACAGCCATTCCAGTACAAAACAAAGGTTACCATGACCTTGGTTTTTCTTTGCACCAGCAGAACTGGGACTTGTGCAGGGTAGAAGAGACCACGGAGATAAAGAACTCGCAGAAATCCAAATAAGATTAACTCAGAAGTGGCAACTCAACAAGAAAAGGAAAGAAGTAAAATGGTTGCTCACACCCACCTGCTTCCTCTGGATGACATATGTGTTTATGACCAACTAATGTAAAATTGTTTCTTTTCTAGAAATACATTGCATGGGCACACACATAACGGAGGAGTTAAAATAAACTGTTATAGTGCGATTATCATTATTCAAGGAAAGGTATTTAGGGGCAGAAATGACAATGTTTTTTTAGTAGAGATCTGAAACTTCAGATCTTCAAAATGCTTCAAAATGTTGAAAACATTGAGGCTGTATAAAAAATATTGAAGGTAAGGGAACCCAGTAAAGAAAAAATTTTAGAAGAGAAAGTGGGTCTCACTAAGAATCCTACTTCCTTCAGTGAGAATGAGGCAAGATATTTTACTGATATTTAATCATATCAGACCACCCTTCCGTTTTCTTTCCATGTTACCAAGCAGGTAGCCAGATCCTTTAGCTCTCTCGATTCAAGTGTTTTGCTGTGCAGACATCACAGGACTGACTTCACTGAAGATATCATGCCAGTGTCTTAGAGGATAAGGCAAAAAACACCCATGACTTGAGAACAGTGTAAAGGGAAGTATATGGATAACAGAGGCACACCTCTCCCAAGAATAGCCCTGCTCGATAGCAGTAAGCTGAGAAGGTAATGAAACTCAGACCACTGCTATGTAGTCACTCAGGGACGCTGAGCCCTAAGTCAAAAGTAATGATCCCCAAGTTTGGAACAAAAGCAACACAGTTGTTAGACTTGGAAGGACTGTGGACAACAGGCATCACAGAGGTTACCAATGAGACAGGAGGAGCTTCCTTGATATTCTGGTGCAGCCTAAAATGCCTCAGAATCGTGTACAACCTGGTGGTGTAGAGTGCAGATGATACTAACGATCAAATTTTCTACCAGCCCCAACAGGATGGGAGCTCAAATGCAGAGTTAAGTTGATTTAAGGGAAAAAGAAATGTGTCCATTCTTATATGCTAGAGTAGATAGCTTAAAAACCTATACTCATCAGTAAAAGGAAAGATTATGGACTTGGACCAGACTTATGTAGGCCACTAGTGAAAGAGAGCTCATTCTACTTCTCACCATATATTTTTGTCTAACTTGAGATTTGAAAAAAAAAAAATAGAGGTGGACAGGGATATCTCACAGATACGATGGTGTTAGTTCTGATCTTAGGATAAGTGTCTAATGCAATACCTAACGCCTGAAGGCTATCTACCCCAAAAGCTGCCAGGGCTTATATCCAAAGTGCTAGAGAGCCCAGAGAACAGGGATCACCATCTCTGGGAGAAGGAAGACAGGAAAGTAAACAAACAGTTGAATAATAAATGATACCCCAGGTTGGACCCTGGAATCAGTATGTCACTTATCACATTCTCTCTAGGATTTTAACATTTATGTTGCCTTATTAATAAAGATTTTATTTTGCCTATGGACTGGTAATCTCAGATATTCTTAGTAACTACCAAAGGCTAACTACTATTCCTAAAAATCAGAGCTCGGTCTTGTCCTTACAAACTGTCCATGGTCACAATCACTTCTTCCAAGTCCTATCTAATGGAAATAAAATGACGTAACCCATCTACTTGGAGTTGGTTAAAGATTTACAGATGTGAAGCAAATGGTACAGGGGAAAAAGCACTTTAAATTTAGAGACGGAGTTGTCAATCTGTGAAGCTTTTCATTAGAAGTTTTAGAGCACTTTCATCACTAATTAATAAATAAATGATATGTCAGACAAGCAAATTTAATACTGACAGAACTAACAGATACACATACCAAAAGCTATTTAACACTGACTTCATCTCACTTGAGCACCACTATTTCAGTGTTCTGTTCAATGAAAACTGACACTTGATGTATTAGATCAATTATCAAATAGAAAATAGCATGAAAAATAATTATAGCCAAGGGCTCACAGTCAGTCCCCTAGCCTTCCTTTTGCAACTTCCTTCTTCCCAAAACAAATCATTTGCTCCAGCCCTATTCTCTGAACATCTTGCCAGTCCTCGCTGCCTCCCTTATGCTTTTGCTCATGCAATTTCTTCTGGAATTGTCCCTCCTTACTTGTGATCGCTTTGAGGACAGAAACCAACACTTGGTCATCCTTGAACCCCTAGAGGCCCTAGTGTGGCATCTGCATATAAAAAGTTGTATGATAAACACTCACTCAAGTGAACTGAATTTTGACTGCTGACTTCAGTTATTATTATAGTGATCATATCACAGGGCAAACACGGGTTTACCAAACTATACTGCAGTTCTTTCTTAATCTGACGAGAAAAACCAGATTTTCAGGAAAAGAAAAGGAGTGAAAGCAAGTAGGCAGGCTAAGACAATAAAAAACTGGACTATAAAAGTCAATTCCATGGAAGAACAATTTTCATACTCTCCTTATTGAGTGTGGTGGTCAAATGCACAAATGTTAAGGAAATATTCCTATTTAGTTAATAGTGCATGATGGACCTCATCAGAATTTGTCTTCATTCTTTTGAGGTCTTTGTAGAGGATTTTTTATCTTCTATTTTAGAAAATTTGGGCTGCTTTCTGTTGAGACTGCTCCCTTTTTTTTGGATTTCACAGATCTCCAAGGCATACTAGAAGAGTGAATCAGTTCTGCTTAGAGTGAAAGGACCTGGGTAATCAGGCGAACCATTCCATTTATTTGAAGGCATTCCTTAGATGTGTGAAATAATTTCAATAAGCCCATGTTCATGCCAAGATTGATAGGGGCATTAAGCTCTTATGTTAGTAACGGTAAGGACAATTTAAGTATTCCATGTATAGTCCTCTCAGTCTCAGTGTTTTTAAAAGATGTAAATGCTTTATGCTTAAATAATAATGATGTTGATAATGATTATTAAATGCCTCCTGTGTGCCAGCCCCTATGATGAGCACTTACTTACCCCCCCAATTCAATTTAAAACTCATTAATACTAACAAGTATTAAGATCCTCTGTCACAGATGGGAACACTGAAGTACAGAGAGGCTAAATAACTTAGCTGGTGCCACATAGTCCACTAACAGAACTGAAATTGGACCCAAAACAAATTCCATGGTGCCCACTCTTTATTAGATTACTTTAAATCCCAAGTTAACTAAATGCCCTACCAATTAGTTGACACCTGAGATGGTAGCAGAGTTTGGAAAAAGCTGGCTAATTTACTATTTAAAATTCCCATCAAGAGGATTTTAACTGAAGGTAAGAAAGCAAATGGGACGTTTAGGCAAAATTTTCTACAACTGGAAAATTTGAAAACACACAGCCACCATTCTGCCAGGTCGCATTAGCACAGCTGGGTAAGGAGGGGGCTCTTGCCAGGCTGCTGGAACCAGACACGCCCAGCTGAGATGGGAAGAACAGCTGTGATAGGAAGAAATCTGTAACTCACGAAAATCTTACTATCTGCTACCCAAGTGTGCGCACAGAGCTGCTGGCTGGCATCATATTGAAAAGTCTTTATTCTGCCTTCCAGATCTGTGTTAATTTGATCCCAGACTACATAGGAAAAAAGCAAAGCAGAGAGTTGATGATTAACCAGCTCTTCTCCACTGGGTAAGCATCCAACTGTTCAACATTTTTAGCAGTGATTTGAAAACATAAATAACACCCCGAGCATATTTTCAGATGCCCCAAAACTGAATGAGAGAGCTAATATAATTAAGACAATATATTGAGATATAAAATTATGTTAACAAATCAGAACACTAGGGAAAACAGCAAGATTTAACAGAATTAATTAAAAGTTGCATATTTGAGTCCAAAACTTGCAGAAATTGAATAGAGAGTGAGGGAAAGGGAGACTTGGATAAACTTTCTGTGTGAAAAAGCATTGCACGGGAGGTAGGTTGCAGCTCATAATTAGCCAGAATGCGCAAACAGACTTAAGTAAATGAGTACTAGCCCAGGGTCTGTATCAAAGGAGGTAATGGTGATGGAAGATTGTGTTCAGTTTAGATGCCACTATTTAAAATCAAGTCTATCCAGAGTAGAGTAACCAGTATAATGAAGGCTTTGAAAACCTGTGAACATAAGGCAAGGCTAGAGAAACAGAGGAAGTTTAGCCTGAAGAGGAAAACACTAGAGGTAAATTTGCTAACACTCTTCACGGTGTAATGGGAAGTAAATGGCCTAGAGACCAAGGCAGAATTCATTCCCAACCCTAATAACTCTGAGAATCAGGGAAACAATTGAATCTCAACCTCGCAGCATCCTCAGCGCATATGGTTTGCTTATTCCTCAATTATTTAGGCTTAATACATTGGGTACTAAAAACAGAATAAAAAGCAAGCTTTTGACCTTAGAGAGCTAACAACTTTGTGCCCAAGATAGACAAGTTTCAGCCCATTAACATACAGAGTAATGATGCTCTGGGAGTTCAGAGGACAGGCAACTCACCCTGAAACAGGATGTTTTGACCAGGACTTCTTGATACAATTGTTTTTCATGGTGTATTAGTTTCCTGGGACTGCTATAATGAAGGACCACAAACCGGGCAGCTAAAACAACAGAAATTTATTGTCTCACAGTTCCGGAGGCTAGAAGTCCAAGATCAAGGTGTCCACAGGGTTGGTTCTTTCTGAAGGCTGTGAGGGACAATCTGTTCCATGAATCTCTCTTATCTTCTGGTTATTTGCTAGCAATTCTTAGTGTTCCTTGGCTTGTAGATACATCACCCTGACCTCTGTTTTCACCTTCACACGGTGTTCTCCCTGTGTCTCTCCATGTAGTCTCTCCTCTATGTATGCTGTCTCTGTAGCTAAATTTCCCTTTTTTATAAGGATAGTCATATTGGATTAGGGCCCACCCTAATGACCTCATCTTAACATGGTCATATGCAAAGACTCTATTTCCAAATACGGTCATATTCACAGGTACTGGGGGTTAGGACTTCAACACCTTTTGGGGGGATGGGGACACAGTTCAACCCATAACACATGGCTAATTTAAAATAGGCATGTCAAAATACCTTTTTCTTTTTTCATTTTATAAGTATCTAAGCAGAAGTTGTAACAAAAGTTACACTCCCATATTCGCAGGAGCCTCTGACCCTTCACCCTGACCCCAATCCTTGCTCCATCATGGACCCATCCTCCATCTCTGACTCTATTCCAGTCCACACTCTCATCTTCACCCCATCCCTAAACCATATCCCCTCTCTCTCCCCACCCCCAGAGGGGGAGGTCAGCAATGCTTGTAAAGGTCAGTAATGGAGTAAGAATAAATGTTTTTCCTTGGGATTCTTTTAAGTCAAGAATTTAATGGTTCACTTTTTTAGGCTCCATCAAAGTGAATTCAAATCAAATGATAGTGTATAAAAATGTTCCTGGAATCAAAATGTCCTCAGGGTGGGCTTCTCTGGTGGTACAGTGGTTGAGAGTCCGCCTGCCGATGCAGGGGACATGGGTTCGTGCCCTGGTCCGGGAAGATCCCACATGCCGCGGAGCAGCTGGGCCTGTGAGCCATGGCCGCTGAGCCTGTGCGTCCGGAGCCTGTGCTCCGCAACGGGAGAGGCCACAGCAGTGAGAAGCCTGCGTACCGCAAAAAAAAAAAAAAAAAAAAAATGTCCTCAGGGTAAAATTTACCAGAATAGCCAAGTCAAAATACTGCGTAACGAATTATGTGGTGCAGGAGAGTCTGGGATTAGCTTATTTGTGAAGGCCATACCAAAGCTGAGTGTAGAAGGACAAACAGGAGATTAATCAGCCAAGGAAAGGAACATTCCTGGCTGAAGGAAGAACGCAAAGGTACAATGCTGAGAAAGCAGGAAGCATCAGAGAACCTCAAATGGTGTCGCATGGCCGGGGCACAGCGGGGGAAGGAAGGCAGGAAGAGGCCTCACTGCCAAAGGCCTAATACATCGTTCGTTGCCTATTTATTTTAGTATTATTTCACTTATCATTGCCATGGACAGTGAGCACAGGATTGGAGGCAAGGAGTGCCAGGCTCATATGTGTAGTTTTAAAAGAGCACTTTGGCAACTGTGGGGAGGTTGGATTAAAAGGGTGAAAAACTGGAGATGGGAAGCCCAGTGGGAAGTCTGTGTAATAATACAGGTAGACGATGATGAAAACTGGCTAGAAGATGGCAAGCACGGTGAGGAGGGCAAGCCTTGCCAGCTGTTTATAGAAATAATTCGGCAGGTAGAATTGACAGGAGTTTTTAAAAATTGGTATACAATTTTTAAAGGTTGCTTTCCATTTACAGCTATTACAAAATACTGGCTCTATTCCCCGTGTTGCACAACACATCCTTGAGCCTATCTTACACCCAATAATTTGTACCTCCCGCTCTCCCACCCCTATATTGCCGCTCCCCCCGCAACTGGTAACCACTAGTTTGTTCTCTATATTTGTGAGTCTGCTCCTTTTCTGTTATATTCACTAGTTTGCTGGATTTTAATGAAGGAAACTACAAGAGTGGTTTCCAACTCTAGCTGCACATGCCAGGCATCTTGGGAGTCTTTCTAAATGCAGACTCTCTGGCCCTGTCTCAGACTTAGTGAATCAGAGTTTCTACTGTTTAAGCCTTGAGAATTTGAAGATCCCTCCAGCCAGTCTCTGTGACTAACAGTTTAAGGGCTGGCCCCCAGGAGAAAGAGGAAACACTCCCTGTCGGTTCAGAATCAGGTTTTAGTGCCATATAACAAAACTATATCACAGTTAAACTGTTTAAAGATAGAACCATTACCTCCGAACCTTGTCGCTGAATATATTTGAGCAGGAACCAGTAAACCAGTTAAGGAGAGGTAATGGAAGAGTTTTTTTTTGCTTGCCAGAAGTATGAGAGTGCCTTTAAGGCACTCCAGGGCCAGAGAGCTCTCCAAGGCACTGAGCGGAACCAAAGGCAGTCAGAGCAGCAGACAGGCACTCAGAGGGAATCTGTGCACCCTGGCCCTTTGCGAGCTCCCTTTTTGCTCCAGCTGTGGCTTCAGTCACTGTCTCGCTCTGCCCTGGTTTGGATTCCAGGTTCTGGCCTTTGGATCTGTCTCTGTTTCCATGACAACCCAGTCCTGTTTGAGCCATGCTTGCTAGCTGGCTGCTACATCTGGATTCACCCAGGAAACCCCACCCTGTGGTGTCAACTTGTCACCATCTCTGAGGCTCCATTTCGGTCTGCCCACCCCACACCTGGTTTCCAGCTCCATTCAACCCTCCTTAGCTTCCACCATACTCATGCCCACACTCAGGACCCTGCTTCAAGCTTGGGGTACAGACCACCCTTCCCACCCGATTCCAATGCTGGTCTGCTGGACACATTTCTACGTGAGACGATGAAGATCCAGTAGCTTCCCAGTGAGTCTTGGAGGAGGGAAAGTACAGCCATTAAAAGTACAAGCTCTGAATTCAAATCTAGACTGTGTGACAATAAGTCAGTTACCTAATTTCTCCAAGTTTCCAAAACAATTTAAACATGATAAATACATCTAACCCACCCCATAAGTTATAAAGTATAAGCAGCATGGTCAGCTTCACCAACTCAGGATAAACACATGGCCAAGACTCTTTTCATTTAGAGTTAATAACTCAAGCACCCAGATGCTCTTACCAACTGGATGTTCAATGTCTCCCTCTTGTTGCTTAACTCATCTCCAATGCCAAGTAGTCCAAGAATGCTGAGGACGTAGTCGGTCCAAAGAGGACATATCTAGGTTAATCAGAGAGACAGCTGGAGCTGCCCGTTGGTCCACGCACCTGCTTCTGTCACACGGTATGACATAAAGGCTACTCCTGTGTTCTCTGATGGACGCTTATTTACCATCTCAGTAATGGCATTGCTGGATCCAATTTCTGCCCAGGACTAATGATGTCTCACTCTTGGGCTAACAGGTTACTCTGCTGCAACCAATCCTTCCTCAGACTCTTGCATCTGGGCCTGGGCACTAACCCAGCTACCATGTCCCCTCCGGGAGCTCCTTTTCAAGGCCTTAGGGCTTATATTAGTTTCCTGGGGTTGCCATAACAAATTATCACAAAGTGGGTGGCTTAAAACAACAGAAATGTATTCTCTCACAGTTTAGGAGGCTAGAAGCATAAAATCAAGGTGCCAGCAGGGCTGGTTCCTTCTGGAGGCCATAAGGGAGAAACTGTCTCATGCCTCCTAGCTTTGGGTGGCTCCCAGCAATCTTTGGTATTCTTTGATTTGTAGCGGCATCACTCCACCTCTACCTCCATCTATACATGTTTTCTTCATTCTGTTATTCCTGTGAGTTCTCTCTTCTTCTTATAAGTCATTGGATTTAAGGCCCATGAGTGAGGACGACCTCATCTTAACTAATACCTGCAAAGACTCTATTGCCAAAGCTCACGTTCTGAGGTTCCTGTGAACATGAATTTGGGGGGGGACACTATTCAACGCACTACAGGGCCCCTTCTTGATAGCAAAGCTTGAAGACCCATTTCCTGAATTTCAAATCTCTGAAAGAAGAGTTCCGATACCTCTTCCTCCAAGAAAGTCCACTGGACTCCCTATGTACATTTTTCTCTTATCCTCCCTGCTATACTGAGGAACAGCAAACAGGTCTTCTTATATTTCCAATGTTTCACTTAATAAGAAAAATCTGCCCAAGAAGTCTTACCAGACCCCTCCTAGGATTTAAAAGGGAGTGGCCTAATTTTTATCTCACATCGTCGCGTGTGAAGTACGTACAACGTCTGGCACACAGACAGCCCTCAATTACTGGCAATTATTTATTTTCCCTGAAGGTAACTGAAAATGCCCTAAAGATACGGAGCATCAGAATAAAACTTACTTCTCTGGAGGCAAAATATCTGCCCTCTTTAGTTTCTAGGGCAATTTGAGTGGAACTCTCGATGAGGTATGGCAGGCTCTGTATCCTTTATATAACATCTAGCTATATTTTACATATCGTTGGCTCAGGGATCAGACTGATTGTGTGTTTCAGAGCTCTCTGATACTATGAACATTTAAGGACTCTTACTAGTGCTAAACTAGGATAGACAGGATGTGTTCAGAGTGGAGAGAAGTGCACATCAAGGGCCTTTGTCTTGTGAAGACTGTATGTTCGCATCTACAGGCTCTATGGAACCACAGGCTGGTTGCAACAGCAGCATCTTGGGGTCCTTCTATTAGCAAACAAGCTCTCACTTAAGACTCCAGTGTAAATCTAGATCTATACCATAAGTCTTCCACATTCCCTCCACATATACTCCCCAGCCTACTACCCTGCTCCCTGCCCCAAGACCTAACATTAAGTTCTTTTATCCTAAGCCTTCCAGTTGGATTTAGAATAACAACTGGAAGTCCCAGTAGGAGATCCGAAGGAAGAGTGAGATGGAGTGATTTGTTCCCCTGGCCCCTACTCTGTGAGATCTCCTAGGGTTGGCTATGTCCTTGACCCAAGGTCATGGTTCCTCTTGAAGTGGCCTCCACAAGACTCTTTCTGTATCTCCCACTCCACCCCACCTTCAGGCCTAGAAGGGGTAACTGCCTCACTGTTTTTATAATATGAGCACTGCACAGTTGTAAATAGTTCCTTTATAAATAAAACATCTTAAAACTCATTCCTGACCTTTACAAGGTCACTACTTAGATTTGGATGAAATACATAGGTTGATTCTCAGTTATTTTCATCTTAAATATTTCATCAAGAATTTTAGGACTGGAAGAGATCATCTAAATGAGCTCTTCAGTTGATAAATGGTGGATCAGAGGCGCAGTGGGGTTCAGTGATTTGCCCAAGGCCATGCTACTTAGTGGGAGAGCTGAGCCTAAAACCCAAGCCTCCTAAACCCCAATCCAGGGTCTTTCAACCCATCTACCTGTGAGCCTAGAAGAAGGATAACTATTTTCCTAGACAATACCAGCTTTCTGTAGTTAATAGATACTCAAAATCAGCACCACCCCCAGTCACTTTATGAACTTCATCTTCCATTGTTTTCTTCCTTTTTTCCTTAGCATTTCCCTCACACTTTTTGTTTCCAGTACTTTCCCTCTGCCCTGGGAGAGAAATAAACATTTACTGAGTACTCACTATGCACTAGACACCATGAAATACACAAGTAACACATGGTAAATCATTTGTTGTCTCACTTAACACTCTCAGCAACTATGAGGTATTAAACCAATTTTACATATTAGGAAACTGAGGTTTAAAGAACTTAAGTGTCCAAGGAGGCACAACTAATACGCAAGCTTCCAGTCTGGTGTGTTGACTCCAGAATCTGTACTCTCCCCATGACGCCACAATGCATCCTGCAGGTAACTGAAGCCCTCGTGCTGCCTGGTGCCTTGCGGCCCTCCTCCCTCCCCTGTCCTGCCCTCCTCCCTCTCCTGTTCTCACTGAAGCAGCATTCCTCCGGTTTTCAGATCAACACAGCCATCTTGTGTTTGATTCCATTAACCAATAACAGAAAACTAGGAATTTCAAGAAATCAGTTCCCCATCTCTTTTTCAGGTTTTATATTTTTTAAAGGATGCCTAGAATCAAAACCTAACGTGGTCTCTACAAATGCAGAAAATAGTCAAATTGTAACTGATGCCATGTACTGGCATCAATTCTTATTAGGAAAGAAGAAGCTTTTGTTGAAAAGAATATTTAAATGGAAAGATTAGAAAAAGATCTTTTCTTACACATTCATTTAATTAGAAGTTCACACATTCGTTCTCAGGGCCGTGCTAGAAACTGGAAGAAACAAGCAAGTGTTACTTAGAATCCAGATTCTGCAAATGGAGGCCTCCAAGACAAAGAACACTACAATCACGGTGTGAGAGGGGCAAGTGAGGAGGTGAGGTTTGCGACCGGCTCTCAAGTCTGAAAAGAGGGAAGGGCTGAATTTGTAAGAAAGTATTATATCCCACTGCATTCATTTGTATGACTTATTTTCAGCACAACGAGTAATTATTTTTACAGTTTTCTCTCCTTTGTCTTCTGCATGCTTCACGAGGGCGGGTACTGTGTCTTACCCATCTTTGCACCTTCCACATCCCAGAGTCATTATTTTATATATAGAAGATACTCAGTAAATGTTTTCATTGAATAAGCACTCTACCTTTTCAAGTAACAGACTCACTTAATGAGGCCACTCATAATTTTACCTCTTACATTGTGCATATTTCAGAACCATATTTTCAAAGGTAGAGGTGAAAATTAGATTTCACAGTAGAATCAGAGGTATAATGGGAGGCTATTGTCAAAAATAATGAAAATAAGTGTCAAAGTTCATCAGCTTCTGAATTCTCTTCTCAATGACTTTTTCCTCTTTTGCGTGGGAGAACCTTGGACCTTAGCTGTTATTTTTTCTTTTTTTTCTTCAAATACCTTTAATATAAAACATATTTTTGAGGCACAGTACTATTCTTGATGCATTCAGATGACTTATTTGTCAGACAAAAAAGGGCTCCTCAGGCTGCTATGAGGCTATTGTACACATCTGTACATTTTAAGTAGATTTCAACACAATGGATATTAACAGCTGTTCTCAGAAGCACTCACTGTTTGAGGGGTACTTATTCCTGCTCCTTTATAGGATTCTGTTTCCTTCTTTTGACATTGTATCTACAATAATACCTCCAGTGGTTGGCAAATTAGGGAGGAAATTCAGCATTAAAATTGTTTATAGTTTGTTTCTCAGAAAAAGAAAACCAATAAAGAAAGAAGCAAATTTCAAAGCACGAAGAGCTTATAATGCCATCTTTTTAAACAGCACAAGTACACCCTAAATCGTTACCTAGCTCTTTAGAAATAAGCGTCTATAAGTGATTCAGTTGTTTTTGTGTTTTTATCTTTTTTATATTTTTACTATCAGTTTAAATAAAAGCAAGCTGATCTTTTCTGAGCTCTATATTCCCACTAACTGAGCATTAAAGGCAGTCTGTACCATGGCTTACTTTGTTGAACCCATTGTATCAAAAACAAGATTCCTCTGTGGACTCCATCAAATAGAGTAAAACGGGGTACAGAAAGATTAGTGAGTTAAGCTGAACAAGGCATGGTTCTGATAGGCCTTTTTGGCCCTTTTGAAGTTAGGAATCAGAACCAGTTTTCTACAAACAGCAGGCTACCCTCAATGAGATGATGTTCAAACATCTGCAACATGTAAGAGTTCTAATTCATAATGGCGCTTGTAAATTTGGCCCTGGCAAATAGAAGGGCCAGCCGCCCACTCCCTCAGGACATGTAGGCCACTGTAACTGATTATGATGACTCAGCGGGGTTCCAGATGTCATTTCTCCACTCACTGGCTAGAATCATGGCACCCAACTTTTTTTTCTGTAACTCTAAATTGGACTGCAAGGAGGCTTTGTCACCCTTCTGTCTTACAGTTAAACTAATTAGGAGCTAGTATACTTCATAACCACTGAGTGAAATTTGCACATTCCTATAGTTATCATTATATGAAAGCAATCTTCTAATATTTAGGCTCAGCAGGTGAGACACCTCAGGTTGGCCTGCGGTCTCTGACCACCAGAGGAAGAAGAGGAAGTGGGAGAAGCCAACATACCCTCAGCGTGTGGCAAACAACGTCCCAGACTGCTGTGGTCCTCCTCCCCACTTAGGATGGGGATGGAGAAAGGAGGGCAGGAAGAGGTCTGCAAAGGACTCTCCTGCCATCCTTCACTCTCTACCTAAAAAGCCTCCCAACCCCCACCCCCCCCACCTTTGGAGACACATCTATAGACTCTAGACAGAGCTAATTTTCAGTTTCTGAGCCAGAAAACAGGGCAGACAATCCAAAAATATGAGTTATGTATAATATAATCATATTTTCTGAATCAAAATTGAAACATACTGGTCAGACACATTGGTCTAGCTGCACATGGTCAAACAAGAACACAGCATAGAGTATTTTTTAATCAGTTCTAATATACACATAGTTTTATTATTCTAACATCACTGAAATAAGGATAAGGATGTGTCTTGCAATCAATAACATGTTGGTTTAACGTTTTTTCTTGATTAGTGGTACAAAAAATAATGGTGTGTCTTACAATCAATAGCATCTTAGATGTGATCAAATTGACACCAGGATAATCCCAGAAAACCCAGGAAAAACCATCTGTTTTTACACATGTTCAAACCTTGCAGTTCTTTAATCCCAACTGGATTTCAGAGGCAGAGTGTAATGGTCTGTTTCATGTGTCAACTTGCCTGGACTCTAGTCTCCAGTTATTCAATCAAACATTAATCTAGGTGCTGCTGTAAAGGTATTTTGTACGTATGAGGTTAACATCCTCCATCAATGGACTTTAAGTAAAGGAGATTATGCTCCATAAATCTGGGTTGGTCTCATCATATCAGTTAAGGTTTTGAGAGTAGAGCTGAAGTTTCCCTGAGGAAGAAGAAATTCGCCCCCATCAGCTCCTCCCAGAGTTTCCATCCAGTCCTTCCTGTCAGCCTGATGTACAGATTTTGAACTTGCCTAACCAGCTCTTGCAGTCACATAAGCCAACTTCTTGCAATCAAACCTTTTATATATATTCTACAGTTCTGCTTCTCTGTTGGAACCCTGACTGATACAGAGGATCGGTGGTATTTTTTTTTCTCCTAATATTTTCTCCCTTTTTGACATTTACTTAACTGAAAAGGTAATATATTTCCCTATTCCTTATATTTATATAAAAGTACACAGTGAAAAGATTTCTTCCAGCTCCCTTCCCCATCCTGCCAGCTCCTAATCTACCAGCTGTTACATGTAACCACTATAATTATTTCTTTGTAATTCTAGAGTTTTTTATGCATAAGCAAATAAATACAGATATACATCTCCTCCAACTCCCACAAATCTACAAAAGAGAAAAAAGGGTAGCCTGCTACATACAATGTTCTGCACTCTGCTTTTTTTTTTTCCTTAATATTCCTGAAAGGTATTTCCATTTCAGTATGCAAAGAACTTTATACTTTTTCCTCAGCTGTATTATATTCTATTGCATGTCTATACCATGATTTGTTTTTGTTTTTGTTTTGTAGTACGCGGGCCTCTCACTGTTGTGGCCTCTCCCCTTGCAGAGCACAGGCTCTGGACGCGCAGGCTCAGCAGCCATGGCTCACGGGCCCAGCCGCTCCGCGGCATGCGGGATGTTCCCGGACCGGGGCACGAATCCGTGTCCCCTGCATCAGCAGGCGGACTCTCAACCACTGCGCCACCAGGGAAGCCCTATACCATGATTTGTTTAATCAGTCACCTATTGGTGAACATTCAGCTTATTTCAACACATTTGCTAATATTCACAAGGGAATATCCTTAAAAATATTTTAAAATATAAATGGACAGACAGCTAAACAGATAGATAGATAGAACTGTACATAGTGACTTATGTCTGTAAAATCATTGTGTACTTTGAGCAAGAGTACGTGTAGAAGAACACACAAGTGGAATTACTTAAAGGGTTAGAGGGTACATGCATTTTCAATTCTGAGAGATCTTCCTAAATTGTCCTAAATTGCCCACCATCATCAAAGAAAGTATTTGGTTAGAAAGTGCTTGTTTTTCCACAGCCTCAGCAACCCAAGTGTGTCATTGATCTTTGGAATTCTTGCCAATTCAATAAATTACAAAGGTACGTTTCAGTGGATATATAATTTATATTTCACTTAATAAGAGTGATATAGAATATCTTTGTCATATGTTTGAGTCCCTTCTACTTCCTTTGCTGTACAACCTCTGTGCATATTTTTGGACTAGTTTTCTACTGAGTTGGTCTTTCTGTATCATCCAAGGGTCCTTAGATATTAAGGAGGTTACTTTTCTATATGTGACATGAGAATACTAATATTTTCACCAGGTTGTCTTTTGGCCCTCTTGATGGTCCCACCATATAGAATTTATTTTTATGCATTTTGATTTATCAATCTTTTCTTTTTATGGACTTCAGATTTTGTGTCATACTCAAAAAGGTCTTCTCCACACCAAGGTTCTAAAGACAGTCACTATTTTTTCTTTCTATAGAATGTTTAGGGTTTCTTTTTTTACATTTAACTCTTTATTATTTTTTTGATGGCTGACCAGTTGTCCCAACATCATTTATTAAATAGGCTACTTTTTCCCTACTTATTGAAGATGACTTTATCATAGAATTTCTATATATATTTGGATTTAGTATGTTCCATTGGTTTATATGTCTATGAACCAGTACCACATCTTTTAGTTAGTAAAGCTTTATAATATATTTTAACATCTTGGCAGGGTTAATTCTTCCTCACCTTCCTCCACCCCACCATTGCTCTTCTTTCAGAGGGTTTTCTTGACTATTCTATTTGTGGCTACACAAGAACTTCAGAAACAGTTCTCTGTTCATCCCACCTTGGCCCCCTCCCAGATATTTCCATACTGGTTTGTCTTATCACAGTCCTAAAATTCCCCCATTAGATATAATGACTCAAAAAGCCATAAGCATTAGACAACGGTCTCTTACCTTGTGCTGTGAACTGGGACAGCCACCACATCTCTTAGGGTTTTAGTTTTCCCCCTGACAGAAAAGGGACACAGATAAGGAGAAAAAGTTTTACACAGATGCTCTCTAAAATACCTTCCAGTTCTAAAGTCCTTCAGTTCAATGTCAAACCTCTGGTTGGGTGTTTTAATTAGCAGTATGCTCATTTCTCATAAAAAATGCTTGCCTTACAATTTTATATCACAAACCATTGGAATTTTTGGAATCATTTGCCATAATTTGCAGTAGAGTAGAAGACTGAAATGAAATGACTTATTTCCCCTACAGATCAAAATTTAAACAGTAGAACTTCCACTGAGTCCTTTTTTCTAAGCCATTTACCTCTTCTAAGTGCAACATAGTATAAGCAAAGGATCCGGCACCCAAAAAAGTACCAACAAACAACAGAAGTTTCAGAAGTTCTGCTTCTATTTTTGTTTTTGCTTCTTTTTGTCTTTTTACCATATCTGTAAATTGATAGCTAACCAGACATTGTAAGATCAAAGACTCTAAATGCAGTTTAGTCTCCCACATGACTGAGTGGCCGCTGAGCACATTGATTACACATCACCGGTGAGTAACTGGGACAATACTCCACTCTAAATTGCATGTCATGGATGAGGGTGAAAAAAGGAACCAATAAAAACTTTAGTTGGTTGCGTTACTCTGAAAGGTACATTCTTTTTTTTAATCTTGCCAACAGGTTGGCAAACTACTGGTCTGTGACACCTAAATAGCACCGTAGTTAAATGTTTGGTGGCTTCTGATCAACTACCTGAGCTATGAACCACCTAGATCCATGAATGAAGAAGCTGAGAAGCCTCTCTCTGTCCACCTCAATGCTATTCATGACTGTTTTATTAACAGGTTTTTCCTTCTCCCTTTTCCTCAATGGCTCTGTTAGGTGGACTCTCTTAGAATGTGGGCTATAAAGCACAAAACCAAAGAGAATAGTTTATTTTCAGGATAGTATTTTTATCCTTTCTGCAGAATAGTGCCTTACATATGTAATATGCCTCCTTCCGAAAATGATGCATTCTTAAAGTGACTGACCTACATAAAAATCTCATCTCAGCTTTAAAAAATCCCTGTGCAAAAACATAAAGCTAGGATAGAAGGATCTGCATTTATTTCAATAAGTCAGAAGTTACTTGGGCACTAATCCTCATGGGAGCTGCATACAAATACCTGGACATCAAAATATCCTTGACTGGGCTGACTTTTAATTTAGGAGTTTACTAGAGCCTGCAGCTATACTGCTGGAGTCTGTGATAGTGTCAGATTCCATAAATGAAGCATGGAAGACTTGGTTAGCGGCCTGGGTAGAATGCCAAAGAATGCCCTGGGGACATGCTAATTCAGTACTCAAGGTAGCCTACCCTTCTGTGAGCCAGTACTGAACAAGCGCCCCATAAAGGTGTTTGAAGTACTGCAGGGCAGTCTCAAATTTTTGCTGTCAGCTCCTCACACTTATTTACAAAGCTCTTTTCTCTGGCATTTGCAGGGCAGCTGCAAGGATAATAAGTTATAGCTGCCACATCAAATTTCCCTGCAAGCAGAGACTGCCTGGCACCCCACCACCAGCCAGGGTTTCCTTGAACCCCCTTCCTGATTGGTAAGGGAGGCTGGTGAGAGAATGAATGTCCAGGGAGAGGACTCCTCCAACACTTCCAATGGGTACATGACAGGAATAACTAGAGAAAAGAATAATGCACTATGACCATCTCTTACATCTTTTCATGTCTTCCCAAGATTCTGCTGAAGGATGAAGATGTTTAGAAGTGCCACCCTGCCACTGCCCAGGCATTGCCACCACTCTAAGAGTGGAGAGCTGGGGGATTACTGTAGGCAGGGAATCTCATCAATGGCCGCAGCTTTCTCTTTAGTAGGTGGTGGCAGGAAACTACTCAAGAACCTAAGGGAACCCAGCCACTGCCATCGTCATGCTCATCATCTTAGGAGCCCCAGGTCCTGAACTCATGCATGTGCATTCCTCACAAACCTGTTTCTGAGAAATATTATTTTCTCCTTTTTACAGAAGTAAGAACTGAAGCTGAAAGAAATTAAGATACTTGTCCAAGGTTGCTCAGTTACAAGCAAGAGAGCTCCCATTCAAACCTATGACCATCTAACGCCAAAGCACAGGAGATGGGTGGTAAAATTACACATATCTCAGTTTCAGCTGAGTTTCCAAAGACCAAGAATAATACAAGTGGCAAGTACTGCCCAAATCCTCAAGTGAGATTCTAGAGCACCAATAAATGTAGGGCGTGCTGGGAAAGTATCAAACCAGTGCTGTCAGTGTTAGCCTACCTCACACCCCAAGGGTTTAATGAATGAAGACACTGGAGAAAATGTTTCTTTTAGAGAGACTTGCTGGGCTACCATGGCACCTCTCCTCTCCTTTCCTGGGGACTGAGGAGGAAGGTGGGTCCCCATTACCTCAAGCTGAAGAGAGGAACATCACAAGACACTGGAAAAGTCAGATGTGTGTCCCTTTGACTTTGAAAAATAATAGCTCATTTCCACTAGGCAAAACTAAAGGAAAAAGATGGCAGTTGTTAGAAAAGGGCTATACTGGGAGTGAGCTGTTCTGCTACAGATGCAGGAAAGGGGTAGGTTTATCTGAAGAAGAGCTGTTTATATTTCCTCATAAAACGGCCCCTTTGCTCCGGATCTGCTCTCTGGCTGGGCCAGCTCTGGAGGGGTCAGAGCAGCTGCTTTCCAGGGGAAGGAAATGTATCAAGAGCCAGAAGCTGACCACAGCTGCTCTCCCACTGCTGGCTGACAAGCCTGAAGCAGCCTTGAGCTGGGTAAGTGAATTTGAAATACATTGGGCTTATTTTTTATTTTTATACAACAGTGGACTAGACAGGAATCATCTGATTATTAGACCGATCTGGGCTTTTAGCACTAAAACAAGGGGATAATTGATTCATCTAAAAGTGGCTTTAAAACTATGAAACCTGCTTGAAATGTCATACGGGAACCAGGGAGAGGGAAGAGCCACCGAGCCTGTGTAAGAGGCATTTCTGAAGCGAGTCAAAGTTACTTTATGCTTTTCAGCTGCTCTGAGCCCAGCTCATTCCACGGGTAGCTTATACACGCTCAATGCTGCCTCTTATGAATTATGGAATGCCCTCTTCCTTGGCATGCTCTTTGGGGGGATTAAGTTTCTAAAGGTCTGCCGGGTGATGTATGGCATGCACTGTTTACCCTACAGCCCTCCATCATTTTGTTCATAGCTATCTGGCCACCCTACCCCACCCCACCTCCACTTACAAGAAACTAGCAACTCCCAGTTTTGCACACCTGATGAGTATATAACTCGGTACATTGCGTTGGGCATCACAAAACACTTTTTGCATTTCTTGGTTGTGCCCTAGTCATCACATCTTTGCTTCCTATGTTTCAAATCAATCTTCTGGTGCCTCAGTTGCAAGTCCTATGACTACTTGAGAAACAGCCAGAAGAACTCATTAGGTTTGAGTACTCTGAAATCCCTGAAGTAATTATTTCTTAAGCGCTACTCCAGACAAGCAATGGAGGCCCAGGATAGGAAGCAATTTGTCTCTCAGGAGCACTCATGCAGATGACACTTCTGCAGTTGTGAGAGAACAAACAGGGAGCAGAGGCAGGGAGGAAAGGGAACCGTCCTCATGATAAAGTACGTACAAACTACACCTGGACTTCAGTGTGCATTTTGCATTTTTTAAATATGGGATGCACTCTAAGCTTACAGATTCAAAACTGTATCTAGATATAGCCATAAAAATACGTTTGTCAACATTCTGTCATGCTTTTTAATTTCCAAAAATTGTCATTAAAGAGTATAACTTGCCTTCTCATTTGAAGATGAAACTCCTGATGGCACCTAAAGAATGGTTTTAATAAGATTTTGGGTAAAATGACCATACTCACTGTATACAATGTTAAGTGATAAAAAGGTACAAAATTGGACATGCAGCATGTATATGTATATGGCAGCATCTAGCCATGTCCCAGCTTGAGGATCTCAAACATGTTGAGTTCAGACACCCCCAAAACACATGTGACCCACAAGCCCACAAGGCATCCAGGGTTCTCTGCTGAGTCACTGGGTCCCAGAGCAGACACTGTCAGCACCCCAGCAGCTTTCCTCAGGTCATATAAGGCAGGTTACACTGCTTGGCTTCCAACTGCCTTTGGGCTTTCTCTGGCATCCAGAGTCTGCTCTGCCTGCACCTAGAACAGGCTGGACGTGACCGACAGTTCACATTTCCATCTCTACCAGTGTTCCACCAATGACTGTAGAGTGGTGATACAAATAAGCCAATTCTCTCACCCCTCCAGAGAGACAACTCTGAGACACATGTTATGTCCTGACTGTTTGTGTTCTCCCAGCAGAATTAAACTCCAGTTACCCACAAAGCTAACTGGCTTGATAACGCAACATTATTGGTGTTTCCTTAAGATCAACCCCAAAGATTGTACCAAGTCTTCATCTCAGGTTGTACTTCTGTGGAAACCCATACTGAAACAGCCCGTGACAGAAATGGTTCTAGGAAGCAGATCCATATCATGGACTCTGGAATTAGATACTGATAAATTGTAGGGAGTGATAACTTAGCTGGAATCTTAATAAGGAAGACTCTCAACAGTGGTGAATTGGGATGAGATTAAGGTGTATTCACTTATGCAATATCCACAGAATTAGAGAGAACTTATAAAGACTGTGAGGTTTTTTGATTAGTTAGTTGTTGTGAAACATCATTGATGCACTAAAGGAAAAGTATTGACAGGCTCAGGTCAACCAATCAGAGCACACTGAGGAAACGAAAAGATGGCCTCCGTGACAGCCTTTAGAGACACTTAACTTTGCAGCTAAAAGAGCAGCTGCTGAATATCAAGCCTAGAATCTGAGATTAGCCATTACAGTGAGAGACTGAATTCAGAGTCCAGCAAGTCTAGAGAAGACCCTAGATACTGAAGGAGTGGGATTCAGAAAACTGAAACAGGGACATCTGGTTAGACGCACTTGAGAAACTTGAACCCCTAGGTTCCCCTAAATCTTCTGGGCTGGCAGAAATTGTCTAATCCCCCTGCTAAGACAGCAGCTTTCTCTTGTCTACAGATCATGCAAAATCCACACCTATGGCGGATGTCCCACAAGATAACACTTGCCTCCTCAAGATTTGCTCCCACCTCCTCTGATTACTTCCAGGCCAATAACTAGGGTTAAGTCTCAGCATTATTAAACGTGGGTCTCTCTGATTGGAGGAAAGGGATTATCTATGAAAAGAACTGTAGGACCGGGCTACTATGTCATGCCAGGAATGGGAGAACATGCCTGGGAATGGATCTTAATGGTACTGAACCAAAGGAAGCAGAAAATACTATTGAGTAAAGGAAATATTTATAATATAGGAGTACTCTCCTGTGACTCAGGATTGAACATCTGGAAGAGATAGATACCTGTAACCTATTCTAATACCTTGCTGGAAGAGATAGATACCTGCAACCTATTCTAATACCTTGCTGGAATAGCTGCTTGAAGCTAGGAACAAAATGATGGTCTACAGTAAAGGAGATGGAAGTCAGAACTTCCTTGGCAGATGTTTAAGGAAGGGGGTCCAAGGTTGGTCCAAAGGTGGACATGCCAGGATGTGTCTATTATATATAAAATCAGAGGACTCATCAGTTGTATATGTTCCCCAGGAGGCCAGAGAACACTCTTCATTAAAGAAACAGTAATATGCTACTGAGGTGTACAAGACATTTTTGAAAATTTCAGTGCTGGATGTTCTCTGTAAACCAGGATTGATGATAGGGTTGGTTAATGGTATGCAACTGGGCTCCGTGGTATCAATGCGGATGAATGGATTCTAGAAGTGCAGAGGCCAAGTAGCAACACTAACAATAACCATTACAGCAACAAGTCTAAAATGGCATCAGAGAATCCTGACCCACAAAGATCTGTGGCCATGGCTAATATATCACAGTATTCCTTGGATGAGATTGATTCCAGATCCAAGCCAATTCTCAGACCCAAAGCCCACTGGTTGAAGAAGAGTCTGACTTCTTGAGGAAGGACACCGTGATACCATAGCAATTATAAACATAACAGATTCCCCAATCCTTCTAAAAAGGGACCTATGAATATTCATTACAATAAAGATAATGCCCAGAGGACTTCGCTGGTGGCGCAAGGGTTAAGAATCCGCCTGCAAATGCAGGGGAAACGGGTTTGAGCCCTGGTCTGGGAAGATCCCACATGTCGCGGAGCAACTAAGCCCGTGAGCCACAACTACGAAGCCTGCGCTCTAGAGCCCATGAGCTACAACTACTGAAGCCCACACACCTAGAGCCTGTGCTCTGCAACAAGAGAATCCACCACAATGAAAAGTAACTCCTGCCCGCTGCAACTAGAGAAAGCCCGTGCACAGCAGCGAAGACCCAACACAGCCAAAAATAAATAAATAAATAAATTTTTTTAAAAAAAGATAACGCCCAGATTATTTGAGAACAGTTGGCTACATGGTCTGAGCTGACACTCTTGAGATATTAGGAGATTCAAAACATCGCCATAGTCCCAGTGTTAGAAGGGGAACTTACAGAGGCAAAGCAATAATTGGAGATCTGGACCAAGAATCCTCTTGTGGTCATTTTCCCAGTCTGAGTGCATAATTATGGTAGATACATTTTAGCAGCTGGTATAACCCTCACCTCTGTTCTCTAACCTATGGAATAAGAGCTACAGTAGTAAGAAAGGCAACCTGTAAGTCTCTAAATCTGTCCCTTCCCCATCCAGGACTGTGAATCAAAGTAATACTACATCCCGGAAAGAACGGCAAATTAGAGTCACCCTCAAAGTCCTAAAGGAGGCAGGATGGCGGTCTACAACTAATCTCCGTTTAATTTACCAGTTTAGGCCACACAGAACCCCCATGGGTCACAGAAAATGATAACGGATAATGTAAACTTAACTAAATGGCAATCTTAGTCACTAGAGCAGTGCTGGATGTGGTATCTTTACCAGAAGAAATTAGCACAGACTCTGGAATGAAGCTACAGATTTGAAGGAGTTCTTTTCGATTCCTTGCAGGAAAGAGTATCTGAAGTAGTTTGCATTTGCTTGGATTGGAGAGCAGCTCACATTCATTCCTACCATATACTTCACGCCAAAAGCTATTGGCCTTTCAGGATGTTTGAACAACATCTTAAAGGCACAGCTGAGCTGCCTGCTATGGGATAATAGCCTATGAGGTTAGGATGCAGTACATATTTTGAACGAATGGCCATTATCTGCTGCTCTGTGTCAACAGTTAGGATTGAAGTAGGTCCGGGCACCAAGGAATGAGAGTAAACGTGGCCCTTCTCACCATTAGTCCCAGTAAATTATTCAAGGAGTTTGTGCTTACTGCTCCTTCAGCTTTAAGGTCAACTGGACTAAAGATCCCGGTTCCTGGGTGAATGGAAATACAGTAAAGGACAAAGTAAGGGTCCACTAAACCTAAAGCTACGACTGCCTCCCAGGCATTTTCATCGTTCATGCTAATAGATCAGCAGACAAAGTGAGTTATTATACAAGCAAGAGTGACCGACTCTCATGGGGAGCTGGGATTTCTTCTACAAAACAGGCACAGGGGTTAAGTATGTTTGGGACTCAAGGGATTTAGAGGGCACCTGCTGAAAAAAAAGGTTTAAGAATTGGTGACTGGTCGCCACCTTGAAGAATGAATGACAGAATGGAATGCACTCATCATGGAGCATGAGTGGATCTGAGCAGTGCCAAGGGGCAGACTGTAGCAGAGATTGTCAGTGTACCACCCATACACCCTCAAACTTTACCACTGTAGTGCACAAAGCTGACTTCCAACTGTCTAATGACTCTCTCTGGTGGCCAGAGCCTCTCTGTCCACACACATGGCAGGTCGGAAGTGTCAGAGAATTAACAACCCCCAGGAGCAGCATTCAACCAATGACTGAAGGGAATTGGGGTATAAATGCCACAGTTCCTTTCCCATGGGGGGAGGATAACTCTGAGGCACACGTTCTGCAGTTTCCTGGAGTTCTTCAGTGAGTTTCCAGTTATCTACAGGGGTTACTTGCTTGACTATGATCCCTTTCTTGGCTGTCATCTCTCCCCTATTTCATCTTCCCACCCTCTTACCAGGGTTTCCTGGAGTCATCCTCATATAAATTACTTGTACTCCAGTCTTCATCTCCGGATTTACTTCTAGAAGAAGACAAACTAAGAAAGACTTCCAGGTCCCTGTTGGAGGGATGTCCACACATGATACTCAAACAGGGACCAAGCGAAGTCTTGTGTCATGGACAGGATCACTTCTGCTGGGCAATGAGTGATAACGCTAGCTACAGACAGAATGCAAACCCTTCTCTGGCCCTGCTGGAAAGGGTTGAAATGCTGTGGGAGGCTACAGGAGGCTGGGTTATCAATGGGCAGAGACTCAGGTCCAGTGCACGTCCTGGTAAGTTCAATAACGCCCCTTACAGCATTCCTTTGTCAGGTTCACTCAGCTGAGACTTCCCAGAAGTCAGGCCCTCTCCTTCCTTGGACAAAATTTCCCACCTTAATAGGTACATCTCTGTTACTCTTCACATCTCCACCACCATCCCATGCCACACATCCCCACAGCCCACCTTTTCTCTTCAGGCTTTCTTGAGCAGCACTTCATCCCTCCTCAAAACTTACACTCCTCTTCTCTTTTATAATACGCCCAGAAGCCCCATTAAACCTGCAATTCATATCTTTAACTATTAAGCAATTAACAAAATTAAACAATTAAAAGCTATTTAACTATATTTAAAAATAGCTTGCCTTTTCTTGAGTGTAGGGAAAGTTTCATCTTCAGCCCCTTCCAGAAGATAAGAAGAAATTGTTGTGCACCATCTTTCATTTGCAGCAAAGAAAAAAGAAATAAATCAGGACAGTCTAAATGGCCACGTTCTGTTACATATGTGTAAACAAAACACACCACAACATTAATAGGTTCTATTTCTTAGTAGTAAATTTACAAAGGGTCCTGATTTCCTTTATTCTTTTCTCTGTTTCCCCAATCTTCTGAAAGATACTACATGTACAATCTCAAGAAAATGCAACTATGTGTATCATTTTAGAGTCCATAGATTGTGGACTCTGTGGTTTTTCAAATAATTTGTCTATATTAGGAGGAAGGAACTAACAGGCCCTTGTTAACTTCGATTTCAATTTATTTCCCATTGACAGTTTTTCAAATTTAAAACACGTACACACAAGTAACTATAACTCAAATTCCGTGAATTAGAATACTACTTACCTATTTACAACTATAACAAAACTTGAAATTCTTTTTCTCATGTGCATGCATGCAAACATAAAATCAATATCTAATCTTACTGAGTATTGAATCTATACACAATTTTTTAAATTACTATCTGGCAGCCCCAAAACAATTCCAGCTTCAGTTAAATTTAAAGATAAAACTTATAGGTGGAGTCTAATACATGACACAAATGAACCGATCTACAAAACAGAAACAGACATAGAGAACAGACTTGCAGTTGCCAAGAGGGCTGGGTGGGGGAGGGATGGACTGGGAGTTTGGGGTTAGCAGATGCAAACTATTATATATAGAATGGATAAACAACAAGTTCTTACTATATAGCACAGGGAACTGTATTCAATATCCTGTGATAAACCATAATGGAAAAGAATATGAAAAAGAATGTATGTATAGGTATAACTGAATCACTTTGCTGTACAGCACAAATTAACACAACATTGTAAATCAATTATACTTCAATAAAAAATCTTTAAAGATAAATTCAGCAATATGAGAGCTGATTCTAACCAAGAATGAAAGACCTTATTAGAGGACCATGGTTAAGCACTGGAAATTTGCTCCCTTATAAAATTTCTCATAAAATAGCTAAAGATCATCTTGCCTGAGAAGAGCAATAAAATAAAAGCTACTATCCTTCAAGAGAGCCAAAGGTATCTTTCTGAGCTGTTGCCTTCACTGCTCAAGAACATACTAGAATATAGCTCTGAGGCACAGGATGAGCTTCTATGAAATCTCAACCATTTACATCCTAGGCATAAGGAAAGGACTAGAAAAGAATGAGTAAAACTTGAAAGCTTTTCACTACATTCTGGATTAAGTTCCTTCCTTAGAACTGTCTGAAACCATTTAACAAAGAAAGTATGTAAGGAGATAAAAATTCAAAATAAAATAAATTAAATTTAGTACAAGTTAATTTACCATAGCTCACAGTAACTAAGAGAGACTATTTGAACAACAAAAACAAAGAGCCATTTCTGGGATAAGCTGCTAGACACATGTCAAGTATTAGGTTGAACTACATGAAATTGCCCAGGTTTGGCCATTTTTTCATCAAATGACAATTTCATATAATTTCACCTAGTATTTTCTCTGACATTTTGCACAACTACAAAACTCAGAAAAGTAATATTTGGTTGTTATGCTGATTTGAAAAACGACATGCAAAACAAAAAATGACAATACTTTATAATCTTATCTTCATAAAGTATGGTAAGCTAGCCAGGAGTAGAAGGACTCAAGAGAAGTTGATATTCAATTTTCAACTAATGTTCAGATGCACAAGGTCAAAGACTTATCTGATTCATATAAATTCACATAAAATCCGTCAGAAAACTTGAGTTAAAAACGAACGTCCTTTAACCCTACTACTTGTATTAACTATTTCAGTTGTTCTCAGTCTGGTCCAGAGCACCATATTAGACACGAATAGGAGGAGAAATTTCTGTCTTTGAGAAATTCTCCAATGGTATTATCTTCACAACAATTTTTCAAGTAATATGTTAGCATAATATTTGTTGAGATTATGATGCAATGATGTTTGAGGTGGGAAGCAGTGTGGAGGAGGGGGAGGCACTAGATAAGCCAGATCCTTGACACACATTTCTTTGCTTGGTCTCCCATTAACTAGTGACACACACCACCAAGACCGCCTGCCCAGCTCCACTCCCAGAATCTCTCCCTGGCTTTAGAATGTGGTTTCATCTCTGTCTGAATCCTTTACAGGAAAAAGGTAATATGGATCCTTGAACATACAAGGTATATTAGGAATATTTTAAAGGGGTAACCATTTATATCCTCCTTCTTAAAATACTCTATTTTCTTGGAAACCTTGACATCAACTCATTTGGTTTTCCTTCGACCTCTTTGGCTCTTTTCAGATTCTCAGAACAGCTTCTCCTCTCTATCCAACCTCTGAATGTTGAGGTTCCTTGGGGTTTAGTCGTGTGGTTTTTCTCTTTTTCTTTTTCTCCCTGATACCTTCCACTCCTGTGGCATTAAATAATATCTATATGATGACAATTCCCAAATTTATATCTCTAGCCAAGATCTCTCTTCTGAGATCCAGATCCACTGCCTTCTTAGCATTTCTACTTGGATTTGTCTCCCTCCCAAGTAAAAATTAGAAACTGAACTCTTAATTTTTCTCCCCAAAATTCATCCTTATTCTATATCCTTCATCTCAGTAAATGGCACTTCAATCCCACCAGTTGCCCAAATCAGAAACCTGGAAGTTATTCAACTTCCCTTCCTAAGCCTATCACAACCATCACTAAGTTCTATCAATTCAATACAATGTGTGAGTGTGTGTGTGTGTCTCCAATTTTATCTACCTTTTTCAATGGCCATGGCCATTTTCTAGCCATGCCACCATCATCTCTCACCTATACTACTGCAGTAGTACCACCTTATCAAATTGTTCTTCACAAAGCTAAAAAGAGCAAACCTTTAAAAGTACAGACAAGGTCAAATCAATGCCAAGGGTAAAACCTTTTGACAGCTTTTAGGGTATTAATCCAAGACTCTGCAGGATTTTGATTTGGTCTCTGCCCTTCTCTCCAGCCTCATCTTGGGCCTCTCTCCCCCATTCCTGGCCCATTCCTAGCCCACTGAGCAACTGACCTGCTGTTCCATCACCTCCAATACTCCCCTTGCTATTCTGTTAGCTAATATCTTAGGCTTCTGCTTAAATGTCACTTTCCAAAGAGGATTTTTCCTGATCCTCCAAACTAAATTAGGCTCCTCCTACTATGCTTCCTCGTAGTAACCTACATTTTTCCTTTAAAAGACCACAATTTTATTTATACTTATGTGTATTTAATATCTCTCACACTATTCCACAAACGCCTTGAGGGCATTTTATTCACCAATACACCCAGAGTCTAGTAGAGTGCATAAAATGTAACTATTGTTTGATAAATATTTGGAATATCTGAATCAGCTTTTGACATTAATAATTTATTTTCTGACACAATAGCTGTGTTAAAAAATATTAAATTTCTTGCTCTTGCCAGGAATTGCATAAATTCAGTTTGATGTCATAGTTTACTTTTGCTGATTGGAAGCTCTGTTTGGCCCTTAGAAATAATGACTTTTTAAGGGGAAAAATACGTTTTTATCATCACAATTAATTTATTCTCATAAACGCAGTTTGAGAAATGAAGATCTTTCAAATGTCCATAAGGAAAGCAATAACAAAGTAAGGGTCTTGGCAATTTATTTATTTTTTTAACATCTTTATTGGAGTATAATTGCTTTACAATGGTGTGTTAGTTTCTGCTCGATAACAAAGTGAGTTGCCCGCCAGTGCAAGATGGTAGATTGAATACATATATTTACCATCCCTTCCTGCAGAGATCTAACTGAAATGACAATAATTTATGCCAAAAACAAAGAGAACAAATTCATAGCAGCCCCAAGAAGAAGGAGTGACATTAACAGATTTGAATGACTTCTAGAAAACAGAAAGCAGGTAGAATTATGCAGATGGAAAAGAGGGGCTGGGGGGACAGACTGCGGTCAAGAACATGCGGAGGAGAAGGCAGCAGGGGAAGGGGAAGCCACTCTTCCCAGCTCAGCTCCAGAGAAGCTCCAAACCCCGAACTGAGTGGGAAGGGGGCAGAAATCAGGTGATCAATCAAAGGACTGTCTCTAGAGCATGATACAGCCCCCTCCCCCAACTTGCCTCCACGCCCACGTGTGCAAAGTGACTGGCAGTAGCAGCATTTTGCCCTAGACTAAAATCAAAGAAATGCTCTCTAAAGAAATTGAACAACATGCCTGGAAAGGGCAGGGTTCCTAGAGTGGATGGGATACCACAGAATTAGGTGCTTCTTATTTAATCATCCAGTGGCTATATACTTCCTGCTCACACATTCCAGCTGACGCCTACACCCACATACTATACACTCACAGCCAGCCTTCCAAAGCAGGGGAGAGCCTTGTAGGAAGAACCACCCTACAAAACCTACCAGCTAGCTGAATTCATCCATTGAATCCTTTATTTAATTCTTATCACGTCCAAGCACAAATTATATAGTATTATGCTGGGCACTGTATAAACATTTCTGGAATGGGGTAAACAAATTAACGAAAGATAAAATAAATCCCTCAAAGAGATTGTTGCCTAGCTATGGGCTTACAATCATCATTCTCCTAAAACTTTGTTTTGCAGTTGACAAAACTTGCAGCATTTGCATGTTTACTACCTGTTCTTTCCCACAGCTTCAGGAACATTACTTTCTCCTCCTTTGTCTGATCCTTTTCATTTTATTCTCTAGTTGTGCTTCCTCTTTACATCAACTATGGAAATTCCTCCAAAACATATAGTTATTCTCTCTCTCTCTCTCTCTCTCTCTCTCTCTCTCTCTCCCCTCCAACCCTCCTCATTCATTCTTTATCAATTTGTTCTCTTTCTTTCATTTGCCCAAGCTCCTCTCTAATGCCCCATCTTCTGGGTATTTCACTCAGATGTCCCTTGTTCACTTGAAAACCATCACCTGCCATCTGTGAGATGGTGACGTCTCACAGCAATGCCACCTTCTTATAGTCATTTATGTGAGATTTTGACTCACTTCTAATTAACTTCTCTCCTTCACTTTCTATACCCAGCCAATCTTTCAGGTCTGTCAACATATCATGGAAGTATTATATAATTTAAACTTGGCCTAATTCCACAGAAATATTTGAGATGGCATGTAGAAAGCACATAAACGAAACAGTTCATCATAAATTTAAAAAATCAGAACTAAAGAAAGTAGAAATTAGAATACAAATACAATATCGGGGAGGGCTAAAACACAGATATGTAGATTATAAAAGCATATACAATTGTTCTAATTTAGTAAAAAATTGGTTTTGAACAATATGATGAAGAAAATGAAATGAAAGATGTACATTCATAGTTTTCAATGTCCAAATATGAACATTGTTTTCATAAGATGATGGGGTGTGGAAGAAATTCGACAAATAGCAACCCTCTCTCCTACCCAGGTTTTCTATCAGCTGAGAAATTAGAAGAAAGGAACAAGCCAGTGAAGCTAAAATAACAAGATTACCACTGATAAAGCTGCAGTTTGAGAATGTGACCTATATCTGTAGACGAATAGGCTTAACACACTGAACCCAGAATTAGGTCGACTCCCTCTGCCAGTCCCTGCCGTGGCCCCCAGTAAAGGCAGCAGGGCCCCCCTTTACCACTCAGCTTCCAGAACAGCGGAGGACAGTTGAGAGCACACTCTGTGGACAGACTCACTCCCAAAAAGAAGAGCGGAGAGAGGCAATGAGCTACCCTTGCCCAGTTCTTCCTTCCAAAATCACCCATCCGATTAACTCACACCTCCCCAAAGGAGGAGCAGGTGAGGGGCAAAGAGATATATAGTTTGCAGCTTCCTCCATGTGGAATCAAGAACGTGGGAGAAAAATTCCTTGTTCCCAACATCAGGGTCCCTGAGGGATGTGGCAAGCAAGGTATTTGACAACTTCCCTGCAGTGAATACAGTTAAAAAAAATATATATATATATATATAATATGTATATATGTATACATATATATATGTATATATGTCTTATTGAAACCTGTGATTGTAACACAAAAAACCCGATTCACTGAAAGGAGTTCTGATGGCGGCTTCAACAATAAAAAGTAGAGCATGAAGATTTTCAAAAAGAAAGCTTCATCATGCGCACCTCTGATAAATATAACCTTAGTTTATTTTTTCTTGTAATTTTTTCTATTACAAGAAATTCCATCTTAGAATTTATATCTTCCAATCCAACTCATCACACTATTAAACACCCTTTCTGTACAAATCCTTTCTATCAGGCTGCATCATTGATCCATGAACACAAAATACTCATGTGTCGCAGCTTATATTGTTTCCATCTGCAATGTCCTTTCCTAAACTTTCAAATCTTAACCATCTTTCAAAGAGATTCTAAGATTGCCTTCCTCACGAAGCATTCTCTAATTACCCCAGACCACATCGGTATCTGTCTTTTCACTTCTTAGAGCACTTAGAGTCTGCATCAAAATTCTGCTCATATATTTGTGTTGGTGTTGGTCATTCTTGTTTGTCATGTATCATCATGTCTACTTAACCAGACTCTAAACTCTTTAAAAGATAGATATTTTGAACTCTTGAACTTTTCTGTATTAGCTACATCTACCACAGGACTGAATGTAGAGTAGGTGATTAATAAATACTCGTTGAATGACAATCAGTCAAATTGAGCACATATCAGAAAACAGATACAAAACAGGATTACAAGTCAGCTGCTCCAAGGTCCAAACTGAATATAATCTTTAAAAATATTCAACTGAAGCTACGAGAGAATTATGACATTTCAGTCGGTTTACATATTATATGTTGTTCCTGCTTCCTCATATAAAATGATACATATGCCTGAGAATGGAGAGATTACATCAAGATGGCAGTAGCTGAGCACTTAAGTATATGAGTTTGGGTGTTAGATTTGCATTTGACTCCCAACTCTTACCAGTTGTGTAACCTTCCTTTTAATTTTGAAAGTTTTTATTCCCACAGTAAATTTGAAAGAAAAGTACAATGAGCAGCACAGTTAATAGCTTGCCATCCTGGTAATATAGAGAGATGGATACCGATACACACACACACACAGAGACACACACTGCCCTTTGACCAAACCATCTGAAAAGAGGCTGCAGACCCCATGACACTTTGGCACATAAACTGTGTAATCTTGAGCAACTTACTACAACCTCGATAAGCCTTGGTTTCCTCATAAAGTGAAACCTGGGGAGGGGGTGATTATTAGGCACTCTTAATAAAGTTACTGTGAGGATTACATCTTTAAATACTTGGCATATAACTGTTATTAAGTCCCATAAAATCTGTACATTTACTATTTCAGTCCAGTACTTCCCACACTTGTAATTGTTCATTTAATGGCCTTGTCCACTGGACTCTTAGACTCCACGAAGGTAGAACTGTGATAACTTACTCATCGTTGTATCCACAGCAAGAAGCATTTGGTCTGCGTTAGGGCCACAATTTAAAGATTAAAGACAACACTTATTCCCTACCTAAAAGGGCCATTGTAATTGCTTGTTGAATACTTAAACAATAATAATCCATTTTAATGATTATTAACAGAATTCAGAAAATATGTTTTATTACAGAAAATATGTTTTAAAGAGACAAAAAAAGAAAGTAAAATTCACACATGATCATCCCACCACCCAGAAGTAACCACTCAGTTAATATTTTTGTATATTCTTTCAAACCTCATTAAAATGTAGGCTTTATAAAGCTATATATATGTTTATTAACTGGGTCTTATCGTGTCAAGTGCACAAATACAAATCAGAAAGCACCTTCTTTGCCCCTAATGTGTCATAAAATTTGCAGCTTAATTGCTTCTTTGTGATTTGCCGGATTGTAAGCAAACAAAAGGCAGAGGACGTGTCTTATTTACCTTGGAATTCCTTGGGACCTAGCACATGGTTTTTACACAACTGTTACTGTCAAATAAAAATGAGACCCATTAAAATCTAAAAACCAGCTACAGAATGGTGATTAGCGCTTTGGAAAGACCACTTCTGGCAGGCTGTGCCATAATTCTTCTCAAGAACTAAGGCCTCGATATATTTTGAGAATTTGTTTTGGGTGAAAGAAAAACTACATTTTAGACTCCTAGATTATGAGCCTTCTCTTTTCATACCAATGCATGGTTTCACTGTGATTTTTCATTTTTGATTTTATTGAGTATAATAGAAAATTTAACTTCAGTAGAAAGAAGATTTTTATTTTAAAGCCTTATGGAGGTGATTATTTTATAGGAACTGATGATATTTTGTAAATATTCAAATATAAAATACTTTAGTAGTTTTACTGAAGTTTTCAATCTGCCATTTGATGTGAGCTGGCTTGATTCCCAGAATGAAGTCTATGTGTATTTATTCAGTCGAGTGAGCCCGGACCCATCTCTGAGGACACTGCCCATTCCCTCGAGTTGGTCTCAGAATTCACTATATTCTTGAACTTACCCAGTTCGTTGGGTGGCTCAGTGCCTTGGAAATATACCTGGGTGTGTGTGTGTGGGGGGGGGGTTCTTCTTTTTATACATATAATCCAAGCCTTCTTGTGATCCTCAGTTTCATCTAATAATCTTATCTTCCTATTTCCAGATGTTCCCTTTCCTCCTTAATGTCATTTTATGTAATATGTGCTCACCCAAAGCACTGCAAAATACTCGTAAACAATCAGGCTGAGCACGTTAAAGTTTTCTGTGAGGTCACTGACAATTCTTTCTACATCTCCTTTCAATACTATGTACCCATTTTTTTAGGTAAATGAAATATCTGGTATATACAAAAGAATATAAATAAGTTATGACACAAAATAATAAAACAAATATTGAATATTTACTTTTGAAACCTGACTGTTTCAGATTTAACAGATAATATTATCATTTAAAACATTAATAAAACACTGAGAGAGATAATAGATAGAAAGAAAGAAAGATAGGTAGATACATAGATAAATGTCATTTATTTAACATATACTCCTCCAAACAACTATATATACTCACGAATGATAAGGCAAAACATGCTCAGGTTGCTTGTGAAGTGTGTGTATACATGACAAGTAGTAACAGGTTTCTGCTTCCAGCGATATGCCTGACTAGAGGGTTCAAGGAAACATCCCTCTATAGAACAACTGAAGTTTGGAAACAACATATTGTGTGAAATATTGCTAACCTCAAAGGAATAGGAACATTTCCCAGGGACATACTCTCTTTTTAAAAAGTCACTGGATCCAGACTGGTAGCAGACATCCAGGAGGAGCAGAGTTCCCAGAAGGCAGCTGCTAAACTAGCAACGCTGTCTGGAAACTCAGCCTTACGCCAGCCTTGGGCCAGTACGAGTCTCAGAACAAGGACCTACAACTCACATGCAGAGCTTAGGTAGTTCCAGGTTGGAGGGTACCACCAGCAGGAAAAAAAAAAGGAAATTCTCTACAGAATAGTTTCTCAAATTTTCAATTTAGGCAAAGGATCAAAGCAAGAAACTCACAATATTTGATGCCAAACATAGTTGAAAACATGCCACCAGTGAGAGAGAGGGGAAAGAACAGATCCAGAGGCTGTAGAGATTACAAATGTAGCTACAGAATACAGAACAATGACATACAAAATGATACAAAATGATTAAAGAAATAGAGGATAAAATCAGAGATCACCTATCAAATGAGACTGTTAAAGACTGACAGATATATCTGCAATAAAACTTGTAGAAAGGAAACATATAATGTTGAAGTCAAGATCTCAGTCAATGGGCTAAACTGAAAATAAAACACAGCTGAAGAGAAAATTAATAACTAATATACACACAGACATGCACACACACACAAAGAAATTACCCAGAATGAAGCAGAGAAGACAGAGATATGCAAAATATGCAGACACTAAGACATATGGAAAGCCCAATAATGACTAACATAATTCTAATTAAAATTACTGAAGAAGAGAATAGAAAACGAATAAAAATATTGTGCCTGACCTAGAAAACAATCTGGTGAAATTGATTCTAAAAATAAAAGCCTTTGGGAAAAAAAGTATGTTAATACTGATGTATAGTCACATGCTTTAAAGCTTTAAACATGCAATACTCAGCTGAGGCACATTTTACATTTTTTCAGAGATCATTTTCCATGATGCACAGTGTTGAGTATAAAAATTACCTAATAGAATTCTGGTATTTTTAGATTTTAAAAAATTGGCATTCCTGAGAGCAAAATTTAGTTGTCCAAATTTGTGACTGATTTCAAGTTCTCAAAGTCAAAATCTGCAGGGGAACCGTATCAATAGGGGAAGAGGAGAACAGATTGGTTATTGTGATGGACAGGAAAAAGAAAGGGAGGTAAATGACATGAAAGCAGCCTTAGCACTTTATGCTATAGTCCTAGAAAGAAATCTGCTGAAACTCTGTCTCCTACTAAAATTTTAAATTGCTTAGACCTGAAACTTGGAGCATTTAACAAATCTTTAAATTAAAATCTAACAGCATAAAGATTCAGCACCTTTTTGTTTATTTAAAAGGTCATACTTTTTTGTTACTCTTCTCTATCTTGTAAATCTTTAAATCGTGTATTAGATTTATATTTAATATGCACAAGTACCACTATACGCATGTTTTATAACTTAGTTCATCTTCCCCAACATCCTATGAAGTAGGTGCTATTTTTATAAATGAGGAGACTAAAGCGAAGTGAGTTAAGTATCTTGTCCAGAACCACAATGTTAGCAAAACGAACGTTGTCTGCTAACATTTTTGAGTAGTGTGATTTTTTTTAAAATGGGTCATTGTGAAAAATACTCTTCTTATGTGAACATTCAAAGCTAATCCTGCAATGCCAATGGTAGATGAAATCAAATGTAAATTTCTAGTTTCTGGATCATTTCTAAAACTTCCTCTCCATCAACCTTTTCCAAAACTCCCCAGACATTAAAATTAGCCTGCCTTCGTTCGGCCACCTATGTGTTCCTCAAGTCTGAGTCTGCTGAGGCCCTAACGCAACAGGGGAGCTGGAAAAGTCAGGCAGAAACAAAGAGGAAGGGTAGCCGCTACAGGATTCACTTGAAGTCACAGGGCCATCAATAACCGAGCCACCTCTTATTAGCGGTTAGGATATCCAACCCTACTGACTTTGCATTTTTAGAAAACTCTGAGGAGCGGTTAGGGCTCTATTGACGTGGAAGCAAATAAATTATGATCTAAGACTGTTGGGTAAATCTGACAGACTTTGAATGTGGTCTGGCATGTTTCAGGCAATAGATTGCTAACTGAAATTGGGAAATAAATTGATAAAAAAGAGATGAGTTTACATTGAATTGTCAGGCACATCACTGGCCAAAATAACTGGTTCCAATAAATGGGATTTGATGCAGGATCGTCTCCATTCATTTTCATCTAGGTTTCAAAGGCTATAGTCCCACTAAATAATATTATATCTCACCGCAAACACCAATGTTAATGTGATCCTTTCCTTCTGGATGACCTGTTCCAAGTACCATACAAAAAATACACCACTGAGTACTAAAAATAAATCCAGCATGAGGCAGAGTTCTTCCCTTTCATCTTCCACATTGGGGTATTATTACAATTTTAATGATCTGCCTAGGATTTTTCATACACTCTGCTTCTTTTGAAGGAAGGACAGGACACCTATTGAAAAACACCAATCTCCTTGAAATGTCTGCAGCAATGGAGCAGTGGGAATATATGCTTTGCTATATATAAAGAAAGAAAAAGACTAAAGCAATCAGAAGTGTATCACTTTGGTCTTTTATGATACACTGATTTTCCTTTAGAGAGAACAGGTACTTGTGTTCTAATATTGTATTTTCAGTTACTACATTATTCCTTTAAGGTACTCAGAGTATTAACATCCCCACCAAAACAAAAGTCTTCTCTCTAAATATTATTTCTGCTTTAGAATCTTGTAGTCAACCCAATGCAATCATTTGATTATATATCTGGTCAAGCTTCTTTCATTTCTTCCCGAAGGGAAATTTAACAATTTTTTTAAATGATTGAAACCTCATCTATACACTTAGGAAGTCTTATATGCTTACTTAAAATACAAGTTTTGCTTATAAGTACTTAGAAGTGCTAGGAGTTGGGGTAGGAATAACGAAGGAACTAATAATGTTTGAGCAATTACTATACAGTAGGTGTTCCATAGCGGGTGTATTACTGTATAGTGGGTACCTTCAAATGTTATCACATTTAAACTTCTCAACAAACTCCAAATCTCAGCTAACCCTGTGTGGAAGGAAAATATTACAAACATTAGGGTCAAATCAATTCACTTTTCTTACAATTCATGAATTACTCAAAGCCATGTCACATTTTAGTTTGCTCAACATTTGGATTATGATTTAAAAAAACAAAAACAAAAAACAGTTCCTTTGCCCAGAGCTGCTAATTGTCCCTCCTTCTTGTGATTGGTAAAACAAATCATTCTCTTATCAATAAGATGACATAACTTCTTGATAAAATTTTGTAGTATAATTTGCTTTCTTCTTGAAGACACCCTTTCTGAATACCTTGGGCTTCATCTTAATTTGGATCATCCAAGGATTTTATCATATTACTAGATTAGTTTTATTGTTTCGTGGATTCCATACCCTCTTTTCTCTTAGATTCATTTTTACTTCTCTTGACATATCTGCAAATACATTTTTCAGAAAAAGTTAATAAGAGACAAAATTTCTGGACCTCTTGCTAGAATTTCTGGAAATGGCTTTTTGGCCAGGTCTAGAATTCTAGAATAAAATCTTTCCCTTCAGAACTTGAAATCATTGAACCATTATCTTCCTGCATCTAGTGCTGTTGATGAAAAGTCTGAAACCAATGTAACTCCTTTTGCTTTGAAGGTAAATAGCTTTTCCTCTGAATAATTTTCAGAATGTCCATTTTATTCATCTGAATAAATCTAGTCTTCTGAAATTTATCAGGGATATAGCTAATGTAAGATGCTAAAAACTATTATTCAGTATGGCACTCCATAGGCCCTTTCAATCTGATCACTCATATATTTCATCTATCCTGAGATATATTTATATTGTTTTCTCCTTTCTTTTTTTTCCCCTCAATTTTCTATTTTTAAAACCCCTATTAGATGTTTGTTGGAGCTCATGGATGGATTCTCCATTTGTTTTAATTTGTCCCTAATCAGCAACCATATTTGTAACTACCAAAAACTTCTTTTTCTCTAATACCTCCTTTCCTAGGGTAGCTTATTAGTTTCAGTGTTTTCTTGTCTCTGGCCACCCACCATGGTTCTGACATGCCACTCCCACCCCTATATATGCTCCAACCTGAGCAGGTCTGACCACCCCCCAACACAGGGTGGGAGGGAGGCTTCCTTGGCAGCAATACTGGCATCCTTCAAGTAAATGACAAGTTCCTACCTGGGCCCTCAAGGCTATGACCAACTGCCACCAGGCAGGTGTTGCCCTTAGAAGATTGCTGTGGGGTCTATACCTCCATAGGACTTTGGTTCTGAGAGCACAGAGGAGAGAAGGAGAGAGCAGATATGTAGGTAATGAGACCATTTTGCACAAAATGGCTGAGTGCTTTGGCTCTGGTGGCCTGGCTTCGAGAGGAGAAAATGGAAGGAGCCTGAAGGCAGTTTGGGGCCAAGGAAACACCTGGAATACATGAAGGTTACCCTTTTCAGAACCTCAGTTAAATTTCACCTTCATTTAGTGGGATAAGTTCATTAAAATGGACCAAATGCCCGCTTGTCACAAGAGTTACAAGCATTAAAATTTTTAGCAAAAATGACAGTATGTCTGAAGCACATAACAATAATACTGAAAAGAAAAAAAGCTAGACATATACATCCTGTTTGATTTCAGTGATATAAAATTCTAAATCAGACATAAATGGTGGTGTAGAATTACATGAGAAGAAATGGTGAAACTCTACAAAAAGGTGAGTAAAAGATTATTAAGTCAGGAGAAGGGTTTCCTCAATCTGGAGAGAGGCAACTAGGAGTTCCTGAGGTGCTGATCATGTCCCATTTCTTGACCTGGGTAGTGGTTTCATGGGTATTTACTACAAATTAGTTATTAAACTATACATTTATGTTTCCGTACTTTTTTGGATGTATGCTATATTAAACAGTATTTTTTTTAAAAGAAAAAGATTTCATTAGAATAGGTTGGAAGCCAGTTTCTGGTATAGAGTGATATATGTAAAAACATGAGATGTCCCCTTCTAACCACTGAAGAAGGACAGCCACTGAAGTAAACAACCATTGCCATGTTCTGTTGAGTGGCTGTTAGCTACCTGTGGTACAGATATGACAGACATAATAACCTCAACACGTAGGTGATACTAAATTGCAGAAGTATCATTAGGAAGTGATGGGTTTTGAGTATTTATTACCTCTGTTTTAAAAATAAATTATTAATCTTAAGTTCCTAGAACTTAATCCTTAATTATGGCCTCGTTTAATAACCAGCTCACAAAAACCCTGAAAATTTCACAAGTTACTGGTAAGCCAGTGCAAGCCAGCTTCAGCACACCACTGACTACAGTTCACAACACGGGACTTAATGAGGGTGAAAAGGAGTGTAAGCAAACCAAAGCCTGGTCTCGGAAACCGAGTACATGTAGGGCACAATTTATTTATTTATACATTTAGGAATAGCATAGCACTTACTACCCGCCAGGTGCTGTTCTCAGCACTGTACAAATATTCACTCTGACGGCTGTGGCTGTGCCTGAAGCAGAGGCATGCATTGGAATTAACTACTCAAGGTCTTCAAAGATGAACAGCATCACAAGCTCATCCAGAAATGGGTCAAGACTCACACACTGGCCAATGACAGAGGAAGTTGAACATCATGGAGGGAAATTGCTGTGATTAAGCATGGCCATTAATGAAGCATTTACAAAAGAGTTAATGAATGGCTCCAGTTGGGAACAGGAAGAAAAGGGGTCAAGTGAAAGAAATAAGAGGAAGTAACCAAGGAGAATGGGAGGGCGTGGTTAAGTGTCTTTATGTAAGACTAAGAACAAGGAGACAATCAAATGTGAGGAGGAAAGGGTGATACAGACAAGCACTCCTACCTAGACTGCTTTGGAGCCCAACAGATGGCCCTAAAGCCACAAGAAACTCTTCAGAGCTTCCAACACAAACTGAAAAGCAAGCGTGAAGGATAAAATTGCCGCTAACTGTAATTAAAAGTATCATGTTCTTGGAAGGGCTTTATATTACAATGTGATGTAGAGACGAAACCAGTTTCATACAGAAAACAGTAAATGGATGAATGATACAGGCAGTTGTCAGTTCTATTCAATATAATATTAAAACTTTTAAATTACTGTGTAATTTTAAATGATGTTATGAATGCCTGCACCTGCCAGATACTAGAATTCTAGAACTAGGTAATTATGAGTGCTTATTTTTTTCCAGTTTTATTGAGATAACTGACATATGGCACTGTATAGGTTTAAGGCATACAACATAATGATTTGACTTCCATACCTCATGAAATAATGACAGTTTAGTGAACGTTCATCATCCCATATAGATAAGACGGAGTAGATACCAGCAGTACTGTGTAGGAAGCTACAGGTGTTGAAAACTAATTGGACACAGGTGTCAAATGATAGGTGTTGGTCAAAGTCTAGAAGCTACTGCCACATTTTTTTTTTTTTTTTTTTTTTTTTTTTTGCGGTACGCGGGCCTTTCACTGACGCGGCCTCTCCCGTTGCGGAGCACAGGCTCCGGACGCGCAGGCTCAGCGGCCGTGGCTCACGGGCCCAGCCGCTCCGCGGCATGTGGGATCTTCCCGGACCGGGGCACGAACCCGTGTGCCCTGCATTGTCAGGCGGACTCTCAACCACTGCGACACCAGGGAAGCCCTACTGCCACATTTTTATTCTGAGCTAAGCAGTAGTCTACTAGAATGACATATTAATTTAAAACGAGAGGTTCATAGGGTGTTTTATTTTTGTGTTTCAATTTTAAATTCACTTACGGAGTTAAGCAGGATTTTTCTTAAATTTCTCAATTTTTTATATATAGTGGTTGAGGTGACACATTAAATCATATACTATATTAAATCATATCAAATATTAAATCATATACTAAATCACATATTTGTGGTTTCTCAAGGGCCCATACTGAGTTTGAAGTAATATAAAACAGAAGAGAAGACCTAGCCCGTGCCCTGGAGGTTTGTAATCTCAGCACGACAGGCAGCTGTAATGGTCTGACTAATACGATTCAGGGATGACTGGGTTACCACTGAGGCTTTGGTTTGCTCTAGGAACTCTTCCAATTATACAAAGAATCATGGAACCAAGAGAAAACTGGCATTTTGAAAAGATGGATGCTTAATGCCTTTACCTCCACCCCACTCTCAATCTCGCCTGGGGAAGGAGAGGAGGAAAATGCAGAATGGCAAGGTTGTCTTACCCCTTGGGAGGTGGTGGTTTTTGCTCTCCAAGGTATGCGTGTCACGTGCATCTACAGTAGTGCACTAATGCAAAGTGAAATTGAAGCTGGGAAAGCTTCCTTTTACTCTGTTCCGAAAGTGAAGCTCAGAATAGTATACAGCTTATTGTTTGGATAAGATCTAGCCTCAGAACAGTGCCTTGATTGGAGAACCAATAAAAGTATATCGAGACTCTTGCGAAGACTCTTGACACACGTGCTGGCCTCCTCACCTGTCAGCACTCACACCTGTTTGTAGAAGTGCTGGAACCTGTTATCATAACATCAAAACCTACCCATACATAAGCAGTCTTACTTTTCTGAAACCTTGGTAAAGTCACAGCCGCCATGCATCTCAGTTCCTTCATCTGCCAAAAAAAGATCATAAAGTTGCCTCTTCCCTGTGTTTTCAAACGTATCCTTTCATAATCCCTGAAGCTGACCTCACCTGGCTTCTTCCATCCCTCACAATGCCACGTTGGTCTCTTTCTAAGTCCCACCACCCTTTTCCCCTCTTTAAAATAATCATTGCTGCAGATTTCCTGAGAGATGACTCCAACATTGCTGTTCAGAAGCCTCTCTCTGTCTTTTCCACATTCCAGTATCATAGGATGACTTCAAGTGGCATTTCTGCCCCTCTCCTTTCTCCTATCAAGCCGAGAAGGCAAAGAACCAGAGTAAAGACAGGGGCCTGTGCGTCTTGGAAATCAGGGGTCAGTCACATTTGAATTTTGAGAAATCAAGTAATAGCTCAGTCGCTCCTGCTGCCTTTTCTGTCCTGGCACACAGCCAGGAGAGGCAGAGCAGGAGACAGCAGAAGTGAGTTTTCAAGGGTGTCAGCTCTTGGGACTGTTCCAGCCTGCCTGGCCATATCCCCAGGAGAGGGGACAGAGCCTTCAAACTCTGCTTTCATTGCCTGGACTCCACTGTGTCAGTCATCAGCTCTCCAACCTGAGAAGAAGGCAACTGATAATAAAATCAAATTCTTTTATTTTTTCAGACAGAGTCTGAAATTAGAGTTGAAATAATTTTGTGTGCACCTTCTTAATGAAGCACTGTTTCCTGCAGAGAGTTTCTGAATTTAGAACTCTTACCTCCTTGCCATCTTTATCACGTCAGCTCTATGGCACTTAACTTCTTGTTTTTCCCCTTTGGGAGGGGTAAAAAAACGAATGAATAAAATTATAGGTCACTATTGTTTGCAGGCTGCAAACGAACGATGGTAGAAGAAAACCCATAGTTGTTTGAAGCTGAAAATAATACCAATTGTACTGGCTGTGACACACTCGCATGTTGCAGCTCTCAGATCTGGAGGACTATCATACTTTTTCAATCAGTTCTTTTCACCACAGGCTCTAACTCGTGAGCACGGTAGGCCTAAGGGACCTCGTGAGGAAAGGATTATTATTAGAAATATTCATTTCTGCACCAGGGCTTAAGGAAATATGCAGTGACATATGGATCAGCACTGAAATTTTAAACCTTTAATTGACTTTTTACGGGTCCATACACTGAATATTAAACACATGGATTTTTTTCTGTTATATTTCCAAACTAATTTTGCATTCTCTTTAGTTCAGTAACATTATCTCTTTGTTTTTAAATTTGTTTTCCGCTAACTAATTTTATCATGCTGCTTTAGACCAAGCTACCATCATCACCCAAATCTGCCATTTCACACTGTGTCATCTTGCTGTGTCCTGACATGGTAACGCATACACGGCACATTTCCAATTATCTACGGTAGTGCATGATTGGAAGGGCGTAGATAAGCAAAGCCCGCAAATAATCCTAAAATCTCTTTGTAGCCAGCACTACATTTTCAGGACTTTTCTTCACAAAACATTCCAAAAAATTTGCTAATAAAATTGACTGGATTTCCAATTTCTGCTCCTGACCGTGTTAACTCATTGGTGAAAGTGAGGATAATAAGTAGATAAATTATTAAATGACAACAACGGGAGAGTCAAAATCGACATACAAATTAGCCTGTTCTCCACTGCAGCAATGAGAGTTGGCTAAATCTCAATAGGCCTTTTTAAAAGAAATAATGCTCTGCAGTGGGGGAAGGAGGTTTCCGAACTTGAGTCTGTGGTTTTGGCTAGGACTCAAACAGTTGGCCTGCCTGGAGGTGGTAGAGCAACTTTGGGAGCCTGGAGCAGCAATTAGCTCTCTGGATGCCAGTCACTGGCAGCTAGTAGCAATGGCCAGTGCACCTCGTTATTATTATTAAAAGACTCACGTGAGGTTATGAATGGTGTCAGCGAACATGTAAAGAGTGGCCATGTGGAAGACAGAAAATAGGTAGAACTCAGAAACAGTTTTCAGCTCAGTTGGGGGAAAAGCTCTTGAACAATCTGAGTCATTCACGAGGAGAATGATTTGTTGCAAGAACTGGGAGGCTGCTTCCAGCTCCCTGGAGCAAGATAAATACCAGCAGGGCAACTTGGTGGGATGTAAAAGTTTCTCCAGCATTAAAGAGATGGTTGGACAACGAGACAACCATTAAGATTCTTTCAAGCCCATAAGATCCTATGATTCTATTAGTCCTTTCCCTTTGAATTACAATAGAAATGAGAAGAAAGTCACATTTAAGGAATGGCAGAGAGGAGAAGAAAACACAAGAAGACTGCTGCTCCATACTTACTGAATAGCCACTATTTCTCCAGAAAAGACGTCATCCCCATTACCATGAATGACGATAATTTCCAGAGCTCCAGAAGGTGGGTATTATGGATGTTCATTTTGCAGTCTGTAAAAACATACTTGTGTTTCCAGCATTTTACTATATACGAGGGCCTGCTTAGGACTGTAAGAGGGTTTCAAAATGACTCTTTCTGCACCTTCTAAAATTTAGTGGCCATCTCATCAAATTGGTACTTAACCCACACTGAACAGAAACTGCCCCAGTTGGGTTGCCTCAAGGAGACACTCTGAGAATAGAGGTGTGCTTACAGAGCCACTTGTCATCCTGCATCAGAAAAGAATGCTCTTGCCTACTAACTATTCAAGGCAACTGCAGACCGCAGTAAAGGATGCTGCTTTTTAAAGTTTCTCACTATTGACTCAAGGTTCTTTAGTCATGGGATGGTAGCACAATTCCACTTAGAATTAACTAGGAGGTCTATGGCCACCCCACTCTGTGGAGCATAGATGCACTGGAACTTGGAGAGCAAAGGTGGAAATACTTGTGTAAAAACCCCTGCTTAAAATCAGATTCTAAATAGTGCCCCATTTGGGTGACCAAGGATTCAGAATCTTAGAAGAAGAAGAGATTTTCAGTTCAGATGTTTAATAAAGTCTCCAAAAAAAAAAAGTCTCCACATGTCTGCTTGTCAGAGTCCCTGACTATTTTTATCCTATTATGGGCTCTGGCTTTAACTTGAACTCTTCAAAGCCAGAGAAAGTTTAGAGAGTTTCAATACACAGACCATTACTTTCCCTGCTCCCATGAGTGAAAAAGAAAGAAAAGGAAAATATTCTGATACCAAGAATCTAGAGATGAAAGGACTATAAAAAGTAAAATAGCCATCGCTGATAGAGTGCGGAACCCACAACGCTGAGGTAGTGATTGCTGTCAACTACTGTCAATTCTGCTTCAGGACTGGAGTGTAAGGTAGGACAGCTAGGGCAGTGTCCATAGTCATGAAACGATTTCCTCTTGGGCGAAAGTAGTTGCCATGAGGTAGTGAGTCTGGAACCAGAGAGAAAATATTTTATGCTATCTTTTGACTCACTGTCAAAGAACAAAGATGTGTCCCTCGAGGTGCACACAGTGGACAGTGGCGCAGTCATTTCGGCTCTTCCACGGCAGAGGAAGAGGTTAAGAAGCCACTGGGTGGTGATCGGCAGCCACCCCGCCTAGCACTTGGAGGAGGATGCTGCCTTGCCCTTTAGCACAGTGGATGAAGTCTCTCACTGTGCAGTGTTTTTCAAACTCCCCTGATGATAAGAAGCATCTAGAGTCCTTGTTAAACACACAGAGCCCCAAGCCCCACCTTGAACCAATGAATCAGAACCTCTAGGCGAGGGGGCTAGAAAGTTAAATATTGAATAAGTGGCCCCGGGGGAGTCTTATTTTCGAAGAGCCTAGGGAACAATACAGTTTAAGCCCTTGTTCATAATTCTCTGAAACTTCTGGGCTCTAACCAATGGGATGGCAGGCCCTGTGCACTGGCCTGATTGGCACCTTGCCACCAAGCTTCCAGAGGCATCACGAACCCTTCATATTAGTCAACACTTTCAGCAGCTCAGCCTACATGTCACAGAATAACAGAACTTCTACGATATAAACCAAATTATACAATTAAGCAGCACAGAAGGAAACAGTGTTTCATTAGAGAAGTTTTTTCCATTAAGTCTCTCAAAGTGTTTTTGGATTCAAAAGTCAAAACATTGTACATATGTGCCACATCTTCTCAGCCATAAAAAGGAACAAAACTGAGTTATTTGTAGTTAGGTGGATGAACCTAGAATCTGTCATACAGAGTGAAGTAAGTCAGAAAGAAAAACAAATACCGTATGCTAACGCACACATATGGAATCTAAAAAAAACAGTACTGATGAACCTAGTGGCAGGGCAGGAATAAAGACGCAGACGTAGAGAACGGACTTGAAGGCACGGGGGTAAGGGGAAGCTGGGATGAAGTGAGAGAGTAGCATGGACATATATACACTACCAAATGTAAAATAGATAGCTAGTGGGAAGCAGCTGCATAGTACAGGGAGATCAGCTCCGTGCTTTGTGTCCACCTAGAGGGGTGGGATAGGGAAGGTGGGAGGGAGACGCAAGAGGGAGGGGATATGGGGATATAATGTATACATGTAGCTGATTCACTTTGTTGTACAGCAGAAACTAACATAACATTGTAAAGCATTTATACTCCAATAAAGATGTGAAAAAAAAGTCAAAACAAATGCTTTAGTTGGCATAATATTTGAAAACTACTTTCAGTATCAGACTTCTGAAAACAGAAAGTTCCACATTAAATCATAAATCCAATAGAAACATAAGCATGTAAACCCCCATCTAGGATTAAACCTAGATATTAGCTTATTTTCCATCTACGGTGACAATTATACTTTTCTAACAATTATACTTTTCTAACTCCATCCTACATGGAGTTCATAATTACTGCAAAAATATCCAGATGAACAGATACTATTTATAATGTTACATAATAAGAATTAATTTTATTATTACCTTAAGTGAAAGTTAATCAAGATAAGATTATTTTATTAGAAAGTAAAAGACATTAAAACAAAAAGGAGTTTCTGCTTAAAAAAAACTCATTGCTTATTTTGTCAACACCTGTTAGTTAAATAAATCAGAAAATAACACTTTGAGATGGCCCCAGATATTTCACAGTGTTTCATGTGGCTAGTGTGACCATTTGATTAAGTTCTGTTCAGTGGAACGTCAGCAAAAATAATGTGTGTCACTTCTGGGTCTTGCTCTCAACACATTTGAACATGAATCTCCTGGTTCCTTTGTTCCTTTCCACTGGTTGAGAGAAACAGCCAGCTTGGACCCAAACATGGAGGCTACAGGTTGAGAAAAGGAAAAGTGCCTGCCAGTCCAGGACATTTAGGCCTGTGTGTGTGTGCGTGTGTGTGCGTGTGTGTGTGTGTGTCTGTGTGTGTGTGTGTCTGTGTGTGTGTGTGTGTCTGTGTGAGAGAATGAAAGAGACCTCTAATTTGTTTCAGTCACTTTAATTTTGAGTCTATTTGTTAGAGCAGCCTAGCCTGTACCCTAATTAATGCCACAAACCAAAAAACAACAACCTTGAATATAGGAAAATAATAGGACTTTCAGAAAAGACAGAAACAAAAACAACCACTTTGCAATACATATTAACCCTGATTGAACTCCCTTTTTTTAATTTCCAACTTTTTTAAATCAATGGATTGTTTTATAAGTAATTGTCAACTCTTATACTCTCAGTATCTACTCTTTGGATGTTATTGTAGAATACTGAATGACCTTTTAGGTTATTTATGATGTAAAACGAACTATCCTTAAAATTGTAATCTTTTAACTGTCAGCAAATCCTTGCAAAGTTCAACAGATTCATAAATAATGGAAGTTAATATTCTGCTACAATATTTATGAAAAATTTAAGGCAGAGGCGTATAGATTTAAAAATAAAAGCATAATATTTTTGCATTAGCAATTCAGATCGATAGAGACTGTATTTCTAAGGCTAAAGTTTTCAAGGCACTATTTCTATTTTCATATCTCTCTATGGGAAAAGTATTTTCTGTCATTTTATATAAATCCACAGAGTCTTAGTTCAGAATTTTTCAACACAGAATATTAGAACTCAGGAGATAGAACTGTTAACACCAGAATTGCCTGGATGCTCTTCTCATAGGTTTCCCGTTTTGTTTGCTTAAGCGTTAACTTTGGGTAAATCCTTCTTATACAGGTCACACCTGTTTTGAGCAATAACCAAGAACATGGGTAATATCCCAGGGGTCTCTGTTCCCAAACCTCTGCTGAAAAATGTCCAAGATCTCCAAGCTCCTCAGACCACTCTCTCTCTGTTGAAGCCAGGCCTCCCAGTCTTACCCTGCCTATCTCCCCCATCTCTACTTTCCAATGCAGGGTTCTCAGCTTTGGGGAAGAAATTGATTATGACAGCCAACTCTCCAAATTTTGAGTTTGGGTTTCTAAAACTCTTTTGTAGAGGGATTTTGGCTAAAGGAAACCTTACAGAAAAAACAAAAACAAAAACAAAAAACGGGATCAACATGCATCATGATCATAAAAAGCTTCTTAAATATTTTATAATCATGAAAATAAGGTAATAAAGACTAGAGTTGCCAGATCTAGCAAATTAAAATACAGAACACCTAGTTCAATTTGAATTTCAGATAAACAACAAATACTTTTTAGTATAAGTATGTCCCATGCAACATTTGGAACATACTTACACTTTAAAAATTATTTGTGGTTCATCTCAAATTTTAATTTAACTGGGCATCCTGTATTTTATCTGGCAGCTCTAAATATAGACCGCATAGTTGAATGAATATAGCAACGAAACACATTGTTAGTATAGCAGGGGTCCCAAATGCTAAAATTTTACTGGTCAAGGCATATACATGAGAAAAGGGGGCAGGTGGTCAGCAAGCATCTATTTGCAAGAATTGATCTACATGTGGGGAAAAGACACATACAGAGAGGGAGAAGATGGGGAAAAGAGAAGAACACAGCATCTGTAGCCTGTTGGATTCCCAGGCCTGGCCCCAGGGACTCACAATGAGCCATTTTATAGGGACTGACTATAGGCCCCAGGCTGAATGAGAGATTCTACAAATCACCCAGTAGAAGCCTACACTGCACTTGTATCCAAGTAACAGGTAACAGTGAGTAACAGTGTGACTTAGAGGACGGGACAGAAGCCTCCCTCCACTTCTCACCTTGCTGTTTGAAGACTTCAGAGGTAGCCCTCTGGGAGCACTGAATGCCCCTCACTGACCATGCTTGGAGCACCCTCGCTGATTCTAGCCACAGCAGCCAGACAGCAGTGACCCCCCAGGGTGATCACAATGAGCAAAAGGACCAGAGAGAGAAAGAAGAATACAGTAAGTCCCCTATATACGAGCCTTCAAGTTGCGAACTTTCAAAGATACGAACATGCATTCTCATGTCCAATCACGAAAGCTAGTTCACGTGTCTGGTGTACATTGTCACGTATGTGTGTGAATCCTTGGTAAGCGATTGTGCTGTTGTGTACTTTACTGTATAGTATGGTATAGAATACAGTAGTACAGTACAGTAGTACAGTATCTTTATTTCAAGCCAGGATGTCTGGAAGCAAGCGTAAAAGCAGCAGTGATGTAGCTGGTGCTGCTAAGAAGTGCCAGGAATTGGAGGCCCACAGAAAGGATGAAGAGAGACAAAAGGAAGAAGAAGTAACTGAAAGACCGAAGAGATTCAAGACACAGGAAATGGCAAGGGGATCTTCTTTATTTGAGGAGGCACTGTTAGTATTTGAGGCACAGGACCCAAACACAGAAATGTACATGAAGGTTGCAGCAGCCGTTCAGAATGCAATCCAGTGCTACCGTGTCATCTGTGACGAGAAAAAAAGAGCTACTACCCAGACATCACTGGATCCTTTTTTCAAGAGGGTAGATAGAATTGATTCCAGCGAGGAACCAGAACCTGTGCCATCAGCGTCAGGCGTTGAGTGAAAGTGCAGCCTGCCCTCCGTCTCCTGTTGCTGACGATCCCTCAGCTCTACCATCTCCCACCTCCTCTCCCTCCTCCAGTCAGTAACTCTTCTTGCCTGTTCACTCGATGCCAGCCCCTGTATGCCAGCTGTTGGACTGTACTGCTGTACTTTTCAAGGTACTGTACTGTAAGATTAAAAATGTATTATTTTTTGTTTTTTATGTATTATTTGTGTGAAAAGTATTATAAACCTATTACAGTACAGTACTATATAGTCGATTGTGTTAGTTGGGTACCTAGGCTAACTTTGGTGGACTTAGGAACAAATTGGATTTACGAACGTGCTCTCGGAACAGAACTCGTTCGTATGTAGGGGACTTACTATATGGCAGATTTGGCAACATCTTTAGCCAACAGAATTGCTCTTAAGCACAAGAGATACATGTCAGATATGGCCGGAAATAAGTGGATGAGAAGTTGAGGAGCACCAGAGAGCTGGCCGTGGCCCAGTGAAGGCAAGAACCAGAGAACCAGAGACAAGACCGCCAGCCTGAGCCCATGTGTGTGCACAGGTGGGGAGGCCCAGGGAACATGTGTCCAGTGTATCAGTAAAGACAGGGATGCCCTCTGCTCTACCACCAACGCCTTGCTCATCAGAAACTAATGAGAATCTCTCTAGGGAAGAGTTCATTCTCAGATTGTATTTTTTCTTCTGCAACCTTCCTTTCTCCAAATATTACATGATTTTTATGAGCAGGGATTCTCAACTCTCCATGCTCCCAGCAAGTCCTCAAGGTTATCAGGAAGGTATTCAGAAATGGATTTACATATTCTATAATTTTATGTCAGGTGACCTTTCAATGGGGAAGGTATTTATTCTACTGCCCTTCATTTGTTTGCCTTTTATCTCCTGAGAAACCCTTCATGGTTTTCAAACTCTGCTCCTGCCAAACCACGAACTGGAGGCTGACACAGAGCACCTGTGCCCTTCTTTGCAGCCTCGTGCCACTGCAAGAACTGCTGCCAGACGCTGGGGCCACAGTGAGTCCCTTCTCCTTAGAACTTCTCCATCCTGCTGTTCCCAAGGCCTTGCCTTCAGCCTCCGAGGTCTTTGCATCTGTTCTCCCAGGAGGCCTGGAGGCTTCGATGCAAGCAAGCCTCTTGGGTAACTTGTTCTGACGTCGTAGAAGCAGATGAGGCTTCCACCTTTATTTTCACGCCCTTTTAAGTAAATAAATGAAAAAGAAAAAAGAAACCCCTCACACTCTGGGCTCCCTAAAAGCCTAAATAAGACGTTTAGGATTTGGGAGGTGGCAGATATGTCGAGAGTTTATCTTTCCATCAGAAAAATATCAAAGGTAGTAATATCTTAGATTACAGATCAGAGAACTTGAGCGAATTGCCTAAAGTCAAGTGGTGGCAAGTAGCAGGAGGGGAACAAGTTGCCTGCCTTTCAGCTGCCTCCTCTCTGTAGTCACCCCAGTGCCTTAGTTAAGAGGGTCACACAAATGCCGACAGCCAGCATTTCAGAAGTGAGGTCTAATCCACTAATATCAGTCTGTGAAGAGTGCAAGGAAAAAGCAAGTACAGAACGATTCATGGTTATTAGGAAACGCTCACCATCTCTAAACTGTGCTCTTGGAAGGGAGACAAATCTTAAAGACACATTGAAGGATTTGCTGTCCCACAAGGCAGCAGGGCCAGAGCCTCCTGGGAGAGTAGGGACACTTGCCATCTCTCTTGCCATCTGTCTCTCTGGCTCCATCTTCTAGGAGCTGGTGAGTATGTTAACAGGCCTTTTATTATACAGCAGGAAGATTCAAGGTTTGAGTGTAGGCTGAAGGAGAGGAAAGCTCCGTGGTCCTCCAGCTTCAGCCACCAAGTCCACCCTCCCTCACCAGGTTCTCTCCTAGCATAAGTGAGAAAAGCATTTTCTTCCTTTACTTTGCAATGCTTGCATTCTCCCTTGGGAACTTGGAGAAAAAGGGTGCCGGAAAGCCTGGCAGGATTCAAGTATTACTGTGTTCCTAACTATAATATCATCTTAACACCAACTAAGACTTATCGTAACTGGTAGAAGGGGTAATTCAGGAATAGAGCACACAGTGAGAGTAGAGCTAGACAGGGAGAGAATAATGAGACCCTTTGGAGCCCCAGAGGGACAGCACTCAGGGAATGAGCTGTGCAGAAACTTGACCAGAAAGAACAGGAACAGGAGGCAAGGAAGGAATCCTAAAAGGGAACTGAGCAAGTACATGGGCCGGCCGGCTTTGCCACCCCATGTTCCTGGTGACGGCAACAACCATGGATCTCCAAGTTTTACTGAGCAAAAGCTGTTATGCAACAGATTTCTGAGAGACTTAGAGAACTAATATTCTAGGAACACTTATCTTATCCTAGATAACAAATAACACATACCAACATTCCCAAAGTATTTACTATAATGTGCCACACAGTGGGCTTTTGTATTTAAGATTTGTTCAACCAATGAATGATTTCTCTTTCACTGTCTCTTTTGTCTTTGAGCTTAAAGGACATTTTGCTTTAAAAAGTTGCTAATATAACCTATATTTTTTAGTCTGCTAAAAATATTTTAAAACCTCCACAACTTTTCAGTGAAAGGTACTCAAATATAATCACTCTATCATTGCAACTACTGATAATAAAGCTTTTTTTGGAAGGGAGGTTAATACATACTCAAGGAAGTAAAGTCACAGAATTTTTATTGGAAACATCACTGGAAAACTCTAGCAAAACTGATGCTTTTAATTTTGGAAAGAAATCAATTTCCAAAGACCACTTATCACTTCAAACAGGTCCTTTAAGGAAGGACTGGGTGTAAAAGGAAATGAAATAATGATGTACTCATTGTTTGGGAGTGGAGCAAGCCCTAAAGAGACATGTTAGACTACCAGATATAAAATAACGAAGTTACAGGGATGTAAAGTACAGCATAGGGAATATAGTCAATAATATAATAACGTTGTATGGTGCATAATCTATAAAAATGTCAAATCACTCTACTGTACACCTGAAACTAATATAATACTGTAAGTCAACTATACTCCAATTTAAAAAAAAAAAAACAGGCTTGATATAGTTGCCCTGGAAGCCATGTCCTTCTTCTGTTCAATTGCAATGGAAAATGAGAAGCATGGTCAATTTGAGCTTTGATTTTTAGCTGTCAATGTACAGGAAATTTCCAGGAAAATGCCACACCAGGGTTGTGTATACATTTTTATTTTTTTAATTTTTTTTCACATCTTTATTGGAGTATAAATGTTTTACAATGTTGTGTTAGTTTCTAGTGTACAACAAAGTGAATCAGCTATATGTATACATATATTCCCATATCCTCTCCCTCTTGAGCCTCCCTCTCACCCGCACTATCCCGTCCCTCTAGGTCGTCTCAAAGCACCGAGCTGATCTCCCTGTGCTATGCAGCAGCTTCCCACGAGTGATCCATTTTACATTTGGTAGTGTATATAAGTCAATGCTACTCTCTCACTTCATCCCAGATTCCCCTCCCCTCCCGCATGCCCTCAAGTCCGTTCTCTACGTCTGCATCTTTATTCCTGCCTTGACATGAGGTTCATTAGCGCCACTTTTTGAAATTCCATATATATGTGTTAGCATACAGTATTTGTTTTTCTCTTTCTGACTTACTTCACTCTGTATGACAGATTCTAGGTCCATCCACTTACTACAAATAACTCAATGTTCCTTTTTATGGCTGAGTAATATTCCATTGTATATATGTGCCACATCTTCTTTATCCATTCATCTGTTGATGGACATTTAGGTTGCTTCCATGTCCTGGTTATTGTAAATAGAGCTGAAATGAACATTTTGGTACATGTCTCTTTTTGAATTATGGTTTTCCCAGGGTATATGCCCAGTAGTGGGACTGCTGGGTCATATGGTAGTTCTATTTTTAGTTTTTTTGTTTGTTTGTTTGTTGTTTGTTTTTTTGCTGTACGCGGGCCTCTCACTGCCGTGGGCTCTCCCGTTATCAAACACAGGCTCTGGATGCGCAGGCTCAGCAGCCATGGCTCATGGGCCCAGCCGCTCCGCGGCATGTGGGATCTTCCCGGACCGGGGCACGAATCCGTGTCCCCTGCATCGGCAGGCGGACTCTCAACAACTGCGCCACCAGGGAAGCCCTATTTTTAGTCTTTTAAGGAACCTCTATACTGTTCTCCATAGGGCTGTATCAAGTTACATTCCCACCAACAGTGCAAGAAGGTTCCCTTTTCTCCACACGCTCTCCACCATGTACTGTTTGTAGATTTTTTGATGATGGCCATTCTGACCAGTGTGAGGTGATACCTCATTGTGGTTTTGATTTGTATTTCTCTAATGATTAGTGATGTTGAGCATCCTTTCATGTGTTTGCTGGCAATCTGTATGCCTTCTTTGGAGAAATGTCTATTTAGGTCTTCTGCCCATTTTTGGATTGGGCTGTTAGTTTTTGTGATATTGAGCTGCATGGGCTGCTTGTATATTTTGGAAATTAATCCTTTGTCCATTGCTTCGTTTGCAAATACTTTCTCCCATTCTGAGGGTTGTCTTTTCATCTTGTTTATGGTTTCCTTTGCTGTGCAAAAGCTTTTAAGTTTCATTAGGTGCCATTTGTTTATTTTTGTTTTTATTTCTCTTACTCTAGGAGGTGGGTCATAAAGGATCTTGCTGTGATTTATGTCATAGCGTGTTCTGCCTATGTTTTCCTCTAAGAGTTTTAGAGTGTCTGGCCTTACATTTAGATCTTTAATCCATTTTGAGTTTGTTTTTGTGTATGGTATTAGGGTGTGTTCTAGTTTCATCCTTTTACATGTAGCTGTCCAGTTCTTCCAGCACCACTTATTGAAGAGGCTGTCTTTTCTCCATTGTATATTCTTGCCTCCTTTGTCACAGATATGGTGACCATATGTGCGTGGGTTTATCTCTGGGCTTTCTATCCTGTTTCATTGATCTATATTTCTGTTTTTGTGTCAGTACCATACTGTCTTGATTACTGTAGCTTTGTAGTATAGTCTGAAGTCAGGGAGCCTCATTCCTCCAGCTCCGTTTTTCTTTCTCAAGATTGCTTTGGCTATTCGGGATCTTTTGTGTCTCCATACAAATAGTGAAACTTTTTGCTCTAGTTCTGTGAAAAATGTCATTGGTAGTTTGAAAGGGATTGCACTGAATTTGTAGATAGCTTTGGGTATTATAGTCATTTTCACAATGTTGATTCTTCCAATCCAAGAACATGGTATATCTCTCCATCTGTTGGTATCGTCTTCGATTTCTTTCATCAGTGTCTTAAAGCTTTCTGAGTACAGGTCTTTTGCCTCCTTAGGTAGATTTATTCCTAGGTATTCTATTCTTTTTGTTGCATTGATAAATGGGATTGTCTCCTTAATTTCTCTTTCTGATCTTTTGCTGTTAGTATATAGGAATGCAAGAGATTTCTGTGCATTAATTTTGTATCCTGTAACCTTACTGAATTCATTGATTAGTTCTAGTAGTTTTCTGGTGGTATCTTTAGGACTTTCTATGTATAGTATGTCATCTGCAAACAGTGACAGTTTTACTTCTTCTTTTCCAGTTTGTATTCCTTTTATTTCTTTTTCTTCTCTGATTGCTGTGGCTAAGACTTCCAAAACTATGTTGAATAACAGTGACGAGAGTGGACATCCTTGTCTCATTCCTGATCTTAGAGGAAATGCTTTCAGTTTTTCACCATTGACAGTGATGTTTGCTGTGGGTTTGTTGTATATGGCTTTTATTATGTTGAGGTAGCTTCCCTCTATGCCCACTTTCTGTAGAGCTTTTATCATAAATGGGTGTTGAATTTTGTCAAAAGCTTTTTCTGCATTTATTGAGATGATCATATGGTTTTTATTCTTTAATTTGTTAATATGGTGTATCACACTGATTGTTTTGCATATATTGAAGAATCCTTGCATCCCTGGGATAAATCCCACTTGATCACGGTTTATGACCCTTTTAATGTGTTGTTGGATTCTGTTTGCTAGTATTTTGTTGAGGATTTTTGCACCTATATTCATCAGTGATACTGGTCTGTAATTTTCTTTTTTTGTAGTATCTTTGTCTGGTTTTGGTATCAGGGTGATGGTGGCCTCATAAAATGAGTTTGGGATTGTTCCACCCTCTTTTATATTTTGGAAGAGTTTGAGAAGGATAGGTGTTAGCTCTTCTCTAAATGTTTGATAGAATTCGCCTATGAAGCCATCTGGTCATGGACTTTTGTTTGCTGGAAGATATTTAATTATAGTTTCAATTTCATTACCTGTGATTGGTCTGTTTATTTTTTCTAATTCTTCCTGGTTCAATCTTGGAAGGTTGTACTTTTTCAGGAATTTGTCCATTTCTTCCAGGTTTTCCATTTTATTGGCATATAGTTGCTTGTAGTAATCTCTCATGGTCTTTTGTATTTCTGCGGTGTCAGTTGTAATCTCTCCTTTTTCATTTCTAATTTTATTGATTTGAGTCTTCTCTCTTTTTCTCTTGATGAGTCTGGCTAAAGGTTTATCAATTTTGTTTATCTTCTCAAAGAACCAGCTTTTAGTTTTATTGATCTTTGCTTTTGTTTTCTTTGTCTCTATTTCATTTATTTCTGTTCTCATCTTTATGATTTCTTTCCTTCTACTAATTTTTCTAGTTGCTTTAGGTGTAAGGTTACATTGTTTACTTGAGAATTTTCTTGTTTCTTGAGGTAAGCTTGAATTGCTATGAAATTCCCTCTTAGAACTGTGTTTGCTGAATCCCATAGGATTTGGATCATCGTGTTTCATTGTCATTTGTTTCTAGGTACTTTTTGATTTCCTCTTTGATTTATTCAGTGATCTCTTGGTTATTTAGCAACACACTGTTTAGCCTCCATGTATTTGTGTTTTTTAGTGTTTTTTTTTCCTGTAATTCATTTCTAATCTCATAGCTTTATGGTCAGAAAAGATGCTTAATATAATTTCAATTTTCTTAAATTTTCCAAGGCTTGATTTGTGACCCAAGATGTGATCTATTCTGGAGAATGTTGCATGTGCACTTGAGAAGAAAGTGTATTCTTCTGCTTTTGGGTGGAGTGTCCTAAAAATATCAATTAAGTCTATCTGGTCTCTTGTGTCATTAAAGCTTGTGTTTCCTTATTTATTTTCTGTCTGGATGAGCTGTCTATTGGTGTACATGAGGTGTTAAAGTTCCCCACTATTATTGTGTTGCTGTCAATTTCTCCTTTTATGGCTGTTAGCATTTGCCTTATGTATTGAGGTGCTCCTATGTTAGGTGCATAAATATTTATAATTGTTAGGTTTTCTTCTTGGAGTGATCCCTTGATCATTATGTAGTGTCCTTCCTTATCTCTTATAACTATCTTTATTTTAAAGTCTATTTTATCTGATATGAGTATTGCTACTCCAGCTTTCTTGTGATTTCCATTTGCATGGATTATCTTTTTCCATCCCCTCACTTTCAGTCTGTATGTGTCTCTAGGTCTGAAGTGGGTTTCTTGTAGACAGAATATATAAGAGTCTTTCCATTCAGCCAGTCTGTGTCTTTGGGTTGGAGCATTTAATCCATTTACATTCAAGGTGATTATTGATATGTATGTTCCTATTACCATTTTCTTAATTGATTTGGGTTTGTTTTTATGGGTCTTTTTCTTCTCTTGTGTTTCCCACTTAGAGAAGTTGCTTTAGCATTTGTTGTAAAGCTGGTTTGGTGGTACTGAATTCCTGTAGTGTTTGTTTGTCTCTAAAGCTTTTGATTTCTCCATTGAATCTGAACGAGATCCTTGCTGTAAAGTAATCTTGGTTGTAGGTTTTTCCCTTTCATCATTTTAAATATGTCCTGCCACTCCCTTCTGGCTTGCAGAGTTTCTGCTGAAAGATCAGCTGTTAACCTTATGCGGATTCCCCTGTATGTAATTTGTTGCTTTTCCCTTGCTGCTTTTAATATTTTTTATTGTTATTTAATTTTTGATAGTTTGATTAATATGTGTCTTGGCATGTTTGTCTTTGGGTTTATCCTATATGGGACTCTCTGTGCTTCCTGGACTTGATTATTTCCTTTCCCATGTTAGGGAAGTTTTCAAGTATAATGTCTTCAAAGATTTTCTCAGACCCTTTCTTTTTCTCTTCTTCTTCTTGGGTGCCTATAATCCGAATATTGGTGTTTTTAATGTTGTCCCAGAGGTATCTGAGACTGTCCTCAATTCTTCTCATTCTTTTTTCTTTATTCTGTTTCCTGTCAGTTATTTCCACCATTTTATCTTCCAGTTCATTTATCTGTTCTTCTGCCTCAGTTATTCTGCTATTGATTCCTTCTAGAGTATTTTTAATTTCAGTTATTGTGTTGTTCATCACTGTTTGTTTGCTCTTTAGTTCTTCTAGATCCTTGCTAAATGTTTACTGTATTTTCTCCATTCTGTTTCCGAGATTTTGGATCATCTTTACTATCATTACTCTGAATTCTTTCTCAGGTGGCTTGCCTATTTCGTCTTCATTTATTTGGTCTTGTAGGTTTTTACCTTGCTCCATCTGTAACATTTTTGTTGTTGTTGTTGTTGTTTTTGGTGGGTGCGGCTGTATTCCTGTCTTACTGGTTGTTTACCCTGAGGTGTCCAGCACTGGAGTTTGCAGGCAGTTGGTTAGAGCCTGGTTCTGGTGCCAACATGAGGACCTCCAGGAGGCCTCACTCTGATTAAGATTCCCTGGGGTCTGAGGTTCTGTGTTAGTCCAGTGATTTGGACTCAGAGTCCCACCACAGGAGCCGACCCGAGCTGGACCCGACCTCCAGCCTGGGAACGCAAGACGTGTGGTGAGGCAAAAGAAAAAAAAAAGAAGGAGCACTATGACAACAAAGAATAAAAAATAAAATTAAATTAAAAAGACAAAAAATATATTAGGAAAAATAAAAATATAATTGAAACAACTGCAGCAAGTTAAAATGAAACCCTAACAGAAGAAAGAAAAAAAAGGGGGGGGGGCGGACAAGGCAAAAGGAGCAGAACAATAACAAAGAATAAAATAAAGTTAGAAAAATTAAAGATTTATTAGAAAAAATGAAAATATAAATGAATCAATAACAATGAATCAACAAGGTAAAACAGAACCCCAATCTAAAAGAGGTAAAAAGGAGAAAAAAAAGGCCTTGGCTATGGAGGCGGAGTTTAGGCAGGGGTGGAACTTAGGCAAGAGCAGGGTTTAGGGTGAGGTGGGATTTTGGCAGGTGGGAGGTGACATTTGAGCATGGGCGGGGCCTAGGCTCAAGACCCAGCAGCCAGAAAAGGCCTTGGGGGTGGGGCCTAGTTAGGGGGACGTTCAAGCTTGGGGTGTGGCCTCTTCTTAGGACCTGCATGGAAAGGGAGAGGCAGCACGTCCAAATGAGGGCCTCTGGAGTGTGGAGTTCCAGAGCTTGCAGGGAAGGCCCTGGGTGAGTTTCAGAGCTTGCAGGAAAGGTCCTGGGTCTCCTAGTGTAGAAGTAGGGCCCTGGGTGGGGGTGTAGGGGCAGGGCTTGGGTTCTGCGTGGCAGGAGGGAGTTGTGTGGAGATGCAAATTCCACATCCTCCTAGTACACCAACTTGACTCCGCTCTCCTACATTTTTAATGTATTAAGTATTTTACAATACTTAACTTTATCTGTAATATTTTAAGCAATTAATCTTACAATTTATGCAAAGTCTTAAATATGGCACAAAATAACAGGAAAGTAATAATGACAGTGTGTGACAGTACAGTAGTGACCGACCTAAATCACTTTCTCCCCAGCTCTATATCTCTCTCTCCATGCCCTTTTCTTATATCACCACTCTTTTCTTTGAAGAATCCTGCCTCTCCTCTCCAGGAGGTGCACATGACTGCCAGTCACTTATCATAAAACACCACCACCTGGGCAGGCAGGTGACTCATGCTGGCCAATCACTGTCTTCCCTGAGAATGAAGCAGCAGTCAGGGAAGTGGAATCCACACATTATTTAAGCCCTTGAATCTTTCCAGTATTTGTCAGCCAGTAGATCCCACCCCCCAAATTATTTTGCTTAAACTAGTGTGAGCTGCTCTCTGGTCACATGCATCTGAAGAAGTCCTGAATAATATGTGTACTATCCTTTATTTTACTTGAACTCCATTTACTCCGATTTATTTTTTCTCACACAGTCTGGTATTTACACCTACCTTTAAACAAACTCTCCTTGATGATTTTTTTTGTTGTTGTTAAACTCTTTTTCTAACATCTATTTAAAATACATGTCTCTGTTAGATTCTGGGAGTTGAGAATACTGATCCATCCTTTTTAAGCAATGTTTTCTAAACTTGCCTGATCATAGACTAAACTAAACCCTTGGGAGGAGGAGTCCTTGTTAAAATACAGATTGCTGGGTCCCACATAAACCTTGCTTAATCAGATTCTCTAAGGGGGAAGGCTAAGAATCTATATTTTTTACCAAGCGTCACAGGTGAGCCTTCTAATAAGGTAGATTTAGGCCACACTTCCCTACAGCAACATTTGTCCTAAACTTAAATCCTTACTTTTGAAGGAAAGCCTCCTTCCTATGGGTCTTTGAACTTCTGAACCCTTTGAATTTTTCCATGGAGTAAATCTGTTTTCTTCTGAACACCTCTGATGAAGCAAGTCTCTTTGACTACTTTTCTTTTTATAAGTGTTCTGTAGTAAAAGTCATTCAGCTTAGCTAATTCCAATATAATCAATGAAGCTAAAGTTGTGTGAGCTCATTATTTAGGAAATTCATGGAAAGAATGCCAGCCTTGGAATTAGGTAAACTTGAGTTTAAATTTCCCATTTAGACAAGCCTGGGTATAATCCCCTCAATATACTTAATAACTACATAACCTTGAGTGAATTCCCTAAACCCACTTACCCTCAATTTTGTTAACCTGTAAAGTTGGAACAGAACATATGGTATAATGCCAACCCTACAATGATTGCTAATAGAATACAGAGTAGAATGAACACTTTTGCTTAGTACTTTACTTTCATATAGTATTTTTTAAATATTTTTCTTATTTTTTATGAATGATGCAAAGCATATCAAGGTTACATAGAAAATTTTGCTCAAGTGGAACTTCAAGACAGTTTGTGATGTTGCTCCCATTAAAAAGATATAGTAATGCTTCATAAGTAGTAGCTTTACTTATTTTAAAATACAGTTTGGCTTTAATGAGCCCTTAATTACTACTTTCATGCAAAAACAACAGGGAAAAAGAACGTTAACACCAAGCTGTCAAAGGAAGGAGAATCAAGTTGAGTCATTGCTCTTCCTACTTTAGTCTCCTATGTAAATAGTAAGAGCTTTTTTTTTTTTTCCAATTTCATTCTTTTCTTAGTTCATGAACCACAAACCTAATGACAGGATCAATAAATCCCCAAAACTGAAGCGATAAAAGAAGATTGCTTTTTACCTGTTGTATTGCTTTTTATCACTCAGTCATAGTCGCCTAAAAACCATTTTGTTGATCTTATTAATTACTTTGATCCTCTGCTTTCTCTGGCCTACCGAGGCTCTTTCCCAAATGTTCTGGCTTGCAAGAAGTAGCAGGGACTCTTCTAGGGGAGGATGTGTTTAGCTACTGGAATCCAAGCTCATCACCACCGTAGGTCCCCCTTTTGCCCACCATGACAGCCCTGAAAGGTTCTTCAATGCCCAGTCGAGCGTTCTGGAAAATATCTAACCTACTCATACAGAGGGTAAGAATTTACGACAAGAATGTTGAACCATTTGACTCAGATTATCATTATAGAGGAGTAGATAAAATTCTCCTGAGAAGTAGAAAATAATTTTTGTATTGCTATAACATTTTAATATTCAAGGCACCAATTGTGAAACCTGGAATCGTAAACTGTTTTCAACCTTGCTTCCAATTTTAAAATCCCTCCTTGTCTGCAGATTCCTGTATATCCCACATCACGTCTATATACGAGCTTTGCAATCTCTTTCTGAGAGGTAGTCTGAATATATAGCTTACTATATTATATTATTATATAATTACACAGATTTAGAGAGAATATTTTTACATAAAGTGTTTATATAATTATCTTGGTTGCTATGCTTCTTGCTGGTGAATGGTAAAAAGCATCTCAAGATAACATCAAAACCTTGCTCAAGTAGAAATGCTAGATATTTTATGCTGGCCCTCCAATTAAAAACACAAGTATAATTCTAGCTGGAGAAAAGCCTCCATATCCTATGAAGGAAGTTGATTGGTGCGAATTGAGAGAACCATAGGAAGTACAAAGAAAACTGCACTTAACAACAAGAACAAAATGTTTAGTATGTACAGAGGGTTTAGCTCTACCCACCCCAGAAATTTTATCTTGATGTAACACATCATAAAGCTCTGTGTAACCAGTTGTCTTATTTCCAACTTAAACAGGATACTTACAAAGACAAATGCCTACATTTTTTTGAGTTTACTGCAAATTTCTATTCACTGGTACTTCCCTGTCTAAAATTGTTCTGTTCTGACTGATATTGACAACTGTTGTTTCTTTAGCATTGTGTTTAGAGGCATGTTGGATTTTTTGCTGTTACTGCAATTTCCATCTTTCCCTGGGAGTTTCAAACCATGCTGACAGCTAGTATCTAAACACCTTTTTAGTCACAGTTGGCTAACATAATGTCTTAGAGTCAAGGTGGGAAGTTTTATGTGGTGTCTCACAGAACCGCGTGGTGAATGACGTGTTCAAAACACACAGCACAAGCACAAATTATCATAGTGCAAGAGTACCCTAAAGTTTTCAGGCTTGAGTTAAAAGTAGGCAGCTTTTAATCCATGTGGTGAGCAGAACAACAATCTAGAAAACAAAAGCCACAACAAGACAGGATCCATGTACAGTATTTACAGACCTTTAGATAAGTAAGGCAGCACAATGTGGGATGTATAAACTAAATGGGTGGGTCAGAGAGGTAGGTACATTATAAATCAGGGTTAAATTATCTCATTGAGAGATATCACATCAGCCATTCATTCCAGAAGATGAATGTGAACATTTTCTCTGCAAGCATTTATTCCTGAAAAATTAGTTATGCCTTACTTTATTACATTACCAAAATGATACATATTTTGACCACAGGAGTTCTGCACCTCCCAGCATTGCTTTGATTGAAATATGCTTTAATGATGCCTTAAGCTTCTATGCAATGTTGTAATAAGAAACATTCAAAAGAAATTTGCCTTTGCATTTGTTGTTTAAAAAAATAATTGGGTAGATAATCGAACCTATCATTCAATGTCTCCTATAAAGAAAAGCCCTTAGGGCTTCCCTGGTGGCACAGTGGTTGAGTGTCTGCCTGCCGAAGCAGGGGACACGGGTTCGTGCCCCGGTCCGGGAAGATCCCACATGCCGCAGAGCAGCTGGGCCCGTGTGAGCCGTGGCCGCTGAGCCTGTGCGTCCGGAGCCTATGCTCCGCAACGGGAGGGGCCACAGCAGTGAGAGGCCCGCGTACCGCAAAAAAAAAAAAAGAAAAGAAAAGCCCTTGGACAAAATTTATTCTAGAAAATGCTACCAGGAAAAACTGTATCTTTTCTAAGACCTGTGCTTTTTGCTTTTAAATAAGAAGAAACAGGTAGTTTATCTTATTTCCCCTTTTGCACTGACTGTCAGGAATCTCACAAGTAAGTATGAAGCTCAATATGGTAATAAGTTAATCCATATGGCACCATTTTGCATTCTCCATTTTTCCATAGTTCTGATTTTCTATTTTATTATGTTTGTATTAACGTTGCAAAAGCTACTTCATATTCTTCTGGGGAAAGGACTGGAATCAGCATATTAAATTATCCAGAGAGCATATACATGGCAACACTGACTCTCTAAAACACAGTTCTGATCATCAAAGAAAGTAAAATTAAAAAAAAACTCTAAACAGTTTGAATCCAGTTACAAAAGCTCTGCACCAAAGACCACACATGTTGCACCAGGAGAATGCCTCTGTCCCTCACTTAAAGATTGTTTTAATTCATTTATACACAATGCTAACAAATTTGGTTATCATGTTCCTTAGGGCACAGAAAATATGAAGCAGGAGTGAGAAGCTGCTAGAAGCCGTTACACTGTTAACAACAATTTGCAATGACAGCAAGGGGAAAAGGTACACAATTATAACATGCCGTCAAAAGAGGTGAAACCCTAGCTAATCCAGAGCGATTTCACGAGTTTCTCAAAGTAATGAAGCACTTACATTAGAATCACCTGGGGAGCTATTAAACCGGTAAGGTCCTAAGCCCCGTATTAGCATCTTTGGTGGTGTGGGAAAGTGCAATGTTCACAAGCGTTTCGGGTGATTCTTTCCTAAAGGTAAGTTTGAGAATCACAGGTGTAGACACAGACAACCCTACCTAACTCAGTAGGCCTTCAGGGCCGGACCGTACACCAACTCCCCAAAAGTCAAAGATTATTTCAGAACCTCTTTTAGAAGGTGGTAAGGTATGTGATCAAATGAGAAAGGTTATCCTCGAAAATTGTTAATATACAAACATTTTAGCGTTTTGTTATCTTCGTGTGTGGCAGGATAATTATCAGTACATCCAGATATGGAAGAATTGTGACTGTCCCAAACTGTGAATGGCCTGAGGTTTTAGCCTAGTTGCAACTGCTACAGTTTCATGCTGGCAGAAGACTGGAGATTCCTGGGTCAGAGAAGAAGAATCTGTTAGTCACAGCACAGCAGGAAGTATGAGCTTCTTATTTGTGTCAGTTTCCTTCTATCCCAAGTCCCTTGAGGGCTGGGCAGAGGGGGCCTAGATGGGTTTGTGTCATAGTTGAGGAAACTTAAGCATAGGAATCCCCAACCTTTCATAATGAGAGTTAGCAAACTGGCCTGAACTTAGCTCTGGAAGGAGGAGGCATTATCCCTGTTATACTGGACAGTAAATAAAACTGTTCTCTGCTCCAGAGGGAGACACCGTATCTTCCAAAGCTGTTCACTCCACAAATATCTTTATAAACACAGCCTGGAATAAAGACCATCAGTGCCTCTGCTCACAAAATGCACAAAAACAAAAGACTCGTGGAGCTGTGTCCCCCAAATGTCCCCTCTCTCCTTGGGTTCTGGAGTAGTGTCTGTTTTTTTAAATACAAGGGTTTATTGTCACTTGGACAAGAAAATGTTTTCTTTTCCTCCTATCTCACTCGTGTTTCTTCTTCGTTTTCATCTGTGGTCCCTCTTCTCCCAGACCTTTGAACATCGGTGTGCTCCAGGTCTTAATACTTCTCTTCCCTGCCTGCCATGAGCGATCTCATCCAATCTCATCCAATCTCATCACTTAAATAGCATTTATATTGCCAACAACTCCCAAATTTGTATTTCCATCCCAGAACATCCTCAGAACTCCAAACTTGTATATTTTAGTGCCCATTCAATATTTCCACTTGGGTGTCTAATCCAGACTCAAACTTTAGATCCACGTTCTACCTGTGGCTTCCTCCGCATAGTCGACTGGCAATTCTATCCTTCCAATTGCTCAGGCCAAGTATCTTGGAGCCATCCTTGACCCTTCTCTCTCTCTCATATCCAACACCCAATCTGTCAGGACGTATTGTTGGAATTATCTTTAAAGCAAATCTCACCACTTCCACTGCTACTTCCGTGATCTGACCCACCGTCATCTCTCTGCTTGACTACTGAACTAGACTACTAAACTGGTCTCCTTCTACCACCTTAGGCTCCCCTAACCTCCTTCCAACACACACACACACACACACACACACACACACACACACACACACACACACACACACACACGAGTCTATTGTAAAAGACAGATCACTTCACCCCTCTGAACAAAACCGCAGTTAAACTCATGAGAGCTGCCCCACCCCGTTATCTCTCTAGCCTTTCCTACTACCATACTCTCTCTCCAGTCACACTGCCCTTTCTGTTGCTTGAACAATCACTGGCACACTCACACTGCATTAATCTCCTTTGCCACTGTAACGAATTACCACAAATGTAGCGGCTTAAAACAACACAAATTCATTCTCTTACAGTCTAGAGGTCAAAAGTGTGAAATCAGTTTCACTGGGCTAAAGCCAAGTTGTCAGCAGGACTGGTCCTTCTGGAAGCTCTGAGGGAAAAGTCCATTTCCTTATCTTTTTCAGCTTCTAAGTGGTCACTTGTGTTTCTTGGCTCATGGCCCCTTCCTCCAACTTTAAATTGCATCACTCCAACCTCTGCTCCCCTCATCACTTCACCTCTGACTCTGACTCCTCAGTGTGCTTCTTGTAAGAAGAGTTGTGATTACATTGGGTCCATTTTAATAATCCAGATAAGTTCCCCATTTCATGATCCTTAATCACATCTGCAAAGTCCCTTTTGCCATATAAGGTAACATTCACAGACTTGGGGCATTGTGACATGAACATATTTGGGGGGTGCATTATTTAGCCTACCATGCTGACCTCAGGGCCTTTGCACTGGCTATTGTCTCTGCATGGAACACACATCTAGATAATTACATGGCAGATTCCCTCACCCCCTTCAAGTTTCTTCTCAGGTGTCCCCTTCTCAACAAGGCCAACCCTGATTACCCTATTTAAACTAAAGCAGTGAACAACTCCTCACCCCTGTATTCCTGATTCCGTTTACCTCCCCCTTACCTCACCTGCTCTACCTTTTCCTCATAGCATTTATCACCTTCCAACATACTACATAATTTACTTATTTACTGTCTGTCTCATGAGGTGAGCCACTGTGCCTGCTTTGTTCATGGGTGTATCTCAAACACATAAACAGTACCTGGCACACATCAGGAGGTCAATAAATGTTTGGTGAATAAGTAAATATGTCATAGACCTCACAAACCTAGCACACCAGAAGCAGGTCACGTTTTTCAATGTCAAGTAATAATAGCTCATGCTCCCACAAGTCTCAGTTTCAGAAATTAAATCCTTACCACGTCTGGTTCAACCATAGGTGCCAATTCCTCAATGAGAAGGCTGCTCTGCGGGACACATCTGTCCCCCACTGTGACTATGATACTTCTGTCCCTCCTTCCTAAGCACAGTTTTCCATAGCTCAAAACCAGACCAACATATTTAACAGAGACTAAATATAGATAGAATAAAATAGATAAATAAATATAGATAGAATAAAATATATCTAAATATATATCTATCTAAATATATATATCTATAAAATATATATCTATTTTTATCTATTTATATCTATTTATATCTATTTATATCTATAAAATATATATCTATAAATATTTATATCTATTTATATCTATTTATATCTATCTATTTATATCTATAAAATATATATCTATCTAAATATAGATAGAATAAAATAAAATATTCTATAAAATAGAATAACTAAGGGACAAACCAAACAAAGAGTGGCTTAAACTGCTACCAGCAGTGCCCACTCTTCTTAGAACCTAAAAACACAAACTCAGGTTCAGAATCTCTTGCCTAGTTTCCGTAACTCCTCCAGGTAACAGAGGCCAGTTCACCCCTGCCGCCACATGGGAGGTTTAGGAACTCTGTTTATAACCCAGAGTCCAAACAAAACTGTTGCTTGACTCAGAGAGAGCAGGAACCTAAAATTTGCCTCCAAGAATTTTTATTTCTCTGCCCTAGAACTGGCTTCGTCCCACAGTAAATTATAAGGGATATAAGGTCTCCAACCAATATGCCCTAAGAGTTGTAACAGAACAATGCACTACTGTTCAATAATTGCACATTTTCTAAAGTCTAAAGCTATTCAATTTTTAATAACATCCTTTGTGGGGCTTCAACAGAACAGTCCATAATAATAAGCTTCAACAACTTCAGTCAACTCATTTTTAGGGTCCCCCTCCCCCAGTTTGTGGTGTCCATTTGCATCCTTTCTCCTATAATTGTTTCTTCCCTCTAATCTTTGGCAAATGCTTGGACAAAGCATTTGGACAAAGCATGAATGAGGATATACACTCAATCCTCACAAGAAAAAATAATTTTCAGAGACTATGGGGTCTACATGTAGAGGAGAAAAAATTCTCTAAAGAAAACATGAAGGATACTCTTGATTTTTACGACTATACAGAACTCTCACCATCTCCCTCTGAAACATCTGCTTCCAGTTACTGCACCACCTTTAGGCCTTCCCAGACACTAACAGGGGAGAAAAAAGAACAACTTTTGAAAGAAGCCTTTCATTTGCATATCTAAAAGCCTTAGTCAAGAGATTTTCTTAAAACAAAAGAGCAGTTTACCCTCAAAGCTGAGTTCAAATTGCTCCCCGCTCCAAGGCTCTGAGGCTTTGAGATTGGCAGGTATTTTTAGCTCAAGGAAAAAAAAAAAGTTGAGGTTGAGGTCCAGCTACAGAGATCAAGTTTTACTAAAAGATGAGTAGTACCCTTTGCAAGGTGTCAAAACAACGTTTCAAAAGGCAACAAGAATTCTGAAATAGCAGAACCTTTCTGAAAGATGTTAAAGTCATTTCCTGCAGAACTCTGAGCACCTATCTGATGAAATGGATAGAGAATAGCCACCTCTGAAGGAATACGTTCCACGTGCAGAAGTGACAAATAGAAGAGGGATCCAGAAGCAGTCTAAACCTGAAGGTAGTTAAATGTCACCTTCTAGCTGAGGCCTTCTGTAGCCACCTTATCAAAGCATCTCAACCACCACTCTCCACTTACACACACACACAGACACACACACACACACACACACACACACTTCCTAACCTCATTCTTTGTAGTTTCTTTCTCCTTTACACACATCACTATCTAATCTTTTATATATTTTACATAGGCATTTTCTTTTAAGGCCTTAGCCATCAGAATGTGAGCACCATAGGAGTAGGGCTTTTTCTATTTTATTCACGACTTGTATCATGAGGGCCCAGAACAGTACTTCATATATGGAAGGCACTGAATAAATATTTGTTAATTAAATGGATGGATGGATGGATGGATGGATGGAAAATCCTGAAGTTCTAAAGAGCAAACTGTCAGATTCTAAATAAATTGACTATGCTATAATAACAGCACATTTTATAGCAGGTGGATGCACAACACACGATATTTGCCCATTTAAAGGTTTTTCACAATTTTTCCTTATAATGCACAACATATAACAGTAATGAAACATTTCAAAATAACACCATCACAGATGTCTATCAGTCTCTCCATGCTAGTTCCTAAGACCCCGGTAGCAAAAACTGGGTCTCAAACCTTGGTGACACAGTGCTTAGTAAGCATTAAGTTCTTCATGTGCAGCTAATGAATAAATGAAGTAAAGTAAGATTTCCAGTTCCCACTATGGGGCTTACAGTTTTCTACAAATTTCCCTACAAAGCATCTGCTTCAGTTTCTTGGATATAAAATAGTCTTTAAGGTAAGTCATTATTTGTTAGAATTTTAAGTTTTTTGAAGACAGGAAAAAAAGAACTGTCATGGGGGTATTTCTTATTTCCAGGGAATGTATACTTTGGGACAAGTGACCTATAAGCTAGGTTTTTTAATAACTGCAAATTATATAATAGTTTTTAAACTCTTATCAGAAACAAATAAACATTTTGAGACATTTACTTTTAGACCTGATGTTCCTTCCCTATCAGATGAGATAAGGTGAGACAAAGTGCTTTGTAAAAAACCGGCCCTATAAACATAGTATATGATATTGTTGTCATTTTTTTACAGTGTTAAAGGCCATAAAGCAAAGAAGTCTGTGCCTTTTCTTTTTGGCCCCTTCCACTAGCTTCCATGCAGAATTTAACAGAATTTCAAGCCATCCTCTCCTCCTCCTCTAAGAGGGAGTATTATATGAGAAGCCTTAAAAGCATATAGGAAAAGGCTCGCTGCTGAAAGACTTCACTGATTGAACTTGCTCCAAAATTCCACTTCTCCCTCCCTCCTTCACCCTCCAACCCCTTCCAAAACAAGGGGGGGAAAAATCAATGTTTTATTTTTTAATGCTGTCAAAGGCTATAATTAAATAGCTAAAAGCAGATGAGAGTGATATGGACATATATTGCCTCTTGAAATAGTAATCCAGAGATCTTTTCCTACATGAGTTTGTAATGGTCAAATAGTACAGTGTAAGCAACAGACTGTCTTCTTGAGGGTTTAAGAAGAATTCTACAGGTAGGACAGGAATAAAGACGCAGACGTAGAGAATGGACTTGAGAACACAGGGAGCGGGAAGGGTAAGCTGGGACGAAGTGAGAGAGTGGCACGGACATGTATACACTACCAAACGTAAAATAGATAGCTAGTGGGAAGCAGCCACATAGCACAGGGAGATCAGCTCGGTGCTTTGTGACCACCTAGAGGGGTGGGATAGGGAGGGTGGGAGGGAGACGCAAGAGGGAAGAGATATGGGGATATATGTATAGCTGATTCACTTTGTTATAAAGCAAAAACTAACACACCATTGTAAAGCAATTATACTCCAATAAACATGTTTAAAAAAAAAAGAATTCTACAGTATTAGAAAAATGATTTAACATTAAAATTGAGAAGAAAAATCTACGGAAATCTATGAATTCCCCCCAAAAAATGGAAGGAAAAGTGAGATCTCAAAGTTAAATACTCCGTTCCTAGGAAAAAAAACATAATCTAGCAGTTTTTCACCACCCTAGTCGAGTTTTCATTAAGTGCTGGCGATATTTCTAACGGAAAAAGCTGGACCGACAAGGTTTCTAAAATACCACTCTAAAAGAAGTTTTAAAATGAAGGTTAGTTTGTCTTATCCTTCCCCAAATCTCCTTCTTTGGGCTACATAGCTAACAAGAGTGGTTCAGAGCTATTGTATTCACTTATCCTTTCACTAATGTCTTCCTTCTGAGAATAAAATACCAGAAAACTATGTGTATAGAGTTGTAACCTTAACTCTCTAGCTGACATGCACACTCTGGAAGGAATAAACAAGCATTTTATGACCCCAGTGTAATGTAGCTACCATACAGAAATTTTAGTAATAACCACTATGGCTGAATAGTGCCATGTGGGCAAAAAGACAAGAAAACATTTCCCAGAGGAGCAGGGAAATTTTTTTAAGAAAAATGTAGGATTTAGCTAGACAAAGAAACAAGTTTAAGGGAAGCCCCTTGGAAAAAGGAAGCCAGAATCATAAGGCAGAGGCCAAGCCACGCAGAGCCTTTCTGGCTGTGCGAAATAGTTTAAACCTCATCCTACCAGAACAGACCTCGTAGGGCCATTTTGAAGAGTTTATCACCAGGGCAGACAATGAGCTAATTGCATAGTATCACCTTTTCTGAAATTCGTATATATTTCAGCCAAACTGTACAAGTTATTTTAAAGTGAGATATTTCTCACTAGAAACTTGACAAATATGACCATCAGATAATTATGCTGTAAACGATTGCTCTGTGGCTTATTACACGCAGACCTGCTTGCTCTGTTTTATATAGATGCTTAACTGTTTTTGTCTTTGTTGTTTTGTATGCATGTTTAGTTTAGCAGTCCAAAGTTACCCTCTGTTAAGTTACTACATTTATAAAAACCGATCTGGGAGCTAATCATCTGACACCAATTATCTTGTTTGTGCCATACAGATTATTCATTATGTACAGATGTTGTTTTCATCCAAATAAATTTTAGCCAGATACAAGTTATGGCTTTAAAAAGTGGCCTTCTATAAACAGGAAGCAGCTACATAGGTAAACAAAAACACCAAAGCTTCTTCCTTAATACAAAGAGCCGGAAATTGATTACAATCTAGATATATGCTGGGAATCTGACCAGTCTTGGTTCCTAGGTCAACTGATGATATTTGCTCAACAATTATTTAGAAGAGGGTAAATCATCAACCACAACTGGCCCAGCCTCTTAAGGTGTACTCTAGCATAGTCTTAATCACATTTAGACCATAGCAGGGCCCAAGCTCTAGTTTAAGAGTTTCTGATTACGTGGAAGTCTTGCTAACAGAATTACTCCGGAACCAACATTTACCTCATGTAAATTGTTCCTACTTCATCGCAAGACTGTTTTACTCTAAACTTTCAGTCCAAAAGCTACCTTAAGGAAAAGAGAAAATGCTCAGAAGCTCCTCTCATTTATGAGATAAAGCAAAGTCTAACTACATACTCCACTGCACCTGCAAATTTTGGTTTTATTTTGATCACAAAACAAAGAAGTCATAGTTTCACTACTTGAAAGTGCCTCAAAGATGAATTCCCATTAAAGTCACAGAAACAATCCACTCCTGACATTCTCTTAAACAACATTCATTAGGTAATAAACTCGTTCATTTGCGCTTGTTACCCAAAGAACTATTATTTTTCTTTATCTTACTCTTCTTACACTGAGCTATAACATCTCACTGCAAATACAGGTGTATTAGCAGTGTTTCACTGAAATTTAGAAGTGAGTTCTAAGGAAAGAAAAGACAAAGACCTCACTATTTTCAGCAAAAACTACTGTTCGGGCAAAGCCTTTTATGCTAAGCTCTTTTAGATTTGCTTTTTAGACTTTTTGTCATCCGCCAGTTCTAAGTGGAGTCAATACCAGCCAGTAGAGATTTCAGGCGGGAAGGTCTGTTGTGGTCAAATTTTGACTCTTTCCCTTTAAATCATAAGCTTTCTTCCCAATACTCTTTTGATGCACTTAGTATAAAGGATACAGTATTAAAAGCTATGAAGCTTTGTCTGATTTCATTTTCCTCTTAAGCTTATTTCAGCATTTTATTTGCAATTAGTTTAGCAACTTCTCATTTTTCTACACTGAACACTGACTACTTTTATAATCAGGAAAAATAAACTAATAACAAAGAAATTATAGTCAAGGCAGTGTAGTTATCAAACTCTTCTTAAACTGCTCATTATAGGAAACAAGGAAAGACATTCATCTTCCTGGCTGTATTTCAAAGTTTTCACCAAAACTTCTTTTCAAGATTACTTTCTGCCAATTATTTTAATGTCATTGAGACTGCATGACCCCTTTTAAATGTTTTCACTCAATAACCTAGACTGACCTTTTCCCCCAAGGCCTGGGCTTAATGAACATTTTCCTATCACAAATTTCTCAGACTTGTTAAAAGGGCCCTTGGATATACAAGTTCATACTTCAGAGATAGCGATGATGCCCTCAGAGCTCCCCATTCAGAACAAAATTACTTCAAATACATCAATTCTCAATCTTTCAAGTACATGAGGAGAAAATTGGCAATTATTATCCTAAAGCAAAATTAATGCTATGTCAAATTTAGACATGTATTCCCAGTTCCACCTTAAATCAGTAACAAGGTGGCTATATATAAATAAACAAACTAATGTATCCATGATAAATATTTAAAATTTCAACTGAGGATATTAGTTAATGAGCTGTTTCAGGACAATGATATAAATATAGTTTGAAATACACAGGAGGCAAATAAATAATAGAAGGGTTTTTTCAAATCCATTTAACTCAGACCAGGTGCCTGGTCCCTTATGTGGGCTTCTACCCTCTGACTTGGAGGTAAGTTGTGATTTGGCCCTCTGACAGCTCTGGACTGTCTCCCATGAATAGACAAAGCAATAGATTACAGACAAGTCAGCCATGGCCCTCCGCATCAGGTATCTTCCTAGCCCAGAGCGTGAGCCCATTAACTTTAAAGCACTGCCATGTTAATACTATCACAAAGTCCCCCAGCAAAGCTGCTCTTCACAGTTGTGGCTCAAGACTGGCCCCAAGCCAACATGACCAAGCTGCAGCTGCTTTCAAGTTTGCCCCACCGAAAGCTTGCAAGTTAGGGCTTTGGAGAAGTTTCTTGCTGCACTGGACCACTTTGGGGCATTTAGGCAGTTTCTTCAAAAATTTTAAAGTCCCACTGAGTAGTTGTCTGGCATTTTTTGAAGTGGGCAAAGTGCAAAACATCACATGAAGGTGTCTTTCTTATGTATTTCAAAGGCTCAATCTGCTCCATTGCTTTTAATTAGCCTATTCTGACCCAATTAAATTCATTCATTCATTCATTCAAAATTGCATTTATTAATTCCACTGTTCAATTTAAACCAGTTGTCCAAGCTCAATAGGCAACTAATTTTCACCTCTGCCATATACAAAGGGAAAAACATGAGCCTGGTTAAAACTTATCTATATTTTTGTCTTTGTGGACAATTTACAAGGTTGGGCCAGAAAGCCCAACTGATTAGAACAAGGTGCTAATGAGGCCATGGTTGTGGATTCAATCTCTGCATGAGCCAATTAACTTCACTTACACAAAACCACCATTCCACAGATACAGATTAAACCTCTAAACCCAGCCAGCCATGTGAAAAACATGCCAGTGAGCTCAAGAGAATATTAAGAGAAAGAGTGCGCTAGCTCAAGGAAAGTCACGATCACTGCTTAGAGAATGGGGAGAAATTAGTGGGTCATTCATTCAGCAATAAATATCCCACATCTGCCCTGTGCAATGTAATATGCCAGGTAAGTGGTGGATCGGAAGAAAACTAAGGTGGGTAGAGCAGTTTACAATCTGCCACTCAATTTCAGAAGAGGTTCTGCCCAACAAAGAAATAAAGTCAAATATTGAGGCTGAGACATATAAAAAGAAACTACAATACAAGCAAGAAGTAATTCATAGGCATAATAAGGTATATGATAAACCATGAAATTTGAAAAGCTTCATAGTCTTACAAAAGACAGAGAGTTCATATTCAGCTAGCGTGACCAAAAGTGACTTAATGAAAAAAATAAAATTTGGTCTGGGGCTTACAGGAAAAATTGAGAGAAAAGTCTAGAAAATAGGTCAAAACTAGATAATAGAGGGCCTTGAATACCAAATAAATAATTTACACTCTATCTTCTAAAAAACAGAAATATTAGAATTTTTTTAATATAGCAACAACCTGATTAGAACTCTGAGACTACATTGGTGGTGGCATGGGACACCTTGCATAGAGGGGATTGGGACAAAAGCAGAGAAAATGAGGCTTTTTTGACTGTTGTATCCAAGATCTTAGTGAGAATGGAAACAGATTCAGAAAATACTAGGAAAATAGAAATAGCCAGGATTTGGCAATGGATCAGATGGAAGAAATAAATGAAGGAAAGGAAATTAAAAATATATGAGGATTCAAAATCCAGTGATGGGGGAATGGTAGTACCACAAACAGAAATAAAGAATAGAAATAAAAAGGATGGAATTAGCCAGGAAGAGTGAGAAAGGCAAATGATGATGATGAATTTGTGCCTATATATACTGAGCTTGAAGTACTGGGAAAATAGTCGGATTCATACAGCAGGCTTTAAATATGCCCCCAACTTATGATATTTTTCTACTTTATGATGGTGCGGAAGCAGTTTGCATCAATCGAGACCGTACTTTGAATTTTCATTATCGATCTTCTCCCAGGCTAGCGACATGCGGTACGATACTCTCTCGTGATGCTGGGCAGCGGCGGCGAACCTCAGCTGCCAGTCAGCCATGTGATCACAAGGATAAATAACTGATACATTTATAACCCTCTGTACCCAGACAATCATTCTGTTTCTCACTTTCAGTATTCAATAAATTACATGAAATATCCAATACTTTATTATGAAATGGGCTTTGTGTTAGATTTTGCCCAACTGCAGGCTGATGTAAGTGCTGAACACATTTAAGGTAGGCTAGCTAAGCAATGATGTCCAGTAGATTAGGTGTATTAAAATGCATTTTCAACTTAAAATATTTTCAATTTATCATGAATTTATCGGGAGGTAATCCCTTCGTAAGTTGAGGAAGATCCATAATTGTAAGAAGGGGTAAGTCAATAATATCAAATGCTGCAGAAAAAAAGGAGAACGAAGAGAGAGAAAAATCTATTTGATTTGATAATAAGGAGACCTGGTAGTTCACTGAATACATTTCCATTCTTCCTTCTGAGCACATGTGAGTTTGTACTTCCTCAATTGACCCCTTTAGTTAGATGAGGCCATGTGACTAGTTCTGGCCAATCAGTTTGAGCAAAAGTGACGTCTCATTTCCAGGTGAGAAAATGTAATTTGCGAGTACAAAACCCTGTAGAATTTTCTTCCTTTGCCAAGGCAACCTGCAACGTTCCAGATACCGGCTGCTTCATCAGCCTGGATCTCAGAGTGAAGCTGTCATGGGGCAGCATCCCCAGGCCACCCCCAATGTTGCAGCAGTCATCTGTATAGCATGCATGGGAAGCTAACCTTTGTGGTTTTAAGTGGCTAAGATTGAGCCCATGCTGACTGATAGACCAGGATTCTGGGGAAACATCAAGAAAGCAGCTTCGGGGACTTCCTTGGTGGTCCAGTGGTTAAGACTTTGCCTTCCAATGCAAGGGGTGTGCGTTCGATCTCTGGTGGGGGGCTAAGATCCCACATGTCTCGTGGCCAAAAAACCAAAACATAAAAACAGAAGCAATATTGTAACGAATTCAATAAAGACTTTAAAAATGGTCCACATCAAAAAAAAAAAAAAAAAAGAAAGAAAGCAGCTTCAACAAAGTGGTGAGGAAAAAAATCTGTCTTGCAAGGTGCCGTATTCTGCAAGATCACTGTGTTAGTAAATCTGGTCATGAAAAGACAGAAAGTATTCAGCAACTTTGAAGGTAATAGAAGAGAGAACTAGATTGTGAGAGCTTTTGTTGTTGTTTTAGTACAGGAAAGCAGTCCCAAGGAAAAAAGAATATAGGCGAGAAACAGATTAATAGAATAAGATTTCAAAAGAGTTGGAAGAGGGTCAAGGTAAAAAGAGTCGCACTTCTTTCTCTGAGGCAAGAATAATGAGAAGAAAGATTAGCCTTCAGGAAATATTGTGATGGGGAGGGAAGAAACTGAACATGCTCATGTCAGATGGTTTCAGTCAGTCAATGACAGCACAAAGGCTGTCATATTTTAACATTATCCTGGGTATTATCGTTACTTATGAAATACTAAATAAAAGCAGTCTTTCATGAATTTCATCCTCCTTTTAAGACATCGTGAATGACTACAATGTTCTGAACACAGTGCTAAGCAAGAGGAGGGATACAGGCATCTGGGGCATGCATTGTAGTCTCTTCAGTAAACAATGAAATTTAATATATATTTAAAATTAGTGAAGACCAGAAACCTGTATATAACCTAGGGCTAAGATGTGAACCACAGAGGAGAGAATGATTATTCAGGTCTAGGAAAGTCAGGAAAAAAATCTCTTTGAAACAGTGGAGCATGGAGGTATGCAAGATTTAAACAGAGACACAGGAAAATGGAGGAATTCCTAGTGATTACAATGACCCCGGCAGAGCAGGCAGACCAGGAGGAGCCTAGCATGCTCTTGGGATGGGAAGATTGACCTGTCTAGGGTAGAGTATGTTATACGTGTTCAGTCAAAATTCTTAGCCATATGCAGTGAAAAAAACAAATTTGGGTATTTTAAGGATTCAGACACATCACAAAAATCTACAGAGCTAGGTTTAGAGGTTAAGTGGCCAGAGTCAATGACCAAAATTGTAATGCAGGACTGGTCTACAAGATTCTAGTGCAGCCACTGATGGACACAGACACCTCAGTTTGCATTGTTGACCCCAGATACTGTCGCTGATGCCTCTGGAAAGTGGGTGGGTGCTGCCACTACCATGACATATCACAGTGCATTCTGTGAGGGCCCTATCACTCTGTGTCTCTATCTTATGATTCAAAGTCTGAGAGAAGTGTGTCCAAAGGAGAGAACCTAGATCGTATGCTATGACATATGATGACACTGCAAGGAAGTCAGGAAAAGTGACTGTCTGGCATCTGCAGTTTCTACAGCAGGGGTATAGCCCTGCTTCATAAGGTGGGGGATTGCCCATAGTTAAGAGCGTTCCATTAGTGGTTGGCCAAAAGTCTACTACAGTGTTTATGACAAGCAGAAATATGACTGGAATGATTAATGGAGGATGAAGAAGTGAATATAGAGGATCCTGAAATCCCAAAGAATTTAGCTTCCTATTGAAGGAAAATTGGAACTATTAAAGATTTCAGAACAGAATAGAGATGCATATCAGAAGCACATAAGGTGATTTATAAAAATTTGTTGAATGACTAAACAATTAAAGCAGTAAGACTAGATGGACTGAAAAATGGACTAAAAGGATTAGAGACCAGAATGTTAGGCTATAGCAGTAATCTAGACACAAGAGTATGATACCTTGAACTAGGGAAGGAGAAATAGAAATAAAGAGACAAGGGCCCATAAGAAAAATATTGTAAAGAAAAGATCAATAGGCCCTAGAGACTGACTGAGTACGATTAATAAAAGAGTAAATTACCTCCAAAAAGTTCCAAACTTTTTAGCATAGATCACTGAGGAAATTTCAACCAAAGCTGATTTGGGTAAATTTTCATTTTGAAGATAAACTTTCTTCTGCCATCTCCAATCTGCTGCTAAGACCATCCAGTGAATTTTCCATTGAAAATTTAGTTTTCAGTTCAAGAATTTCCATTTGGTTCTTCTTTAAAGTTTAAAATCCTCTGCTAAGATTTCCTATCTGCTGTTAATAAGATAATATTTTCCCTTCCTTGTTTGAATATATTCATAATAATCAATTTAAAGTCTTTGTCTATTAAATTCAACATATGAGCCATCTTGGAGTTGGCTTTTATTAAACTTTTTTCCTGGTTATGGACCACATTTGGGTTTTTTTTTTAAATTTATAATAATGGGGTTTTTTTAATCACTCGATATTGTGGATAAATCACTGTAAAGACTCTGAATTGTCATCTTCCCTTGAAGAGTTGACTTGTTTTCTTAGGCAGTTCAATTACTTAATGATTACCTTGAACCTTATATGAAAACCTTGTGGGCTTTGGTTTTATGCTTCATTAGGAAGGATCTGTAGAAGGCACAAGGTGTTTTTCAAGCCCCTTTAAGTTGGCAAAATTCAACTTCCAAACACTGTCTCCCATAGGTTTTACTCTAGGATGTGGTCCTTAGGGGTTTTCTAGTATCTTAACTGGATTTTAACAAATATTAGTGAGATGTTAACTAGATTTCGCCCCACAGCTGGGTTGGAATTCCAATGTTTCCAGCACTGCTCAACCTCCAGCATCTCTGTTCCACTTTCATCCCCACAACTGCAAGACTCAGCTCTTTAGTAAGCCTTGAGTAGTCTCTCCTGACACAGATGCAGCCCAGTCCTCAGCCGAGGTATGTATGGGGAACTTCCGTACGCATTTTAAGGTTCACTTTTTCCTCTCCAGTACCCACATATTCTACCTGCTTCTGCTGTCTTGAACTCTAATCTTTATCTCTTCAGCAACTAACCACTGCAAATTCCAGCATCCTCTGCTGTGACTGGGAAATGTTTCCCAGGCAGACATCCAGGTCAAGCACGGGGCTTATCTTGTGAGTGTCCCTTCTTTCAGGGATCATGGTCTTGCATTACCTGTTGTCCAAAGCCTAAAAAGCAATGGCATATAGATCTTGTCCGGTTCCATGACTGTTTATGGCATGAGGCTATCCTTGTACCAATAACTCTATCACAGCCAGAAGCAGAAAACTAAAGACATTAACCTTAAAGGGATGTTGAAACAACAAAGTGAAAATTCAATACACTCCCGACAACTGCTTTGTCTCAGACCCTTATTATGAGGCCAGGTACCCACATTCATTCCTCAAGAAGCCCATACGTGCTGGCTGCAGCCAACCCCCTCTCTCTGGCACTTGTCCAGACTGCCAGTTTGACATTTAAGCTCTCTCCTCAATCCTTCAACTTCATTCTCATTGGGTTGGAGAGAGGGGAAGGCAGTTTCTCCCCCTAGCTGTACACTTTTGCCAGCCTTGAAACTGGGAGCTGTTACACTGACTGAACTTTAAGGAGAAATTTCTTCCCTTCTCTCTACCTCTCACTGGCTTCTCCACATAGGAAAAAAAGTGACACAACTAGGGGTTCCGATTGCGAGAGGAGGTATTCTAAGTAGGTAGGTGGCCTGTCCTCCTCTGTGCATCTTGTTCTCTTATAATCAGCCTGTTCCCAGGCTGCATGAAGTACAGGGGTTGCCCTGCAGGTAGGTGCCCAGCTGCTCTGCCTGCCCTAAACCGAACCAGTCTGATTCACTGGGAGAAAGAGCAGGAAGCTACTTAGACCTTGGGGACAGTCACATTTCAGGTTCATATTTACTAGTAAAACTGAACCCAGAGTAGAAAGGTGTGTGGTTCATTGACCCCCTCAAACTTCACCAATGCCCTGGCTTAAGCCCTTCTCCTCATGTTGGTGACTCACTTAGACTTTTTCCTTTAACTTTGAAGCTCAGCTCTTGATTTGTGCCTGCTTCCTCAGTTTTATCAAACCTAACTCTACATAAAAGAGAATCTTTCTGCCAGTTCCTGCCCTATGGGACATACAACTACCCTCATTCCCCCTCCCTATTTCTTGCTGAAGATAGGAGATTAGAATCCCCAAGAAAAATATCATTTTTGTTTCTAAAATAAGCTTTATTTGGTGCTCATCTTTGTCTGTTGATTAAAGTACGATATAAATCATACCAAGAACAAGGGATCAGTCCCCACGTGGGCTAATTTAACCTGGTTCGTCATCACCTTAGCTAACATCTTACTTCTCCTAGCTCTCCAACCAAGTGAAACCTAAAGGGAAAACATAATGATTAACAGGACTCCAAGACCTTTAGTGGGACAACAGCCTAAGATTCGTGCTGAACTACTGATCAGTAGCAGACTTTTTTGTGTATCAAGGACAGCATTATCATTACATATATTATCACTAGAAGACTCCTCAAAACCAAAGAAATTTCCTTCTTTGATGTTAGACACATGGATGAAAAGGTTAAATGCTGGAAGAAAGCATAGTATAAATTTTTTATCCTCAGAGCAGTGAGGTCAATAATTATGAATTATTCTTTATTATTAACATCATAAAAAAATTTACCCAGCAAATATTATGTGGAATGCATAAATCCAGGTACCATAGTAGAGAATAGACAATGAACATCTTCAAGGAATATACAAAATACTTGTGAAAGCAAGACGCATTCATATGAAAGTATTGCCAACAATAAAAAATAGTATACAAGAAGTGTCCAAATAAATGGTACAGGTAATGTGGCATGAAAAAATGTCTGTGTCCCGAGGGCTTTCCTTCTCTAATCTCACATCGGTTGTTAGGATCTTAGTTGGACTTTATAGTCTGAGTAGAATTATAAGATAGGATCATATGAAACTGTCATTTTTTTAATAGGTCAAAAGTGTAGAATATCAGCAGTTTCATACGGTTCAACCTAATACCTGGGAAGTCTCTTTTATTATGTGAAAAAGAAAGTTTGGACTCCATAGCCACAGGGCACATGGGGAATAGAAATACATGAACAAGGTTCCAGTGCTGGCACAAAGTAGGCTGTTTAATTAAAGCTTCTGCTAAGTCAAGTTATTTAGCATTTCTGTTTTCAGTTATTTACTTTAAAAGGAAATAAATGCTCACCAAAATGGTGAGCTTTGAGTCAGGAGCCACACATCTGTTTTCTCATTTACTCTTCACAACCATCCTGTGAGATGCACATTTCCTCAGTTTTTACATGTAGAAACTGATGGTCAGAAAAGAACCTTGCCAGGTCACAGCATAGTAAAGAGGGTACCTGATGTCCTTACTAACAATTTCCTGCACCAGTGTAGCATACTGGAGGAAAAAGCCAATCCCTGCCTCCCTGTCAAAATAATTAAGTGATTAATTGATATTTTAAGATATCAGTCATCTCTGTGTGATAGGGCAATGCAAATGTTTCTGAATTAAGTATACTCAAAATCCTGTAGATTTTGGACTGCAAATTCATGGGGAATGACATTTTTCATATCTATTCAGTGCTTTGAATTAGTCCTTAGAGAAAAAAAAAGATTAATATGAGTACTATAGCTTTCTCACATGCTATAAAGTTCAAGAGTGAGACTATTTTTGCTTTAAAATTGTTCTTGAAGGATTCTCAGACTGCTTCCAGCTAGGTTCTCTCTCCATGTGATGTCAGTCTAAAAAAATAGTCTTGCCCTCTGCAACGCTTGACCTACTCTTAATTGCAGTATTAGAATTCACGAGGAGGATTTTAAAGACATCAAAACTAGTTCACTAAAATCAATATTCCCTATACATGAGGTTGATATGTGTTCCTATGTTTTAAATTAGTTTATATTTTTCCTAGAGCTATGTTAAGTGTCTTCTAACTAATTATGACAAATTAGATTCTTCTCATCAAGTTATATTTGCAATTCAACTTGAAGACCTAGAAGAACAGCTAAACATTTAGGACTTCTTTCCTTTTCTAATTAAGTTTCTTTTACATTAGTCTTCTAATTGTTTCCAGAAATCTAAGGTATTTGAGAAAAAAAAAAAGACCTCATTTATACCAAGATCTATTTCTTAATAAGTGTTAAGACCTTGGAAACCTACTCTCTAAAATATAATTCTGGAAAAGGAATAGTTTAGCTAGCTGATTTGGGATTAAGGAACTGGATATCAAAACTACCTTTTTATCCCTTGTTATAATATAAAATTACTTTCCCCTAAAGGTATAGCACATACCTTTGAGATCTCAGAGCAATTCAGATAAGGCACATACAGGATCAAGACACCATTGTCTCATTTTTTAAAAATGTTCTGCATACATTGATCACTACTTGACCTTACACAAATTATTTAACCCTTCTCTCTCCACACAAAGAATTCTGACTCCAACTGTCTTCTGATAGACAAATTATTGTTTACAGCTTTTAAGAACCTTTTTAATTGCACCCCTTGCTTCACTGGTGAGCTTTGAAATATAGATAATACAAACTTTTAACATCCGCCTTCATACAAGATATTCATTCTTGCAACAATCCTTTTGAAATCTGCACTCACTCCTTCTACTTCCTTTCTATTCATCACTCCTTATTCCAACCCAATCTGGTTCCATTTTCCCATCCACTCTTCCGATACCAATAACCTCCTTGTCATCAAGTCTAATGGACTTTCCTGAACACTCATCCCTTTGAACTTCTCAGCCACATTTCACACAATCGATTCCTTCCCTCTTCTCTCTCTCTTTTCTCATTTGGCTTTGGTAAAACTTTATTTGTTCTTTTATGTTCCAATTGTAGCTTTTCTTCCTCCTCTAACCTGCTAAACATAATGGTCAGCCCCTTCTCTGCGGTAACACCACCCAACTATCCAAATCAGAGCTCAGGTTTCACCATATTCAGTAACACCAAATCCATGCCTCTGGCTCAGAACACTCTTTTGATCTCCATACTCAAACATTTAGATGCCGTCCTGTATCTCCACCAATCTGTCCCTTCATTCCTTCAACTCAACACTTCCCTAGTGGAGATCCTCTTGCTCTCCCCCCAGACACCAACTCACTAACTATTAGCAACATCACTAACTTTCAGATCAACCTGATACAAAACTTTAGAGTTGTTTTAATTACTCCTTCCCCTTGACCCGTACTTCAAATCAGTCAAGCTCACAACATTTTCAAATCTCTGCCTTCTTTTTCAACACTGTTCCTAGCATACAACAGAAGTTAACAAGGGTTACTTTCTGATTTTATTTTAGCTATTTCAGCTGTATTTCACCTGTCATTTCTTTCTTCTAAATTATTTGTTCCTGAAAGGAAGGGGCTGTGTTTTATTCATACCGTGTAATCCTTTAGCTGTGCCATTGAATGCTGGAAGGGCAAGAGCAGTAGGCTCCAGAATTTCTATAAAGAAGGGGTTTAGAAATCTGGCTGTGGGCGCAGGGAGGACATAGGAGACTTCGTTGGAAGCAGCATTTGCATGGTTAGCACACTGTTTTCACTTAGGCTGCTTAGGTGGCTTTGGGATCCTGATGGAGATTTTGATGGCTCTAAAGACCCCTAAGATCCCTTAGCACTGTCTCAGCTGATAAGCACATTGCCCCAAAATAAATTGTATTAAGGAAAGAGCAGGAATAAATCCAGCTTCTAGAGATGGTGAAAAGAGCCTTTTACATTTCCCTGGAGTCACAGCCTGTCCCTACTGAGTCCAGCTCAGAAGAATGTCAAGCAGTCCCTTTTTCTTGCCTCCTTCTCCCCTTCTCTCTTCCTCCCATGATTCCTTACCCACCTGCCCCTCCTCTCTAATTCCACTTCTCCATCCCCTCAGCCTGGTCTTGTGTGCAGAAAGAAGGAACAAAGGGAAATTCTCTCTCTCTGACTAGAATCAGATGAAGCCACTTCATCTGATTGCATAGCTCTGATTCTAAAGAATTTCTGTCTTTGTTTCCCATTTTTAACATTTCCTATTATTCTAGTATGGAATAAGCCAGAACCCCCAGGAAGGAAGGGTAAGCACTCTACCTATGAAAGGGTGAGGATTTTAAAATCCCATCCTGCAATTCACATAGTCCTACAAAACTCAACACAGAGACTAGCACAAATAAATATTTGGTAAGTAAACTAATAAATGTGTTCTCTGTAAGATTCATAGATGAAATGGAAGTAGTCTCAAAACCAAACATACTAAATTCTGATTAATGTGTAATGCTTTATAAAATACAATAAAAGGATTTAATCTTTTTTATTTTCCTTGGATTAATGGTGCCTTCCTAATGAATCCAGGCTGTTAATGAATTTGGCTCAGCGCTAGTAAAATCAGTGAAGCATTTCTATCAAATCAGTATTCAGAGTATGTCTCCACTGATTGCAGCATAATAGTTAATAAGTGAACTACCAAAACACAGTTGTTTACAATCCAGTACTCAAAGATCCCTCCCTTGAAAAAAATAAGAAAAACGCTGATGTTATAGAGGTACCCCAAAATATAGAGTTCTAAATGTCATCAAACAGGATGTGAAGCCACATTTTGGTAAATCATGTTCTATATTTCCACTAAATAACTAGAATAAATGTTACATAGCTGAGATCAGATGTATTTGGTTGGCAACACCCATCCCTACACCGCCCAGCTTCAGCATCCATTTGTGGGAGCCAGATGGAAAATAGGGATAGAAAAGAATGGTTTTATATGTGGATTCCAGGGTCCAGAGGGGAACAAAGACACAGGATAATATCTAGTCCTTTTTACAGCCTGCCCCCAAGGTTCAGTCTGAGCTATCATAGAGAAAAGGGCTGCAGAGAAAAGTTGAAGTGGCTGTTTGCAGAAGGAATTTCATGAGATTGGTGCCAGGTTAACAATGTCCAAGGCAGAGCTGGGGAAAGGGCATTTTATCATTTCTGTAAATAACACAACATGGCTCCAATGTGGCCATAAAAATGGAAAGGAATTCAGTTAGATTTGGCAGAGATGTTGCAGCTTTGGGAGCACTGTAAGAAAGTATGCTGGGTACAGAAGCAGCCTTCCCACAGAGGCCACTGGAAAGCATGTTGCAACCAGCGGCTCTCAACAGGGAGAATTAAATGGAATAGCACCAGAGGGGTGTTAGGAACACAAGTGAATCCCAAGAATGACTGGGGAGTTTTAGAGGTTGTGCAAATGGAAATCACCTAGCTAACAAAATAAATATATAAGCAAGCATGGCCTCATTTAGAACCAAAACCACTGAAGTTTGGGGATATTTGGTCTATAGTCATAATGTATAAATTGATGTCCTTCTTATTCAAAGTTAACCATTCTAGTATGTGTGAGTGTGTGTGTGTATTTCACTTATCAGTCTGAAGTTTTCAGCTACTTGGACACCAGAATATAATCCTTAATTTAATCCAACTCTCTTTTCTCTTGATTATTCATTTTACCCAAATAGAAAACAGCAATATGCTTTTTTTTTTTTTTTTTTTTTGCAGAAGTACATTGAGCAGTGTGGAAAAAAAATTTTAATAGTCTTCCATTAATGAACACAAAATGTATTTGGGGACATGAAATGACACATAAAGAACAATTAAGAAATAGATCAAGAATATATGCTAACGTGCTCACAGAATAATTCTGGAAGAATACATAAAGACAGTGGTTTCTTCTGCAGAGGCGGACTGAAAGATAGGCATGGTTGGGGCACCTTCATTTCATGCTTAGTCATTTGTACAGTTTGAACTTTTTACCGTGTGTGTATTACCCTTTCAAAAACAAAATAAATGAGTTGTCTTTTTCTAAAGAAGTACAGAATAAAGTATTATAACCCAGTTATAATCTGTACAAGAGCATAAGTCATTGGAGTCAGACAAACCTGGCATTGCTAACTGATCTAAGCCTGTTAAGACTTTCAGAATTCTCTGGTTCTTTACGGTAGATGTCTATAATATTTGGAAATTAATAGTAGATGAGAGCTCTACCTACAGCCTTGTTAACAGGTAGGATACTATAATGAAAGTAAATCTTGGGCCAAATATTGTAACAAATACAAATATTTATTAGTAAGTAGGCACTAAAAATGCCATACAATCTTGGAGATTGGTGGAAGTCCTTTAGACATTCAAACATGTATCTCACAAGCATTACAGACATGAAAATATTTTAGCAACAGAATCAGCTAATCTTCTACTTGGAGCAGACAACAGAATCTTCCCTTAAGTGGTAGAGTGCTGAACTAAATGGACTGAGTGCTTTTTTAAAGAGTTTTAGGTTGATGGGCTTCCTAATTCTTATTAATATATAATATTATGATATAATATTCTTATGTAACATTTATAGAGGTATCTGCGTATCATTTCTAGTCAACAAACATATCTTAAATACTGCTTATTTCGCCAACAAAAATTTACTTCTAACAGATGCAGCACAGTATAGTCTTAGAGGATGTAGGCTCTGGAGTCAGACCGCCTGGGCTCAAATCTGGCTGTGCCACTTGCTAGCCACATAACCTTGAGCAAGTTATTTAAGTTCTCTGTGCCTCTTTTCCTTCATCTATAAAATAGGGATGCTAAATATGCCTACCTTGAAGGTCATTATGAGAAATAAATGAGTTCATGTTTACAAAGTGCTAAGATCAGTGTCTGGCAACTAATAAGGGCTATATTAGTACTTACTAAATATATTAAATTGGCACCTTTTAGGCTAATTAATGAACTCTCTAATGATGGGTTAGGATTGGTTAGGGTCAGGGTTACGGTTAGGGATTTCTTGCAGCCTTGGAAGATACAGATAGTGATTCCCTCTGGAACAAAGGGCAGGTATGATTACCACTCAAGAAAAAATGTTTGGATTTCCTAAAACTGGTGTTTGATTCCTGTAATACAACACATTGCATGTGCAAGTGTCATCCAGCCTTCTTTACGTCACCCTATGGGAACTAGATTTTAGAAAATGGTAAAGAAGTATTACTACTCTAATTACTGCTACTGCTATAACTAATAAACTATCCTTCATCTCTGACCCAAGGGTCTTGTGTCTTCTGCCAGCATCCATGCAGCTGTAGCAGGCAACTCATTAACTTACAAGTAGAGTACAAGCTTAGCCCTTCACAGTTTTTAATGATATTAAAGATGTATTTTCAGCAACCTTAGGCCAATAAACCTGAAAACTTAGATGAAATCAACAAATGTCTTGAAAGACACAACTTACCAGACCTCTTCATGACATTGGTGAAGGCAAATTTTTCTTAGGCCGGACACAAAAAACACTACCTATAAGAAGAAAATAAATAAATTAGATTTCATCAAATTAAAGTTTTTGCTCTTTGGAAAATATCATTGAGAAAATTAAAAGGTAAGCCACAGTCTGGGAGAAAATATTCATAATTGATATATCTTACAAAGTACTTGTACCAGAATATATAAAGAACTCTTCCAGCTCAATATGAAGTCAAACAACTTAGTTTTTTTAACGAGCCAAATATTTAAACAGAAACTTCTAAAAACAAGATATAGAAATGGTCAAGAAGCATATAAAAAATTCTCCACATCACTAGACAGCAGGAAAATGAAAAATAAAACTATAATGAGATATCACAACATACCCACTACATGATGGCTAAAATTTAAAAGACTGGCAATACCAAGTGTTGGCAAGGATGTGGAACAACTACAACTTTGGTATGTTGTTGGTGGAAATGTGAAACAGTATACTGTAAACACTTTGGAAAGTAGTTTGGCAGTTTCTTATTGAGTTAAATGTATACTTATCATATGACCAAGCATTTCTACTCCTAGATATTTCCCCAAGAGAAAAATATATGTGAACACAAATACTTCAATAAAAATTTTCATAGCAGCTATGTTCAAAATAGTCAAAAATGAGGCCATATATGACAAACCCATAGCAAACATCATTCTCAATGGTGAAAAGTTGAAAGCATCCCCTCTAAGACCAGGAACAAGACAAGGATGTTCACTGTCACCACTTTTACTTAACATAGTTTTGGAAGTCATAGCCATGGCAATCAGAGAAGAAAAAGAAATAAAAGAAATCCAAAATGGTAAAGAAGAAGTAAAACTGTCACTGTTTGCAGATGACATGATACTATACATAGAAAATCCTAAAGATGCTACCAGAAAACTACTAGAGCTCATCAATGAATTCAGTAGTTGCAGGATACAAAATTAATACACAGAAATCTCTTGCATTCCTATACACTAACAACGAAAGATCAGAAGGAGAAATTAAGGAAACAATCCAATTTACCATCACATCAAAAAGAATAAAATATTTAGGAATAAATCTACCTAAGGAGACAAAAGACTGGTACTCTGAAAACTATAAGACACTGATGAAAGAAATCAAAGATGACACAAATAGACAGAAAGGTATACCATGTTCTTGGATAGGAAGAATCAATATTGTCAAAATGACTATACTACCCAAAGCAATCTACAGGTTCAATGCAATCCCTATCAAATTACCACTGGCATTTTTCACACAACTAGAACAACAAATCTGTAAATTTATATGGAAACACAAAAGACCCCAAATAGTCAAAGCAATTCTGAGGAATAAAAATGGAGCTGGAGGAATCAGACACCCTGGCTTCAGACTATACTACACAGCTACGGTAATAAAAACAGTATGGTACTGGCACAAAAACAGAAATAAAGATCAGTGGAGCAGGACAGAAACCATAGAAATAAACCCACACACCTATGGTCAATTAATCTACAACAAAAGAAGCAAGAATATACAATGGAGAAAAGACAGTCTCTTCAATAAGTGGTGCTGGGAAAACTGGACAACTACATGTAAAAGAATTAAATTAGAACGTTCTCTAACACCATACACAAAGATAAACTCAAAATTGCTTAAAGACCTAAATGTAAGACTGGATACTATAAAACTCGTAGAGGAAAATATAGGCAAAACGCTCTTTGACATAAATCACAGGAATATCTTTTTTGATACACCTCCTAGAGTAACGAAAATAAAAATAAACAAATGGGACCTAATTAAACTTAAAAGCTTCTACACAGCAAAGGAAAGCATAAACAAGATGAAAAGACAACCCTCAGAATGGGAGAAAATATTTGCAAACAATGCAACCAACAAACAATTAATCCCCAAAGTATAAAAACGGCTCATGCAGCTCTATGTCAAAAAAAAAAAAAAATCAAAAATATCGGCATAAGATCTAAACAAACATTCCTCCAAAGAAGACATACAGGTAGCCCAAAAGCACATGAAAAGATGCTGAACATCATTAATTATCAGAGAAATGCAAATCAAAACTACAATGTGGTGTTACCTCACACCGGTCAGAATAGCCATCATCAAAAAGTCTACAAACAATAAATGCTGGAGAGGGTGTGGAGAAAAGGGAATCCTTCTACACTGTTGGTGGGAATGTAAATTGGTACAACAACTATAAGAACAGTATGGAGGTTCCTTAAAAAACTAAAAATAGAGCTACCATATGATCCAGCAATCCCACTCCTGGGCATGTATCCAGAGAAAACCATAATCCAAAAAGATACATGCACCCCAATATTCATTTCAGCACTACTTACAATAGCCAAGACACGGAAGTAGCCTAAATGTCCATCGACAGAGGAATGGATAAAGAAGATGTGGTATACATATATACAATGGAATATTAGCCATAAAAAATAATGAAATAAGGCCATTTGCACCAACATGGATGGACCTAGAAATTATCATACTAAGTGAAGTAAGTCAGAGAAAGACAAATACCACATGGTATCACTCATATATGGCATCTAATTTTTAAAAATGATACAAATGAACACATATACAAAACAGAAACAGACTTACAGATATAGAAAACAAAGGTATGGTTACCAAAGGGGAAATGTGAAGGGGGGATAAATCAGGAGCTCGGGATGCACATACTCACACTACTATATATAAGATAGATAACCAACAAGGACCTACCATATAGCACAGGGAACTCTACTCAATATTCTATGATAACCTATATCAGAAAAGAATCTGAAAAAGAATGAATATATGTATAACTGAATCACTTTGCTGTACACCTGAAACTAACACAACATTGTAAATTAACTATACTCCAATAAAAGTCAAATTTTAAAAAATAATCAAAAATGGAAACAAAAGCATTCAACAGGTGAATAAGTAAAGAAATTGTGGCATGTCATATAATGGAACGTTACTCATCATTAAAAGGAAAAAACTACTAATGCATACACAAAATGAATGAATCTTAAAACCATAACACTGAGCAAAAGAAGCCAAAAACTGAAGTGAATATACTGCATGGTTCCATTTACATGCAGTTCTAGAAAAAGCAAAACTAACCAATAGTGACAGAAATCAGATCATGAGCCTGGAGATGGAGAATTGGATTCAAAGCAGTATGAGAAAAGCATTTGAGGCTATATAAATATTCTATATATTGTTTGGAGTGATGATTATAGGGAATATACACACACATATGCCAAAGCTCATCAAACCATACTGTTAAAATTGGTGCATTTTATTTTATATAAATTATAGCTGAAGTGAGTTTTTTTAAATCATGACCACTTTCACTAGTTATAAAAGATTCAGTGGGTTTCAACCTCACTGAAACTTTGTCTAAGAGATATGAATGATACTATCTATTGTACTGGCAAGAAAATTATATTAAATAATTCATATAGACCATTTAGCACCATGCTTGGATCAAAGTAATAATAATAATATACCCCAAATAACTGCTGAGAAGGTTAAGAGTAGTATCGATGGTATTATCCATTAAGTTTCCCTGGGGAGATGATTTCTGAGAAAACCATTAATGAAAGACATGAATTATTGGGGAGAACATTCCATATAGAAAATGTCAGACAAAAGCACTGAGGTAAAATTGCCAAGATGAATATAGTAATGGGTAACCATCAGGTATATTCTTCTGGGTTAGACAGAAAATTGAGAAAGAAGTTATGGAGGAAGAGAAGGTAGTAAGTTATAAGTCCAGAGATGTAAAAACTAGACTAGGAAATAACGGGACACATTAGACCAAGTACAGCAATGATATAGAGAGACTGGTGTTCAAAGTAGGCTATTCTGAAAACTATATGTAAAGTGAATAGAAGTAGGGCATGACTTCAGACAAGTAGAGGTAGAAACCTATCACTTCTCCACGCAAGAGGCAACAAGGCTTAGGTTAAAAAAGAGAAAACTAAGAATGTGCAAGAAACATTGTGGAGAAATATTTTCAGAAACTGATTCTAATTAGAAGCAAAAAAGAAAAAGGAGTTGCAAATAACTTCAAAGTCTTAAATTGGAAAAATGGGTTGTTCATTAATACTAATGCCCAGGTGCACAATATGTGCAGAAGGAGAACAAAAAGGAAAACTCAGAAGAGAAAGTTAGTATTTTAAAGAGAAAATAGAGGCTTCCAGGAAGATGGCGGAACGCGGAGATCACCTTCCTCCCCACAGATACACCAGAAATACATCTACACGTGGAACAACTCCTACAGAACACCTACTGAAGGCTGGCAGAAGACCTCAGACCTCCCAAAAGGCAAGAAACTCCCCACGGACCTGGGTAGGGCAAAAGAAAAAGGAATAAACAGAGACAAAAGGATAGGGACGGGACCTGCACCTGGGAGGGAGCCGTGAAGGAGGAAAGATTTCCACACACTAGGAAGCCCCTTCGCGGGCAGAGACTGCGGGTGACGGAGGGGGAAAGCTTCGGGACCGCGGAGGAGAGCACAGCAACAGGGGTGCGGAGGACAAAGCGGAGAGATTCCTGCACAGAGAATCAGGGCCGAACGGCACTCACCAGTCCGAGAGGCTTGTCTGCTCACCCGCCGGGGTGGGCGAGGCTGGGAGCTGAGGCTGGGAGCTGAGGCTCGGGCTTCAGTCGGGATGGGGGCGTGAATATAGCCTGCAGGGGGTTAGTGCGCCACGGCTAGCCGGGAGGGAGTCTGGGGAAAAGTCTGTATCTGCCAAAGAGGCAGGAGACTTTTTCTTCCCTCTTTGTTTCCTGGTGCGCGAGGAGACGGGATTAAGAGCGCTGCTTAAAGGAGCTCCAGAGACAGGTGCGAGCCGCGGCTAAAAGCGCAGACTCCAGAGACGGACATGAGACTCTAAGGCTGCTGCTGCCACCACCAAGACGCCTGTGTGCGACCACAGGTCACCATCCACACCGCCCCTCCCGAGAACCTGTGCAGCCTGCCACTGCCAGGGTCTCGGGATCCAGGGACAGCTACCACCGGGAAAACGCACGGCGTGCCTCAGGATGGTGCAACGTCACGCCGGCGTCTGCCGCCGCAGGCTCCTCCCGCACTACGTGCCCCGCCCTCCCACCGGCCTGAGTGAGCCAGAGCCCCCGAATCAGCGGCTCCTTTAACCCCGTCCTGTCTGAGCGAAGAACAGACGCCCTCTAGCGACCTACACGCAGAGGTGGGGCCGAATCCAAAGCTGAGCCCCGGGAGCTGTGAGAACAAAGAAGAGAAAGGGAAATCTCTCCCAGCAGCTTCACAAGCAGCGGATTAAAGCTCCACAATCAACTTGATGTACCCTGCCTCTGGAATACATGAATAGACAACGAATCATCCTAAATTAAGGAGGTGGACTTTGAGAGCGAAGTTTATGATTTTTTCCCCTTTTGCTCTTTTTGTGTGTATGTGTATGCTTCTGTGTGAGATTTTGTGTGTATAGTTTTGCTTCCACCATTTGTCCTAGGGTTCTATCCATCCATTTTTTTAATAATATTTTTCTTAATAATTATTTTTTTATTTTAATAACTTTATTATATTTTAACTTAGTTTATTTTATTTTACTTTATCTTCGTTCTTTCTGTTTTCCTTCCTTCCCTCCTTCCTTCCTCCCTCCCTCCTTTCTTTCTTTCTATCCTTTCTTTCTTCTTCTACTAATTCTTTCTTTCTACTTTTTCTCCCTTTTACTCTGAGCCGTGTGAATGAAAGGCTCTTGGTGCTGCAGCCAGGAGTCAGTGCTGTGCCTCTGAGGTGGGAGAGCCAACTTCAGGACACCGGTCCACAAGAGAACACCCAGCTCCACATAATATCAAATGGCGAAAATCTCCCAGAGATCTCCATCTCAACACCAGCACCCAGCTTCATTCAACAAACAGCAAGCTACAGTGCTGGACACCCTATGCCAAACAACTAGCAAGACAGGAACACAACGCCACCCATTAGCAGAGAGGCTGCCTAAAATCATAATAAGGCCACAGACACCCCAAAACACACCAACAGACGTGGACCTGCCCACCAGAAAGACAAGATCCAGCCTCATCCACCAAAACACAGGCACTAGTCCCCTCCACCAGGAATCCTACACAACCCACTGAACCAACCTTAGCCACTGGGGACAGACACCAAAAACAACGGGAACTACGAACCTGCAGCCTGCAAAAAGAAGACCCTAAACACAGTAAGATAAGCAAAATGAGAAGACAGAAAAACAGCAGATAAAGGAGCAAGATAAAAACCCACCAGACCTAACAAATGAAGAGGAAATAGGCAGTCTACCTGAAAAAGAATTCAGAATAATGACAGTAAAGATGATCCAAAATCTTGGAAATAGAATAGACAAAATGCAAGAAACATTTAACAAGGACCTAGAAGAACTAAAGATGAAACAAACAACGATGAACAACACAATAAATGAAATTAAAAATACTCTAGATGGGATCAATAGCAGAATAACTGAGGCAGGAGAACGGATAAGTGACCTGGAAGATAAAATAGTGGAAATAACTACTGCAGAGCAGAATAAAGAAAAAAGAATGAAAAGAACTGAGGACAGTCTCAGAGACCTCTGGGACAACATTAAACGCACCAACATTCGAATTATAGGGGTTCAAGAAGAATAAGAGAAAAAGAAAGGGACTCAGAAAATATTTGAAGAGATTATAGTTGAAAACTTCCCTAATATGGGAAAGGAAATAGTTAATCAAGTCCAGGAAGCACAGAGAGTCCCATACAGGATAAATCCAAGGAGAAATACGCCAAGACACATATTAATCAAATTGTCAAAAATTAAATACAAAGAAAACATATTAAAAGCAGCAACGGAAAAACAACAAATAACACACAAGGGAATCCCCATAAGGTTAACAGCTGATCTTTCAGCAGAAACTCTGCAAGCCAGAAGGGACTGGCAGGACATATTTAAAGTGATGAAGGAGCAAAACCTGCAGCCAAGATTACTCTACCCAGGAAGGATCTCATTCAGATTTGATGGAGAAATTAAAACCTTTAAAGACAAGCAAAAGCTGACAGAGTTCAGCACCACCAAACCAGCTTTACAACAACTGCTAAAGGAACTTCTCTAGGCAAGAAACACAAGAGAAGGAAAAGACCTACAATAAAGAACCCAAAACAATTAAGAAAATGGGAATAGGAACAAACATATCGATAATTACCTTAAATGTAAACGGACTAAATGCTCCCACCAAAAGACACAGATTGGCTGAATGGATACAAAAACAAGACCCATATATTTGCTGTCTACAAGAGACCCATTTCAGACCTAGAGACACATACAGACAGAAAGTAAGGGGATGGAAAAAGATATTTCATGCAAATGGAAACCGAAAGAAAGCTGGAGTAACAATTCTCATATCAGACAAAATAGACTTTAAAATAAAGAATGTTACAAGAGACAAGGAAGGACACTACATAATGATAAAGGGATCAATCCAAGAAGAAGATATAACAATTATAAATATATATGCACCCAACGTAGGACCACCTCAATACATAAGGCAACTGCTAACAGCTCTAAAAGAGGAAATTGACGGTAACACAATAATAGTGGGGGACTTTAACACCTCACTTACACCAATGGACAGATCATCCAAATAGAAAATTACTAAGGAAACACAAGCTTTACATGACACAAGAGACCAGATAGATTTAATTGATATTTATAGGACATTCCATCCAAAAACAGCATATTATACTTTCTTCTCAAGTGTGCACAGAATATTCTCCAGGATAAATCATATCTTGGGTCACAAATCAAGCCTCAGTAAATTTAAGAAAATTGAAATCATATCAAGCATCTTTCTGACCACAACACTATGAGATTAGAAATGAATTACAGGGGAATAACCATAACAAACACAAACACAAGGAGACAAAACAATACGTTACTAAATAACCAAGAGATCACTGAAAAATCAAAGTGGAAATCAAAAAATACCTGGAGACAAATGACAATGAAAACACGATGATCCAAAACCTATGATATGCAGCAAAAGCAGTTCTAAGAGGGAAGTTTATAGCTATACAACCTACCTCAAGAAACAAGAAAAATTTCAAATAAAAAATCTAACCTTATACCTAAAGGAACTACAGAAAGAAGAACAAACAAAACCCAAAGTTAGCAGAAGGAAAGAAATCATCAAGATCAGAGCAGAAATAAATGAAATAGAAACAAGGAAAACAAGAGCAAGGATCAATAATACTAAAACTGGTTCTTTGAGAAGATAAACAAAATTGATAAATCATTAGCCAGACTCATCAAGAAAAAGAGGGAGAGGACTCAAATCAATAAAGTTAGAAAAGAAAAAGAAGAAGTTACAACAGACACTGCAGAAATACAAAGCATCCTAAGAGACTACTACAAGAAACCCTATGCCAATAAAATTGACAACCTAGAAGAAATGGACAAATTCTTAAAAAGTTATAACCTTCCAAGACTGAACCAGGAAGAAATAGAAAATATGAACAGACCAATCACAAGTAATGAAATTGAAACTGTGATTAAAAATATTCCAACAGGGCTTCCCTGGTGGCGCAGTGGTTGAGAGTCCGCCTGCTGATGCAGGGGACACGGGTTCGTGCCCTGGTCCGGGAAGATCCCACATGCCGCAGAGTAGCTGGGCTCGTGAGCCATGGCCACTTAGTCTGCATGTTTGGAGTCTGTGCTCCGCAACGGGAGAGGCCACAACAGTGAGAGGCCCGCGTACCGAGAAAAAAAAAAAAAAAACTTCCAACAAACAAAAGTTCAGGACCAGATGGCTTCACAGGTGAATTCTATCAAACATTTAGAGAAGAGCTAACACCCATCCTTCTCAAACTCTTCCAAAAAATTGCAGAGGAAGGAAAACTCCCAAAACTCATTCTATGAGGCCACCATCACCCTGATACCAAAACCAGACAATGATACTGCAAAAATAGAAAATTCCACACCAATATCACGGATGAATATAGGTGCAAAAATCCTCAACAAAATACTAGCAAACAGAATCCAACAACACGTTAGAAGCATCATACACCATGATCAAGTGGGATTTATCCCAGGGATGCAAGGATTCTTCACTACACACAAATCAATCAATATGATACACCATAATAACAACTTGAAGAATACAAACCATATGATCATCTCAATAGATGCAGAAAAAGCTTTTGACAAAATTCAACACCGATTTATGGTAAACAGTCTCCAGAAAGTGGGCATAGAGGGAGCCTACCTCAACATAATAAAGGCCATATATGACAAACCCACAGCAAACATCATTCTTAACAGTGAAAAACTGAAAGCATCTCCTCTAAGATCAGTAACAAGACAAGGATGTCCACTATCACCACTATTATTCAACATAGTTTTGGAAGTCCTAGCCACAGCAATCAGAGGAGAAAAAGAAATAAAAGGAAAACATATTGGAAAGAAGCAGTAAAACTGTCACTGTTTGCAGATGACATGATACTGTTCATAGAGAATACTAAAGATGCCACCAGAAAACTACTAGAGCTAATCAATGAATTTTGTAAAGTTTTAGGATACAAAATTAATGCACAGAAATCTCTTGCGATCCTATACACTAATGATGAAAAATCTGAAAGAGAAATTAAGGAAACACTCCCATTTACCACTGCAACAAAAGAATAAAATACCTAGGAATAAACCTACCTATGGAGACAAAAGACCTGTATGCAGAAAACTATAAGAAACTGATGAAAGAAATTAAAGGTGACACAAACAGATGGAGAGATATACCATGTTCTTGGATTGGAAGAATCAATATTGTGAAAATGATACCCAAAGCAATCTACATATTCAGTGCAATCCCTATCAAATTACCACTGGCATTTTTTACAGAACTAGAACAGAAAATCTTAAAATTTGTATGGAGACACAAAAGATCCTGAATAGCCAAAGAGTCTTGAGGGAAAAAAATGGAGCTGGAGGAATCAGACTCCCTGACTTCAGACTATACTACAAAGCTATAGTAATCAAGACAATATGGTACTGGCACAAAAACAGAAATATAGATCAATGGAACAGGATAGAAAGCCCAGAGATAAACCCACGCACTATGGTCAACTAATCTATAACAAAGGAGGCAAGGATATACAATGGAGAAAAGACAGTCTCTTCAATAAGAGGTGCTGGGAAAACTGGACAGCTACATGTAAAAGAATGAAATTAGACCACTCCCTAACACTGTACACAAAAATAAACTCAAAATGGATTAGAGACCTAAATGTAAGACTGGGCACTATAAAACTCTTAGAGGAAAGCATAGGAAGAACACTCTTTGACATAAATCACAGCAAGATATTTTTTGACCCACCTCCTAGAGAAATGGAAATAAAAACAAAAATAAACAGATGGGACCTAATGAAACTTAAAAGCTTTTGCACAGCAAAGGAAACCATGAACAAGACGAAAAGACAATCCACAGAATGGGAGAAAATATTTGCAAACGAATCAACGGACAATGGATTAATCTCCAAAATATATAAACAGCTCATGCAGCTCAATAACAGAAAAACAAACAACCCAATCCAAAAATGGGCAGAAGACCTAAATAGACATTTCTCCAAAGAAGACATACAGATGGCCAAGAAGTACATGAAAAGCTGCTCAACATCACTAATTGTTAGAGGAATGCAAATCAAAACCACAATGAGGTATCACCTCACACCGGTTAGAATGGGTATCATCAGAAAATCTACAAACATCAAATGCTGGAGAGGGTATGGAGAAAAGGGAACCCTCTTGCACTGTTGGTAGGAATGTAAATTGATACAGCCACTATGGAGAACAGTATGGAGGTTCCTTAAAAAATGAAAAATAGAATTACCATATGACCCAGCAATCCCACTACTGGGCATATACCCTGAGAAAACCATAATTCAAAAAGACACATGCACCCCAGTGTTCATTGAAGCACTATTTACAATAGCCAAGTCATGGAAGCAACCTAAATGCTCATTGACAGAAGAATGGATAAAGAAGATGTGGTACATATATACAATGGAATGTTAGTCAGCCATAAAAAGGAACGAAATTGGGTCATTTGTAGAGATGTGGATGCATCTTGAGACTGTCATACAGAGTGAAGTAAGTCAGAAAGAGAAAAACAAATATTGTATATTAATGCATATATGTGGAACCTAGGAAATGGTACAGATGAACCAGTTTTCAGAGCAGAAATTGACCCAGAAGTAGAGAACAAACGTATGGACACCACAGGGGGTAAGCAGCGGGGGGGGGGGGGTGTTGGGATGAATTGGGAGACTGGGATTGACATGTATACACTGATGTGTATAAAATGGATGACTAATAAGAACCTGCTGTATAAAAAAAGAAATTAAATTTTTAAAAAATCTGTGAACCTCAGTTTCTTCTTTCACACAGCAAGCATAGAAAGGACCTCCCAAGTTTATTGTGAAATTAGAGACAATTATTACATATAAAGTACCAGAAACAAAGTCTGCACTCAATAAATGGTAATATTGTTATTATATTTTGTTTAATTATTAATCATTCATCAACTGTTGATGGAGCATCAGCTATGTGACAAGCACATGATGGGTGGCAAGGATACAACGATAAGCATATCCCTGCACTGCACTTTCTGAGATCTTCTAGTCTATTAACTGTACTATATTAAGTTCATCAGAGGAAAGCTACAGCCTTAGTAAGAAAGCCTAACAAGGACACCTTATTGAAATGCATGGCTGGGCTTCCCTGGTGACTCAGTGGTTAAGAATCTGCCTGCCAATGCAGGGCACACAGGTTGAAGCCCTGGTGCGGGACAATCCCACATGCTGCGGAGCAACTAAGCCCATGCGCAACAACTACTGAGCCTGCGCTCTACAGCCCGTGAGCCACAACTAGTGAGCCCGTGTGCCACAACTACTGAAGCCCATGCACCTAGAGCATTGCGGTGGCTACCGCAATAAGAAGCCCACGCGCCGCAACGAAGCGTAGCCCCCACTCACTGCAACTAGAGAAAGCCGCGTGCAGCAACAAAGACCCAATACAGCCAAAAATAAATAAATTAAACAAATAAATAAAATTTATTTAAAAAAAAGAAATGCGTGGTCTAGGATAGTTTCTCTGATAAACATTTAAACTGAGTCTGAAAAAGATAAGGAGGTATTAACCAGGTGAAGAATGCTGGAGAGATGGGTATGGACAAAGGAACAGCAGCATGAGCCTGAAGCAGGAGAGGACTTGTACATTCTTAGAGCTGAAAGAAGCCTGCTGTGGCCTGGTCAGCAAGCAGGAGGGGTGTATAATAAGAGACTAAGAGATAAGCCTTGTGTTTTTCTTAATAGCTAGCCTAGAACCCCTATCCTGAGAGGCTAGGTATACAGTACTATGGCCGTGGTATGACCAATTGCCAACAATGTGCAAATACTACCTAGGAAATAGAAGTTAATGACCCATGAAGCAAATCATTTCCAAAAGGTGGTCCACAGGTTCGTGCCATGCTGTGAATAATAAATTTTAGTGCAAGAAAAATGGGACAATGTAGAGAATTGTTAATAAATTCATTTGATTTTGAATTTTATAATTATGTCCTTACTAGTTTTTTGTGAATAATAGTGATGATAGTCGGTTTTATTTTCAATGCCTTTACCTTGAAAAGTAGAAAGGTAGCAACTCTATTGCACCTCAGAAACTATTTTCATCTGACTTTGGGGTTTCTTCCTGTGTTCTGTGATATATACAAGTCTAGGAACAATTGACTCAAAAGGCAACAGTGTCTAGATTGATTCTTACCTTAAATAGTTGACTATTTTGTAAGAGGCAACAGTACAGAACAAGCAGAAGTAGAGCCTCCTGCATCCTCAAGGTAAAGCTATTGAATCTTTGTTTGAAATTTTTGTTTATTAAAAAAACAGGTAATACATCAGGGACTGAAAATTCATATTCACACACATATAATATTCTTTATGTAGAAAATGCATCAAGGAAACAGCACTGTAATTTTTCTGTGAAATATAAATGTCAAAGACATGCATAATTTATACAACATAAAACCAACAGACCATGTAGGTTTGGTGTTTAATTATGATCCCTTGGTTCTTCCTGATGAGCACCATTAATCAGTCCAATCAGTGTCTGAAACGTCCTGTTTCTGTCTACAGATAAACACCCAACTGGAGGTATTAAAAAAATTTTAATTGAAATGTACTTTTGTAGAAAGCATTACTCAGCCTAAATGTAATAACTGGAATTTAAAAGCAAATAATCAAATGATTCACAAAAACAGGAATATTTTTTTCTGAGATTTTTAGAGATTCATGGAAAAGTATAATTTTAAGCATCTTGACCTTTTGCTCAAGCAAAACTTCCTCCTGTTTAATGTCTGTGATTCTTTTCTTTAAAAAAAAAACCTCTAAAGTTGCTGCTTTAATACTGATAAACTTAGAAGGGACCTTCATGCTTTAATGTGATTGTGTATTAGAATATTCGACCTGATGGATATCCAAAGGCTAGAACAATCTCTCAATGGTTTCACATTTTCTAACTTACATTTTTTAACTCCAATGGTTTCACATTTTCTAACTTACATTTTCTAACTCCCTCCATGTTTTCAAAGAGAAATAAAATCGACTGATATGACAGGCTGTAAGCATTAAGACTTAGATCTTGTTTTTCCTTTACAAATCTCAGTCTACAGCTGCTCCACTGCATCGCCATAACAACATGGATCTACGGAACATTTGCAAATGGCCTGAAGGGACATTTCCTGCATGGAGGCCACCAACATTTATAAGGTAAACATTGCCATTTGTTTCCTCAAAAGTAGATTGAAAACCTGATTTCAGCTCTACTCCTATCACACTAGAAGCAGCCTTGTCATTTGTTAAGATAGCCATTGTCTCCTCTCTAGTAGGAGAACAAGCTCAGTCACAGGCTTCTCCAAGTCTCATCCATCACGTTCCTCATGGCAGAGCCTGCTTCTATCTATCACTGTGCGCTCTCAATTCTCTCTACCCTATAATCCTTCTGGACAGTGCATTGCAGTACTGTGCTGGATTCCAGGCTGCCTTACAAACATCATCTGGTAATTTCATCCATACGTATGTTTCAAATGCCAAGTCGTTTATAAATTTGAAACAAAGCACTACTACAACCATTGCTCCTTATTTCCTAGTAGTTTTATTCACTTTATAGCCTTACTAACTGCTTGCAGGATAAATGGATAGACAGCAATATAGCATGGTGGTTAACAGCATGAACTTTAAGTTTGAATTAAGGTGGAGTCCTAGCTTCATCTATTAGCTGTGAAACTTTGGACAAGTTATTTAAACTCTCTAAACCTTGGGTTCTTCATCTGCAAACTAGGGATGTTAGTACCTATTTTATAAGTTTCTTGTAAGGATGAAATGTTAGGATCATGGTAGGACAGGTGTCTAATGCAAAATAAGGGCCTAAGAGATGTTTGTTATTGTAGTCACTGTTTGTCCCACTCACTCGACAACTATTTTCTAAGCACCTACTATGTTCCCAGCATGTTCTAAAGGGTGAGTAATGAGTGGTGAATAAAAGGGATATGGTCTATGTACTCTATGGAGCTTACACCCTGGTGAGGGAGAGGCACAATAAACAAATCAGCATATAATTACAAACAGTGACAAAGGCTGAGAGAAAGACAGATGTTGTGATAGAGAACACCAGAGAAAGATGGGATAATCAGGAAGGGCTTCCCAGAGAAGGTTATCTTTAAACTGCGACCTGAAAGATGAGGAAAATACCCGGTGAAGAGTGGGAGAAGGTAGAGGACAGAGGCTGAGTGGGAAAGCACTATGAAGTAGGTCGAGGGTCTGGAGCACGCTTAGTAAGAAGTATTGACCAGACTGAAAGAGTTTCAGAAGCCAGAAAAGGCAGAATCTTGTAGGACATGGGAAGAAGCTTGGATTTTACTCTAAATTCAATAGGAAGCTATTGAGAAGTTTTAAGGAGGAGAGTGGCATGATCTGATTTCTGTTTTTAGGAAATTACTCTGGTTATCATGTGATAATTTGGAAAAATGCAACAGAAGTGGATGGACAAGTTAGGAAGCTGTTGCAATAGTCCAGGAAGGAGATGATGGCGACTTGGACTTAGTAGCAGGGGTGCCAGTAGAATCAAATCTCACCATGATATTGACTGGGGGAGGCAGGTGTTGTGGTTGACTTCAATTTCTTCCTGTTTATTTCACTCCTATAACTATCACCAGCCAGCCTTTAGGTTCCCAAAACAGGGTGTAGCAGAATAATAATTTTAGTTGTTTACATTAAATATTCTCTTGTAGTTATTCGGTTATTTTCTAGCAACCTTCCCAGAAACTTACTCAACACATTTCCCCGTTTACATCAGTATTCCCCAAATCCTGCAATAAGACTTAGAGAAAAGTAAAAATTCTTCATCATCATGAAAACTTTACTCTTTAGCACCAAGCTGAGATGCTGGTAATCTGTGAAGCCTTGTTTTAATCCCATCCAACACAACAAAAATTACTGAGCCTCCCCTCTATGAAATTTGTTTTTTGCCTTACCTGGAAGCCTCAAGGATTCTCTACATAACTTACTTTGCTTCAAATTTATATGTGCCTACTTTCATTCCCTTATAAACAACACCAACAGGTGGTATGGAATATTTGGTTGCATAATGATTAAGCCTGAATTTGGTGAGAACTCAAAGATTAAGGTTATTCTTAGCAAAACAAGTAATCCACTGCCAGGACTTTAAAGTGTTTAATGATTTATATCAAAAGAACACCTATGGAAGCACACCATGTGACTTGCAGATCTCCGTTTAAAACCATATATACCTGGGCTTCCCTGGTGGCGCAGCGGTTGAGAGTCCGCCTGCCAGTGCAGGGGACGCGGGTTCGTGCCCCAGTCCGGGAGGGTCCCGCGTGCCGCGGAGCAGCTGGGCCCGTGAGCCATGGCCGCTGAGCCTGTGCGTCCGGAGCCTATGCTCCGCGGCGGGAGAGGCCGCGACAGTGGGAGGCCCATAGGCCGCAAAAAAAAAAATAAAAAAAAAAAAAAAAAAAAAAAAAATATATATATATATATATATATATATATATATATATATATATACCTGAAATAACAATCTGTGTACATTCACCCACAAACTATCTCAACACCATGAAAGAAATGAGTGACTCCATCTTTGTGTGTTAGGGAGTAGATTCTGAAACTAATCTCAATCACCACTTGATACATGTTCCGTCAAAATGCAGGCCACCAAGGTGTGCAATACATTCTGGCTATTTAAACATCTTTATGGGATTTTTCTCAACAAGTGGGAGCAATACAATTCTTCTACTCTTACTATGTGCAGAAAATAGTTAACAGGAGGATACTTGAGAAAATATCACAGGGTCATTTCATTGTCCCATAGCTCAGCATGTTGTAGTTTGAAACAACCAAAGATCCAATTCATCCTATCTGTTGTAGTCCCAGAACTACCTTTTTAAGGAAAATTTTATATCTAAAATCAGAAAACTCAGCCTTAAAGTAATTCAACCCAGATTAGGCAATTTTGATAGCAGAGAAAACAAAAACACTGAAGACAGCATAGCATGTCATCCAGAGAGATGAGATGTGGGTATGGAACCAGACTAGGGGCAGCAACACAGAATGACGAAGCATTTGGAAGAGGAGATGGAGTGGGAGAATTCCAGAATTCCAAAGAAAAGTTTCATCTAATAATTAAAATGGCATCCACCAGTTATCAAGCATATGCCAAGGGCCAGACACTATACTAGACACTTCATGAATCTTATCTCTAATTCTTGCAGCAACTCTACAAGGCAGGTCTTAAGTATTCTCATTTTTTGACGAGGAGCCAAATCTCCATAAGGTTATATACCAGGCTTAACATTCCTCAGCTAGGAACTGCAGAGCCAGAATTTGGTGTCATTTCTATCCATCTGTAAAGACCAGAGCTGCCTGGTAGGGTTGTTCAACCTACACAACCCTATGCAATGGTCCTGTTAAAGCCCACCTCTTTCCACAAAAATACATTTTCCAAAGTTTGATTAAGTTTTAAACACTGACATTTAGGAGCCCTAAGCTAAAAGCTGCAGTCCTAAGGTGAATTTGAGAAGCCCCAAGCATTTTTGATGGAAGGAAGACCATATTGACACATTTTCAGAAATATGGCAGAGTAGTTCAGGGAAACTCTGACAGGGAGACCAAGGTGGCACATGACAAATAGTTTCTGGGTGATCTATTTTGAGCAAAAGTCGGAGAGAAGAGGATGTGGAATTGCACATGGTGGCTGACTTTATGAAGAGTGTGGCGGATATTGGCAATTGCCCTCTAATATCTATTACCCTCTTATTTCTTTTAGGAACAGAACCCCTGAGTTTTAGCTGGGTTTAGCTGTTCAGCTAGATACTTTCCCAGGCTCCTTGGCAGCTAGGTTCCAACCAATGGAGTTTCTGGTTGACATCCATCAGATTAAAAACAAATCTGGGGCTTCCCTGGTGGCACAGTGGTTGGGAGGCTGCCTGCCGATGCAGGGGACACGGGTTCGTGCCCCGGTCCGGGAAGATCCCTCATGCCGCGGAGTGGCTGGGCCCGTGAGCCATGGCCGCTGAGTCTGCACGTCCGGAGCCTGTGCTCTGCAACGGGAGAGGCCACAACAGTGAGAGGCCCGCGTACCACTAAAAAAAAAAAAAAAAAAAAAAAAATCTGGACTTTATTAGAAAGGATTATTGAGAAGCATTGGGGAAGGATGATGGCAATGGGAGGGAAGAGAACTATTACAGCAGGGAGAACACTGACCACATGATCTGCACGTGTCAGGCAAAATGGGTTTCTTCCACCAAGAGGAGGAAACAAGGCTAGACAGAACCAGGTGCAGGAAAGTGGGATGAAAGGGTGACAAAGTCAGACAGTAGATCAAAGAATGTTTCACCCTGAGTCCAGCCCATTTTCTGGGAGACCCTTAAGGAGGGGCTGTACCCCGGTTCAGGCTGAGGGCAGGCCAAATTTCAAGGGGCTCAAGGGAAGGAGAAAATCTTAACCAAAGCCTGGTTAATAAATATTTTGTTCCCAGTGATCAGTGGGGACCAAACAGTTCTGCTAATCAGGTAGGAAGCAAAGAATGGGAATTTGGAGGGTCTGCGTCTGGCCTTGTCATACACAAACAAGAGCGGCATCTTGAGTCTTTTCTAAATCATGGGTAAGTGTGGTTCTTTGCAGTAAGTTGTTTCTCAGATCACGAAGAGTGGGAGGGATTTCTTTAACCATTTTGGGTTTCCAGAATCACAGGGCTCTGGTAAAGTTCGACATGGTCATAATCTTAAGAGGAATCTGCTTGCCTGTACTTCCTCTTTGGCCTGTTAGTGGTTGGAGCTTAGACGTGGTGGTGATGAGTCACCCTAAGGGAGGGTATAACCTAAGATGGGAGGAACCTGGGTGCCTGAATGACTTTGTGGAACAGAGCTGTCAGCTTGCCCTGGTCAGCTCACCTACCTTTGGACTATTAGGAAAGAGAAAAATAAGCTTCTATCTAGTTTGCAACGTTTTACTTTTAAGTCTCCAAGTTATAGCCACTTAGCACATACCCTCATGATTAAAAATAGTCCCTGCAAACAAGAAATTATTTGTGTGTTTTGGGCTTCATGGTCAACCTGTAAGCATCATCTTCAAATATGAGAGATAATACTAAATGCAGAGCTCCCTTGCAAGTATTCATATTCTTATTAATGTATGAACACCTGAAGCATCAAAAGTTCAATTTTGCTCTTCTTTTTCTGTCACATAGGAAAAGAATTCTGTTTCGGTTCCTGAAATGCATTTTAAAACTTTCCATTCACCTAGCATTGGAACATAAAAAAAGGAAAATGCACTTATTTCTAACTAAATAGTATATATTAATGTATGAATTTGTTATGCTATTGTTGGGGCTCTTAAAAAGTTGCTTAAAATGGCATAATGTTCTACCATTTGATTCAAATGGCCTTTAGGTCAGTAATGTACTCCTTAATTGGAAATGTGGACATAGGAAGATTCAGAAGTTTGACCAGTAGTGTTTAAAAGAACGAACTAATCGCTATCAACTATGTATCACTTCCTGTTAGACACTGTAATGCACCCATCAAAGGTTGTTCCCAAATGTAGCACCCACATGATGTACTTTGCTAATTGAACAATTACATGTATGCCTATTGCTAGTGTCACAGCTTGTCAAATAATGTAAATAAGAATTATCGATTAGTCTATGTTCCTCTAGTGAAAAAATAGTCCCATAACAAAACTGCCTAGGAAGGCTGTTTGTTCAATTTAATCTAAACAAAGAATTGGGTAAGAGCACTCACTGCAGCCTCTTTGATTCACTGGATCATTGAATTCACTGTCTCAGTTGAGTTCTTAATGATTTTCAAATACATTTTGGAGAAGTTACATATCCTAGCAAAAAATGAGCCTTTATGGTTTTAATTCCCTGCATCTCCTCTGTATTTTATGTGTGATTTTAATATGCTGTGAAATTATTCCAAATCTTTATTGTCCATTGTTCCCTTTTTAAAAACAGGTCCAGAACAGACATGAGACAAGCAACCAAATATATGGCATCGTTTTTCACCTAAATACTCAGAGTTTCAAAAGCATTCTTTCCTCTCCCAAACCACCCCTTCTCCTTGTGGCTTCTGAAAAGTTCTACTTAAATGGATAAGCTCCCCACTGGGGACATTATCAATTAAGAACTTCTGCTCCAGCCTTTGCACTTTGCAGTAATTCAACAATCTTTTATGTTAAAAACAATCTCACTTCCAAGATTTGGTGTTTCTTGCTAATGCAAAACATCACTGGAAAAGGTCATCCTTTTTTCTATAGTGGAACCAACAAAAGAGAAGGGCACTAAGCCCAAAGAAATTCACTAAAACATTTTTTCTTTTCATTCAAGCTTAAAACCTTACCTATCATTACAAAATGAAACAGAAATTTACCAGTCATTAGACTGAATTTGCTGATAATAAGTACTTTTCTGCTTTTGAAAATCCTTTACAAAAAAGATTAACAAAAGCAGTTCCTATCAAGGTGATTACTGTACATGCTTTTACTTTTTAAAAGAAACCAATTTCCCATGTTCTTACTTTGATGGGCTAATGCTAAACTCCACAAGAAGAAATCTTTTGGAAATGTGGACATAACCTGGGTTAGACATACTCCAGTGCTTTTCTCAGATGTTCTGGGTCCTTTCTTAAACATTCTAGGTTTGGTATGCAATATGAAACGCAATTGGGTAAAGGACAGTTCGAAGTTCCTTTGTATGTGCTGTTCAAAAAATAAGTTTACAAAGTCAAAAGTCAGTGTAGTGTGTGTATGCAATAATTTTATATGTGTGTGTGACAAACCTGTACAATTGGTCGGCTACTGTTAATTGCTTTCTCTCCAGCACCTGTTTAACACAGCATGACGTAGCAGATACTCAATAAAAGATTACTGAATTGAAATTCAGTAATTGATTACTGAAAATTTTAAATTGATTACTGGTTGACGTGTAACAAAGATTACATATAACCCTTAGTTTAAAATGCCTACTTTTTTAAACAATTGATTCTCAAAAAAAAGTGAATACGAGATTGATTGCTAAATTACTGAATACCTATAAAGGTGTGTTTAACTTACTCCAACCTACACAATATGTCGATTAGATGTTAACACTTTTTTTTTTTTTTTTTTTTTTTTTTTTTTTTTTTGCGATACGCGGGCCTCTCACTGTTGTGGCCTCTCCCGTTGCGGAGCACAGCCTCCGGACGCGCAGGCTCAGCGGCCATGGCCCACGGGCCCAGGTGCTCCGCGGCACGTGGGATCTTCGTGGACCGGGGCACAAACCCCTGTCCCCTGCATCGGCAGGCGGACTCTCAACCACTGCGCCACCAGGGAAGCCCGTGAACACTCTTACTTAGCTGCATCCATTGGACATTTCCTTACCTCACTGAGATCATTGTCTCCCTTTTAAAATAGAATACTGGATGCTCCGGAGGCTGCGGAGATAGGTCGAAGCTCGTCCTCGCGATAACTTCCGGAGATAGGTCGAAGCTCGCCCTCGCGATAACTTCCAGCTGGTGTGCCTCACGACAGTGTCGTGCGGGGCGGGGCCTGCCGGGCGGAGCAGACCGCGCGATGGCTGCGCTTGTGGCCGAAGTGAGCTGGAAGGCCTTAGAGCGAAGACCCCTCACCAAACGCTCAGTTTTGCAAACAGCTATAGTTTAGCCTGCGACGCTTATGATTAGAGTCAACAATTTGCAATGGCCAGCTCACGTGATGCATTCTTAAGGTATGGCTTCTCCACCAGCTTTCTTTAAAAGTCTGGCTCACTTTGAACCTTTTAAAAGCATTAATCTTACGAGACCTGATAATAAAACTATGGGATAAATTGGATCACTATTACAGAGTTGTCAAGTAACATTGCTGCCCTATCGAAGTCCAGCCACAGGTCTCTTTCCCACTAAAACATGTGGCGATGATCAGGCCAAGATCCACAACAGTCTGTACTGTGCTAAGGGGTCTGGCTCTTGTATACAGGCGTATAGACGAGGACAAGGGAAGGACCCATGAGCTGGAGCGCTCGGCCGTAAAATGTATGAGAGGAATTCTCTACTGCTATGTGCATCCGGCCCATAAGGTCCAGCAGTTTAAGCAGTATCTACTCCCAACATGTCTTTACTCTATCTTCAAGGTACAGACAGGGGATGAGATCCTCTCCTATGAGGAATATGGTCATCTTCAGATAAATGCAGTGTCACTCTATCTCCTTTACCTTGTGGAAATGATTTCCTCAGAACTCCAGATTATCAATAACACTGAGGAGGTCTCTTTTATTCAGAACCTTTTATTTTGTGTAGAAAGCATTTACTGTGTACCTGACTTTGGTGTCTGGGAAAGAGGAAGCATGTATAATAATGGCCGCACAGAGTTGCATTCGAGGTAATTTGCTGATTTATCAGTGTTTTGGTTTTGGTTTTTGTTTTAATTTCAATGTGTGGAATTTGAATATGAATAAAAAATCAAAGTACTAGCTTGGAAAAAATAAAAAATAAAACGGAACTAATATTAATGATGACAATTAAATCAGACAACACACACATTGTGCCCAGCATTGCACCAGGCATGTAGTAGATACCCATTAGATGGTAATAATTATTTTATTTTACAAGAGAGAAAAGAAAAGTTTATTCTACCTGGTGACTCTGTTCTGATTCTGAGGGAAAGTAGCAAATTTTTATAATATGTATGAACTTTTCATCTTACATATAAACGTTGCCTTCTCTCTCCTCTTTTTTTAGAAGAATGGGATAGAGGGCAGACCAATACCTGGGAAAAAAAACAGCTGCATCCTTACACCTGACCTTCCAGGATACCCCCTCCCTCATCATTGCCACCTCTATTGCTTTTGTCTGATTTCTGCATGTTGATCTCTATTTGTCTTGGGTCTGCATGGAGCCACCTGCAGGGCTTTTGTTTCTCCACCTATTGAGTCTCCCTTTGAGTAGAAAAAAGAAAAGATTTCCAGAGTCTGGGCAAGAACATTTTCTTAAGTACCTGACAATAAAAGGGGCATGGAACTATTTACCAACCTCACTTAAATCCAGTAAAATTACCATTTACAGGGTGTTGCGTTAAGTTGATTGCTTTCCTTTCTCTAAATAAAGACTTAAATTTCAGCTCACAGGAAAAACTGATACCAAGAGAAGCTGCTCGTGAAATGATACAAGCAGCGCCGGAAGGGGGAATGTTAGAGGCAGGGTGGGGAGGAAAACAAAACTTGAACCAAAACCTTCACCGCATGTTTCATTTTAGAGTAATAATCAAAAACAAACTAAACGTCAAGTTTCCTTGGATTATTATTCTCCCGGTCACGAGGCCACTTTTCATTGTTTCTCAGGGTGATCCTGAATAGAGATATTGTACAGCCCACATTAGGGAGAGAAACTGGTTGCTCTCAACTCTGACCACAGATGTAAAATAACAGGCTCTGATATTCTTTCAGAAGTTTTGACTTCATTTTTTCTGGAGACTATAAAAAGAAATCTTTTTTATTGCTACAGCTTTGCTGTGCTAGATGCTTTGTATTGCTTCCCTTCAGTCTGGTCTTAAGAGAAGAGCTTTATCCTGCATACCTATTAGCAAAGAAAAGTGTCTTAGAATCCCTACACAAAAGAATTATTTTGTAGAGGTGCCCGGCCATAGGTTTATATTCATTCCTGGTTTCTCAGGTGACCTATCACGCATAACAAATTTTTTGAAGAGGTTAGAAAAAAGATGGTGGGACTAAAGAAGAATTTGAAAGTTCACTGTATCCAATAACCCAAGAAGAACTTTAAAAGAAAAAAAATAAACATTAAGAGAGACAAAGTTTCTAAAATAAACAAACAAGGATCTGCCTTAATAAAGTAGTTGACAGCTTCTCTTCCTCTTTTCCAGGCTCAGCCACCAGCAACAGACAAAAGGCCTCGTTTGCACAGCTGTTGCCCAAAGAACTGAACAAAGCGCTGAAACTTTAACTTGAATTTGAAAAAAAAAAAAAAGTCAACTGACAAAAAAAAGCACAGATATCAGGGAAGTCAACAACGAGGCAAAAAACTTTGTGAGGTCAGGAAGAAGAATTTTCTAAAAGGTAAATTTCCTGGGAGCCCGAAGGAAACTGGAAATCGGAGTCTGATAAAGGTACGGAGGCTGAGCTCTGGAAGCTCCCATCCCCGCACAGCCACCAGAGTGAAAATCACAACAGCAGGGAGAAATCCATTGCCCAAGATGGTGGAGCAGAAAAGGCAACAGTTTCTTCAGAGCTCGGAAGCTGGAGCCAAGTGAGGGCTAACTTCAAGAAAGAGCCTGCCTCATATCGTTTCTTCTAACTTCTGGACTCTGCCTTAGAATGAGTCTCTGTCATGGGGAGAGGGAAGATCCGGGTAAGACAGAAGAAGGTAGTAATGTTTTTACATCCCCTTCATTTTAAATATTTTTCTTGTCCTTTTTTTTTTTTTTTTTTGTGGTATGCGGGTCTCTCACTGCTGTGGCCTCTCCCTCCCGTTGTGGAGCACAGGCTCCGGACGCGCAGGCTCAGCGGCCATGGCTCACGGGCCCAGCCGCTGCGCGGCATGTGGCATCTTCCCGGACCGGGGCACGAACCCGTGTCCCCTGCATCGGCAGGCGGACTCTCAACCACTGCGCCACCAGGGAAGCCCCCGTCCTTTACTTTTTTTTTAACAATATATAAAGCCTCACAAAAGAAGAGGCAACTAGTGTTTTACAAGTAAAGCCTCTTAGGAAAATAAGAAATATACTGGTTTAAGCTATTTATTATTTATAGACTATCAGTTTCAATATAAAAGCTTGAAGCATCCATACAATAGAAACTATGAAAACAATTAGAACATTAAACCAGGAGTGAAAGAACAAGATGGCAGGATATAATGGGGACAGGGAGAGGGAGTAATTGTACCGGAAAATATAGAAATAGTCTTCTCCTTTGCTCTATCAGCTGTGATATACAAAACTAAAATTTAACTTCAACTGCAGTGAATTCAGTTCTTTTTTTTTTCAGTCCTTTTCCAGCTGCAATAAGAAATGCTGAAGGAATTTCAAGTACAGTCCCAGAAATAGTAATTAAATGTTCACAACATACCGCCTATGCATTGGGTTTGCCCAAAAGTTCATTTGGGTTTTTCCATAAGAGGGTATGGAAACCCGAATGAACTTTTTGGCCAGCCCAATACTAGACACCCCCCCCCCGCCCCCCTTGAAGAGTCTTGGAGTCTTATGAGAAAGAGAAACAAAAACAAATAATCTCGATGCAATATGATCAATTTGGGTTGCATTTCTTTTCATATATACTATAGGAGAGGTTTTGTGGGGCTAGGGAAGGAAAGCCTTCACTTGTTGGGAAAGAGAAAAAGCATTACTAACATTTCATATGAGTGATATATTGGCAGGGACTTAAAAGAAGACAAATTTTCCAAATGGAAAAGAGGGAGAAGGACAGTCCCCAAAGAAACCATGCATGCAAAAGGACAGAGGAGGAAAGACCACAGCGTGTTCAGGAAGATTTCACCATTGAGGGGCTGGGGATAAAGTGGAAAAGTAGCTTGGAACTGTGAAAAACTATAAAGAAGACACTGAAGAGCTTTTCAACAGGTAAGTGAAAGTATCCTATTTCAGTTTTAGAAGCCAGTTGCATGTTGCAACTTGGAGAGTGGATAAGAGTAAGAGTGAAATTAAAGTAAGGAAGGAGGCTATTTTAGGGTTCTTCAGAGAAACAGAACCAATAGGATGTGTGTATGTATGTGTATATATATATATATATATATATATATATATTTGTATAACAATGGGTTTCTTTTAAGGAATTGGCTCACACAATCACAGAGGATGGCAAGTCCAAAATCTGCCGGCTGGGCTGGCAGGCTGGAGACCCAAGAGAGCCGATGCCACAGTTCTAGCTGAAGGCTCTGTGCTGTAGTGTCAGAAAGAGCCAATCAGTGTTGTAGTTGAAGTCCAAAAGCAGTGTGCTGAGAATTCTCTCTTGCTTGGGGGGAAGTCAGTCATTTTTTTTTTTTTTTAATTTATTTATTTTGGCTGTGTTGGGTCTTCGTTGCTGTGTGCAGGCTTTCTCTAGTTGCGGCGAGCGGGGGCTACTCTTCGTTGCAGTGCGCAGGCTTCTCATTGCAGTGGCCTCTCCCGTTGCCATAAGGAACTCAACTGCCATAAATCCCTTCCCAGGAGTTTCATAACCAGGGAAGATTGATTCTTATCACAGGAGAAGAGACTAGAAATGGACACCTTAACCAGACAGACTTTGTCACAAACTATCATACCTCCCATCTATTCTTCTAAGGGCCTATTCATCATTCCTAAAAATCATTTACCTAAGAGGTGTACATCCCCCCCCTCACCTTTAACCTATTGAGATGGCATTTAAGTCTGAATTCTAAGCCACCTGGGGGAGTTACTCATTTTTCCCTGGGTCTCTCTCATGGACACATAAGGTATACACGTTAATAAACTGCTGTTTGCTTTTCTCTTGTCAATCTGTCCCTTATTACAGGAATCTCAGCCAAGAACTCAGAAGGGTAGAGGGAAAATTACGTTTCCTTTCCTCCAAAGACAAAATGGGAGAAGCTCAAAGGGGTACACAAGCTAAATTGTCCTCCTCCATATTAGGAAGTTAATCATTCATGCCTAAAACTGAAAAAATAGGAAATAAGAGTATAAACATGGTAATAGCTAAAGAAGTTAAAACTGGTTGCCCCTTTAGAGGAAGGATAGAGAGAAAAGAGAGTTAAGAGAGGAGACTTTTCGGTTTTATTGTAAACCTCATACAACTATTTGACCTTTTAAATTACTCCTGCATAGTTTGAGAAAAAAAATAAAATCAAGTTAAGAAAATAAACTTAGTACAATGTAGGAGTCAAAATTTAGTAAATGTTTCTAAATTTCTTCTGACAGACAATTTCTGCCCTACTCTGTTTTCTGATACTCAAAGAGGAGCAAAAGCCTTCTTGGGGCTTTCCTCTTGTCCCCACAACCCCTCTCTGTCCCCAGCAGAATGCCTCAGACCCTGAGACTCTGGGCTTCAAGTTCCAAGGGACAGACGGGAGAGTCACTGGGGATGCCTCATCCTAATTCTCCCGTGAGATTTGGGCAGAGTTGTTTTCTCTATGATCGTGTCTGCAGAAAAAACTCTCTCAGTCATCTAGAAGTTTCTACTATGTGTAAGGTTGCCATGTCTTTGCCTGTGTTTTGATAACATACCCCTGAGCTTTTTGGCATCATGCTTTCACTTATTCAGTCATTCATTCATTCAAAAACAAATGTTTAATGAGGCCCTACTATGTGCTAGATACTTACTATTAAGTTTCTTAAAATTATTTTTCCTCAATGTATGGTTTTCATACTTAGGGATTAAGATATTTCAAGGTTCTTTATAATTCCTGCCTTTTTGTGTGTTAATTAGAAAAGGCAACCTTCTGTGATGTAATGATTAATTAAAATAAGGATAAACTAGATTATCTTAAGAAAAGAAAAGCTCCAAGATTTACTTTCTAAATTTAGATCAGGTCAGTTTAAATTTTCTCTTAACCAACATGTCAGTGGTTTCTCTTCTCACAAAAAAATTAAAATGTTAACATTTATCTAAAAGCGTTATCCACCTCCTGCTGCTGGTTTATGAGCAAACAGACTTCTGCATTTCCTCTCAAGAGAGAAAAGTACATTTACAGAGTAGAATAGTATTTTGAAGTACTAATCCATGTATCTTCACTCCTTCCCACATCACCCCCACCTCTTAGTTTCCAGTTATGGACTAAATGTTTGTGTCTCCCAAAAATTCATATGTTGAAGCCCTAATGTGGTGGCCTTTGAAGGTGGGGCCTCTGGGGGTAATTCGATCATGAAGATGGAGCCTCCATGAGGGAACTAGTGTCCTTAGAAAAAGAGAAAGAGAGCTGCCCTTTTTCTCTCCTCTCCATCATGGAAGGATGCAAGAAGACGTGTATCTAAAAGCCAGGAAGAGGGGTCTCACCAGACACTGAATCTGCTAGTGCCTTGATGTTGGACTTCCCAGCCCCCAAAACTGAGAGAAATAAATGTTTGTGGTTTAAGTCACCCAGTCTATATTTTTGTGATAGCAGCCTGAACTAAGGTTACCCAAAGCAGGAATTGAAATCCCAGAAGTAGCCACCTGCCATGAAAATCAGGAGCCCACACTCCAGAGACAGCCCATAGGAATATACACCTTCTGTTATCCACATCTCCATCAATACTAGCTTTTCTAACTAGCATAATGAATGTTAGAAACAAGGTCTCATTGTGGAAACGAGTGGAATTTCAGATATGTTGTTCAATGAACAGAATACGAAAGTCCACCCAGGGCTTCCCTGGTGGTGCAGTGGTTAAGGATCCGCCTGCCAATGCAGGGAGACACGGTTTTGAGCCCTGGTCCGGGAAGATCCCACATGCCGTAGAGCAACTAAGCCTGTGCACCACAACTACTGAGCCTGCGCTCTACAGCCCGCGAGCCACAACTGCTGAAGCCCGTGTGCCTGGAGCCTATGCTCCGCAACAAGAGAAGCCACCGCAATGAGAAGCCCGCGCAGCGCAACGAAGAGTAGCCCCCGCTCACCGCAACTAGAGAAAGCCCGCGCGCAGCAACAAAGACGCTACGCAGCCAAAAAATTTTTTCAAAGTCCACCCAGGCCTGTAACCTGTACCCTCAAGGATAATGCCCAAGGCTTGACCCACAACAGAACCTGTGTCCAATCATTGAGTCAGAGGACTTCTGGTTGCCTCATGCGACTCCAAGGGTACAGAATTCTGCCTCTGGATATGGTTGCATCTGCTTCAAGTAAACATTTCATGAAAGAGGTAGTTGGAGCACTTCAAAAGAACAGAGAGCTGGGACTTCATCGATCTTACGGAACAGTTTGTATAAATGTTTTTGAGCCTGCTTGCCAATGAATTTTTTTAATAAGGTCTGTATTTGTGGCATAATTTATGGAGAGTAAGTCAGTTTTGTGGTGGTTACTATTATTTACTAAAATAACCTAAAGTTGTATGAGACTAAACTGGCTTAGGTTTACAGAATTAGTTGAGAGAGTGAAGAGCCCTGAATGAAATTTGTAGTCTTGACCAGGGAACAGTGCAGCATAAGAAAGCTTGGATCATAAAGCTGAGAATTACTAGGAGCATGAACATCTCAACAGAAGCTACTGTAGTGTAGTGACTACATCTGGAAACCATACACGATGACCTCAGCAAATGACAGCATGGACAACTACTAACCAAGGCCCAGATACTTCCTCCTTCCCTGGAGCCAAGAGGCTACTTAAATGCAATCAGAGAATTGTCTGCATTAAAATTTGAAGTGACTGAGTTTGCCAGGAATTGACTAAAACTATGGTTACTGCCATCAGGAAGAATCGAGTCTCTAAATAGATATTAAACTGGAATTTAGAAAAAAAAAATCTAAGACTTTTCCTTTCTTGCACATCTGAGTTTTGGATTTTGAGAAATTCATACCCACTATATGCCACACGAGGAAAAACAATTCTGGGTCTCTCTCAATTTTTCTCTCCAAGATCTTTTAAGACTTGACACCTCTGTTACATTTTCTCCTCTATTTAGGTCTTCAGGAGTGACCCATGATCCCCCTAGACTCTTCTTTGTAATCCAAAGTCTGGTTCAAAGCCCAGAAAAGGGATATTCACGTCTTGCTGAAAATCAGGAAGAAAAAAAGGCAGCATCTTAAGTATGTAGGTATGTGTCTTAGCTTGCGCTTCTGTAACAAATACCATAGATTGGATGGTCTAAACATTTATTTCTTACAGTTCTGAAGGCTGAGAAGTCCAAGGTCAAGGTGTCAGCAGATTTGGTGTCTGGCAAGAGCCTTCTTCTTGGCTTATAGGCAGCCAGCTTCTCACTGTATCCTCACATGGCAGAGAGAGAGATCATCTTTCTCACATCTCTTCTTATAAGGGCACTAATCCAATGCACTGCGGCTCAACACTCACAACCTAATTACCTCCCAAAAGTCCCACCTCCAAATATCATCACATTGGGAATTAGGACTCCAACATATAAATTGGGAATCCATAGCAGTATATATTGTGGCAGGGAGGAAAGTGATGATGAGGGAAAAGTTATGTTGAATTCACCTCCCAGGAATTTTACTTCCTGAGGGAAGAAGGTAGAATCATCTTGCATTCAGCAAAAACTTAACTATCAGCCAGCATTAGGAAAGCACTAGTTTCACCAGGATGAGTAAAATATTTTCTGAAATCAAATAAGGAGACAGACCATATAATGTGCTAAGTGCTGTGATGGGGTTAGGTACAGAACCAGCGTTGGGGGATGGAGAGAGCCCAGCTCTGACTGGAGGCATCTGAAAAGCCTTTCAGAAGTGATGAGATTGAAACTGGGTCCTAAGTTTCACCAGCAGAGAATGGCCTTGCCAGTGAGCAGTAACAGAAAATGTCAAGGCAAAAATTAAAGAAAAAGCATGGCGTGTTAGAAATGGTGACAAGTCCAGGAGTCAGAAAGTATGTGGATGGACTAGCAAGACTATGCTAGAGGGTGAAAGTGTGGTCAGATTGTGAAGACTCGTGAATGCTTTTCTGAAGAGATTGGCCTTGATGAGGTCAGCCAGGTCATCCAATGAGCCTGCAGGTCCCAAAGAGGTGCCCTAATGGGAGCACAAAAAACCAGAGCTCTGGGCCCCTCCACTCCACCCCAGACCAATTTGTATCTTTTATATCTCTCTTATATTTCTAATTTGAAAGTAGAACTCCGCTGTTATTTTTAAGTTTTAAAATTGCTCATATAAGCAAATGAAAGTCATGAAAGATCTTTAATTAGGGAAGTTAAATGACCGTGTTTACATTTCAGACAGCTAATTCTGGTTGCAGGGCAGGAGGAAAGATTAGAGAAAGGAGACATAAGAGGCAGAAAAGTCATTAGTTAGACTGTTAAAATAGCCCATACAAGGAATGACAAAAGGTCCAAACTAAGGTAGTGATAGTACAAGTGTGAACAGATGCAGGAAGAGGGAACACATTCTAGAGACATTTTAGAAATTGAATGAACAGCCTTTTACAAGTCCTATTACACATGTAGCAGATTTCAACAGCATTTGGGCCTAGCAGGCAGGTAATCCACTTTACCTTTACGTTGGTGGATTCATGTAATATCAGTTGCTTCACTTCAACTTCAGTGTATTACCACAGGGAGGTGAGATAAGGACCTCTGGCAACATTCCAAAGTCTAGGTTGTTGAAGGTATTACAGTTTGTAGACTGATGTGACTTTGGAAAACAACATTAAATTTAGTGGCTTATGGACGAACATAGGAAAAGTCACCAATGCAGAGTGTCCATTTGACTTATCAATTCCAGAAGACTGATGTGGTATTTTGTTGGCTCTTTTCTTCTCTCTCTTTCACTTTCTACAAGTAATATTTTTTCCAACTCTAAAAAAAGGAATCTGAAAAAAAATAAATTTAGTAGTAAATAAAGTAAGCCATAGATATGGTTCATTTTGTTGTTGTTGTGTTATACTATTTGTCATGATATCACATGATAGAATGGTTTACTAAGATGGATCCTTACAGTATGCTGGCCTTATAGGCAGACAGAACAGACTTGACTCTATTATGATTTGAGATATGGTGATGAGTTGCTCAACCCTTATTCACACATTCAGTAACTACTTACTAAGCATCTACTTCGAAAAAGTCTTATGACAGGTAAGCACACTGGAATACAACACAGATGTAGTCTTAGGCTAGTAGAGTTTTCAGCCAGCCAGAGAGACAAACATTAAACAACCAGTTGCACACTTAATTATTTGACCATTATTGTGATAACTGCTTTGAAGATGAAAGAAAAGCTACAAGAGAGTCTAGAACAGGGGACCTCACCTAGTCTGCTCTTCCACGAGGGAGTGACCCTTGATGGGTGAGCTGAAGAACAGGCTGCTGCTTCTGCAAAAAAATGGAGAAGAGATATTCAGGCAGAGTAGGTGGTGCAAAGCAGGCATATATGCACTGAGCAGCTGGAAAAGGCCATGGTGGCTAGAGGGCGGAAATCAACAGGAAGACTGTCCGGATGCACAGATTTGTACGCCTCGTTGGGGTTTGGTTTTACCCAGAAGGCCAAAGGAACACCTTCAATGGAATTTAAACAGAGGGTGTGGTCATCAGACATTTTTTTTTTTTTATAGCAGCGTTATTTTTTTTTTCACATCTTTATTGGAGTATAATTGCTTTACAATGGTGTGTTAGTTTCTGCTTTATAACAAAGTGAATCAGTTATACATATACATATATTGCCATATCTCTTCCCTCTTGCGTCTCCCTCCCTCCCACCCTACCTATCACACCCCTCCAGGAGGTCACAAAGCACCAAGCTGATCTCCCTGGGCTATGCGGCTGCTTCCCACCAGCTATCTACCTTACGTTTGGTAGTGTATATATGTCCATGCCTCTCTCTTGCTTTGTCACAGCTTACCCTTCCCCCTCCCCATATCCTCAAGTCCATTCTCTAGTAGGTCTGTGTCTTTATTCCTGTCTTACCCCTAGGTACTTCATGACATTGTTTTCCTTAAATTCCATATATATGTGTTAGCATACGGTATTTGTCTCTCTCTTTCTGACTAACTTCACTCTGTATGACAGACTCTAGCTCTATCCACCTCATTACAAATAGCTCAATTTCGTTTCTTTTTATGGCTGAGTAATATTCCATTGTATATATGTGCCACATCTTCTTTATCCATTCATCCGATGATGGACACTTAGGTTGTTTCCATCTCTGGGCTATTGTAAATAGAGCTGCAATGAACATTTTGGTACATGACTCTTTTTGAATTATGGTTTTCTCAGGGTATATGCCCAGTAGTGGGATTGCTGGGTCATATGGTAGTTCTATTTGTAGTTTTTTAAGGAACCTCCATACTGTTCTCCACAGTGGCTGTATCAATTTACATTCCCACCAACAGTGCAAGAGGGTTCCCTTTTCTCCACACCCTCTCCAGCATTCATTCTAGATTTTTTGATGATGGCCATTCTGACTGGTGTGAGATGATATCTCATTGTAGTTTTGATTTGCATTTCTCTAATGATTAATGAAGTTGAGCATTCTTTCATGTGTTTGTTGGCAGTCTGTATATCTTCTTTGGAGAAATGTCTGTTTAGGTCTTCAGCCCGTTTTTGGATTGGGTTGTTTGTTTTTTTTGTTATTGAGCTGCGTGAGCTGCTTATAAAGTTTGGAGATTAATCCCTTGTCAGTTGCTTCATTTGCAAATATTTCCTCCCATTCTGAGTGTTGTCTTTTGGTCTTGTTTATGGTTTCCTTTGCTGTGCAAAAGCTTTGAAGTTTCATTAGGTCCCATTTGTTTATTTTTGTTTTTATTTCCATTTCTCTAGGAAGTGGGTCAAAAAGGAACTTGCTGTGATTTATGTCATAGAGTGTTCTGCCTATGTTTTCCTCTAAGAGTTTGATACTGTCTGGCCTTACATTTAGGTCTTTAATCCATTTTGAGCTTATTTTTGTGTATGGTGTTAGGGAGTGATCTAGTCTCATTCTTTTACATGTACCTGTCCAGTTTTCCCAGCACCATTTATTGAAGAGGCTGTCCTTTGTCCACTGTACATTCCTGCCTCCTTTATCAAAGATAAGGTGACCATATGTGCGTGGGTTTATCTCTGGGCTTTCTATCCTGTTCCATTGATCTATCTTTCTGTTTTTGTGCCAGTACCATACTGTCTTGATTATTGTAACTTTGTAGTATACTCTGAAGTCAGGGAGCCTGATTCCTCCAGCTCTGTTTTTCGTTCTCAAGATTGCTTTGGCTATTCGGGGTCTTTTGTGTTTCCATACAAATTGTGAAATTTTTTGTTCTAGTTTTGTGAAAAATACCAGTGGTAGTTTGATAGGGATTGCATTGAATCTGTAGATTGCTTTGGGTAGTAGAGTCATTTTCACAATGTTGATTCTTCCAATCCAAGAACATGGTACATCTCCCCATCTATTTGTATCATCTTTAATTTCTTTCATCAGTGTCTTATAATTTTCTGCATACAGGTCTTTTGTCTCCTTAGGTAGGTTTATTCCTAGATATTTTATTCTTTTTGTTGCAGTGGTAAATGGGAGTGTTTTCTTGATTTCACTTTCAGATATTTCATCATTAGTGTATAAGAATGCCAGAGATTTCTGTGCATTAGTTTTGTATCCTGCTACTTACCAAATTCATTGATTAGCTCTAGTAGTTTTCTGGTAGCATCTTTAGCATTCTCTATGTATAGTATAATGTCATCTGCAAACAGTGACAGCTTTACTTCTTCCTTTCCGATTTGGATTCCTTTTATTTCCTTTTCTTCTCTGATTCCTGTGGCTAAAACTTCCAAAACTATGTTGAATAAGAGCAGTGAAAGTGGGCAACCTTGTCTCGTTCTGGATCTTAGTGGAAATGCTTTCAGTTTTTCACCATTGAGGACGATGTTGGCTGTGGGTTTGTCATATATGGCCTTTATTATGTTGAGGAAAGTTCCCTCTATGCCTAATTTCTGCAGGGTTTTTATCATAAATGGGTGTTGAATCTTGTCGAAAGCTTTCTCTGCATCTATTGAGATGATCATATGGTTTTTCTCCTTCAATTTGTTAATATGGTTTATCACATTGTTTTGCATATATTGAAGAATCCTTGCATTCCTGGAATAAACCCCACTTGATCATGTTGTATGATCCTTTTAATGTGCTGTTGGATTCTGTTTGCTAGTATTTTGTTGAGGATTTTTGCATCTATGTTCATCAGTGATATTGGCCTGTAGTTTTCTTTCTTTGTGACATCCTTGTCTGGTTTTGGTATCAAGGTGATGGTGGCCTCGTAGAAGGAGTTTGGGAGTGTTCCTCCCTCTGCTATATTTTGGAAGATTTTCAGAAGGATTGGTGTTAGCTCTTCTCTAAATGTTTGATAGAATTTGCCTGTGAAGCCATCTGGTCCTGGGCTTTTGTTTGTTGGAAGCTTTTAAATCATAGTTTCAATTTCAGTGCTTGTGATTGGTCTGTTCATATTTTCTATTTCTTCCTGATTCAGTCTTGGCAGGTTGTGCATTTCTAAGAATTTGTCCATTTCTTCCAGGTTGTCCATTTTATTGGCATAGAGTTGCTTGTAGTAATCTCTCATGATCTTTTGTATTTTTGCAGTGTCAGTTGTTACTTCTCCTTTTTCATTTCTAATTTTACTGATTTGAGTCTTCTCCCTTTTTTTCTTGATGAGTCTGGCTAATGGTTTATCAATTTTGTTTATATTCTCAAAGAACCAGCTTTTAGTTTTACTGATCTTTGCTATTGTTTCCTTCATTTTTTTCATTTATTTCTGATCTGATTTTTATGATTTCTTTCCTTTTGCTAAATTTGGGTATTTTTTTTTTCTTCTTTCTCTAATGCTTTAGGTGCAAGGTTAGGTTGTTTATTCGAGATGTTTCCTGTTTCTTAAAGTAGGATTGTATTGCTATAAACTTCGCTCTTAGAACTGCTGTTGCTGCATCCCATAGATTTGGGGTTGTCGTGTCTCCATTGTCATTTTTTTCTAGATATTTTTTGATTTCTTCTTTGATTTCTTCAGTGATCACTTCGTTATTAAGTAGTGTATTGTTTAGCCTCCATGTGTTTGTATTTTTTACAGATCTTTACCTGTAATTGATATCTAGTCTCATAGCGCTGTGGTCGGAAAAGACACTTGAAATAATTTCAATTTTCTTAAATATACCAAGGCTTGACTTGTGACCCAAGATATGATCTATCCTGGAGAATGTTCCATGAGCACTTGAGAAAAATGTGTATTCTGTTGTTTTTGGATGGAATGTCCTATAAATATCAATTAAGTTCATCTTGTTTAATATAAATATCAATTAAGTCCATCTTGTTTAATGTATCATTTAAAGCTTGTGTTTCCTTATTTATTTTCATTTTGGATGATCAGTCCATTGGTGAAAGTGGGGTGTTAAAGTCCCCTACTATGAATGTGTTACTGTCGATTTCTCCTTTTATGGCTGTTAGTATTTGCCTTATGTATTGAGGTGCTCCTATGTTTCGTGCATAAATATTTACAATTGTTATATCTTCTTCTTGGATCGATCCCTTGATCATTATGTAGTGTCCTTCTTTGTCTCTTCTAATAGTCTTTATTTTTAAGTCTATTTTGTCTGATATGAGAATTGCTACTCCAGCTTTGTTTTGGTTTCCATTTGCATGGAATATCTTTTTCCATCCCCTTACTTTCTGTCTGTATGTGTCTCTAGGTCTGAAATGGGTCTCTTGTAGACAGCATATATAAGGGTCTTGTTTTTGTATCCATTCAGCCAATCTTTGTCTTTTGGTGGGAGCATTTAGTCCATTTACATTTAAGATAATTATCAATATGTATGTTCCTATTCCCATTTTCTTAATTGTTTTGGGTTCATTATTGTAGGTCTTTTCCTTCTCTTGTGTTTCTTGCCTAGAGAAGTTTCTTTAGCAGTTGTTGTAAAGCTGGTTTGGTGGTGCTGAACTCTCTCAGCTTTTGCTTGTCTGTAAAGGTTTTAATTTCTCCATCAAATCTGTATGAGATCCTTGCTGGGTAGAGTAATCTTGGTTGCAGGTTTTTCTCCTTCATCACTTTAAATATGTCCTGCCAGTCCCTTCTGGCTTGCAGAGTTTCTGCTGAAAGATCAGCTGTTAACCTTATGGGGATTCCCTTGTGTGTTATTTGTTGTTTTTCCATTGCTGCTTTTAATGTTTTCTTTGTATTTAATTTTTGACAATTTGATTAATATGTGTCTTGGCGTATTTCTCCTTGGATTTATCCTGTATGGGACTCTCTGTGCTTCCTGGACTTGATTAACTATTTCCTTTCCCATATTAGGGAAGTTTTCAACTATAATCTCTTCAAATATTTTCTCAGTCCCTTTCTTTTCCTCTTCTTCTTCTGGAACCCCTATAATTCGAATGTTGGTGCGTTTGATGTTGTCCCAGAGGTCTCTAAGACTGTCCTCAGTTCTTTTCATTCTTTTTTCTTTACTGTGCTCTGCAGTAGTTATTTCCACGATTTTATCTTCCAGGTCACTTATCCGTTCTCCTGCCTCAGTTATTCTGCTATTGATCCCATCTAGAGTATTTTTAATTTCATTTATTGTGTTGTTCATCATTGTTTGTTTCATCTTTAGTTCTTCTAGGTCCTTGTTAAATGTTTCTTGTATTTTGTCTATTCTATTTCCAAGATTTTGGATCATCTTTACTATCATTATTCTGAATTCTTTTTCAGGTACACTGCCAATTTCCCCTTCATTCGTTAGGTCTGGTGGATTTTTATCTTGCTCGTTCATCTGCTGTGTGTTTTTCTGTCTTCTCATTTTGCTTATCTTACTGTGTTTGGGGTCTCCTTTTTGCAGGCTGCAGGTTCGTAGTTCCCGTTGTTTTTGGTGTGTGTTCCCAGTTGCTAAGGTTGGTTCAGTGGGTTGTGTAGGCTTCCTGGTGGAGGGGACTAGTGCCTGTGTTCTGGTGGATGAGGCTGGATCTTGTCTTTCTGGTGGGCAGGTCCAGATCTAGTGGTGTGCTTTGGGGTGTCTGTGGACTTATTATGATTTTAGGCAGCCTCTCTGCTAATGTGTGGGGTTGTGTTCCCGTCTTGCTAGTTGTTTGGCATAGGATGTCCAGCACTGTAGCTTGCTGTTTGTTGAGTGAAGCTGGGTTCTGGTGTTGAGATGGAGATCTCTGGGAGATTTTCGCCATTTGATATTATGTGGAGCTGGGTGTTCTCTTGTGAACCGGTGTCCTGAAGTTGGCTCTCCCACCTCAGAGGCACAGCACTGACTCCTGGCTGCAGCACTAAGAGTCTTTCATCCACGTGCCTCAGAATAAAAGGGAGAAAAAGTAGAAAGAAAGAATTAGTAGAAGGAGAAAGAAAGAAAGAAAGAAAGGAAGAAAGAAGGGAGGGAGGGAGGAGGGAAGGAAGAAAAAAAGAAGATAAAGCAAAATAAAATATAATAAAGTTATTAAATAAATAAATAATTATTAAGAAAAAAAATTATAAAAAACGGACGGATAGAACCCTAGGACAAATGGTGGAAGCAAAGCTATACAGACAAAATCTCACACAGAAGCATACACATACACACTCACAAAAAGAGCAAAAGGGGAAAAAAATCATAAATCTTGCTCTCAAAGGCCACCTCCTTAATTTGAGATGATTCGTTGTCTATTCATGTATTCATTCCACAGAGGCAGGTACATCAAGTTGATTGTGGAGCTTTAATCCGCTGCTTCTGAGGCTGCTGGGAGAGATTTCCCTTTCTCTTCTTTGTTCTCACAGCTTCCAGGGGCTCAGCTTTGGATTTGGCCCCGCCTCTGCGTGCAGGTCGGCTCACTCAGGCCGGGGGGGAGGGAGGGGTACGGAGGCGGGGCGAGCCTGAGGCGGCAGAGGCCGGCGTGACGTTGCACCAGCGTGAGGCACGCCGTGCGTTCTCCTGGGGGAGTTGTTCCTGGATAGCGGGACCCTGGCAGTGGCTCCCTGCACAGGCTCCCCGGAAGGGGGATGTGTATAGTAACCTGTGGTCGCACACAGGCTTCTTGGTGGCGGCAGCAGCAGCCTGAGCGTCTCATGCCCGTCTCTGGGGTCCGCACTTTTAGCCGCGGATCGCACCCTTCTCTGGAGCTCCTTTAAGCAGCGCTCTTAATCCCGTCTCCTCGCGCACCAGGAAACAAAGAGGGAAGAAAAAGTCTCCTGCCTCTTCGGCAGGTCCAGACATTTTCCCGGGCTCCCTCCCGGCTAGCCGTGGCGCACTAACCCCCTTTAGGCCGTGTTGACGCCGCCAGTCCTCTCCCTGCACTCCTACCGAAGCCCGAGCCTCAGCTCCCAGCCCCGCCCGCCCCGGCGGGTGAGCAGACAAGCCTCTCGGACTGGCGAGTGCCGCTCGGCCCTGATTCTCTGTGCGGGAATCTGGCCACTTTGTCCTCCGCACCCCTGTTGCTGTGCTCTCCTCCGCGGCCCCGAAGCTTTCCTCCTCTGCCACCCGCAGTCTCTGCCTGCGAAGGGGCTTCCTAGTGTGTGGAAATCTTTCCTCCTTCACAGCTCCCTCCCACTGGTGCAGGTGCCTTCCCTATCCTTTTGTCTCTGTTTATTCTTTTTTCTTTTGCCCTACCCAGGTACGTGGGGGGGGGGGGGTTCTTGCGTTTTGGGAGGTCTGAGGTCTTCTGCCAGCGTTCAGTAGGTGTTCTGTAGCAGTTGTTCCACATGTAGATGTATTTCTGGTGTATCTGTGGGGAGGAAGGTGATCTCCGCGTCTTACCCTTCTGCCATCTTCCCGGAAGCCTATATCCATCAGACATTTTTTTAAGGACTTCTCCAACTTCTGGGTGAAAAATAGATTGGAGTGAGACAGAAGTGGATTCAGGGAGACCACATAAGTGGCTCTTGTCAGAAACTTCACCAGATTTCTCATCTGCAGACCCTGATGCCAACAACCTGAGTTCCGGGAACAATTTTAACCAGAGTGTACATACAGTTAGGCCCAGATACACCCAGCAACAGAGTCTAGAGTGTATCTTGCTGTTGAGTTTGATGTCCTGTGCCTCTAGGCCACAGCCTTTGCCGCTGCAGATGTGTGGGCCTGGGCCATGTGCCAGCCACTGTTTCAGGGTTTCCTTCTTCCTCATTTGCTAAAGCCTCTTCCTAAAACCTGCCCCTGACCTCTGCCTGGCTTAACCAGTCCTTCACTTCTGTAGTCATTCATCACACACTGGATGGGCCTCTTAGAATAGCACTGTCTTCCAGATAGAGTTCTGTTCTACCAGCTGCTTCTACCTCAGCTATTGGTTCCCTCACTGGTTTCAGCCCTGCCCTAGGTCAAGGTCCTCACCTGGTCCCTCCCTTCCCCCAAAGTTCCTCTGAGGCGAGGCTGTCAGAATGATACAAAATAAACTACAATAAATAGCACACAATGGTGGGTTACCTATCTAGAAGCGTTTTCCTTTAGCAGAAGACAGCTTTATTTCTTATTCTTCTGAGAGAGCAAGGTAAGATTTATTATTTGTTAACAGAAATTCCAGTGTGGCTGAAGCACTGTTGCATACGGTTATCAAAAGAATCAGGAACATGTTTTATAGCAATAAATATCACTCAGATTTTTTTCTCAAACATGTTTCATTGTTTAGGTCTTTTTGCTTTTAACTGGCCTGAGTGTCTGACACCCATATTTCTCTGGATTTCCTGCAGTACAAATGATACACCTCAGTGAAGAAAGATACTGGCATGTGAAAAGAAGAGAGTCAATTTAACCTGCATTTAATCTGTAGCAGGTGTGCTGTTGGATTTAGTAAGCATTTCTGGGTAAGCAGTGTTTTTTTTTTTCTTTCTTTCCTTAGGAAGAGGCCTTGAATCACATGAGCAAATTTTAAATCAAAACATGAAATATAATCTGAGCAGGATACAACAAATAATTCTCCACCCTTACACTTTCTCTACACCTAAAAGAAAAAAAGTTAGAGGGAAAAGGTTTTCTCTGAGCTTGCTAGGGTACATTTCTTTTTCTTTTGTTTCCTTTTTCCTTTTCCAGTCCAGGCAAGATGGGACCACCCATAGAAATTAACTAACATCTCATTTCCTGAGTCTGAAATCTGAAAAACATTCATAAGTTTCAGGATAACATCTTTTTACATCTGTGTTTATGGTTCCGTTTTAAACACCTTTTTCTAAAAATAGAATTCTCAGTATGACCAGAACAAACACGGACTGGGGAAAAATGTTTCTGCCAGATTGTGAGATTGATGTGAATTAAAGTAGCTGAAATGTAAGCCCATGTTATTGTAATCTGAAGTGTTAGAGCGTGCCCTTCAGCTAAGAAATGCAAAATATTTTCAAAACAAGCATCATGTGACACTCAGCAGATTGAGTCATATTATTGCAGCTCTCCAGAGGAAGTAATTTGTTGTGCAGAGACTTTGGGATGTTTTGCTAAAATATTGACCTTTTATTTCCTAATGCGGCTCAGAATTCTCAAATTTTTGATGCACTTGTTTTACATTTTGTTCTGTTAACCAGATTGCTGTCAAAAATTCTAATGAATCTTACTATCTTTTAAGATAGAAGGGATAGCAAAAAAGATGTACAAAAAAAGAACAACAAAGTTTCAGGTGTTTTGATTTAACGCTTTTTATGCAGTTTTGAAGTTCCCAACCATAGTATTAACTTTACGTCAGCACTTTGTAACCTGTCCTCAAATTTGGGATTTTCTTTATCCTTTCTTCCATGTACTCTGATAGCACATATGTTATAATCTGTAGATTAGTTTAATTTTCTGCAATGATGAAAACATCAAAGAGTTTTAGTCACTTGAGCTGCCAGTTAGAAATTGAAGCTTCCAGCTCCACCTGAGCAGAAATAAACAAGCCCCAAAAGGAAAGGTGAGTAGGAGCCAGAAAGAGATCCAGTGGCAAAGCTTTTGTGGGAAATATGGAAGAACAATGTTATTTCTGCTTACTAGATATGTGAGCACAGTGCAAGGGACACCAAAAGCTGAGGCTGGACAAAAACAAGAAGCAGAGGCTTTGACTTATATCAAAATTGGTCAGGAGAGAGGCAATTGTCCTTTGCAAATAATTTCCAAAAGAGCTTCCTACCTAACAATACACCCTCCATTCAGTTCATCTTTTGTCTTCTATTCCTTTTATTTCCTTTGGGGTTTTTTGTTTGCTTTGTTTTGTTTACATAGATGCTTAGCTTCTGGCTCTCATCATTTCTCAAACTCCAGCTCAGTGACTTTTTTTTTTTAAATAACAAAGGACGTTCCCAATTTAATGAATGAAATTAATTTTCAGATTTAAGAAATCCAGTAAATCTCAAGAAGAATAAATATGAGCAGAAACATGCTTAGGCCCATAATAGATAGAAGGCTGAAAACCAAAGAGAAAAAAACTTGAAAGCAGACAGACAAAAAATGGCAACTCTACATAAAGCAGCACACAGTTTGAATGATGTTGATTTCCTATCAGAAACTATGGAGATGAAAAACAACATCAAAGAGGTTTAAAAAAAATCTGCCAAGACAAAATTCTGCATCCAGCATAAGTGTTCTTCAGGAACAAAGGCAAATAAAGACATTTCAGGTAAATGAAAACAAAAAAAAACTCAGCACAAGCAAACCTGAACCATAACAAATGGAAAAAACAAGTTTTTCAAGTTGAAGGAAAATTATACCAGACAGAATTATATATATATATTTATATATATAATCATAAATAATTTGTATATTAAGTAATACATAATTACAAATAGATAATTTATATGCACATTTGATAATTTTCATATCTTTCCTCCATATTTTTTAGCTGGGAGAATTAAAGAGGAAAATTGTTTCGTCAGTTTTGAATAAAAGATTCTTTAAATTCTATAGTGCTCAACGATTTTCAGAAGTTTCACACATGTGATTTCATACAATCCCACAATAACCTTTTTATTTTCAAATTCCAACTCAGTGACTTTTTTGATTTCTTTGTATTCAGTAGGTTATTCCTAGGCATCTGATATCTTGTGGCTATATTTTTAGCACCCATAGTAAGATTTTAGATATGTTCACTTATTTTTTTAATTAGTCCTCTGTCCAGAGCCAGCTCTCTCTCTTATTCTGTGCTGGCTCAAAGCTCTGACTCATCTTCCTGGTAAGATGCTGCCTATCTTTGCCAAAGAAAAAAAGACCCATTTCTGAAGTAGGCAGAGTTAAAAGTTCTCCAAGGGCCCAATTTCTGTGAATTCATAATCCAAACATATACAATGTAAGTAAAAGCTGAACAATTACCTCATAACTGTTGGAGAACATATTTGAGGTAGGGCCGTATGTGTCTGTGTTTAATTATCTTTATGATTAACAGAAAAACACTTTCGAAGGACCAAAACATTTTTAGTTCGTCTAACCAAAGGAAGATCAAATTTGTATAGGGCCTTTCAACTTAAAGGGGTACTCTTTAAGAACAAGAACACAGAATTAAAACTAGAAAATTAGGAACAAAAGTGAATATATGTTTGGAAAGAAAAATAAATCACAATAAAATACATTTTAAAAAATAGATAAATACATTAAACATCATACAATACAGAAAATAACTATTTTATTAATTAATTGCCTGTTAAGCCTCTCAGATACAAGTTTCTATTTTTTGGCTTCATACTCTGAAAAATATATACAAAATTAATTGTAACACAAGAGGAATTAAAATACAGTTTTAAATTGTTGCTACATTATATTGAGCTGCATAAATATGTAATCATATTACTCTAATACTACATACATTAACTAAGTTGATAAATATGCATAGGTATCTTGTCATCAGAGCGCTTATTTTTTCAGTCTATATTTCTTTATTGTTGACAATTTTGTGTACTATTTCATCTGGAACTGCTCAACTTTCCAAGGACAAAGCATGTCAGATACTATAAGAAGTGATAGTGATCTGACATATTAGAATGAAATGCACAGTCTGTCAAGAAACTTATTGTTACTTAATATTACTGTTTGTAATATTCCTAAAGTTTGTAACCTATAAACACAAGAATTATTAGATAGATTTTACTTTGTGTGATTCTCATCCAAAAAAGAAAAAAATATCGCGCATTTATCCTTGTACATTCTACATTATTAAGTATGTTACTGACAGGAGAGAATGACCATTTTGATTAGGTGATAATAGGAAGGGGGATGTTTTGCTTACAATTCTACACTTCTGATGCTTAGAAGAATTTTCCACAAACTAGCTTCTGGCTTCCTGATTTCTAAGTCCTTTTTCTCTTCCATAATCCACATACTTCAGTGCCTGGTGCTATAGGACACATTCATATCACAACATGACTCCACTCTTGCACTTTCATGTTGTAATGCCAGATAGTCCACAGAAGTTTCCTGGAAGCAATTCTTCCAAAGAGTTGGCAATTATACATGGAAGTGATTGTCAATTTCTGCATCCCCAAAATGCCTGACACCAGAAGAAGGGTGCAGGAAAGAAAGTATGAGTGGAGACAGGAGTCTTAACCAATTGTAGTTAAAAGTTTGTAAATTTTACAAAATCATATGACCATGTGAACACATGGCTAGGACCTTCCCAAGGCCTGGGAGGGAGCCATGCAAGGAAAGGCCTTGAAATGCAAGCTCCATCAGCTTCACAGTAAAGTTGCTTCTGCATCTAACCTCATTGACCTTTTAAAACAGGATGGTTAAACTCCTGGTTTCCTGCACATAAGGAGCTTAGAGGTTGTCTCGCTATCCTAACCATGAGTAAAAAGCTAAACAACTCTTCTCAGATCCATCAGAAGTCACAGGGTAAACTGCTGTCCCAAAAGTTGGAGAGACAAACAGGTGGATACAGAGAATCACAACTTACCGGAACAGAAACCCACAAGCACAAACTTCCGTAGGAACCAGTAGGAAAACATAAACCATAAATTGACGAATCCCTGTAGGTTCAGTGTGGATGTGTCTGAGAGCTAAAAACTGTTAGGGGCCCATTCATTGGGGACGGGGGAGGGGTATTTCCACACTTTTGTGAGTTTTACCTCCAGGAACTCTATCAGGTCCTCACAGTAAAGAGTGGATAAAAGTATCCTCATGCTTTCAGCAGGGAAAAGGGAAAAGGAAACTTTTTAAATATACCAGAGCATTCTGTTCTTCTTACAAGATCTACCCTCAAGAGAAACGATTTTACAAGAGCCTAACCTAGAGGGATTTTATCAGAGCCTAACTGAGCTGAGGGAAGGGAAATACCCACCTCCAACCCCCTCTAACCATCCTGTCCCACCTAAGGGGGGAGGGGACTGAGAAGTACTGCTGAAGTTCACAGTCCAGGGGCACAAGCTCACCGAAGACTGAGACCTAATCATGGGACTATAGTGTGCTTCCCCTCTCCCCACACCTTACCACTACATTACTAAAGATCTATTTACTTAAGTTTCTTTTACCAAGTACATCATGTCCACCTCTCAACAAAAACTTCCAAGACATACTAAATAGCAAAAAACATAGTTTGAGGAGCCTGAGCAATATCAGAATCAAAGTCAGATATGGCAGGAATGTTGGAATTATCAGACCAAGAATTTTAATAACTAAGATTAATATGTAGACAACTTATAAGTAAACAACATTAAGAACACGTAGATAGTGTAAGCAGAAAGATGGAAATTCTAAGAAACAATCAAAAAGAAATTCCAGAAATCAAAAACATTGTAACAGGGCTTCCCTGGTGGTGCAGTGGTTGAGAGTCCGCCTGCCGATGCAGGGGACACGGGTTCGTGCCCCGGTCCAGGAAGATCCCACATGCCGCGAAGCAGCTGGGCCAGTGAGCCATGGCCACTGAGCCTGTGCGTCCACAGCCTGTGCTCCGCAACGGGAGAGGCCACAACAGTGAGAGGCCTACGTACCGCAAAAAAAAAAGAAAACAGAGGTATTACATGATGATAAAAACAACAATACTCCAAGAAGACATAGCAATCCATATGTGCCTAACAACAGAATGACAAAATACATGAAGCAAAAACAATAGAACTCCAAGGAGAAAATGATGTATATACTATTATATTTGGAGACTTAAACACTCCTTTATAAGAAATGGACAGATTCAGCAAGCAGAAAATTTGTAAGACATAACTAAACTCAACAATACCTCAATCAAATGGATATAATTGACATCTATGGACAGCATCCTTAACAGCAGATTATACATTCTCCTCAACTTTGCATGGAACATTCACCAATATAGACAACTTCTGAGCCATAAAACACGTCTTAACAAATTTAAAGGAATAGAAATCACACAATGTTTGCTCTCAGACCACAATAGAATTAAACTAAGTATCAATAACACAAAGAGCTGGAAATCCCAAAATACATGGGGAACACCAACACAATTCTAAACATACAAGTTCAAGGAATAAAATCTCAAGAGAAATTTTAAAGTATTTTTAACTAAGTAAAAATGAAAATACAACATCAAAATTTATGGATGCTGTGAAAGCACTGCAAAGAGGAAACTTATAGCATTGAATGCATTTTTTTTTTTTTTAAGAAATATCTAGGGCTTCCCAGGTTGTGCAGTTGTTAAGAATCCGCCTACCAGTGCAGGGGACACGGGTTCGAGCCCTGGTCCAGGAAGATCCCACATGCTGAGGAGCAGCTAAGCCCGCAAGCCACAACTACTGAGCCCGTGTGCCACAACTACTGAAGCCCGTGCGCCTAGAGCCTGTGCTCTGTAACAAGAGAAGCCAACGCATGAGAAGCCCATGCACCGCAACAAAGAGTAGCCCCTGCTCACTGCCTGCATGCAGCAACGAAGACCCAATGCAGCCAAAAATAAATTTATTTTAAAAAAAAGAAAAGAAATATCTAAAATCAATAATCAAAGCTTCCACATTAGGAAATTAGAAAAAAAAGAAGAGAAAATTAAATCCAAAGTAAACAGAAGAAAAGAAATAAGAATTAGAGCAGAAATCAATAAGAGAGCAAATAGGAAATCAATAGAAAACAATGAAATCAAAAGCTAGTTCTTTAATAAAATCAATAAGCCTCTAGCAAAGCTAACTAAGAAAAAGAGAGAAAGGATACCAATTAGTAATATCAGAAGTGAAAGAGGGGGGCTTCCCTGGTGGCGCAGTGGTTAAGAATCTGCCTGCCAATGCAGGGGACACAGGTTTGAGCCCTGGTCCGAGAAGATCCCACATGCCGCGGAGCAACTAAGCCCACGAGCCACAACTACTGAAGCCTGCATGCCTAGAGCCTATGCTCCACAGCAAGGAGAAGCCTGTGCACCTCAATGAAGAGTAGCCCCCGCTCACCACAACTAGAGGAAGTCCATGCACAGCAACGAAGACCCAACTCAGCCAAAAATAAATTAATTTTTTAAAAAAAGAAATGAAAGAGGGAACGTCAATACAGGTCTTATGAACATTACAAGGATAATAAAGGAATACTATGAACAAATCTGCCCACACATTTCATAACCTGGATGGAGGATCATTTCCTTGAGGGACACAATTTGCCAAAACTCTCACAAGCAGAAATAGACAATCTGAATAGGCTTGTATCTATTTTTGTATCAAAAAATTAAATCAAAAATTAGTAACTGTCCAAACAGAAAACACCAGGTCCAAATGGGTTCACTGGTGAATTCTACCAAATAGTTTAAGAAGAAATCATACCAGTTCTCTACAATGTCTTCCAGAAGATATAAGCAGAGAAAATACTTTCTAAACGATTTTATGGGGCCAGCACTACCCTAATACCAAATGCTGACTAGGATGTGGAGCAACAGGAACTCTCATTCACTGCTGGTGGGAACGCAAAATGGTATGGCACCTTTGGAAGGCAGTTGGATGGCTTCTTATAAAAATAAACATACTTTTCTCATCAGGTTTAACAATCACACTCCTGGGTATTTTCCCAAAGGAGTGGAAATCTTAGATACTCAAATACCTGTATATATCATAATTGCTAAAACTTGCAGGCAAACAAGATGTCCTTCAGTAGGTGAATGGGTAAATAAACTGGTATATCCAGACAATGGAATATTATTCAATGCTAAAATAAAAGAGCTATCAGGCCATGAAAAGACATGGAGGAACCTTAAATACATATTACTAAGTGAGAGAAGTCAACCAAAAAATACCACATACTGTGTGATTCCAACTATAAGACATTCAGGAAAAGGCAAAATTATGCAGACAGTGGATGCCTCAGGTTTGGGGGGAAGAAGGGATAAGTAGGTAGAGTGCAGAGAATTTTTAGAGCAATGAAACCACTCCATATGATATAAGAATCATGCATGCATGTCATTATAAAATTGTCCAAACCCATAGAACGTACAACACCAATAATTAATCCTAGTGTAAAAAATGGACATCCAATGATAATAACATGTCAGAGTAGGTTCATAAATTGTTACAAATAATCTACACTGGATTGATAACAGGAAAGGCTATGGATGTTTTTGCCAAAAAGTAAGAAAGGGCATTGCAGATAGAGGGCATGGTGTGTGAGAGGTTCATTAGAAAACAAGGAGCATAATCACTCAAAAGACAAAAGCGTATGTGCCTGGAGCACAGTGAGCAAGGATTATCACAGGATGAAGCTAGAAATTACGCAGAAGCCAGATCATGTAGGGCCTTCCCAGATATTAGACTAAGTGATTAAAAGGTTTTAAGCAAAAAGGAGCACTGTCAGATTTAACCTTTAAAAAAATAATTCTGAGATAGACACAATATAGAAAAGTTAGGGGGAATGATACTTCTCTAAGGATATCATTTTTATCACTTTGACTTTGAACCATGTTATTGTTTAATACTCATAAAATAATAATGAATATATTTTATTCCTAAAAGGGAATACAAACTAAAGCAAATGAACCTTATTATAATCCAAAAGAATAACATAACCATATTTGAGGTGGGGGAGGTGGGGGGAGGACCAGGAAGGGCTATTCAAGTAACTTTTTTAAAATTGAGACTTAATTGACATACAACATTATATTAGTTACAGGTTCAAGTAACTTTTTTTTTTTTTTTTTTTTTTTTTTGCGGTACGTGGGCCTCTCACTGTTGTGGCCACTCCCGTTGCGGAGCACAGGCTCCGGACGCGCAGGCTCAGCGGCCATGGCTCACGGGCCCAGCCGCTCCGCGGCACGTGGGATCTTCCCGGACCCGGGCACGAACCCGCGTCCCCTGCATCGGCAGGCGGACTCTCAACCACTGCGCCACCAGGGAAGCCCTCAAGTAACTTTTGAACACAACACATACTATACGTTCATTCTAAAGAGAAAGAACTGTAAGTAAATATTAAACATGATTTTTAATATATATATTATAAAAGAGGGAGAGAGTTCAAGAAATAGATAAGGGATATATGTGTATGCATGTACATATGTATGTGTATGCACATACATATTTCTTAGCAATGTCTGTTGAGAAAACCTAGAGGTAATCACTCCCCAATAGCAATGAGAAAAATTAATGACCAAATTTTGACTTCTAAATGTATTTTGTACTAAAAGGAACCATGACTCCTTAGAGAAATGGTTGATTTCAGCCTGGGACAGAAAAAATAGAAGAGGAACTGTGAACATCTTGTGCCAAAAAGTAAGAAAGGGCTTCAAAAATGTCGGGGATGACAATAAATTAACACAGGAACAATTTTTTTTTAATAGTCACAAAATTTATTATGTTAAAAAGGCAGATTAGAAAATGGCATTATGGTATTATCTAATTTTTTTTAATTTTTATGAATATGTTGCTTTTATAAGTAGCTTGAATAAACATACACTAAAACATTACCATTAAATCCAAGGAAGAAGGGATATATGTATATGTGCGACCGATTCACTCTGCTGTACAGCAGAAACCAACACAACATCGCAAAGCAACTACACCCTGACAAAAAAAATTTTTTTAATTAAAAAATGTTACCATTAACTATCTTCATGTGTAAGAACTATGGAATTTTCTTACATATGTGTACGTGTGTGTGTGTGTGTGTGTGTGTGTGTGTGTGTGTGTGTGTACTTTTTTTTGGCCGTGCCATGTGGCATGTGGGATATTAGTTTCCTGACTGGGGATGGAACCCGCGCCCCCTGCATTGGAAGCTCAGAGTCTTAACCACTAGACTGCCAGGGAAGTCTGATTATGGAAATTATAGTTCATTAATTAACTAAACACAGGACCATTTTAAAAAAGATCTTACCTAGCCAAATCTAAAAATCACTATATTAAGATTAAAATAATTATATTATTATTTTAGGAAAATAAATATACTAACAGATTAAAACTCATTAAAGGAAATAAGAATCCATAAATTTATACTAATATAGAAAATATATGAATGAATGAATGAGTGAATGGGAAGAGAAAAAGCTTTTATATGACAAATATCATAATTGATTTAGGCAAAAATCATCAGTCATTAAACTACTGGATGAAAGTTTGGTGATGAATCGAGAGACTTGTGTAGACTTACAAAATATTATCTTCCCTGAAAATACTTGTTAATTAAAAGGAGAAAAGTAGAAACTTTACAACGGAGAGAACTCTAACCAAATGATCAAAGTGAACATCACTGGTGTTCAGACAAATCAACATCATGTGCCTCACGACACAGGGCATTGAGAAGCATACAACAGCACTTCTGTGGTATTCCTGCCCAAAATACATAACCTCAAACTAATCACAAGGAAACATCAGACAAATCCAAACTGAGAAACATTCTACAACAATAACTGGCCTGTGTTCTACAAATATATCAAGGATATGATCAACAAAATCAGACTGAAGAACTTTTCCAGATTAAATTAGACTGAAGAGATGTGACCAGTGCAACATGTGATCCTGGAGGAACACTGGACCCCATTTTTTTCTTTTTCTTTTTTTTTTCTTTTTTCTTGTAAAATTAAGAACTTCAGTTCCTTCAAAGATATTAAGAGAATAAAAGATATTGTTAAGACATATTGTTAACAAAATATTTTCTCCACTGGGAAATCACATATTTGATAATCAGCTTGCATCCAGATTATGTGAAGAATTCTCAAAACTCAACAATAAGACAACAAACGATCCAATTTTTTTAAGTGGGCAAAAGATTTGAACTGACACTTCATCAAAGAGGTTATATGCATGGCAAATAAGCACCATGAAAAGACACTCAGCGTTACTAGTTATGAGAGAAATGCCTATGAAAACCACAGTGAGATACCACTTACCTACCTATTAGAATGACTAAATTAAAGAGTGTAAAAAGTGTTAGCAAGACTGTGGAGCAACTGGAGGTCTTACACAGTACTGAGGGAATGTAAAATGGACCAACCACTTTGGAAGACAGTTTGGCAGTTTCTTAAAATGTTAAATATACTCTTATCATGTGACCAAGCCATTCCACTCCAAGGTATTTATTTACCCAAGAGAAATGTAAGCATATGTCCACACAAAGATTTGTACATAAATGTTCATAGAAGTTTCATTTGTAATAGCCAACCACTTTCTACTACCTCAACTGATATAAAATCTAATCCAAGTCACATCATCTCCAGCTTTAATTATTATAATAACCCCTGCACTGGACTAAATGTTTGTGTCCCCCAAAATTCATATTTTGAAATCCTAGCTCCCAATGTGATGGTACTTAGAGGTGGGACCTTTGAGAGGTAATTAGGTCATGAGGGTGGAGCCCTCATGAATGGGATTAGTGCTCTTATAAAAGGGACCCCAGAGAGCCTCCTCTCCCTTTCTGCCCTTTGAGGATACAACGAGACAGTCGGAGGAGGCTGGACATCTGAGGTCAGAGGGCCAGCATGGTCAGGTTCTGGTGAGAACCCTCCTCCTTCTGTTGGTTATAAGCCATTTATAAGCGACCCAGTCTAAGGTGCTTTGTTATAGCAGCCCAAACTAAGACACCCCATAATTGGTCTCCCTATAGCTGCCCTGACCCCAACCCCAGCAGTGTATTCTCAACATACAGCAAAGTATCTCTCAAAGCATTAAGTCCTACAGGAGTACTTACATAATCCTAACTGCCTGCCCCACCTGTCTGTCTGACTTTATCCCTTATCACTCTCCGTTTTTTTGTTTGTTTGGTTTTTTTCTTTTCTTTTTTTTGGCTGTGTTGGGTCTTCGTTGCTGTGCCCAGGCTTTCTCTAGTTGCAGTGAGCAGGGGCTACTCTTCGTTGTGGTGCACGGGCTTCTCACTGTGGTGGCTTCTCTTGTTGCAGAGCATGGGCTCTAGGCGTGGGGGCTTCAGTAGTTGTGGTGCACTGGCTTAGCTGCTCCATGGCATTCACTCTCCTTCTTCTCAGTTCCAACCACATTATCTCCTTGCTTTTCCTCAAACACAGTAAGCATGTTCCTTCTTCAGAGATTTTTGCACTTACTGCCTAGAAACTCTTTGTCCAAATATCCACAATGACGACTCCCTTACCTCCTACAGGTCTCTGTTCAAATACCATCTTCTCACTGGAGATTCTTTCGGATAAACCCATAGAAAATAGCTAGTTCCTCACTGATACCCCCATTCCTCTCCCCTTTCTCTGTACTACTCCTCACCATCCAACATGGTGTGTATTTACTTTTTTAGTTATTGTCTCCATGTTCTCACAACCACTAGAATATAAGCTCTGTGAGAGCAAGAACTTTGTTCACTGCTGTATTCCCTAACAACTAGAATAGTACCTGGTAGGTAGATATTCAATAAATTCTTGTTGATTGGATGCATCAATATTGTAACTGCATTATCTTTAATCTTTTGTTTGACATCTACAAATTGGTAAAGGTTTCCTGACCTATTAGAAGTAACTTAAGTGAGAACTTTTATGTTAAATTTACTTTGTTCCATATTTTATGGGCTTTTTTCTTTAAGTGACTGTCATTGTCTATTCTTCCTTCCCTCATCCCTACCACATTAGTTCATTTAATTTCAGATGTGACAATACTCTCTGATCATACATCCAAAGTGTTATGCTATTTTCTCTTCTTCATTTCTCAAGGTCTATAATAGCTGAGTAGGGGAAGAAGGATCAGACCTAGTGCTAAAATATATGGTAGACATTTTCCTAGTGCTTGGGAAGGAATGAGTACTTTTAAAAGGTAGAGAAAAAGAGGAAAGAAAAGAAAAATGGCTCTTCCTGGCAGCACTATTTCCTAACCCTGATTCTTTGGTTACTCAGTACATAGCATTTGAGAGCTGCTGCTCTTACAATGTCCCTCTACATGATCACGATGATTGAAAGGCATAATTTGATCACCTGCAGTTTACTGTTAAGGATGCATAGTAGTTATCACAATGCATAACTGAATTAATAGAGCAAGAATTTGTCCAGAATAGCTGCCACTGTTGTTTAGTCTCCAGTTTCTGCTCATATACCACTGGTCATTCCCCACACTTAACTAGCACAATGTAAGTTTCTTGCTGTGATGCCATTTTCTAACCCCATCCTGCTGAGGTAACCTAGTTGCTTACAGAAAGAAAGCTGCCTCGGGAGTGGCTGAGATTCTTTGCTGCTTACAAAAAAAAAAAAAATTATTCTATGACCAATGTGAATAATGTGAGATAACTTGAAAAGGGCCAAAGAATTAAAAACAAGAATAAATCCTGAGGAAGGATATTTGACAAGCTTTTGGCATTATAAAAGAAGAAAATCTAAGCAATTATAGAGGGAAGACTATTTTGATCTTCCAACTGGGGGTGGAGAAAAAGGAAGAAAAATGAAAACTACTAAGTAGAAAAAGGACTCACATTTGGTTAGTTATTTCCTTAACTTAGAATGAACAGGGTTGAAATTAAATAGATTTCAAACTGCTGACAAAAAATGATTCCACTGGTAGATATCTTTGATATCAAGCCTCGCTATAGATGGGAATGTTAATCCAGCTCATTTCCAGTCTTCCCCACCTTGAATTAACCTCCCCTAGTTGCCATATACCTCTCTTCGTGACTTAAATACCTAAAAATGAAAGTCTGTCTCAATTGTTATTGTTTCCCTAAATGGGTCACAACACTGCATATTCTGACTACAAAATGGGGTGTCAGAACCCAACAAATGTTTGCCACAGGTGTTTTTAATCCTAAAAAATTACCATTTCACACAAAATACTATAAACCACTCTTATACTTAGAGATCGTTCTGCAAGATATATGCCCTCTATCCAGAGTACCAGAAAGAAAGCACAACACTTTTTCCCTTTGATCCTCTTCCCTCTTCCTACACAGACTTAATGAAGATATCTGCCTGACAATAGTAAGCCTGTCAAATTAGACAAGAAACAGCCCAATTTTCCTTGTTATCTGCAAAAAAAAAAGGAAAACAAAAAGGATTTCAGAAATATATACACGTTATTTGGCTTTCAGCCCGTTCCTTGCTGATTACAAGAAGAATGAATGATGCTGAATGGTTTTACAATTCTCTTACTTTTGATGTTCCCTCCTGAAAAATGAAACTTTATTACTACTAAAGCCCATAAGCAGCATGCATAAAACAGGGAGAGAAGCTGCCACAGAGGAAAGTGGATAGTAAACGTATGTGGCTCAAATGCTTGATCCACTGTGCAGAAAACTCTACCTGTTAGAATGGAAGAAGGTAGTTGAATAGAAAAAAGGAAAGCAGGTTCCCAAAGGGCTTGAAAATCAATTCCAAGTTTCCACAAATAACTAGACCTGCTGATGACATATGTAAAAAGCTGACACAGTCATGTCTATTCCCCATGTAGCCTCTCTTGTCTTTTTCCACCATTCAAATTGATTCCTTCTCTCCTCCTTTTCTATAACATTTCAAGAGCAGCCCTACATATAATGCAAAAACAATGACAAAATAGAGATCATCTCTTGTGTCCATTTGGGAATTTCTTGTTTGCATATACTATTGTATATTCTTATTAGACAGATATACTTAGAGATGTGTTATCTAGGATTATTTCCTGTGACAAATAAGTACATAATTGATACTATTTGATGGATTCATAAAGTTGTCTTTATTTTTTTTTTCACATCTCTATTGGAGTATAATTGCTTTACAATGGTGTGTTAGTTTCTGCTTTATAACAAAGTGAATCAGCTATATGTATACATATATCCCCATATCTCTTTCCTCTTGTGTCTCCTTCCCTCCCACCCTCCCTATCCCATCCCTCTAGGTGGTCACAAAGCACCGAGCTGATCTCCCTGTGCTATGCGGCTGCTTCCCACTAGCTATCTATTTTACATTTGGTAGTGTATATATGTCCATGCCACTCTCTCTCTTCGTCCCAGCTTACCTTTCCCCCTTCCCGTGTCCTCAAGTCCATTCTCTACATCTGCGCCTTTATTCCTGTCCTGCCCCTAGGTTCTTCAGAATCATTTTTTTTTTTAGATTCTATATATATGTGTTAGCATATGGTATTTGTTTTTCTCTTTCTGCCTTACTTGACTCTGTTTGACAGACTCTAGGTCCATCCACCTCACTACAAATAAATCAATTTCATTTCTTTTTATGGCTGAGTGATATTCCATTGTATATAATAAAGTTGTCTTTAGACTTAATTTCCCTACGACATTTCAACTGATAAGCAACCCAATCCAAAATATTAGTTCCTTTATGGACATTGGTCTTTATTGGCTGCCCAATCCATTGACCTTCCCCTGATTCTTTTGGGAAACTGCCTCTCCCCTGTTGTATGTTGCTATGGTGGAAAGGCAGTTGCATGGCTTTGGAGGCCAAGGGACCCAGGTCCTTTTTCTGGTAGACCCAAGGGTCAGACATGTGACAACCTCAGCCAACGAGGTTCTCTCTCCTGGGCCTATAAATCTTGAGGGTGTGATGCAAGAATGAAGAAACCATTGTAGAGATGATTCCATTTCACTGGCAGCAAAAGAGAAGAGGTGTGCAAAGCAGGTGTCTTTTACCATGGGGTCGTTGCTGTCCTTCCTGGTCCTCTAAAGCTCTCTTTGCTCCTCTCTGTTTCCACTCTTAGCTTCTCAAGCCTCCTTGCCTGTTATCCCTACATACACAAGCACCATATCTATCCCCATCCCTGCCATCATAATCTTAAATAAATTCCCTTTTAAGTTAACAGCATTCAGTTTCTATTGATCATAATTAGAGAAACTGATAGACTACCCAAGAGATAAAAGTGAATCTTCAAAAAGTAATTTGCAAACTCTTTCTGATTTCAGTGGAACTACATGTGAGAGGAAAATTTGATAGGATGTTTCTCTGCTACATGGGGAAATAGAACACACAAATTATTCACATTTAAATACTCTCAGGATGTTCTGGGAAAATAGGAGCCAAACGTTAAGAGAAAAGGGGCCAGCATTGATGTAAGACTTTCTACATGTTAGGTCAGAGTCAGTGAGATATTAACAGATAAAAACAGGGGTATTTATCTTGACATATTGTGAAGACTGAAACATTCTAAAATTTCTCTAGGTTAGGGAGAGTTCGGGATAAAAGGCCAAAAGATCAGAGTAATGGCAATGGAGTGAGTGGATGTGACAAGAGGACATGTCATCAATAGCCCCAGCTAATACTTTTGCTGACAGGCAGCTGAGTCATGAAATGACAGTGAGCAGAGAACTGTGAATGAGTGGAGAGAAGCCCATGGATGAGCAAAGATCACATAAGAAAACAAAATTGCACATTCCCAGACAAAAGTTGATAATGGTTCCACTTGCTTAATACTAGTTATTAATTTTACTGAGAAACTTCAGTATTTATCACTAATTTTATTCAGAATTTACTTTGATATCTGTCTTTATCTCTAATTTTTGTAAATATTATTGGAAAAAAACTCAAAAATTGTGATTGCTGTGAGATAGTGATTTACCATAGTGTGGGCAATACACAGCTTGCAACTAAATGCAGTGCTTGTGTGTGTATGTGTGTGTGTGAGAGAGAGAGACAGAGAGAGAGAGAAAAAGAAGCGTAAGTATACAGAAAAGCAATGGGGCGAGGAGAATGAAAGAAAACTCAATCCTGAATTGCCTGAATCAAGTTTCATACTGGAAAGAAAGAAAAGCAGACATGAAAATTGCAAATGCTTAAGAAGTAATGGGAAAGAAAAACATAACAGAATTCTTATGTAAAAGCTCTGTTAAAAGAAAGAAGAGCAGGAAAAAGTAACAGAACTGACTGAAGAAGGAGCAAGAGAACTAAAAATATATTACAATGTAAGAATAGAGAGATTCAGGAAAAATGCTATATATATGTCAAGGAAATTGCTAATAAAGAAAAGGCCTTTGGGCTTCCCTGGTGGCTCAGTGGTTAAGAATCCACCTGCCAATGCAGGGGGCACAGGTTTGAGCCCTGATGCGGGAAGATCCCACATGCCTCGGAGCAACTAAGCCCGTGCACTACAACTACTGAGCCTGCGCTCTAGAGCCCGCAAGCCACAACTACTGAATCCCGTGTGCCTAGAGCCTGCACTCCGCAACAAGAGAAGCCACCGCAAGGAGAGGCACATGCACCCCAATGAAGACCCAACACAGCCTTTTTAAAAAAAGGCCTTTGGATTGAGTCATACATATGCATATTACTACAGCATTCATTTTTTTCTGATTTTTAGTGAAAACACATTCATCATTAAATTTGATGAAATACTGAAGAGCATTTAGAAGTTACCATAGATCTATTGATGATATTTCACCACCACGTAATTATTTCGGAGAGCAGGCTGAATATATATGCATGTCTATTTCAGTGGCAAGAATTACAGAGCCAGGGATGTGAAGCCCTATAGCATCAAAAGATGTCTGCTTGACCAGCATGAATGAAACAAAAGGAGGTGAGTCCAAAGTCAATCATAAGGGCAGTTCTACAAATTATGATTTGTTTCATTATTGTACACAGTAAGAAAAACACTTTGGAGACAAACGAGCTTGCGTTCAAATTTGAGCTCAACTCGACTCTTTTCTGGGTGTGTGACCTCAGTTATCCAATCTCTTCAAGCTTCACTACTCTCATCTGTTTAAAAAAAAAAGGACAAATACTATTTACTTCAGTGAGGGTTGCATTTGATATAGTAAAAGTATGGTTGGTGATATAGAAAGTGTTTAATACTAGAGTTATTGTTTAATACCTGGACCTATGTAGTAAGATTTCACAAGCTCCAACTTGTTATTTCCCTCCTTTCCTCACCCCTACCACCATCAGAAGGGAAAAAAACAACAACAGAAAAACCTCACCTGATACTCAGATGGAAACCTGAAAATTCCATTTTAGATTAAACCACTAGGCTAAAGATTGTGTACCATTTTCAAGTTTAAAACATACTTTAAAAACTGTAACATATTAGCTGTGTCAGTCATTTCTACCTCAATTGATACATTTATGAAATCCTTGGCTGAGAGTGTATTTTAATGGACGTAGAAGGTCCATGAAAGGCCTGAACCCATTTGCAATGGTGGCATGGATGAGAAGAAAAAGGGGAACCTGGGAGCACAGAGACAAATTTTACCTTCTTTATGGTTATTTTCTAGGGACTAAGAGAGTTTAGACGTGTTATTTTGGAGGGGAAAAAAAAAAAGATCTGTTTGATATTAAACAGTTATGACTTCGTAGTGTGCCATGAGGATAAAATGTAAAAGCTTTTATTAATATTCAGGCATTCATAATACATTTTTATTTATACATAGCCTTTATTTCTAGAGCTCTTGGGACTTTGCAGACACATTACATTTCAGCCTCCATTTATCTTCACAAGTGTGTCACTAAAGTGCGTAAGGTAACTCTATTATCTTCAGATTACAGATACAGAAAAGAGCAGACACAGATAAAGCAATTTGTCTATGGCCTCACTACATGTAAGTTGTTGAGCAAGGCATAGAACCAGTCATGTAATAGATACCTCTCCTGTCAGACAAGGACATCAGGGCCCCATCCCAGCTGGGACGTGCCTTTTTCTGAACGTTTAGTATCAACAGATGGAAGGATGCAAGGTGGCGTCCTGTTCAGGGAAATCAAAATGAACAGTTCAGTCTCCAACAAATCATTGCAGGATGGTTTCTGTGGATTTGGTGGCTGTTTGGTGGAGGTAGGAGTCAAGAATGGTCTAAAGTTCAGAGCAGCTTTTTGTCCATTAGATGAGCGTCTGTATAAGGCCATTGGGGCCCTCCCCTGCTACCCCTCCCATCATACCCTCCTTTCACTGGCTTCAAACCTGGTGTTGTTGAGTAAGTCCCTCTGCAGCTCTGCCACAGCTGAATGGGTCCTGAATCTTAACCTGGCGTCTCCAGCCACCAAACCAGAATCACACTGCAGCCACGCTTCAAGGTACAACTTAGCACATACAGAGCTCTGGCTGTGAGCCAGTTCTGAGGCAAGACTTTCACTTTGTCTTTCCATCAGTTATTTTTATCTCAAAGGTCACCACCATTCAGAAGAAAATAAATGAACACCCAACATGAATATTTTCACATAGGGGTAATAAACAAGTACTCATTTTTGTTTATAAAAATCTACTTCCCTTGTTTCTTGAGAAAAAATGAAATGAGCTGGTAGAATAATTTTTAAAACTGAATCTTTAAGAGTAAATGGTGGGCTTCCCTGGTGGCGCAGTGGTTGAGAGTCCGCCTGCTGATGCAGGGGACACGGGTTCGTGCCCCGGTCTGGGAAGATCCCACATGCCGCGGAGCGGCTAGGCCCGTGAGCCATGGCCGCTGAGCCTGCGCGTCCGGAGCCTGTGCTCTGCAACCGGAGAGGCCACAGCAGTGAGAGGCCCGCACACTGCAAAAAAAAAAAAAAAAGAGTAAATGGTTAAGATCATTTATTTTGGGTAAAAGTATGAAAAGATGTCTAAAGCTTTAAATCAAAGTCTTTCTTACTGCTTACGATTGTGAACAGCTTGAATTTAGGTAAGAAAAATGACATTCAAAAATTTGGAATGAGGGACTTCCCTGGTTGTCCAGTGGTTAGGACTCTGAGCTTCCAGTGCAGGGGGCGTGGGTTCGGACCACCTTCTTCCAATTCCTCCTCCTCCCAACTCTTTTTTTTTTTTTAATTAAGAAAACTGCTCTTTTAGAGCAGTTATAGCTTTACAGCGAAATTGAGGGTAAGGTACAGCGATTTCCCATAAAACCCCTGTCCCCACACATGCACGGCCTCCCCCATTATCCACATCCTCCACCAGAGTGGGCCATTTGTTACAACTGGTGGACCTACACTGACACATCATAAGCACCCAAAGTCCACAGTTTACATTACAGTTCACTCTGCGGTGCACATTCTGTGGGTTTGGACAAATGTATAATGACACGTATCCTTCACTCTGGTATCATATAGAGTATTTTCACTGCACTAAATATTCTCTGTAATCAGCCTGTTCATCCCTACCCACTTCGCCAATCCCAGCAAACACTCATTGCTGATCACTGATTTTACTGTCCCCATAGTTTTGCCTTTTCCAGGATGTTATACACTTGGAACCATATAATTTAAGACTGGCTTCTTTCACTCAGTAATACACATTTAAGTTTCCTCCATGTCTTTTCATGGCTTGATAGCTACTTTCTTTTTAGTTCTGGATAATGCTCCACTGTCAGGATGTACCAGAGTTTTTTTATGCATTCAGCTACTGAAGGACATCTCGGTTGCTTCCAAGTTTGGGCAATTTTGAATAAAGCTGCTATAAACATTCATGTGCAGGTTTTTTGTGGACATATATTTCCCACTCCTTTGGGTAATACCAAGGAGTGCAATTGCTGGATCACATGGTAAAATATGTTTAGTTTTGTAAAAAAACACAAAATTGCTCCAAAGTGTTTGTACCATTTTGCATTCCCACCAGCAATCAACAAGAGTTCCTGTTTTTCCACATCTTTGTCAGCAATTGGTGTTGTCAGTGTTTTGGATTTTGGCTGTTCTAATAGCTTGGTAGTCTAACTCACTGTTGTTTTAATTTGCAGTTCCCTAATAACATATGATCTAAAACATCGTATCATCTGCTTATTTCCCATCTGTATACCTTCTTTGGTGAAGTCTCTGTTCAGCCTTTTGCCTATTTTTTAATCTGGTTGTTTGTTTACTCATTTTTGACTTTTAAAAGTTCTTTGTATGTTTTGGATAATAGTCCTTTATCAAATGTGTTTGCAGGTATTTTCTCCCACTCTGTGGCTTGTCTTCTCATTCTCTTGACAGTGCCTTTTGCAAGGAAGAATTTTTAATTTTAATGAAGTCTAGCTTATCAATCATTTCTTTAATGGATCATTCCTATGGGTATCTAAAAATTCATCACATACCCAAGGTTATCTAGGTTTTCTCTATGTTATCTTCTATTCGTATGTTTTTTGAATTTTATTTTATTTATTTTTTATACAGCAGGTTCTTGTTAGTCATCAATTTTATACATATTAGTGTATACATGTCAATCGCAATCTCCCAATTCATCACACCATGCCACCCCCCAGTCGCTTTCCCCCCTTGGTGTCCATACGTTTGTTTTCTACTTCTGTGTCTCAATTTCTGCCCTGCAAACCGGTTCATCTGTACCATTTTTCAAGGTTCCATGTATATGCATTAATATACAATATTTGTTTTTCTCTTTCTGACTTACTTCACTCTGTATGACAGTCTCTAGATCCATCCACGTCTCTACAAATGACCCAATTTCGTTCCTTTTTATGGCTGGGTAATATTCCGTTGTACATATGTACCACATCTTCTTTATCCCTTCGTCTGTCGATGGGCATTTTGTTTGCTTCAATGACCTGGCTATTGTAAATAGTGCTGCAGTGAACACTGGGGTGCATGTGTCTTTTTGAATTATGGTTTCTTTTGGGTATATGCCCAGTAGTGGGATTGCTGGGTCATATGGTAATTCTATTTTTCATTTTTTAAGGAACCTCCATACTGTTCTCCATAATGGCTGTATCAATTTACATTCCCACCAACGGTGCAAGAGAGTTCCCATTTCTCCACACCCTCTCCAGCATTTGTTGTTTGTAGATTTTCTGATGATGCCCATTCTGACTGGTGTGAGGTAATACCTCATTGTAGTTTTGATTTGCATTTCTCTAATAATTAGTTGACCATAGGTGTGTGGGTTTATCTCTGGGCTTTCTATCCTGTTCCATTGATCTATATTTCTGGTTTTGTGCAGGTACTATATTGTCTTGATTACTGTAGCTTTGTAGTATATTCTGAAGTCAGGGAGTCTGATTCCTCCAGCTCCACTTTTTTCCCTCAAGACTGCTTTGGCTATTCGGGGTCTCTTCTGTCTCCATACAAATTTTAGGATTTTTTGTTCTACATCTGTAAAAAATGCCATTGGTAATTTGATAGGGATTGTATTGAATCTGTAGATTGCTTTAAGTAGCATAGTCATTTTTACAATATTGATTCTTCCAATCCAAGAACATGGTATACCTCTCCATCTTTTGGTATCCTCTTTAATTACTTTCATCAGTGTCATAGATTTCTGCATACAGGTCTTTTGTCTCCGTAGGTAGGTTTATTCCTAGGTATTTTATTCTTTTTGTTGCCATGGTAAATGGGACTGTTTCCTTAATTTCTCTTTCAGATATTTCATCATTAGTGTATAGGAATGCAAGAGATTTCTGTGCATTAATATTGTATCCTACAACTTTACCAAATTCATTGATTAGCTCTAGTAGTTTTCTGGTGGCATCTTTAGGATTCTCTATGTATAGTATCATGTCATCTGCAAACAGTGATGGTTTTACTTCTTCTTTTCCAATTTGTATTCCTTTTATTTCTTTTTCTTCTCTGATTGCCATGGCTAGGACTTCCAAAACTATGTTGAATAATAGTGGCGAGAGTGGACATCCTTGTCTCGTTCCTGATCTTAGAGGAAATGCTTTCAGTTTTTCACCATTGAGAATGATGTTTGCTGTGGGTTTGTCATATATGGCCTTTATTATGTTGAGGTAGGGTCCCTCTATGCCCACTTTTGGGAGAGTTTTTATCGTAAATGGGTGTTGAATTTTGTTGAAAGCTTTTTCTGCATCAATTGAGATGATCATATGGTTTTTCTTCTTCAGTTTGTTAATATGGTGTATCACATTGATGGATTTGCATATATTGAAGAATTCTTGCATCCCTGGGATAAATCACACTTGATCATGTTGTATGATCCTTTTTATGTGTTATTGTATTCTGTTTGCTGGTATTTTGTTGAGGATTTTTGCATCTATATTCATCTGTGATATTGGTCTGTAATTTTCTTTTTTGTGTAGTATCTTTGTCTGGTTTTGGTATCAGGGTGATGGTGGCCTCATAGAATGAGTTTGGGAGTGTTCCTCCCTCTGTTATATTTTGGAAGAGTTTGAGAAGGATGGGTATTAGCTTTTCTCTAAGTGCTTGATAGAATTCACCTGTGAAGCCATCTGGCCTGGACTTTTGTTTGCTGGCAGATTTTTAATCACAGTTTCAATTTCATTACTTGTAATTGGTCTTGTTCATATTTTCTATTTCTTCCTGGTTCAGTCTTGGAAGGTTATACCTTTCTAAGAATTTGTCCATTTTGTCCATTTTGTCCATTTTGTTGGCATAGAGCTGCTTGTAGTAGTCTCTTAGGATGCTTTGTATTTCCACAGTGTCTGTTATAACTTCTCCTTTTTCATTTCTAATTTTATTGATTTGAGTCCTCTCTCTCTTTTTCTTGATGAGTCTGGCTAATGGTTTATCAATTTTGTTTATTTTCTCAAAGAACCAGCTTTTAGTTTTATTGATCTTTGCTATTGTTTTCTTTGTTTCTATTTCATTTATTTCTGCTCTGATCTTTATGATTTCTTTCCTTCTACTAACTTTGCATTTTGTTTGTTCTTCTTTCTCTAGTTCCTTTAGGTGTAAGGTTAGATTTTTTATTTGAGATTTTTCTTGTTTCTTGAGGTAGGCTTGTATAGCTATAAACTTCCCTCTTAGAACTACTTTTGCTGCATCCCATAGATTTTGGATCGTTATGTTTTCCTTGTAACTTGTCTCTAGGATTTTTTGATTTCCTCTTTGATTTCTTTAGTGATCTCTTGGTTATTTAGTAACATATTGTTTACCCTCCATGTGTTTGTGTTTTTTTACATTTTTTTCCCTCTAATTGATTTCTAATCTCATGGTATTGTGGTCAAAAAAGGTGCTTGATATGATTTCAATTTTCTTAAATTTACTGAGGCTTGATTTGTGACCCATGATGTGATCTATCCTGGAGAATGTTCCATGTGCACTTGAGAAGAAAGTGTAATCTGCTTTTTTGGATGGAATGTCCTATAAATATCAATTAAATATATCTGGCCTATTGTGTCTTTTAAAGCTTGTTTTTTCTTATTAGTTTTCTGTTTGGATGATCTGTCCATTGGCGTGAGGTGTTAAAGTCCCCCACTATTATTGTGATATTGTCAATTTCCTCTTTTATAGCTGTTAGCAGTTACCTTATGTATTGAGGTGTTCCTGTGTTGGGTGCATATATATTTATAATTGTTATATCTTCTTCTTGTATCGATCCCTTGATCATTATGTTGTGTCCTTCCTTGTCACTTGTAACATTCTTTATTTTAAGTCTATTTAGTCTGATATGAGTATTGCTACTCCAGCTTTCTTGTGATTTCCATTTTCATGGAATATCATTTTCCAACCTGTCACTTTCAGTCTGAATGTGTCCCTAGGTCTGAAGTGGGTTTCTTGTAGACAGCATATATAATAGTCTTGTTTTTGTATCCATTCAGCAAGCCTGTGTCTTTTGGTGGGAACATTTAATCCATTCACGTTTAAAGTTGTTATTGATATGTATGTTCCTGTTACCACTTTTTTAATTGTTATGGGTTTGTTTTTGTAGGTCCTTTTCTTCTCTTGTTTTTCCCAGTTAGAGAAGTTCCTTTAGCATTTGTTGTAGAGCTGGTTTGCTGGTGCTGAATTCTCTTAGCTTGTGCTTGTCTGTAAAGCTTTTGATATCTCCATCGAATCTGAATGAGACCCTTGCCAGGTAGAGTAATCTTGGTTGTACTTTCTTCCCTTTCATCACGTTAAATATATCATGCCACTCCCTTCCAGCCTTTAGAGTTTCTGCTGAGAAATCAGCTGTTAACCTTATGGGAGTTCCCTTGTATGTTATTTGTTGTTTTTCCCTTGTTGCTTTTAACAATTTTTCTTTTTCTTTGATTTTTGTCAGTTTGATACTATGTGTCTCAGTGTGTTTCTCCTTGGGTTTATCCTGCCTTGAACTCTCTGCACTTCCTGGACTTGGGTGGCTATTTCCTTTCCCATGTTAGGGGAAGTTTTCGACTATAATTTCTTCAAATATTTTCTCGGGTCCTCTCTCTCTCCTCTCCTTCTGGGACCCTAATAATACAAATACTGTTGCATTTAATGTTGTCCCAGAAGTCTCTTAGGCTGTCTTCATTTCTTTTCATTCTTTTTTTCTTTTTCTGTTCTGCAGCAGTGAATTCCACCATTCTGTCTTCCAGGTCACTTATCTGTTCTTCTTCCTCAGTTATTCTGCTATTGATTCCTCCTAGTTTAGTTTTCATTTCAGTTATTGTATTGTTCATCTCTGTTTGTTTGTTCTTTAATTCTAAGTATTTGTTCTTTAATTCTTCCAGGTCTTTGTTAAACATTTTTTGCATCTTCTCCATCTTTGTCTCCTTTCTTTTTCTGAGGTCCTGGATCATATTCACTATCATTATTCTGAATTCTTTATCTGGAAGGTTTCCTTTCTCCACTTCATTTAGTTGTTTTTCTGGGGTTTTATCTTGTTCCTTCATCTGGTACAAAGCCCTCTGCCTTTTCATCTTGTCTGTCTTTCTGTGAATGTGGTTTTTGTTCCATAGGCTGCAAGATTGTAGTTCTTCTTGCTTCTGCTGTCTGCCCTCTGGTGGATGAGGCTATCTAAGAGACTTGTGCAAGTTTCCTGATGGGAGGGACTGGTGGTGGGTAGAGCTGGGGTTTGCTCTGGTGGGCAGAGCTCAGTAAAACTTTAATCCACTTGTCTGCTGATGGGTGGGGCTGGGTTCCCTCCCTGTTGGTGGTTTAGACTGTGGCGACCCAACACTGGAGCCTACCTGGGCTCTTTGGTGGAGCTAATGGCAGTCTCTGGCAGGGCTCATGCCAAGGAGTACTTCCCAGATCTTCTACTGCCAGTGTCCTTTTCTCACGGTGAGCCACAGCCACCCCCTGCCTCTCCAGGAGACCCCCCGACAGTAGCAGGTAGGTCTGGTTCAGTGTCCTATGGGGTCACCGCTCCTTCCCCTGGGTCCCAATTCTCAGACTTCTTTGTGTGTGCCTTCCAAGTGTGGATTCTCTGTTACCCCCAGTCTTGTTGAAGTCCTGCAATCAAATCCCGCTAGCCTTCAAAGTCTGATTCTCTTGGAATTCCTCCTCTCACTGCCAGACCCCCAGGTTGGGAAGCCTAACGTGGGACTCAGAACCTTCACTCCAGTGGGTGGACTTCTGTGGTATAAGTGTTCTCCAGTTTGTGAGTCACCCACCTAGCAGTTATGGAATTTTATTTTATTGTGATTGTGCCCCTCATACTGTCTCATTGCGGCTTCTCCTTTGTCTTTGGATGTGGGATACCTTTTTTGGTGAGTTCCAGTGTCTTGCTGTCGATGATTGTTCACCAGTTAGTTGTGGTTCTGGTGCTCTCACAAGAGGGAGTGAGTGTATGTCCTCTACTCCACCATGTTCAGCCAATCTCCTCTACTAGTTTTATAGTTTTATGTTTTATAATACATTTAGGTCTCTGATCCCTTTTGAGTTAATTTTTGTCAAAGGTGAAAGATCATCTCTAGTTTCATTTTTTGCATGTGGCTGTCCAGTTGTTCCATTGCCATTTGTTGATAAGATTATCTTTGCTCCATTGTATTGCCTTTTCTCCTTTATCAAAGGTCAGTTGACTGTATTTATGGGTCTATTTTTGGCCTCTCTATTCTGTTCCATTGATCAATTTGTCTATTCTTTCACCAATACCACACCGTCTTGATTACTGTAGCTCTGTATACGTTTTGAAGTAAGGTAGTGTCAGTCCCTTAACTGTTCTTCTCCTTCGATATTGTGTTGGCTATTTGGGGTCTTTTGTCTCTGCATATAACCTTTAGAACCAGTTTGTTTATGTCCAAAATATAACTTGATGGTATATCGTTTGGTATTGTTGAATCTCTATATCAATTTGGGAAGAAATGACATCTTAATATTGAGTCTTCCTATCCATGAACATGAAATACTTCTCCATTTCTTTAGTTCTTTTTTGATTTTTTTAATCAGAGCTTTGTACATTTCCTCATGTAAATCTTGTACATATTTTGTTATTTTGTACCTAAGTAATTTATTTTGGGGGTGCTAATGTAAATGGTATTGTGTTTTTTAATTCAAGTTCCATTTATTCATTGCTGGTATATAGGAAAATAATTGACTTTTGTATATTAACGTTGTATCCTGCAACATAATCACTTACAAGTTCCAGGAATTTTTTTTTATCAATTCTTTTGGATGCTCTATATAGATGACCATGTCATCCTTGAACAGAGACAGTTTTATTTTCCTTTTCTCAGTTTATATACCTTTTATTTCCTGTTCATGAGCTGTTGCATTAGGTATAGCTTCCAGTATAATATTGAATGTGAGTCATGAGAGGGGACATCCTTGCCTTGTACTTGATTTTACTGTGAAAGCTTCAAGTTTCTATTAAATATGGTGTTAGCTATAGGGTTTTCGTAGATGTCCTTTATCAAGTTGGGAAAGTTCCCATCTATTAAAAGAGAGTTTTTATTATAAATGAGTTTTGGATTTTATCAAAAGCTTTTTTCTGCATCTATGATAAGATCATGTGATTTTTCTATTTTAACCTGTTGATGTGATGAATTATATTAATTGATTTTTAAATGTTGAACCAGCCTTGCATACCTGGGATAAATTGCACTTGGTCAGGGTGTATAATTCTTTTTATACATTGCTGGATTTGATTTGCTGCTATTTTGTTTATGATTTTTACATCTATGTTCATGAGAGATATAGGTCCATAGTTTTCTTTTCTTACAATGTCTTTGTCTGCTTTGGTATTAGGGTAATGCTGACTTTATAGAATGAATTATAAAGTCTTTCCTCTGTTCATATCTTCTGGAACACATTGTAGAGAACTGGTAAAATTTCTTCCTAAAATGTTTGGTTGAATTCACCAATGAACCCATCTGGACTTGGTGCTTACTGTTTAGAAGGTAATTAATTCAATTTCTTTAATAGATTCAGGCCTATTCAGATAGTCTATGTCTTCTTGTGTGAGTTTCAGCAAATTGTGTCTCTCAGGGAATTGGCCAACTTCATCCAGGTTATCAAATGTGTGGGCATAAAGTTGTTGATAGTATTCCTTTATTATTCTTATAATCTAATAACATCACCTCAAAATATGTAGAGCAAAATTTGATCCGAGCTACAAGGGTAAGTATTCAAATCCATGATAAAAGCAAAAGTTTTTTACACAACTTTCATTAACTTATTAGAATAAGGAGACAAGAATTCAGGAAGGATACAGAAGAATCAAATAATATTATAGCACACCTGACCTTTTCCAATGCACATGGATTATTTACAAAAATTGTCCTCTCACGAAGATAGCTGAGAATAGGAAATTAAATAAAATAATTTAAAATGAAGGAAAGCAGACAGCTGCATGCAAAGCAATAAAGTTAAAACACACCCTCACGCCATACACAAAATTAACTCAAAATGGCTTAAAGACTTAAATATGAGACAGGACACCATAAAACTCCTAGAAAAGAACATATACAAAACATTCTCTGACATAATCATACCAATGTTTTCTTATGTCAGTCTCCCAAGACAATAGAAATAAAAGCAAAAATAAGCAGATGGGACCTAATAAAACTTAAAAGCTTTTGTTTTTGCAGCAGAGGAAAACATAAACAAAATGAAAAGACAACCTACAGACTGAGAGAATATATTTGCAAATGATGTGACTGATAAGAGCTTAATCTCCAAAATGTACAAACAACTCTTACAACTCAATAACAACAACAACAAAAACCCAATCAAAAAATGGGCAGAAGACCTAAATAGACATTTCTCCAAAGAAGACATACAGATGGCCATTAGGCACATAAAAAGATGCTCATCATCACTAATTATTACAGAAATGCAAATCAAAACTACAATGAGGTACCACCTCACACCAGTCAGAATGGCCATCAGTAAAACGTCTACAAATAACAAAAGTTGGAGGGGATGTGGAGAAAAGGAAACCCTCCTACACTGTTGGTGGGAATACAAATTGATGCAGCCCCTATGAAAAACAGTATGGAGGTTCCTCAGAAAACTAAAAATAGAGTTGCCATATGATCCAGAAATCCCAGTCCTGGGTATATATCCAAACAAAACTATAATTTGAAAAGATACATGCACCCTATGTTTGTAGCAGCACTATTTACAATAGCCAAGACGTGGAAACAACCTAAGTGTCCATTAATGGATATTATCCAGGTGAATGGATAATGAAGATATGGGGTGTGTGTGTGTGTGTGTGTGTGTGTGTGTGTGTGTGTGTGTGTGTATTTATTACTCAGCCATAAAAAAAGAAGGAAATAATGGTATTTACAGAAACACAGATGAACCTAGACATTATCATACGAAGCGAAGTAAGTCAGAAAGAGAAAGACAAATACCATATTATATCACTTACACGTGGAGTCTAAAATACAACACAAATGAACATATCTACGAAACAGAAACAGACTCACAGATATAGAGAACAGACTTGTGTTCACCAAGGGTGAGGGGGATAGGGAAGGGAAGGATTGGAAATTTGGGATTAGCAGATGCAAACTATTATATACAGAATGGATAAACAACAGGTTCCTATTGTATAGCACAGGGAAATATATTCAGTATCCTGTGATAAACCATAATGAAAACAAATATGAAAAAGAATATGTATAGCTGAATCACTTTGCTGTACAGCAGAAATTAACACAACATAGTAAATCAACTATACTTCAATAAAATTTTTAAAAATAAATAAAATGAAGGGAATATAAAGGTAAGAACAGGGCTTAAGGACTCTGTCACATATTCTTGTGTGTATGCTTGTTGTTTTGTTTTGTTCTGTTTTGTTTCATTTTGTTTTTAGCAACATTTAAAAATGTAAAAATTATTCTTAGCTTGCTGAGCCAAACAAAAACAGGCCATGGGTCAGATTTGGCCAGAGAGTTTTCATTTGCTGACTCCTGCAATAGATCATACAGACATTAAAATGATCATAAAAGGATATTATGAAAAACTTCATGCCAATAAACTTAAAAATTCAGATGACATGGACAAAAACACAAGTTACCAAATAAACAGAAGAATAGAAAGCCTAAGTTGTTTTACAACTATCAAAGAAACTAGATTGTTAATGTAATTCCTTTCCACAGAGAATAACAACAGGTCCAGATGGCTTTGCTGGTGAATTCTACCAAACACTTAAACAGACTTTTCTAGAGAACAGTAAACGAGGGACTATTTCCCATCATATTTGAGGGAGCTTAATAACCTTGATATCAAAACATGACAAAAACATCCTGAGAAAGAAAAATTCCAAGCCAATGTCACCCAGAACAGATTGAAAAAAATCCAAATAAAATATTAACAAATAAAATTTAGCAAAATATAAAAATTTGGGTTTATTTCAGGAATACAAAATTGATTGAACAGTTAAAAATCAAGCAATATAATTTATCACATTAATGGAATAAGAGAAAAATCATATGACTATCTTAATAAATGGAGAAAATATTGTGATAAAATTCACTATTTATAATAAAGATTCTTAGCAAACTAGAAAGAGAAGGTAATTTCTTTATTTCGAAAACAGTATCAACAAGATAATACACAGCAAGCATTAAGCTTAGTGATGAAACGGTGAAAGCTCTCTTACCTGGAACAAGACAAGTATGTCTGCTATCACCACTCCCATTTAATAATGAACTGAAGGTTCCAGACAGTACAGAAAGGGAGCATAGCTATTACAGAAAAAAGAGAGAGAGAGAGAGAAGGAAAAAGAGAGAAAGAAAATTGGAGAAGGAGGAAGAGATTGGAGAGGAAGAAATAATACTTTCATTATTCACAGATGATATGTGTGTATATGTTCATAGAAATTCTGAAGAAGGAATGTAAAATGGTACAGCCACTGTGGAAAACAGTATGGAGGTTCCACACACATAAACATACACACGCGCACACACACACACACACACACACACACACACACACACAAATAGAACTACCATATGATCTAGCAAATTCTACTTCTGAGTATATATCTGAAGGAAATTAAATCACTGTCTCAAAGAAATACCTGCAGAGTATTGAGTTCCCTGTGCTATACAGTAGGTTCTTATTAGTTATCTATTTTACCTGAAACTAATATAATATTGTATGTTAATTATAATTCAATTAAATAAATAATGTAAATAATTTTAAAATAAGTAAATAAAGAGATATCTTCACCGCCTATTTCATTAAAGCATTATTTGCAATAGCCAAGACATGGAAACAACCTAGGTGTCCATGAAAGGATGAATAAATTAAAAAACGTGAGATAGATATATAATTCGGTCATAAAAAAGAAGAAAATCCTGCCACTTGCAACAATATTTATGAACCCTGAAGGCATTATGCTAAGTAAACTAAGTCAGGCAGAGAAAGACAAATACTGTACGATCTCACTTACATATGGAATCTAGAAAAACCAAATTCATAGAAACATAATAGATTGGTGGTTGCCAAGGGGTAGGGTGAGGGATGAGTGAAGGTGGTCATTTATAAGATGAATAAATTCTGAGATTATAATCTACATGGTCACTTCAGTTAATAAGATTGTACTGCATATTTGAGAGCAGCTAAGAGAGTCGATCTTAAGAGTTCTCAACACAACACAAAGATTGTAACTATGTGAGGTAATGGTTATGTTAACTAACCTTATTGTGCTAGTCATTTATATATATATATATTTATATATTATATATATATAGAAAATCATCACATTTGTACACCTTAAATTTACACAATGTTTTATGTCAATTATATTTCAGTAAAGCTAGCGGGGGTAAGAAAGAAATTCCAAAAGAATTACAGGTATTTAGCATTAACAAGAGAGTTCAACACAGTTGCTATTTAAAATACACAAAAGCATTTCTTCTCCTATCCCAGGTCATGAAGGCATGTCTCCTATTATCTTCTAGAAGCTTCAGATACAAACGCATTTCTTTATATCAGGAATAAACAGCTAGAAAATAAGATTTTTAAACGATACCATTTATAACAAAACTGAAAACACCCAATTACCAAATAACAAATCTAACACAAGATACACAGGACCAGCAGTGTCATGAAAGGGCAGCAAAGACCCGCGAATTGAAGGCTCCGCTGTTTGCGTGCGAGGCGTTTCTTCCCAGAGCAGTTGGGAAGTGAGAGGCGTCAAGATAAATTTTTAGAAGATAATTCCAGAATACTGTTGACCAGGAGTGTGGTTCACTTCGACTGGAGCAGTAACTGTTGATCAGCCATCTCCAGGGAACTGTGGGTCTGAAGCAGTGGCAGGAAAAACCTGGCCCTTGGACCTGGGCGAGGGGGAAGCTCTGGAGGAGGTGGACACGCTGGAGCCGGAGGTGGATTTGGAGCAGTTCCTGCTCCCGGGTATCAACCAGATGCTGGAGGACATCACGGAGCTCACCCGAAAAGCCGGGAGCATGTGTCTGAGGACCAGGGGCAAACTGTGGGAGATGGACCTTCTGCTCATCCGGATAAAAACACAGGTGGAGGCCTCGGAGGACGGCGCCTTGAATGGGCATCCCGGTGGGGAGGCTGACAACAGAGTATCAGAGTTGTGCGAGAAGGCCAAGGAGATTGAAAAGGTGGCAGAGATGTTGGTCGAGCTGGTCTGGCGGATGGAGAAAAGTGAAGCGTCCTGAAGGACGGTCTCCAGTTCACTGCTAATAGACTCTGGTCAACTGATAAGAATGGGCCGACATCTCGGGGAAACTAAAACAGCTTGTCATTTTCTCTGTTTTGTTTGTTTTGTATGTTTTTTAACCCCCATGTAACAATCTCCCTTAGGGTCAGTGGTTGGTGACCTCCATAGAGGTTTAGATTGTCAAATATATTTGGTTCTTGAAAAACAACTTTTGTTTGAGAAATACTCAAATAAGGGATATGGGGCTAAAACAAAAGTTGTTTTAGTGGTCAGATTTATGTTGTTCCTTTGCTGTGTTTTTTAAATGTTGGGCAAGGCCCAACACTTGCTGTTACCCACGTGACAGCATTGTTTTCTGGAACCTTGGAACATTTGAAGACTTGGGGTCAGAATCTCCCCACTTTAGAGGTGCAGTAGAAGGCACCACTTGGATGCAGCTGATCAAGAATATAGGGATGAGGGACTTCCCTGGTGGTCCAGTGGTTGAGAATCCCCCTTCCAATGCATGGGACAGGGGTGTGATCCCTGGGTGGGGAACTAAGATCCCACATGCCTCGGGGCAGCTAAGCCTGCATGCTCTAGAGCCCACAGGCCACAACTAGAGAGCCCGTGTGCCACAACTACTGAACCTGAGAGCTCTGGAGCCAGTGTGCCACAATTAAAGAGAAGCCCGTGCGCTGCAATGAAGAGTCTGCATGCTGTGACTAAGACCGAGTGCAGCCAAATAAGTAAATAAATATTTTTTTAAAAAACAAGAATGTAGGGGTGAGACTGCTTTGGAAAGACTGGGAAGAACTAGAGGATGGTTGGAGATGGAAGATGGGTCTGCATATATTTTGGAACTTTAATTCTTCTGTGAGGCAAAAGAGGAGAGCTGTGTTTTGTGGCAGATTGTCCTGTGTATATTGTGTAACCTGACAGGTGACCCTGAATGACAAGGAAGCTGGAATAGGGAATGATGGGAGTACACTTGACCAACTAATACCCCCCCACCCCAGATTACAGGGGTTTCAGAGTATCACATCAAAGAGACGATCTACAAAGAGCTTTGAGAGGCTGGAGAACAGAGAAGGCATCATGAGGGCCCACAAAGTCCTTTCTAGTTCATCAGGGTAGTAGACCTGACTGGGATTTGAGGACAAAACCAAACATCTAATAAGTGGTCATTTGCCTTGAAAAACAAAGACCTAAAAAACCTTTTTTAAAAAATAATTTTTTTGGTCCAGATGACCAAAGCCTCTATGTGTAATAAAAAAATCATAAATAGATTTCTTTTGAAATGGAAAAAAATTTTAAAAAAAAAGACCAGCACCTGGGGCAGGAGGAGCTGCAGGTGCAGTGCATGGGGGTTGAGGCAGGGGGGAGGGGAGCTGGGGCCCCTGGGGCCGCAGTGGCAGCAATTGGGGACCGCCCCCAGCTCAGGAAGGGGGCCAGGAGACCCTTCCCTTGCCAGTGGCAGTCATGAACTCCAAGATGGGGAACCTGCCCCCATCCTCCATCATCCATTTGGTGTACAGGAGGTGATGACGCTGACAGCTGACCCACCTGACGGCATCAAGGTCTTTTCCAACGAGGAGGACCTCACAGACCTGCAAGTCACCATCGAGAACCCCAAGGGGACCCCGGCGCTGGAGGCCTATTCCATATGAAACTCCTGTTGGGGAAGGACCGTCCTGCCTCCCCACCCAAGGGTACTCGTTGACCAAGATCTTCCATCCAAAGGTGGATGCCAACGGTGAGACCTGCGTCAACATGCTCAAGAGGAACTGGACACCAGCTGGGCATCCGGCATGTGCTGCTGACCATTGAGGGCCTGCCAATCCACCCTGACCCGGAGTCCACCCTCGGCGAGGAGGCTGGCCTCCTGCTCTTGGAGAATTAGGAGAAGTAGTACAGCTCACAGAGATCCCTCTGGGCACAGGCTGGCTGAGGCCTCCACTGCCGACCCCATGGCCCCTGGGGGCCTGGGAGGGGCAAGGGTCCCATAACCAAGAAGCACACGCCTCCCCCATCTCTGTCCCACCCGCTCCCCCTGCCCCCCACCCCCCGCCCCCCCACCCCGGCCCCAACTCTGTCTCTAAGTTATTTAAATTATGGCTGGGGTGGGGGAGGGCATGGGGGCACTGGGACCTGGATTTGTTTTTCTAAATACAGTTGGAAAAGCAAAAACAAACAAACAAAAAAACTACAGAAATCTGTAAAACATTACCGCGAGACATTAAAGAAGACCAGATTAAATGGAGAGACATACCATGTCAATGAGTATAAAGATTTGCTAATATAACGATGTCAATTTTCTTCAAACAATTCTATAGATTCAGGGCTATCGGAGTAAAACCCCAATCAGTTTTTAAATTTGGTTTATGTGTGTATTTATCATATTAAGTGTATGTTGATGTTTACGTGTGTGTATTTGTTTTGTTGTTGTTTTTATGGAATTCGCAAGCTGATTCTAGAAAATATATTAAAATGCAGTGGACTAGCCTGATTCCAAAATGGAAATCAATGGGAAGGCAATGGACTAAGAATAGTGAGGGTAGTCTTGAAGAAGTTCATGGGGTGAGAACTTACTCTACAAGACATTGATAATTTCCCTGATGTGACAGTAATTGAGACAATATATTAATGAAAGGATAGACAAATAAAATAATGGGATAAAATCAAGACTGTACATATATAGATTCCTGAATGAGTAAGATGACACTTCCGAACCTTAGGCAAAGCATAACTTTACAATAAATGTTGTTGAGAATATTGGCTATCCCAATAGGGGGTTGCTGGGCGTGGGGGCAGGTGAAAATGGACCTTGAACTCAATTACATATGATTCAGAAAAAACAGCTCCAGATGGACTGCAAGCTTAAATGTGAAATACAGAACCCTGAAGCTTCTAGAAGATAAGATAGGAGAATATTTTCATGACCTACAGTAGGAAAATACTTTATAAACAAGACACCAAAAGCGTAAAGGAAAGATTTATAAATTTTACTGTATTAAGTTCATCAAGACACCAATAAGAAAGTACAAAGTAAGCCACAGAGTGAGGGACAATATTTTGAATCACCTAAACAATCCTGCGATCAACAACAACAGTAATAAAATCTGGCAACCAAAAAGGAAAATGGGCAAGAGATTTGAACAGCAACTTCACAGAATATGAGAGCCAATAGCCAATGAATGTATGAACATGTGAAAGGAACTCAACTCAGGGGAAACGTAAACTAACACTAAGTGAGATAACACTACTGTGATAAGAAATATATATTTGGTCTCTGCCCTCAGTTCCTGACACAGAGTTCCTAAAACCCTTGTAATTTCCTGAATAATAGGAATAACAGGAGCATTTTTTGTTATAATATTTGGACTAAGTCCCTGGTTCCTGACACAAGAGTTTCTAAGACCCTTGGAATCTCCAGAGTGATAGGAGCATTTTATCACATGCTAATGAGAAGACTGTCACTGGGGTCCCTGGATAGCTTCATGATGGGAGCTAGTCCCCAGAAAGACCAAGGCATGATTAGAAACTTAGAAATTTCAGTCCCACCTCTGCCGACCTCCAGGGAGGGGAGAGAGACTGGAGTTTGAATTAATCACCAATGGCCAGTAATTTAATCAGTGATGCCTATGTAATAAACTTCCATTAAAAACCCTAAACAGGCGACTTCTCTGGCCCCTTTCTCTCGGACCAGTAAACCTCGCCTGGGAGCGTTCCCAAATAAAGCTTGTTTAAGCTCTCAAAAAACACAAAACAAAACAAAAAAACCCTAAACAGAAGGGTTCAGAGAGCTCCCAGGTTGGTGAACAAATGACGGTGCTGAGAAGGTGGCACACCCAGAGAGGACATGGAAGGTCCACACCCCTTTCCCACACCTTGCCCTACGTACCTCTTCATCTGGCTGTTCATTGTATCCTTTATAACATCCTTTATAATGAACTGGTAATAGTAAATAAAGTGTTTGCCTAGGTTCTGTGAGCCACTATAGCAAATTACCAAACCTAATCAGGGGGGTTGTTGGAACCCCCAATTTTTAGCCAAGTAAGACAGAAGTATGGATAACCTGGGACCTTCTACTTGCAATTAGCATCCGAAGTGGGGGCAGTGTTGTGGGACTGAGCCCTTAAGCTGTAGGGTCTGTACTAAATCCAGGTAGTAGTGTCAGAATTGAATTAAATTGTATAACATCCAGTGGGTATCCACAGAGAATAGAGAATTTCTTGGTTTGAAAAAGCCATACATTTGGTGTCAGAGGAGTTGTGAGTAGAGAAAATTTTCCTTTAACTAGAAAACCTATCAAAACAGCTAAAATTCAAAAGACTGATGATACTAATCATTGAGGCAAGTAGAGAGCAGCAGGAACCCTCATTCACTGCTGCTTGACAAGTGTATTAGTACAGCCCCCTTAGAAAAGGGATTGGAAGTAGCAGCAGAGCTGACTACGAGCACACCCTAGGACCCAGCATTTCCACTCCTAGGAAGAGAGAAAACAGAAATGTGTGTACATGTGCACCAATAGACAGTAGAATAGTGTTCTTAACAGTACTATTTTGGGGGGCTCACACTGGAAATACCCAAATACACACTAAGTGTAAAATATATAAATAAATTTTAGATATATACAATTGAAGACTATAAAAGAGTGGAAATGATCCAACTACAGCTACAATCAGATCCTGGGTAAATTTCACAAATATCTTGAGCAGAAAAAAGCCGGTCATGAAAGCAGTTATACTGTAGGATTCCATTTACTATAAAATTCAAAACAGAGCTACAGAGTTTGGGGATACACTGGAACTGTAAAGCAAGCGAGGAAGTGATTACCGTAATTGCCAGGAGGAGATGAAGGGGACATGAGAGAGGCTTTGGAAGTGTCGGCAAGATTGTTTCTTGATCTGAGTGGTGTTTACATGAGGGTTTGCTTTGTGATAAATCATTAGGGCACACATTTTTTTTCATATATATATATATATATATTTTTTTTTTTTTTTTTTTGCGGTACGCGGGCCTCTCACTGTTGTGGCCTCTCCCGTTGCGGAGCACAGGCTCCGGACGCAGGCACAGCGGCCATGGCTCACGGGCCCAGCCGCTTCGTGGCATGTGGGATCTTCCCGGACCGGGGCACGAAGCCGTGTCCCCTGCATCGGCAGCTGGACTCTCAACCGCTGCGCCACCAGGGAAACCCCATATATTTTATATATGCTTTTATATATGCTTTTTTCAAACTGTATCTTTTGAAATTTAGTCAATTTAATAATAATGAAATAATTAATATTAATTTAATAATAATAGGAGGTTTTTTTAATATGTTGGGAGTAGGAGTTTAGTAATTTATTATTTAGTTTTGCTGTGTTGGGTCTTCGTTTCTGTGTGAGGGCTTTCTCTAGTTGTGGCAAACGAGGGCCCCTCTTCATAACGGTGCACGGGCCTCTCACTATCGCGGCCTCTCTTGTTGCGGAGCACAGGCTCCAGACGCGCAGCAGGCTCAGTAGTTGTGGCTCACGGGCCTAGTTGCTCCGCGGCATGTGGGCTCCTCCCAGACCAGGGCTCGAACCCGTGTCCCCTGCATTAGCAGGCAGATTCTCAACCACTGCACCACCAGGGAAGCCCAATAATAGCATTTTTAACTGAGATATAATTCATATAATATTGTATTCATTTTAGGTGTACAACATAATGATTTGATTGATACATGTATATATTGCAAGATGATTGCCACAATAAGTTTAGTTGACATCCCTCACCTCAAACAATGAGGGAGAGCTTTTTCTTTTTAATATTTCTTTATTTATTTGGCTGCACTGGGTCTTAGTTGCAGTATGACACGTGCATTATCTTTAGTTGCAGCATGCTAACTCTTAGTTGCAGCACGTGGGATCTAGTTCCCTTGGGAGCGCAGAGTCTTAGCCACTGGGCCACCAGGGAAGTCCTGTGATGAGAACTTTTAAGATCTACTCTCTTAGCAACTTTCAAATATACAATACATATTGTTAAGTATAGTTGCCATACTATATATCCCCAGGACTTATTTATCTTAAAACTGAAAGCTTGTACCTTTTGACCACCTTCACCTATTTTGCCACGCCCTCCCCCAACCTCTGGGACCATCAATCTGTCCTCTGGATCTATGAGTTCAGCTTTTTTTTAAGATTCCACATATGAGTGATGTCATACAGTATTTGCCTTTCTCTATCTGACTTATTTCACTTAGCATAATGCCTTCAAGTTCTGTCCATGTTGTTGTATATAACAGGATCTCCTTGTATTTTTTTAAAATTTTTTATATTGAAGTATAGTTGATTTACAGTGTTATATTAGTTTCAGGTGTACAGGAAAGTGATTCCGTTATATATATACATATATTCTTTTTCAGATTCTTTTCCCTTTTAGGTCATTACAAAATATTGAGTATAGTTCCTTGTGCTATACTGTAGCACAAGGTTATCTGTTTTATAAATAGTAATGTGTAAATGTTAATCCCAAACTCCTAATTTATCCTTCCACCTACTTCCCCCTTTGGTAACCATAAGTTTGTTTTCTATGTCTGTGCATCTATTTTTGTTTTGTATATAAGTTCATTTGTATCCTTTTTTTTTTAATTCCACATATAACTGATATCATATGATATTTGTCTTTCTCGTTTGGCTTACTTCATCTAGTATGCTAATCTGTAGGTCCATCCATGTTGCTGCAAATGGCATTATTTCATTCTTTATTATGGCTGAGTAATATTCCATTGTATATGTGTGCCACATCTTCTTTATCCATTCATCTGTTGATGGACACTTAGGTTGCTTCCATGTTTTGGCTATTGTAAATAGTGCTGCAATGAATCCTCATATGTGTTTTAAATTCAACATTTAAAAGCTTAAGGAAACGTTCAGCATGAACCAGTGGGTGGTGTCCAGTGATACTGCTACTTGCAGCCAATGTCCTGTTAAATTCAGCCCTGGTCTTTTTTATTGTGCCTTGAATAATCTTACATTACAGCCCAACACAACAATCCTTACTAAAGCCATCATGTCACTGATTTAAATGAAGGACTTTAGAGTTTTCTTTTTACAAAAGGTGAATTGTAAGGTTGTCAGAGAGAAAGAACAGCAACCATTTCAAACCATATGTAAGCTTTAATTTAACTCTCTTTGTTAAAAATATATATATATATTCTCTTGCACTATTCCATCTATGGACCCTCTAGGACCTCCGTTGGAGTGCTCTGCTTCCCATAGAACTGTCAATGTACACACACATTGAAAAAAACGAGGGAGCCAGGTATAAAGATCCCCACCCCTATGGAGCTGACTGAATTATCCTGTACCACAGAGCTCCTAGGCCTTCCTCGACAGTCTTTTAATATATTGGCTTTCACAACCGTCGCCCCCCTTGTCACTCCAACTAAGTTATTAAAATTAAAGTAGAAGTGTTTAAAGCTAAAGATTTTTGGTAGAAGTTTGTAAAGGGGTCGGAAATCTGTGCCTTGACTCCCTAGCAGGATACTCCCCCAGTTTTTTTGTTTCTTGTTTTGTGCAGGGTTTTTTTGGTGTTTTGTTTTGTTTTGTTTGTTTATTTTATTTATTTTTGGCTGTGTCGGGTCTTAGTCGCGGCACGCAGGATTGCCATTGAGGCATGCAGGATCTTTCGTCGGGCTCTTCATTGTGGCGTGCGGGCTTCTCTCTAGTTGTGGTGTGTTGGTTTTCTCTTCTCTAGTTTCTCTTCTCAACTAAGCCCGCGGACCACAACTACTGAGCCTGAGCTCTAGAGCCTGCGAGCCACAACTACTCAGCCCGCATGCCACAACTGCTGAAGCCCGCACGCCTAGAGCCCGTGCTGCACAACAAAAGAAGCCACTGCAATGAGAAGCCCACGCACCACAACGAAGAGTAGCCCCAGCTCGCTGCAACTAGAGAATGCCTGCGCACAGCAACAAAGGCCCAATGCAGCCAAAAATAAATAAATAAAAAATAAATAAATTTATTTTTTAAAAAATGTTTAACCTTTCAGTGTTTAAAAACACAAAAACTCTGTTTGTATGAGAAAATTAAAATTTACATTTAAAACTTCTCTCCGCTGGCCTTCATCTTCCTCTAACCAAAGGTCAACTCTTCCTTGACCAAATTCTCAAAACTGGTATCTACAGACAAAGACACATACTTAGAGTGGATGAACTCAAACAGGAATTTTCATGTACTCAGTACAGTTGAACTCAAAGTCACTTATTTTATTTTATCTTTTTTTGGTTTGTTTTTTTTTATACAGCAGATTCTTACTAGTTATCTATTTTATCCACATCAATGTATACATGTCAATCCCAATCTCCCAGTTCATCCCCCCCCACCCCCCGCTTTCCCCCCTTGGTGTCCATACATTTGTTCTCTACATCTGAAAGTCACTTATTTTATGAAGAAAAGGGAACCACCCTTCTCATGCCAACATACTAGCTGCTTGTATAAAGTTCAGTGGTCAAGGCTGGGGAGAAAAGGATGTATTTCTGATGCCAGATAAAACAGAATAGAAAAATTCCACGTTAAATACTAGAGAAATCTCTTAATGAAGGTATTTTTCAGGCTAGAGCAACCTCCCAAGGGAAATGATTTGGAGTGACATCCCTTGAGACATTTAAATTATAGTGGATAAAATACTCAAACCCACCACGAAGAAACACTCTTTGTAGAGCTCATGGGAGAATTACTGGGATTTATAATAGGCCTTTTCTAAGAAGGAATTAGCCCAGGAGGCAGACCTGCTGTTGAATAAATATTATTTTTAATAGAGTGTGGCTGTATTGTAACTCTATTCCTTCTTCTTTGGAGAAGACCATGAATGGGTAGGGTAGCCAAAAATTAATAGGTTTTTTTTTTTAAGCGGTAGATTTCTTCACCAAGCCTTCCTAATTATGTGTTTCCTCAAGAAACTCACATTTCTATTCTCATTTTCTTTTAACTATTTTTTTAATGTTATCTACCCCTAGGACTTCCAGCCCCTTTCTCTAACAAATCAGCGTGTAACAGAAGAAAACTTCAGAATTCACACAGCTTTCAATGTCAGATGCTGAAATTTAATCTCACCTTTTTTGAGTAGAATGAATTTAATGGTGACCCTCCGCGCTAAGGCTTTCCCACTGCAGGGCTGACCCATCACAGCCCTAATTAAGAATAAAGCCTTCCACAATGAGTACATCACTTGTTTGGAATCAGCCTTTATATGTTAAAACAAACAAATAAACAAACACCCTGCCTTCGGGCTTCCCTGGTAGCGGATTGGTTGAGAGTCCGCCTGCCGATGCAGGGGACACCGGTTCGTGCCCCGGTCCGGGAAGATCCCACATGCTGCTGAGTGGCTGGGCCCGTGAGCCATGGCCGCTGAGCCTGCGCGTCCGGAGCCTGTGCTCCGCAACGGGAGAGGCCACAACAGTGAGAGGCCCGCGTACGGCAAAAAAAAAAAAAAAAAAAAAAAAAACCCTGCCTTCTAAAGAGACTTCATTTAAAAGTACAATTGCCATATTCTGTAAGCCCATTGATTTTTCTTCATTGTTGAAATGGAGAAAGTAAACAGAATTGCATATTTACTCATTTCATTTTCTGATACCTTTGCTCCAAGAGCTCCGCACTTCGGTCCCACGTGGATGAGAGGCTGCTATTTCCAGAGCTTGTCCGTGGAGATGACTGATGAATGACCAGACAAAATTCTGATTAATGCTCTGTAATTACGAGTTTGCTTCTACTTCAAGAGCTTTTTTTAAGTCCACAATTTTGACCGCACCATGTTTTTTTCCCCCGGTAATTGCTGAAGTTTGACAGCCACTGTGTTTACTGCCTGTAACATATGGCTAATTGAATCTGACCTGGGGAAAGGATGACCAGATTGCTAATTATGATCCACTCCACAGATCTGAGGCCTGAATAAATAGAAAACAAGGAAAATGCTGCTGAGCCAGAAAACATCATATTAGTGTTGAGTGGTTGTAGCAGGATGCAAGTATTCCCAGAAATGCCTGAAGATCACTTCTTTATGGTTTGCACTTTCTGTCTTTTAATCACAGAAGGCAGATAAAGATTAGACAGAAATTTGCTTTCATCTGTGTGGTTTTTGCAAGTCTGGACACTGGACACCTGATACATAGTTTCCTGAAATTCACACAATCTTACATTGGAACACTTTGCATTTCTTATAAGACAAAGACTGGATTTGCATCTTGTCGATTCTTCCCCATGCCCACCACTCCAGTAACGAAGATACACGTATGTGGATGGAAAATGTCACCTGCTGTATCAGTAAACAAAGGATGTTGTGACCATCAAGCCATCAACCACTGCAGCCCAACACCCACTGACTGTGCACCCTGAGGGGATTCAGGATGGAGAAAAATAGGATACTGGCCCTAGATAGTTAAGCTGTGTATCAAAGGAATGATTTCAATGAGCCCAGACTCTTGCATCTTCCCATACATAGAAAAGTGGTAAATTCATTAATTTAAGTTGTTTGTTTTTCCTTCAATTAGAAGGAATTTTTTGATGTTCAATATCTGGTTTGTTTTTTGCAAAACTTCTATATATCTGGGCTCATCCCTTACCTCTTCGGAGCAGTCCCTCAGAGCTATCTGAGAGGCTACCTCCCAGGCTTAAGTCCTCAACAAGTTCACCAAATAAAGCACAATTCTCAGCTTTTAGGTTATGCATTTTTTTTCGGTCGACACACATATATTTTTTAAAGTGTGCTTCGATTTTAAATGAATTTTTCTATAGCAGTTAACATAATGTAACATACCTCTTCTGTATTGCCTCCCCTAGAGATAGGGGGAAGGCAGTAAATGAAACAAACCAAGAATATTCACTCACCAAACATTTTTGCTGAATATTTAGCAGTGTAAGCCAGTACTAGGTGTCAAAAGTGTATATAGATGATAAGACACTTTTTCAACTTTTTTTTTACCCTTGTGAAGGTAAGCAAGGTGAGCAGTAGAAGTAAAATGTGAGGTAGGTTGTGGTATGTACATAAGAAAATATTATTTTCTTAATGTCCCTCACAAAGATGCATAGTAGGTGTTCAATAAAATCAACTGTAAATTAATAAAGGAAAGAATGAATATAATATACAGTTATACTTGATCTAGAGAGAAGTCACTTCTGATTGTGGGGTTCTAGAAAGGGTTTTGTAAGGAAGTAAATTTTTTGTTTTAGGTCTTAAATAAAGGAATAGGTTTAGAGTGGATATGATGGGAGTCACTCTACTGAGATGGCTCAAACATAGAGAAAAAAAGGTATAGGATATATTTGAGTGGCACAATAGATCTAGTTTGTCAGAGAAAGTCATATAATACTTCATATTTTGCAACGTGTCATAAATTTTAAAGATACATGAAAAAGAGTTGTGTAAGATAGACCTAGAAAGGTACATTGGGAACAGATCTTGGATGACCTTGATTACAGGCTAATGATCATGATAAAAAGCAGTGTTCCATCAATGTCTGTGGGCTAATTCAAATCTTAACCATTCATTCATAACAGGAAATGTTCTCTCCTCCAAAATCTCTCAAGAACTCATGTACTGGAATTAACATATTATGGTGGAAAAGATAAAGTTTGGTTCTAGCTGGAATTCATTTTGGGGATGAACCTGAAAGATAGTAGAGGTACCACTGAGAATAAACTCCATTGAAAACAAACATGCATGTTAGAAACCTGGTTCCTTCCACCTTTTTCTTAGCAGAAACCTGGTTCCTTCCACCTTTTTCTTATTTTTTCTAAAAATAATTCATAAATTTAATTTCAGGAATGATATCTATGGTGTCTTTTCTGTTAACAATCATATTTTTGTTGCAAAAATTTAGAAGAAGAAATTATCTGATTTAAAAGCTTGGTAGTGCTGAGAACACAGTTTCTTTGTAATTTTTTTTTAACATCTTTATTGGAGTGTAATTGCTTTACAGTGGTGTGTTAGTTTCTGCTTTATAACAAAGTGAATCAGCTATAATATACATGTATCCCCATATCTCTTCCCTCTTGTGTCTCCCTCCTTCCCACCCTCCCTATCCCACCCCTCTAGGTGGTCACAAAGCACTGAGCTGATCTCACTGTGCTATGTGGCTGCTTCCCACTAGCTATCAATTTTACATTTGCTAGTGTATATATGTCCATGCCACTCTCTCACTTTGTCCCAGCTTACCCTTCCCCCTCCCCGTGTCCTCAAGTGCATTCTTCAGTAGGTCTGTGTCTTTATTCCCGTCCTGCCCCTAGGTTCTTCATAACCTTTTTTTTTTTTTTAGATTCCATATATATGTGTTAGCATACAGTATTTGTTTTTCTCTTTCTGACTGACTTCACTCTGTATGACAGACTCTAAGTCCATCCACCTCACTACAAACAACTCAGTTTCGTTTCTTTTTATGTCTGAGTAGGTGAGAATAAGTTTCTTTGTAATTTTGTAGCAAACACGACCAGTTGTTTACACAAACAGCTGTTTTTCCCTAATAGTATATTAACATTCATAAGACCTATTATTTTTCACAGGAAACATGGTCACCTGGAGACTTTTAAAAATAAAGTGTAAACTTTCATCTTCCCTTGCTATTATAATTATGTGAATAATTTCTGGCCAATAATACGTAAGCAAAAGAATTGTGTGCAACCTCTGGGAAGACAGGAGATGTGACTTTCTTCATCCCATTCTCCATCTTGCCGTCTGGAATGTGGACCTGACGGCTGAAATTTGATCAGCATCTTGGACCAGGAGGTGGCCTAGAAATAGGAACAGAGAGAGAGAGAAGACCCTGGGCTCCAGAAGATTATGAAGATACCATGTCGCTTTAGATTGCTTTCCTGTGGACTTCATTTATGGGTACAGGAAAAAAAAATTCTATATTGTTTAAGCTACTATTATCTAGCGGTTTTTATCACTTAAAACTGAATCTGAACTTAAGTAATTTAAAGTTTGAGAAAGAATGAAAGTAATATATAAAGCATCCTATGGTAAGTTAAACTGCCAATAAGGAAACATTCACTCTTCCTCTTTCCATCCAAACCATATGCTTCCGTATCCCATTGATGTTGGATTTGATCGTGTGACTTGCTTTGACCAATGAGAAGAGTAAAGGCTTGAACTGTGCCTATGTGGCTGGGCTTGCCCTTTTGCTCTCCTCATTGCCCTGGAAAAAATTTCCACTGGATAGCCATTACCCCTTTGACCCCAGTCTTATAATGAACACTCATGTAAGAGACCTAAACCCAGCCCTCAGCTAAAGCTTGGAGCAGCTGAACTCCAGATGACACCAAACGGGTAACCAAGAAATAAATGCTTGCTGTTTTATGCCATTGGATTTTGTGATTATTTATCATCCAGCATTAATGGACTAATGGACGTCTTCTCCCGTTCAAATTTGTCAGGATTTTATGCATTGAGAACTGCACTCTGTGGTTTTCAACCACCCAAAAATCATCATTACAATTCATTACAGCATTAGACCAGCATATTACCAGCCTTTTATTGCCAGTAAAGTGACTTAAAGGGATGAATATTTAATTCGTATTTACGCTATAGTACGCCCCATGTAATTAAGGTCAGAATTGAGTTATATGGGATGGAGAGTCCTTTCTATGCCCATTGGCTTTTACAATTGTGACAGTTTCAACTAGAACTCATAGACCCAGTTTGTCTGGAAATGTGACAATTTAGTAACCAACTGCCTTTGGTGTGACCACCAGAGCGTTTGAAGGTTTCCTCTTGTATTTATACACTTGTAAACAGAAATCACCTCACACCATTTACTTTCTGATTTCTCTCATTCTTAGCAACTGATGCAACAATCATTCTTGTTGAGAACATTAATAACTACTTTACTACAGGTAATGACAACAAAAGAGGTGCAAATTATCGCAAGATAGGTAATCCTTCTCAAGAGAGCTTTTATGGTTTTATTACTCTGTCTGTAAAACTTTTCAGCCCCCAGGATCCAGTGTGGATTCTGGGGCTATTTGCTCAGACATCTGAGGAGGCCGTCCCCTCCTGCTCTTCTTAAATAAAACTTTTCTTTATTTGTTCAGCTCTCCTAGCTCTCCCTAGCCACCATCACAATATATGTGGACGTCTTTCTCCTCTAGAGTCCTGACTTATCGACAGTGGCTCCAGACACTTGGTTGTGGACCCATAGGACTAACAGGTTTCCACAGCCCCTCTCTGTGAACTCATCCTTTGTGATCTGTGTGCTTTCCTTCTTGGCTTTTCCTGCAGTCCTTGACTTCTCACCCATACAGTAGATTGGTTAGTGATTCTCCCTTCTCTCATTCCCTCCTTCCCTTTTCTATAATAAATCTCTTGTTCTAATACTACTTATAATGGCTTTTATTTCCTGATTGAACCCATTTGCGGTTTGGTTTGGTTTGATTTGGTTTTTTATTGAAGTATAGTTAATTTATAGTGTTGTGTTCATTTCAAGTGTACAGCAAAGTGATTCAGATATATGTGTGTGTGTGTACATTCTTTTTCAGATTCTTTTCCGTTATAGGTTATTACAAGATATTGAGTATAGTTCCCGTGCTATATAGCAGACCTTTGTTGTTTACCTATTTTATATATAGTAGTGTGTATATGTTAATCCCAAACTCCTAATTTATCTCCCCCCCCACCCTCTGCTAGCCCCTTTGGTAACCATAAGTTTTCTATGTCTGTGAGTTTATTTCTGTTTTGCAAATAAATTCATTAGTATCCTTTTTTTAGAGTCCACGTATAAGTGATATATATGATATTTGTCTTTGTCTGACTTACTTCATTTAATATGATAATCTCTAGATCCATCCATGTTACTGCAAATGGCATTATTTCATTCTTTTTTATGGCTGAATAGTATTCCATTTTATACACACACACACACACACACACACACACACACACACACACCCCACATCTTCTTTATCCATTCATCTGTCAATGGACATTTAGGCTGTTTCCATGCCTTGGCTATTGTAAATATTGCTGCAATGAACATTGGGATGCATGTATCTTTTCAAATTATAGCTTTCTCTGGATATATGCCCAGTAGTGGGATTGCAGGATCATATGGTAACTCTAGTTTTAGTTTTTTGAGAAACCGCCATACTGTTCTCCACAGTAGCTGTATCAATTTACATCCCACCAACAGTGCAGGAGGTGCCCATTTGTTTTCATAGCATTTGCTTCCTACTATGTCTTGCTTCCTGGCCACAACCCCACTGCTCACTACTGCCAATCAAACAGTCCTTTTTGAGCTCCTGTGCATACAGAGGCATATAAAATCAAAGAGGGAGTCTTCTTGGATTTTGTGTTTCAGTAACCTACGCCCACAGTTCTTTAAGTGCTGCGGTGAATTTATAGGACCATTGTGACATATTTAAATTTTTGAGCTGTCAGACAGTGCACAAAGTACTACTATTAAGTTGTTTGGACCTAACCGTTTAATAAATGGAACTGTTAGGATTTTAGTATTTCATTTGTTTGTTTGCTTGTTGTTTATATGTTTGTTTGTTTAAGCCTACGGATGCCATGAAAAAAATTATTGACACACTAAGGACACTATAAACCTAGAAAGGTGGGGAACCTCTGTAGACTAGTAAGGACTCACAGCATAGGAACAGTTTAGCAAAAAACATAAAGAGTAAGAGCAAGGCTTTTCCCTCGATAAGGCCCCTGACTATTACAGGTCTCCTTGGCACAGGGAGGTGGGGTAATCAGGACCCAGCACTCTTGTCCTAGAACCAAGCTACTGTGAGATAGCAGAACTCCCAGATAAGTTTTGCGGATCTTAAAGCAAAGGAAACTTGAGCCCTATTTTATGACTAGTCCCCTAAGTATTGGCAAGAGAGGGTCGTCGCAGCCTCCAGAGCTTTACAAATGCCAGCATGACCTGGGAGCAGCAACATGATTCTCAAAAGCCCTAGAAACGTGTGGATGTAACTGAGAATCCTGCCAGACCTGAAGGCCTCATTTCAGACAGAAATGAAAAACGCACACCTATAACACCTATGTAAGCATATAAAATGGAAGTGATTTCACCACTATTAAGGCAGGTGCCATTTTTAAGAGATTCTGCTTTCTTTTTTAAGAGAAATCTGTCCAAACACGAAGAAGAATTTTTTCAGTACACCTGACCAAGCGAGATTGTGGTTGAAACCGAAATCCACTCAAAATCCACCATGCCCACTGTGATACATTTTATAAATATTAGAACTAGAAAGAGATACTAAGAATATTTGTCCAGTGGTTTTCAAACATTTTTAAGTTCAGAAACTATTTCTTAGATAGAATATTCCAAAAAGAATATTAATAGACCCTAAGAGATAAAAGTGGTATTATGCTAGCAAAATGTTTTTCTTAACTCAAATTTGTAATACGTGTTTATTAAGAGAACAACCAATGAAAACAGTAAAGCAATTTTGCAAATGCCAAGATATTGAAAATTGAAGATTATTGGTGTTAGTTGTAGTCTTAAATCAGACACGTGGTCTTAAATCAGATAAGATGCTCTATTTATTTCTGTATTTTGCATTCTCCATTTCTGTTGCTCAAGATAAATAGTTGGAAGCGGTCAGAACTTTCTAATAGCTTATCTGGTTATCTCAGATTATTCTTCAATGTTCTAATTATCTATTGCAATGTAATAAACCATCCTAAAATGCAGTGGCTTAGAAAATCATAGCAATTCCAGAATTCAGGCAGAACTTGGATGGTGGATTCTTCTGCTCCATGTGGCTTTAACTGAGGTCATTCTTTAACAGTACTTAGCTGACAGATGACCACTTCTGGAGTGATCAAAATTATTTCACTCACATATCTGATTCTTTGGTGGGCACAACTCGGGGCCTCTCCATGTGGTCATTCCAGCAAGGCAATCAGATTTCTTTCATAGTAGCTCAAGAATCCAAGAGTGAGTTCCAAGAGGCCTGGGCAGAAGCTGCAAGTCTTCTTGTGAGCTAGAATTTTAGAAAATCCTTTCCAATATATTCTATTGATCAAGCCAGTCACTAAGGCCTGCCCAGGTTCAAGTGGAGGGAGGAATGGACTCTAGCTCTCAGTGGAGAAATGGCATATGCATACAAAGAGCTGAAGGAATTGATGGGGGCCCTTTTAGAAAGCAGCTACCGCATTCAGGAAAACCAATCCAAGCATTTGAAAAAAAAGCGAAGTTTTAATATTTAATAAGTAACAAATATCTACAAACATTTCTTAACTGGTAAATGTTCAACGTAGAGAGAATCAATGAACGGATTCTTCAGACTATCATTGTTTGGCAGAAAAATAATTTTCAAACATATATTGTTAAATTATGACATGTTCAATGGCATCTTTTTCAAAACCCCGGGTTCTTAGATAATTTTGTCAGATATTTCTTTAAATTCTCCAAATAATCAGATTGTGTTATTTTGTGTGTCAAGCCTAAAGTTTGTTTTCATTTCTTTACTGACACTCTAATCTGTAGCTGTAATTCATTGGGATCTTGAATTGCCAAACAAAACATGAGCTTCTTCGTGTTCTATAACTGATTACCCATAGCAATACAAATAGTCCTGAAAAACCTGCAGCTGAAAATCTGAGTTGATAAAATTGAGACTAGTATGGCACTATGTAACACTGTAGGCAAAGATGCTAGACTCCTCTTAATAGCTAATGTTTGTCTCATACAACGTATGATGACTAAGTAAGTACATTTTGGCAACGCATTTTCTCTGAGGCATGAATTCCTTGGTGCTTCCCCCCCCACCACTGCTCTTACACAGTCATTGAAGACATTCCTACATTAGTAATATTTGAAAAATGATTTTAACTCTTACCATTTCTTTCTGGTTCCTATGAATCATGTGTTTGACACAGCATTAAATCATCTTCTTATATGCGTGCCAGAACATATCATAAATTAAGCAAAAATGAGAAATCCACAGTATTTGCAGTATCGTCAGTTGAATTGTAAAATATTTGTATGATCTTGACTTCCTTACTAATATATCAAGTTCAGTAGATACATTCTAAAAGCCTCTCTAGAATATGTTATCAGATGTTACAGATCTGCTCCCATATTTGTTACTAGGTTGTATCAGTTATTTGTTGCTATGTAACAAACCACCCCAAAGATCAGTGACTCAAAAAGACAATTGATTATTTTTTCCCAATCTATGAATTAACTGGTCTGCCCTTCTGCTGGTCTTGACTGGGTTCACTCCTGTGGTTGTGTTGATCAGCTGACTTGCCTTGGGTCAAAACGTCCAAGATGGTCTCACTCATATGTCTTGGGCCTTGGGTCTTGCTGTTATGTAAACAATTCTTTCTGTGTGGTTTCTCATCATTCAATAGCTAGACTTCTTGACATGTAGCCAGAACATTCTAAGAGGGAGAGGCAAATGCTCCAACGCTTTGGAGGTCTAGCGTCTGCACAGTATAACTTCAGAAACATTCTATTAGTCAAAGCAAGTCAAGAGGCAAGTTCAGCTTCAAGGGGTGGAAAAATAGACTCTACCTCTTGATGGGAGGACCTGCACAAGATTGATGAAAGGATCTGGAATCCCTATGTTTACATTCACAAAATTGCATTTCAAATGATGTTGTAACTTGATAGAACGTAAAGGTATCTTGCAAAAGTTCACTATGTATATCACATTGAAGATTTGGGCATTCTTATTATTACCACAAAGGCAAGTCCCAAAGATAAATAATGGTTTAAAAAAATAACAATGCTTTGAAGTTTTCATTTTTCACTGATACTTTAATCTGTAACTATAATTCACTGAGACCCTGAATGGCCAAACAAATACAAACTTGTATCATAGTGACTTTGAAGAGAATATTCTGCACATTGCTTTCATTTTGCACACTGCTGTCAGTATGGTCGATAAAATGGGAAGATGCATTCAGTACTTTATAGTATGACTCATTTTATTCTGAGCCTAATCAATACTGCATGTCTATCCTAAAATGTGTGCCTGGTCGATACTATCATTTCCCTCATCACGTTTGCTTTTTAAATGTCCTGCTTTTAACTAGCAATCCATTTCTAGTTGCAGGAGAATTTTTCCACCTCACCTAAAATAAACAAACAAACAAAAACAAATATACAAACCCCCCAAAACGTGTAGCAACTTTATCATAAAGCTCAGATAACAAGCATCCAAAATGAAAAATAAGCATTTAAACACACTGCCAATTGCATTCTCAAGCAGAGATACAGAAAGTAGTCACTCTGGACTATTTCACTAATGATTACATGGTGAGTTGGAGGAGGCCAGGCAGAAGTGTGTGTTTCTGACTTGTCATTTCTTTGATGACAGTCTCTGTATTCACTTGTATAATTGCATTTGAGAGGACCTGGGCCTGAATTTTCAGGAAAATTTCAGAATTTCCTAGAAAAACTCTATTCTTCTTGATCAAGGACACATATATAAGGCAGTTAAATATAAGCACAGGAATCCTTATTCCAGGGTTAACCAAAAAAAAGAGGTTGATGTGACAGTGGGTGGGTGGTCTCAGATATGTTAAAATTTGGGATTTAACAGCCTTAGTCTGTACCAATTGAATTTTTAATAGTCAAAAATTACCTTTTAAATGTGAAATTTCAATCAAATTTCTTAGAATGGCTGTAGCAGCATGAAAACCACTGATCTGGTTGAAAAGTGTTTTATAAGTAGACAACACAGGCCAAAGTTAAGAATCTTGCCCACAAATTAAGGAACTAGGGCAAAAATCCAGGTCATGAGACTCCCAGTCCATCATCTTACTACACTAGTGGCCTTTAGCTCTGATTTTTATCTAACATTGGTTCTTCTGTGTGCTTTGACCTTGAATATCTAAAGAAGTTTGGAAAGAGAAGAGAAGTTTTGTTAAGATCACACAAAAACACAGTAATTCATATTTCCAAGAACCAAAAATGACATTGAAAAATCACTCTTTTCCTGTCAAGTTTGTGTAGATGTATATAATGTAATATATCACAAAGAAGATGCATCTTATATTCCCCTTAGGCCATGACAAAATAAATCCTCTTTTTAATTTCCATTTACTTTAAGTTCTTAAATAAGTCAGGGTGAAGAGCTCTAGCTAACATAAATTGTCAAAGTCTATTCTTATTTTAGGGCTCCAATCCTCAGCAAACTATTTATTGATTTCATTGCTCAGATACAATACTACCTGGCTGGGATAGAGACCTAATTTGCCAAATTTTCCAAAAGGACAATTTCTACTCCCTCAAAACTATAGAATTATTACTTTCCTGGGCACCCCTTGAACACTTTATGCCAAAAACTGAAGAAAAGACAATATGTACCATTAAGGAGATTTTAGGAAACTAGGTACTGTAAATTGTTTCGGTATTTCTAGAGGGCAATTTGGCAATGAGTATTAAAAAGTCATTTTAAAATTGTGCAGTTCCTTTGAGCAATTTTGCTTCTAGCAATTTAACTTAAAACAATAATCTCCCTATGTATATAAATTTTCCTATAAATATGTTAATCACAGTATTTCTTTTCATATCATCAAATTAGCAACCACCTAAATATCCAAGAATACAAAATTGGTTAAATAAATATACAAAATTTGTTAGTTGTTCAAATAAATATATGGCGTTATATCCATACATGAGCCAGGAGGCAATAGTGACTGAGATCTTAGTATTTAGAGTGATACAAATCTGGGTTCAAGTCACATACTACCTGTCTGACAGTGAGTAAGTTATTTAAATTTACTAAGGCTCAGCTTCCTCGTGTTGAAATAACCTTGCAGGGTTATTGTATTAAATAAGTATTTAAAGTATATCTAGCTCTAGTATACAGCAAGTGCTCAGTGGATCTTAGCAACTCATATTATTATTGGTTTAATTGAATTGTTTGGGAGCCATTAAACATCATTTTATAAAAGAATCTTTAGTCATGCTGAGAGTAAGAGTTACAAAATTGTATATCTTGTTGCTAAATTCATGCATGTATTCATTCTTACACTGAAAAAAAACCCCACTGGAGGTAATCACCAAAATGTTAAAAATTACTACCTCTAAATATCGAAATTCTGGATGATTTTAATTTTCTTTTTTCCTATATAGTCCAAACTTTATACATTAAACAATTTTTATTTTATGTATATGCAGGGGGAAATGCTCACTATTTTAAAACCCTTCATATCAGCTTGCTTAAACTACACACTGCATTTTCTCATTTCCATTTTTACAGGAGGGGAAAGCAGACCTCAGATCTCGTGAGTCCCTAGTGGGATGGGACTGCCCGTGGAGGGATCTTCCGACCTCAGTGTAACACAAGTTGCAGGTTTTCATCTTTTATTACTCTTATTACATCTTTTATTACTGTTTGATTCTATAGCCAGACAAGTTGTTTTTATACTCAGAAACCTGATAGTTTAATAATTTAACAAAATTTGAATAATCAAATAATTTCCAGGGGCAAAAAGCAGGGTTTTGTTCTGCCCTCCCCCATCCTTTTTTCCACTTTATAAATAAACACATGTTGCTTATTGTGGTGAGGAGATGGGATGTTGAAGCTCGGAAATAAATAAGATATAGTTCTTACCATCAAAGAGCTCATAATTTTAAAGAAATAACATTTGTATTGCAGTTTACAAAGCACTTTGCATGTATACCTTTAATTCCCATAGCAACACTGTAGGGGGTAGGATAGTGTTATTATAGTGATGATCAATTCAGACAGAGAGGCAGACTTCCCTGGTGGCACAGTAGTTAAGAACCTGCCTGCCAATGCCGGGGACGCGGGTTCGAGCCCTGGTCTGGGAAGATCCCACATGCCGCAGAGCAACTAAACCTATGCACCACAACTACTGAGCCTGAGCTCTAGAGCCTGCGAGCCACAACTACTGAAGCCTGCGCGCGCCTGGAGCCCGTGCTCCGTAACAAGAGAAGCCACCGCAGTGAGAAGCCTGGGCACCGCAACGAAGAGTAGCCTCGCCGCAACCAGAGAAAAGCCCACGCGCAGCAAAGAAAACCCAACACAACCAAAAATAAATAAATAAATAAATAGATTTATTTGGAAAAAAAAAAAAAAGACGTAAAGAGACACAAGTAATTTACTCAGTTATTGGCGAGCCTGGGACAGACCCTAGATCTCCTTATTTCAAGTCTGCTGTTCTCTCCTCTAAACTACCACTAAATGTGTTAGTATATATGTAAGTTATATGCGACCCAGTCTCTGGTCTTCTTAAAACCTGCTCGAAGAGTCCCTTCTATCTGTGTAGTTCACATAACAGAACATATAAATTCACCTCTATAAGTTGTTGAAGACATTGTCTTCTGACACATCGTCCACTACACCAAAGGCTATGTAAGCTTTTTTTTTTTTTTCGAATTTAATACCAGAGAAAGCTTTACTTCCCTAGAGGAAACTGTGTAATTCCCTCTATCTATAAGAATTCCTTCTGTCTATAAGAATTATGTAATTGATCATATCTCCCTTGTTGACTTGGCTTCCAAGAAACTCAAAGCCAAACCTGAACCTAATATATGGATCATAATAGTAGGTATCCACTAAATATTTAGTGGATAAGTGAAAGAATGAATAATTGAATGAATGAGTAAAACAACTATGTTGGCCCGTATGATTTCGTATTTGTATTATTTTCCTTAGACCTATTTCTGTTTATGTTATTATTTTTATTGAGGTAACCTTGGTTTATGACATTATATAGGTTTCACATGTACAACATTATATTTCTACTTCTGTATACACTACAGTATACAGTGTACTCACCACCAAACATGTAGTTTCCATTTATCACTATAGAGTTGATCTCCTTTACCCATTTTGCACTGCCTTCCCCCACCCCGACCCTGCCACATCCCTTCTCCTCTGGTAACCACTACTCTGTTCTCTATATCTATGTGTTTGTTTTTGTTTGGTTTGGTTTGTTCATTTATTTTGTTTGTTTTTTATATTCCACATATGAGTGAAGCCATATGATATTTTTCTTTCTCTGTCTGATTCATTTCACTTAACATAATACCCTCAAGGTCCATCCATGTTGTTGTAAATGGCAAATTTTCATCTTTTTATGGATGAGTAGTCTTCCACTGTATACCCTGTACTACATCTTATTTATCCATTGATTCATTGATAGGCACTTAGGTTGTTTCCATAATCCTGGTGAGGATATGAAGAAAAGGGAACCCGTACAGCCTGTTGGCAGGAATGTAAATTGGTGCAGCCACTGTGGAAAACAGTATGGAGATTCCTCAAAAAATTAAGAATAGAACTAACATATGATACAGCTATTTGACTTCTGGATGTTTATCCAAAAAATACAGAAACACTAATTAGAAAATATACATGCACCCCTATAATCATCCCAGCATTATTATTCTTTTATATATATATTCTTATTGTAATCAGCCTCAATACATTGGCAGAATGAGCCAGGAAATACATAAATCAATAAACAAATGTCTACTGCACATACTGAATCTTAGGGTCTTTACCTTTTACCCAAGACTTTTAATGCAGGATTCCTAAAAATAAGACAGTCCCTGAGAGCATGGAGACATTCACTCATTATGCTCCCATGAGGCAGTAAATCAGGATGTAATTTGATGGGAAGAAAGCAGTGGCCCTGTCAACAGATGCTAAAGAAACTAAAAGGTTATACACATTTCAAAGGCCCATTTGCTCCAGTTCGCAGTCTCCCCAAAGCAAAGATGTGAATTTGCCCTTCAAACCTTCACAATCATATGCCTCAAGCTGTCCTTGATGTCTTTCTTCCTTCTATTTGTTTTCATATATACACACACACATACACACACACACACACACACACACACACACATTTTGACCTGATTTCACCTTTGTAAAAATAGTAATGAGAACTGTAGGAATGAAAATAAAGAATTGCTTGTCTAGATTCTAGGGCCTCCCAGGCACCTGACCACCCTCTTCATAATAATAACCTTCACTATGCATGTATATATCAGATCCTGTGTAACAGGGTTTTGTGACATGGTCACCATCTACAAGGAGTTCACAGTCTTGGTTATATAATACTAATGTGGAAAATGTAAAGAGAAATATTTTCATCTATTTAGGAATCATAGCAACAAGGTATTTAAGGGAGATGACAGGAAGACTTCCTGGAGGAATAGACATCTGAGATAACTTTGAAGGATGATAGAAGTTAGCCAGGTTGGGTTGAGGGGCAGGGCAGGAGTAAAGGCACAGATAGGAAAGAGTATAGTGTGCGTAGCTAGTACACACCAGTCAGCCACACAGGTTTCTAAACTACAGAAATTGCTGGTAGCCATTCTTTGAGCCCATGAGTCCCCCTCGTATACTCTGGTTGCCCGGTTCTCAAGGATCCCCAGATTTTAAGTCCCCAGTGGGCATGAAGCAGGAGACAGTGTATTTGGACGCGTGTTTTAGGTAGATAATTGGCTTTCTCTGTAAGGACTGTTCAAATAAATAAAACTAGAACAAGACCACTAACAGTGATTATAGTATTTATAAGTTTTTCGTTTAATACCGAGAAAATTACAAAAGTCTTTCACTCCCATCCACAAAAGCAGAGAAGCAATTTTAATATCAAGATGGTTGAATAACTGATTTTTTTTTTTTTTTTTTTTTTGCGGTACGCGGGCCTCTCACTGTTGTGGCCTCTCCCGTTGCGGAGCACAGGCTCCGGACGCGCAGGCTCAGCGGCCATGGCTCACGGGCCCAGCCCCTCCATGGCATGTGAGATCTTCCCGGACCGGGGCACGAACCCGTGTGCCCTGCATCGGCAGGCGAACTCTCAACCACTGCGCCACCAGGGAAGCCCCTGAATAACTGATTTTTATGATTTAAACTCCAGTTTAATAGCTGAAGTGATTTTTTTTAATATTAGGACAGAGCAATAAAAACTAACCAATGATCAATATTATACCAAGCTTCTCTTCATTTCCCCTTTGTTTTGAGAATTATAACTGGTCTGTATTCACTATGCTTTAAAATTACCACATAGTGTAAAGTAGAAGCTATATTAAACTCCAAAGAAAAAAGATTTTAAGAAAATATTACAAAATTTTCCAAGCTTATCTTTAAAAGCAACAACAACAATAACAAAAAACCCAGAAACAAGGAGAGGGTTTCAAGGCTTTTCAGAATTTCAGATAAGAGAGGATGAAGGCCTGAACTAAGTAGGTGATGGCAGACATAGAGAGGTATGGACAAATACAAGAAAGTTAGGAAATTAAAATCAGCAGAATTGGTGCATGAGAAGATGTAGAGAGCAAGAAAAAAAGAGCCGTTCTAAATGACTCCCACATCTTTGGTGTGGGTTACCGTAAGATTCTTAGTGTTACCAGCTGAGGGAAATAATAGGTGAGAATATAGAGTTTCGTTTTCGATAAGTTGAGTTTGAGGTTTCCCATAGGATCGTAGGGTAAAGATGACCATGAGGATACGCATCGCCAAGGCTTGGAGCAAACGTGCAGATGTAGTAGCAGAAATCAGTTCTGATATAACCACTTAGGGAGAGAGTAGGAGAGTGAGAGTGAGACCACTGGGTTTTGTGAGACCACCAACATTTACTGGATGGGTAGAAAAACAGGAGTTTCTGATGGAAATAGAGGACAGTAAAGGAATAGAAGGAAAATCGAGAGACAAAAAGTTTCAAGAGGAAAGGCTTCTTCATCAATGAGAAATGCAGCAGAAGATCCCGTAAGGTAAAGACAGGAAAGCATGCTAAGTTTTTGCACTTAAGAGGTCAGAGGTAACCCAGAAAAATTGCTTCAGAAAGTATTGAATTGTTCCACTTACTGTCTTAGTCCACTTTATTAACTTGTTAACTTCCTTTCACGTGCCCTACCCAAACAGTTGACGGCCTGATCATCGTGGCCCAGATTTTTAAGGAGTGATACATTCCAGGGCCTTCTTTTTGAGACGAAGTTTTCTGGTTTGTCAAGTGGTGCTAATGGTATTTCTGGGTAGTTGCATTAATAATGGTACTCCATTCTTTTAGCTATTTTATGAACACTAATCTTTATTCAAAAGAAAATTTGAGGGCCTATAGGTTTTATTTTTACTTCGATAAAAAGTTGTAAATCTTCTGTTGATACTGTGTTATTTTTGAATTACATTCTTTGATATTTACAGGTAGTTCTTTAGAGTTAAAAGTGATGTAGGATAAGTCAATTATATCTCAATTTAAAAAATAATTTTTACAGTGATGTATGTGTGAGAAGACCATTTCTAAAGCATGATCCACTTAATTCAGCAGAGCAAAGAGAAATAGGAAAATATTCCCTAAAATTTTTAGAATTTTTAGAGGGGGTATGGGGATATATGTATACATATAGCTGATTCACTTTGTTGTACAGCAGAAACTAACACAACATTGTAAAGCAATTATATGCCAGTAAAGATGTTTAAAAAATTGCTTTATAAGATTTGCTTTGTAAATCATTCATGTCAGGATTCCCTGGTGGCGCAGTGGTTGAAAGTCCACCTGCCAATGCAGGGGACACGGGTTCGTACCCCGGTCCGGGAAGATCCCACATGCCACAGAGTGGCTGGGCCCGTGAGCCATGGCCGCTGAGCCTGCGCCTCTGGAGCCTGTGCTCTGCAACGGGAGAGGCCACAACAGTGAGAGGCCCGCGTACCGCAAAAAAAAAAAAAAAAAAAAAAAAAAACCTTCATGTAGTTAATTCAAATACTTATAGAGTGCCAAATGCTTGCCATAGGTATGCACGATGTTATACTGGGGTAAAGAGGAATTAGTATACCTAACTTTGCCCAGGAATACCACAGAAGCATTGGAGATGAGAATGTTTGATCTGAGATTTGAAGAGTGAATGGGAGTTTGCCAGTTAGACCACCTGGTGAAGGGCCTTCTTTAATGAGGGAGCAGCTTTGTGTAAGATGAATCAGAATGGCTCAACCAAAAGTGGAGGAAGCAGGGAGTAAAATTAGAAGGCTGTTGCAGTTACGAGTTCAAGGGAGATAGGACTACTCTACTTTGTGACAGGTCCTGTGCCAGAAGCTGAACAGATTAAAATAGTGTAGTCTCTGATTTTAAGAAGCTCAATGTCTAGGGGGGAAAAAAAAGCCATGCAAACACTTCTGTAAGAGGCCACACAAAAGAAAGAAAACAGGGAGAAATAGGTACGATGGGAGGAACAATCTTCTCCTTTGATATGTGCTGTTAAGAGTTGAATTATGTCCCCCAAAATTCATATGTTAAAGTCTTAAACCCCCAGTACCTCAGCATGTGACCTAACTTGGAAACAGGGTCATTGCAGATGTTATTAGTTAACATGAGGTCATCATGGAGTAGGGTGAGCTTCTAATCCAATATGACTGGTGTTCTTATAAAATAGGGAAATTTGGAGAATGCACACACACAGGGAGAGCACCATATGAGATGAAGGAAGCCATTGGGATGATGTTTCTACAAGCCAAAGAATGTCAAAGATTGCCAGAAAACCACCAGCAGAAGGTAGAGGAGAAGCATGTAATAGATTTTTCCTCACAGACTTCAGAAGGAAACAACCCTGCTAACACCTTGATCTCGAATTTCTACCCTTCAAAACTAAGACAATAAATTTCTGTTGTTTAAGCCACTTAGTTTTTTGGGAATTCCCTGACAGTGCAGTGGTTAGGACTCTGAGCTTCCACTGCAGGAGCCACGGGTTTGATCTGCTGTTGAAAAACTAAGATCCCACATTCCGCGAGTTGCAGTCAAAACAGAAAACAAAAACAAAAAACAAAAAAAAAAAAACAAACAAGCCACTTAGCCCTCTTTTAATTTTATTACAACCCTACAGAGTGAGAAATAAGGTGTTACAATTGAGTTTTATCTGTTTAATAGTTTCTGAAAAGATGTCATAAGGAGGGACTTCCCTGGTGGTGCAATGGTTAAGAATCTGCCTGCCAATTCAGGGGACATGGGTTTGAGCCTGGTTGGGGAAGATCGCACATGCTGCAGAGCAACTAAGCCCATGCACCACAACTACTGAGCCTGCACTGTAGAGCCCACAAGACACAGCTACTGAAGCCTGTGTGCCTAGAGCGCATGCTCCGCAACAAAGAGAAGCCATAGCAATGAGAAGCCTGCACACTGCAACGAAGAGTAGCCCCCACTCTCAGCAACTAGAGAAAGCCTGCACGCAGTAACAAAGACCCAACACAGCCATAATAAATAAATAAATAAATTTATATTTTAAAAAAAAGATATCATAGGGACTTCCCTAATGGCACAGTGGTTGGGAGTCCGCCTGCCGATGCAGGGGACACGAGTTCGTGCCCCAGTCAGGGAAGATCCAACATGCCGCGGAGCAGCTGGGCCCGTGAGCCATGGCCGCTGAGCCTGGGCGTCTGGAGCCTGTGCTCCGCAATGGGAGAGGCCACAACAGTGAGAGGCCCGCGTACCGCAAAAAAAAAAAAAAAAAGTTAAAATAGTAAATTTTATGTTCTGTATATTTTACCATAATAAAAATATGTTAAACATAAAAATTAAAACAGCATTCAACTACCACAGAAATTTTGAAAAATGGCACAGCTTCAGACCAGAAATGGCTCTTGTTTTTGAATGTGCATTATACTTAATCTTTTGAGCCTATAATTCAATTTTAGCTTTATGTGTTTCTCAAACTTTGAGATTATTCAGTTTTTCAAATTTCTCAGCAATCAGAGCCAGACGACTGAACACGCTACAGAGGAAAAACGTTCCATGCTATTAACCACACAAAGCTAAACAAAGTCCTTAATAAGCTAATGCTCATTTTTAAAAATCTCCATGGTATAGTTTGCTGCCTTTTTCAAATGTAAATGATTATGGACCTTTCAGCATGTCCCTGACCCAGTGTTCCTTGGGACATGGTTTGGAAGATACTGCTAGCCAGTCACCTACATGGTGCAGGTTGTGGATTGGCCCCCGCAACTGATTGATTCATTTACTCCCTTTTCATTCTTTCATTATTTTATTCTTTCTGTCATTTGTGGATCAATGCAACACGTATTTATTGAGTACCAACACTGTGCCAATCAGTATGCTAAATGCCATTCAGTGTCGCTGGTGAACTTCCTGCATGTAGATATGACTAATCTGAAATACCTCTGTTTAGCATTTACAATTATCCCTCAGTCCATCCAATTAAAGACTTGCCCAGTTTCACGAGGGTCCATCTCACTTTATTATATGAAGGAGATGAGAGAGAAGAGGAGCTTCTCAATGGAGATTAGTAACGGTTTAGGATGTGAAAGGAAGATCTTCGTCTCCTATCCAAAGACATTTTCTCCTTTGCCCTCAGACTCTGGTGAGTTTGCTTTCTCCTTCAGCTCCACAGGTTCACACCCTCCGCCCATCTCCACTTTTGCATCTCTACTTTTCATGTAAGTGGATCTGTGGTTTCCAGGCCAGAAACACAGGATACAGTATTCTTTGGGGCCTCTCTCCCTTTGCAACACTGTTTTCCCAAAGGAGGAATCTCCTTGGCCTCCAAGTGCTAGAGGCTTATTCATTTAGTCATCAAAAATATACTGAGTAGGGGCTTCCCTGGTGGCGCAGTGGTTGAGAATCTGCCTGCTAATGCAGGGGACACGGGTTCGAGCCCTGGTCTGGGAGGATCCCACATGCCATGGAGCAACTGGGCCCGTGGGCCACAACTGCTGATCCTGTGCATCTGGGGCCTGTGCTCCACAACAAGAGAGGCCATGATAGTGAGGGACCCACGCACCGTGATGAAGAGTGGCCCCCACTTGCCACAACTAGAGAAAGCCCTCGTACAGAAACGAAGACCCAAAACAGCCAAAAATAAATAAATAAATAAATAAAAAGATATCATAAGGAAGAAGAATCAAATTGTTAGTTTTGATCACCTATAATTCAATTATTTATCATTTATTTCTCACAGATCATTCAGACTTTGTAGTGACCATGTTTTTAGAAAAGTTGATAATGTTAAATTGCATAATACATGAATTCCCACAAAGTCAAATATTTGTTCAAATTGCCAGTAGTCTTCTAAAAGTAGTTCTTTGTAAAAGTGTTATCAATGGAGGTGACAATTTTTGATGAGTTTCAACTTGGAAAATTTATTTCTTCTTTGCCTTTCCTTTATAATCTTATTTTAATTCTAAAATCAGCTTCAAAGAATAGCTTTTTAGAAGAACATATTATAAATTAACTGCATTTAGTCCATATGTTTTTCTATTATTAGGCATAATTATTTATTGCAAATGACTGTGACTTCACTTAAGATAAATTCTTCCATCTGGATAGAAAAGTCTTGATTCACTGAAAATAAAAATAATAATAATGAGCTTTAAATGCTCTACCATAAGTTTTTTTGCAAGTCAAAAAAAAAAAGCTGTCTTTTTAAATCACGCGGTTGTACTAAAAATCCCTTAGGCCATTCATCATAAAAAAAAAATCTCATTCAGCATTTATGTAAGATGAGTGCTGCTTTTATTGACCTATTGTTTGCAGGCTTTTTTCTTAAATATGACACCATACTTCTAAATCTCTGCTCTTTCTTAGTTCCTTTTCTCTCTATTTAGAAAAGATTTAGGTCACATTTTCTTAGCATATTACAAATTTTCAGCATTAGACATTTGTTTTTCTATGTCAGAGTATTATTTTCCTCCAGTATTTTAATTCTTTCCTTGTTTCCCCAGCAAAACTTCAGCCAGTGCATTTAATTTTATCTCACGTTTGCTAGCCAAAGGCACATTTCCATATGCCTTGTTCTCACAATTTTTTAAAAACAAGACTCTTTCCCATAAAATTGTTTCCTCTTCACTGCCCCACCTACACACACACACACACACACACACACACACAACATCACCACCACCACCACCAGCAACAACAACAACAACAAAAACAGCAACAATAAAAACTAGATCTTCCAGGCTGAAAAGCTGCTCAACAGCCTGTGGAAGTCTAGGCAGGTCTGGAGCAGAACAAGCCCTTGTTTACCAGGAGTAGCTAAGCTGATTGGCTGCTGATTTACAACAGACCTAACCAGTGTTTCTGGAAAAGTGAAATAAAGCTTCTGTAATGAACGAAAGGTAGTTATTACACCCTAAACTTCCTAAGAAAGGTTAAGGACAGATTCCATTGACTTATTTCTTTTTCTAGACAAGGGGCACTGTTGAATTCCTGCTGAATTCCAGATTACTGGACCAAGTGAAGTTTCTCCGAATTATGAAATAAATAGTGCAAGATGAGGGCTAATTTGACATATCTGAGAAGAGCTAGTACCACTGCCTTCTCTTCACCTCCACTAAATGGGGCAAATTAAAATTTCTTGTGGGGGGCCAGCATCACTGTGACTTTCATTGTGGGATTCGGTATGAAGAGGTCCATTTTGTTCTTGAATAAAAGCGTTATTCATCATAACGGTGCTTTTTGAACATTCCATCTGTCTTATTCTTCTACAATATTTTTCAGTTTGTTCAGAATCCAGAAGAGGCAGAAAGGCACTATTTGGTGGATCTTCACAAAGACCCCCAAATTGGATGAATTGGCTACTAACATGGAGAAATAAAATGAAAGAAGTGGAATCAGAGATAGAAAAAATATATACTCGAGAGGGGTTAGGACAGGTGGCAAAGGGCTTTACACTTTAGTGTATGGGCAGGACATTTTGACCTCAATGGTTTGTAGAGGCTTATTAGCCAAGTTGATTTAGCAGATGGACAGATGGCTTTATCTGCTACAGCCTGAAAGTGAAGCTTTGAGTTTGGGGTCATACAGTATGATGAGTACAATTTATGGCAGCTTTGTCCAAGGATGAGCAACTGTTAATGTAAGAGACAGGACTGTTTATGGGGTTGGGGGGATTGGTGTCAGGTGGGAGAACACTCTAGTTAAGTGCAGCTTTCAGCAAACACCTCTTGGACCACTTGGACCACAGAGCAAAAGGCAGGGACCAATGAGCTTTGCCAAGGTTTACAGGCCCCATGAATGTTAGTCTTGCAAACAAATGTGCCAGACAAGTAGGTTTTAGCAAGGATAAGGGCAGCCGCAAGATGCAGACTGCTACAATTTACTACATAGACACAGCTTTCCTTATGCCTTTCAGGAGAACATCTAACTAAGGAGAAAGAGCCTCAGTGCACAGGCCTTTAAGACATTAAAGGGTGTAATATGTTTTGGTGTTTTTACCTTGTTTCTCAGTCAGGCCTGAGACTAAATTAGACAGATGCATACTCTGTGTGCCCTGAGCATTAAGATGACTCTGACTTCAAAGATTCACTGCCAGTTTTAGGAATCTGCTGCTCCACAGTCCGTCTAGCATTGGGGCTGAGGAGGGAGGGAACTGTGCAGTGTCTAATCTTGACCTTGTGTGGCTTGTGCATGGGTTTAAGTCATCCCCCACTGCATGATCTCAAGTTGACTCTGTACGTGGTAATTACATATGAGGGAAAAACTTCTCAGCAGACAAGTTTCTTCATCCTAACGGGCACAAAGGAAAAATGGAAATTAAGAGGTTTTGAATATATTGTATGAGAAAGAAAGACCCTCCAAATGAGACCAGGTGACCAAAATGCCATCACTGCAAATTTCTGAATTTTGCGATGTCTTACCTGCCAATCTCAAAAAAAAAAAAAGGCAGAATGCAAAAGCAGGTTTTTACCCTAGCCATGGTAAACGCATAATGCTAAAGGTAACTTCTTTCTGAGGGGCTTCTCCCAATTAAGATTCTAGAATGAACATTTCAGATATTTTGAACTCTTCAGGTGAGAATGATGGAAGTATATCTTACTGGCTCCAGCAGGAATCAAGACTCAGGAGACCTGGCTTTGTTTCCTTCAATGATTTTTTTTTTTCTTAATCCTTGGTTTATATTATAAAACTAAGGATAGTTAGGTTTATCTTTAAGAAAATTTGAACAATGGCAGGTTGACTATTTGTACAGTACCTGGAACTCTAATCTGGAATATTCCAAGTACAGATGTGTGACATCCCTATAAACCCATCATAAGTTGAAAATATCATAAGTCAAAATGCATTTAATACACCTAATCTACTAAACATCATAGCTTAGCTTAGTCTACCTTAAGTTTGTTTAGAACACTTACAGTAGTCTACAGTTGGGCAAAATCATCTAACACCAAGCCTGTTTATGATGAAGTGTTGAAAAGCTTATGTAATTTATTGACTACTGTACTGAAAGTGAAAAAAGAGAATGATAGTCTGGATACAGAATTGTTGTAAGTACATTGGTTGTTTACCCTCCTGATCACGCGGCTGACTGGGAGCTGTAGTGGCTGCCACTGCCCGGTATCATGAGAGAGTATCATACTGCATATCACTAGCCCAAGAAAAGATCAAAATTCAAAGTATGGTTTCTACTGAATGCTTGTCACTTTTGCACCACGGTCAAGTCAAAAAAAAATCATAAGTTGAACCATAGTAAGTCATGAACTGTCTGCATTGTTATGAGAACTATATTTTCAATAAAGTATTTGGAGATGCTTTTTATATGTGCCCTTTCTATAAGTAACACCTTCCTGTGCAGTGTAGTTTGTTCGTTTGTCTCTGGTTGCGTTATTGTCTCCCTTTCTCCTAGCTTTCTTTCCCTGGATTTTAGTTCATGTTTTTTTTCTTTTGCAGTATGCGGGCCTCTCACTGTTGCGGCCTCTCCCGTTGCGGAGCACAGGCTCCGGACACGCAGGCTCAGCGGCCATGGCTCACGGGCCCAGCCGCTCTGTGGCATGTGGGATCTTCCCGGACCGGGCCACGAACTCGTGTCGCCTGCATCGGCAGGTGGACTCTCCCGCGCCACCAGGGAAGCCCTTAGTTCATGTTTTAACGTGAGCTCAAAGAATACAGTATATACAGAAAAAACTGACTATTGTTAGACAAAATACATGTAGTACAAAATGATTTTACCATCATAACACCTTTTCTTTTTTAAAGGAGGAAATTAAATGCAATGTAAATGCTACATTTTTTATAAAACATTACTTTTTTAAAAAAGTGAATTCAGTTAGTTTTACAGAATATTGCTGTTACAGATATTATTACACCATTATGCTTCTATAGAGCATCTCAATTAACCAGACAGCACAGTTCATGCATTATACCTGTCAGCAAAGAAATATCTGTTGGCTTTTTTTCAATCATTGCTTCCTTCACTCTGTAAGACTACCATGTCACCAGGTGGTAGACTGAAGCAGAAAAACCATGGTCACTACAGAAACTCTTCTAATCACTACTAGTCTATAAACAACATATTTACTGCTAATCATACTAGAGTGGCCCCAAGCCCATCTGCACCCTAAATCCAAAGTATAACAGACCTGGGCTTTCCTGGTGGCGCAGCGGTTAAGAATCCGCCTGCCAATGCAGGGGACACGGGTTCGAACCCTGGTCTGGGAAGATCCCACATGCCGCAGAGCAACTAAGCCCATGCGCCACAACTCCGGAGCCCACGTGCCACAACTACTGAAGCTCACGCACCTAAAGCCCGTGCTCCTCAACAAGAGAAGCCACTGCAATGAGAAGCCTGCGCACTGCAACGAAGAGTAGCCCCCACTCGCTGCAACCAGAGAAAAGCCCGCGCACAGCAACAAAGAACCAACACAGCCAAAAATAAAATAAATACATTTACAAAAAAAAGTGTAACAGACCTAACCTCAATTATAAAGGAAGGAATCCACCTTGGCATAATTCCATTGCTCTTAACTAAGACTTTGTTTTTTTGGTTTTGGCCTCGCGGAGCGGCTTGCAGGATCTCAGCTCCCTGACCAGGGATTGAACCCAGATCACGACAGTGAAAGCCCAGAATCCTAACCACTAGGCCACCAGGGAAGTCATGCTCTTAACCAAGATTAATTTTTACTTCCAAAAGGAATCCAGAGTAAGCAGAAACCCGTTGTCATCCAGCCTGATCACGTAAGACCTCATCTAAACCTAGATGGAAATATTCAACTCAAGTCTTAAAACATCACCTCTTTAGTGATTCATCTAAACTGATTCTTGTAGGCTGAAAATAAGATGACCTCTTAAGAAAAAGAAGTGGATTGTCTAAGTTATAACTCAGGTAGTGTGACTCTAGAATTCCTGCTCTGACCTCTGTACTGCACGGTTCCTCTCTTAAAGAAAACACTGCTCAATTCCTCTCCCTGCTGAGGAGCAGCAATGAGACACCCCTTCTCTGCTGACATCTGACAGACTAGGTGCCCAGTTGCATCCCACTGATTCTAGACATTTATTTGGTAGAACTACCACTGCTCTCTTGGCTCCCTCATCCCAAATTGGTTTAAGTGTAACCAACACATCCTATGTCTTCCAGACATCGCTGTCCAGGGAGGCGTGTCTTGTCTAGGAAGAAAGTTGTGGATTTCTACACAACCTTTCTTTGGTCTCTCAGATGTGTCTTTCCATTTGTATGCAAATTAGACATCATAACGGTAAACTTCTCAAAGGCAGTGATGTGTTTTCAAACTTTTTTGCATTTCTCACCATGATGAGTGAACAGCAGGGCTTTTATAATTTTTGTTAATGTGGGTTTAAGATTCTTTTCTTTGCATGTCTATGTATTTTTTTCTACATGTTCTTACACAATAGTAGAGGTGTCATATTTAGTAGAGAAGTAAAAGACTTTTATATTTAAACCTTTCTCTCTTTACCTTCCACGTTATTCTGAAACTGGCTGTGTGAAACAGAATTCATATTTATGGCAAAGAAAGAAAAATTTAAACACAAAAATTCTTCTCTGCTCTCTGGCTCCCTCTCTGTGCATTGTGTATCTGCATTATGCATTGACCAGACCTCCCCCATTAGTACGAATACCTGCTCAGCCATAAAGAGCAACATTCTCCCAGCATCAATAAGACCACTTCTTAGAAGATAACATTCCTTCTGGATCTTGTAAAGGGTCACACGACCCGCCACGATGGCACTTAAATCTGGATTATGTAAACTGTCAATAACATCTTTTAATGTAGAGCCCTCTGTCTCAAAAAACTTATATAAACTGTGTCTTGACTTCTAACAGGCAGAACAATTCTCAGAGCTTTCTGAGAGACTCTTCCTGGGTTATAATCCTCAAATTTGGCTCAAGTAAAATTTTCCAATTCCTTTTTAGGTCGACTGATTAATTTTTCGTTTACAGCTGGCATGATCTTATTACTTTACTGCCAGATACTAGCGTATCGGTGTGACGTAGGATTTCATTTCTTATATTCTTATGACATGAATTATTTAACGCAACTTCTCTAGCCTTCCAACGTCATTCTTCTCTTTAATATCTAAAGAAGGATCAGAGCCTCCCTCCAAGGAATGCAGAAAGCCCAGTCCTTCCCCCAGACTTTATGAAGATACACAGGAAGTTCTCACATGTTTCACAAATCCATCCTGAGTGTTTTGTGTCAACTCCCTCTGGGCTGCTGCTTCAGATTCTCCACTGTTCACGCCTGGCTGAAGTTCTCCAGGCTCCTTAACCTCCCCAAAGTGTAGACACAGTTTCCTCCCAAAGCATAGAAATGGATTTCCCCCAACCTTGAATTTAGAAAACACAGTTAACACATTTTAGGATGTTTTACTAAGGCTTGAAGAAGATCTAAGAGTTTATAAAAAAGAAAAGAAAAATCTGACCATTGATGTGAGATGTTAATCCTAGAACCCAGAGTTTATTGACATGCCTCTTCACAGGGAATAAATCTCCTAGGGGATCGTCTCTTTGGGCCCCGGTCTACTTGCATGTTTACAGAATCCACTTCAGCTCCTCTGGCCAAAGTTCCCTTTTTGATCTCATATCTTTCCCAAGTACCATATCCCCAAACACTGTCTCAGATTCAGCTAGAGGAAGGAGAGCCGTGTCATATAATCAAAATCTCTTCTGAGAAGCATGTAGCCTCCCAAAGAAGTCAGCAGACTTTGGGATCTATTTTTGGGGTTTTGTGTATTTGTTTGTTTTGTTTTAATTAATTTTTATTGGAGTATAGTCGATTTCCAATGTTGTGTTAGTTTCTGCTATACAGCAAAGTGAATCAGCCATATAGATATACATATATATATCTACTCTCTTCTAGACTCCATTCCCATATAGGTCATTACAGAGCACCGAATAGAGTTCCCTGTGCTATATAGTAGGTTGCTATTAGTTATCTTTTATATATAGTAGTGTGTATATGTCAAAGGAATCTATTTTTTGATGCCTATCAATAGGCTTCCCCAAAGATAATGGTGGGTACTTCATTTACAAATACTCAACTAAAAGAAATATTATTTACTTAATTTACAAATACCTAACTCATGAAATATGAGTCCTTCCAAAACAAAGGAGGACGATACCCTAAAACAAATCCACCTTCCATCATTTATGAAGGAGTTGCAGGTAAGAATGCTTGGTGGTTTAAAACATTTTATTCCCTCTTCCAACCATCAACAATTTAACTATTAGGATCTATGGTCCTAGATTACTGCCACAATAGTATTATGAACTCTCTTCTTTTTTTTTTTTCTTGAGGTATGCGGGCCTCTCACTGCTGTGGCCTCTCCCGTTGTGGAACACAGGCTCCGGACACGCAGGCTCAGCAGCCATGGCTCACGGGCCCAGCCGCTCCGCGGCATGTGGGATCCTCCCAGACCGAGGCACGAACCTGTGTCCCCTGCATTGGCAGGGGGACTCTCAACCACTGCGCCACCAGGGAAGCCCTCTCTTCTTCTTAAGCATAGTTATTTCTATTTGATTTTTCCTTTTCGTATGCAGAAGAACTTTAAAGACTTGTATTCCCCCCCTTTTCTTACATTTAACACTATCCTATCACAGTGCAGCTTACTGGATAATTCCTAAGAAACGTCATATTTGCACTCTTGGAGCACGAAAGTGTTGTTAGCTTTGGGGGATATTAAGTGAGGAAGGGACTGGCTTAGGAACCACTTAAGAAGTAAACTTCAGAAAAGCACTTTTTACGAGGAAGAAGGGAATGGAGTATGTGGCATTTTGTTTGGCAAAACTGTCACTTTTTTCCCTATTTATTTTTTTAAATTAATTTTTATTGGAGCATATTTGCATAACAACAGTGTAAAAGTGTCACTTTGGAAAAAATCTGTGAGTCACTGCTTTAAGGGAAGCTTGTGCTTTACCCATTGAACTTTGTCCTCTTGTGATGGGTGTGGTAGGTTTAGTTAGAAAGAAAGAAGGATCCTGGCAGTTTCTCCACGCTTATCTGGAATCCTGGTTGTTTCTGCAGTACAGGGGTAGTATTCAATTTTCATATTTGCTTTCTTTGTGTATTATAAATACTCCAATATCAGGAACTTTAATTCAGTAAGAGTTTAAAGAGGAGAGGGAACTAAATACATACATATATATATATATATATATATATATACTTAGATAGATAAAGATATCTATATAGATATCTGATATATACATATATCAGATATATAATATACATGTGGTGTTCCTTGAAATATCTCCAGATGAAGGCAAAAAGGTTTGTATACTGTCTTAACAAGTTTATCATATTTAAAATTCTGCTTAACAGTTTCTGTGTAACCCTAAGTTAACCAACAGTTGATATTCCTATATTTCTGATAAAATTTGATCCCCGAATATATTTTAAATGTCAGCACTAGTGGAAAAAAATTGATTTTTACTGGCAAAATTAAATTCTTTCCACTAAAAATTCACGTTTAGGAAGCATAACCTTGGGAAATGACATGTTTTGTACTCATGTCTTTAACTCTAAAACAAACTGTATTGTTCTGTTTTTACCAAAAAGAAGTAATTACACAAATGCTATATATGTACATTACTAAGTACTTAAAATCTTAATTATAATTATACCTGAACTTCTGCTGAATATCTAGGGACAGCAAAGACATGTCTGAACAGGTAGATCAGTACTTAATTAAATGACATCTGTGGCGCATGTGTTACACCCTTATGAAGCTCCAAGTATGACTACTTTCTATTGCACAATTTTTAGAGCAGTAACTTTTTTTTTTCTTATGTTGCACAAACATGATAAGGACACAAAAGACATTTTTTTTCCTTTGGCCACTGAACTTTCATGAGAATGTTATGAGAACCGCCTTTCTTACCATACCAGCCCCCATCCTTGACTGTATTGCCTAATAAAGACCAGATTTTCCAAATATTTTGTTTTAGCTGAGTTTACAGCAGTCATAAGGCAGTTATTAGGAATCCTTTGCATATAGCAAGGTTTATCTTAATAGTATTTTGAACGGAATATAAGGAAGCATCTTTAAAATCGCATTATCCGAAGAATCATACTTCAACAGTCTGGCTTTCTTTGCATGCTCCACAATGTCTATTATTAGTAATTAACTTGTCCTCACCACCTCCACCATCTTTCTGGGATGAGCAAGTCATTCCTTAAGAAACAGTTTGTGGGGAAAAAAAGAGACACCTTAATGACCCTCTATGGGACATTTTGTTTCTCTTCAAATGGGACAAAAGTGGTTCTTAGATGTAACTTTACATAACCTCAGTGGCATGTTGAAGTATGGGAAGCAAAAGACATGTATGCAATTATTAAGTCTATTGTATATATGAGCAAGTGTGAAGATAGAGCTATTATGTTTCTATAGCATTATTCTAATGTTTTGTCTTCATTTCCAATACCCAGAGTCATATTTGGAGAATGTCAAAATATTCCCTTTATTATAATATATGATTGGTTTGTTTTTTTTCTTTAAAGGTTGTAGCTATTTCTCTCCTAGAAAAATACTGTTTTGATAAAGGAATTAATGATTGCAATCAAAAACTCAGTTTAGTAAAATTTTACAGAAAAAGTTTTGGTGGCATCCAAAAGGAAAGATTTGACTGATATACGAACGTAATTGCTTATGAAATAGAAGCAGAAAATATATTACATTCATTGTAACCAAGGTAAGACAGTTAAGCCAAGGTATGACCATTGCAATTGCCCTTCAAGCATGGCAGATATTTTGGCCTGGCCTACCGACTAGTGTCTCCCATTTTCAGGTTAATTTCCAGATTTATTTTTCCCAGAATGATTTCTCAGGGCTCCATGTCCCCTGCTTTGAGACAGGATGCTGTGACTCCCATAATGTTAACTTTATTCTCTGGGGTGGCCCGACCTCAGCATAGGGCAGACCATTCTCAGAATCATTACTCTGTTCCCATGACCTGGACCTGATTAAACAAATTATAGTGGCAAGCCCAGAAGTATTCCTCCAACCAGTTAGGCAGAAACTTGGGACCTAAGCAAGAGAAAAGTCACAAAGGAAAGCAACAAAGGGGAGATAATTTCTTCAGGCATAAGGGCAGAAAACTGACAGTGTAAACAAGGGGCAGAATTTGATAAGCCTGGATGGAGATGGTGAACAGCAGCCTGAAACATCATGGTATGACAAGCAATTACAGACTCTGCAGTAAGCATGTGAGCAAACCTGATATATTAGCTAGTTGAAATGTTCCAACTATCGAATCTATGAATCTAACAAAAGAAACAGAATAATAACTAATGCTTAAATTTCATATCAAAACTGCCCCTCAGTGTAACTCTATACTGCCTGTTTTGTTTTCATAACTCATTTTCTGTGTCTCTAGGTCAAACTGGCTATAGTCCATCTTGTTTTAAAAGTTCACCACTCCAGACGCATCTCACTGGTTAAAATAAGCAATCTTTCTACAACTTGTAAACATAAAACTTGCCTGGAAATAACCTATTTGTTTTTCCTTGGTAAATGTTAATCATTCCCAAGTTAACAACATGAACTTGAAATTCAATTCAGTCTAGTTAGACATGAATTCAACTGACTTTAAAATTTTAGCTGACAAAAAATAATAAAATCATTAATACAAAAGAGGATAGGGACATTGCCTTATGAATATTCAAAATGGATATTTGCAAGTGTTCCCAAATAAGGCAAGTTGCAAGTGTTTGATTTAATAGTATTTAGTAGTTTGTCTGTTCTACAACTACTTTATATTGGGGAATTAACATCCATAGACAATCTCAGGGCCAAATTCTTCGTAATATCATTTTTATACAGTTAAATGGATTAATTAGCAAAAAGATACTTATCTTTCTTCTTGAGACTATGATAATTTAGCCAACCTATAATCAATCAGTTTATACTTTCGATAGTCATTTATTGGGGACCTATGTATACGAAGCCCTCAGCTAGGGCCTGAAAATCACCATAGACAAGAGCAATACGTCCCAAACTCATTACAAGAGAAAAGGAGCTTCTGCAGCAGAGACATTTTTGCTTTCCCACAAGTCTCCTGCCATTTTGTGAGAAGGAGCTATTTCTCATTTTACTACTACATGGTGGGGCTTCAGATCATGGAGGAAAATGAAATGAGAATAGATATGATGGTAAAGTTTCTAGGTAGGGCAGGGGAAGGGGATACACTAACAACTAGGTTCTTCCTTCTCTCTGGGGATTCCAACTGAATAAGGACAAAGGATGAGACAGTGGCATGGCATGGGAATCAAGAAGGGGAGCCTCTAACAGTCTACCTTTTAACAGTGTGGTAACCATGAGCGCTTTGTTGCCTCTACTGGTTTTGGTTATGGCTCATGTTTCTCCCAAGCCTTGTGCTTTCTGTTCTTCTTAAAAAATAATGATAAGGAATGAGAATAGTTTTGTCCTTAAAGATGGTACATAAAGTAATATTCATTTAAGGATGATTATTTTCCTTTGAATAACTCTATCTTTATAGCTTGTACCTCTAGCTCATAGTAACCATCAATAGAGTAATGACATTTTTTGTAGATATTTTTCTTAGATTATTAGTGTGATTTACAAGCATCTTCTATCAGATAACAACAGTAAGAAGAATCTTATGTTTGTGAAGTGTTTTATAGTTTACAGACACTTTCACATACATTATCTCATTTGATTAACAACCCTGGCAGGTGGCCAGGGCAGACATATTTATCCCTGCTCTAAAGAAACAGAGACTTAGAGAGGTTATGAAACTCACCTGAGGCATCACAGTAACTAGTAGGGAGAGGTAGGTTTTAAACCTAGGTCATGTGTCTTCAAGCCCAGGTTCAGTTTCCTCTCCTCCATATTTTGCCTCCTGTATTATGACCCCGAGTGGATTGATTGGTACCATGACTTTTAGCCATCAGTGTTATAGATGTTGATAATATAGATGATTTTATCGGATGTTTAGTTAGCATAATATAAGTGATAGGGATTAAAAGTCACTAGCTACCACTGTGCAGAAAGCAACCTGAAAAATATGATTAAATCATCATGGAAAGAGTATTATGAATGACCAAAAAAAGCAAGAAAATAGAAGAACAATGTCCATTATAACAGGTAATTTTTTAAATTGTTTATTAGGAGAAAAGCATTTAATCTAAAAGTTTAATAAAATAAATCCCCCTCAGGCTTCCCTGGTGGCGCAGTGGTTGAGAGTCCGCCTGCCGATGCAGGGGACACGGGTTCGTGCCCCGGTCTGGGAAGATCCCACATGCCGTGGAGCGGCTGGGCCCGTGAGCCATGGCCGCTGAGCCTGCGCGTCTGAAGCCTGTGCTCCGCAACGGGAGAGGCCACAGCAGTGAGAGGCCCATGTACCGCAAAAAAATAAAATAAAATAAAAAATAAATCCCTCTCTTAGTGATTGGCTAATATATTAGCCTTCCTGGGGGTAATTTGTGTACTTTTTAAAAATCTCTATTTGACAAAACATGCTGCAGAGAAAATATTTAAGCTATTTTTAAATCACTGAGCCTTTCAGTGACTCTTGTCTACATTAGGTCAACATTATTCTCCATTTGATCCTTATTATACTATTCCCTAAAGGCAACACATTAGCAACTTAGAACACCACTTCTGGATAGTTACTCTGTTTTTTCTCCACTTTTTTGGATATTCAAATTAATAGAGAAATAGAATAATTTTTGAAATTCTTCTTGTTTAACTCAATTTACAACATTCAACATGTATGAAGCACCAGAAGCCAGACACAAGGAAATATGGAGACCAATTAAACTTGGTCTATGAACTCAAGAAATATGCAAGAGCAACTTCTCTATGAATAGCAAGATTTACTTGGAGCCTCAATTTGTATTTAGTAGATAACATTTTGGGCTGATTCATCAGCACTTACCCCTTTTTGGACAATGCTTCCCACCTATAGAGATGGGCCCTGTGACTGCCTTACTCACCAGGGCTGGTCACTGGCCCAAGCTGAACTAATTAGATTTTCCCTCCTGAATTTCAAACGAGGACACAGAAACTTGTAAATTAGCTCTGGTTATAGGTCAGGTACACCCAGGAAATGAGGGCAATGGATTGGCTAGGCATGATGCTAGGGTTGCCAGGTAGAATATAGGCATCTTGTATTTTTATTTGCTAAATTTGACAACCTGACACGTGCCATGTAAAGTGAAGAAAGCTGCTCTGTAAAAAGAGAGTAGAGGACTTCCCTGGTGGTCCAGTTGCTAAGACTCTGCGCTCCCAATGCCGGGTGCCGGGGTTCCATCCCTGGTCAGGGAACTAGATCCCACATGCCGCAACTAAAGTCCCTGCATGCCACCACTAAAGATTCCACATGCCGCAACTAAAAGATCCCACGTGCCACAACAAAGATCCCGCACGCAGCAACGAATATCCCGCATGCCACAACTAAGACTGGCACAGCCAAATAAATAAATATATTTTAAAAAGAAAAGAGAGAGAGAGTAGAAACATAAAGATAAGGGAAATTAAAGACTATGGTGAATGTGCAGTGGGGGAGGGGATGAGACTGAGAGAAAGAAAAAAGCATATCAAGTGTTGCCTTGGACACTGACAACTTTTCAGTCCTCAGCTCCAGTCCCTCGGGAGATTTGGCTGTATTTCTTACCCTTGAGTTCTCTGAGATACCTTGCCTCTTTATAAGAGATTTTTCTTTTCTTTAGATAGCTTAGAGAAAATCTGTTCCTTATATCAAATAGGTCCTAAGGCATGTATAATGTTCTCGCACTTTGAGGGAAAGTTCTTATTCTTTCACAGACTTTAAAGAATTCACATGGTCCATAAGATATGTGAACGGGAAACTTGTTTCTTATTTATCAATAGTAGGAAATCTTGCCTCTCTGTAATATATATCATGAAAGGTCTGGATCAATACTTGTAAAAAATTCTGTATTTAGAAACCTATTCAAAATAGGTCTTCTTGGGCTCCTTAGAAGTGTCAGTAAACTCATTTGATGCACTTCCTCAAGATGTTATTCTATGTTGTGCTAAAAGTAAAAACTATGAAGTGGCTAAATTATAAAGCCTTCAGGTATTTTATTGGTTTCAATCATGCATATTCTTCCTATTCCCTTTCCTTACCTCTTTCCTTCTCTCTTTTCTTTGCGTATCCTCCCTCCCCCATTCTCTAACCTCCCTCCCTAAGTTCCTCCTGAGGAAAAAAGAGCTATCAAAAAAAAAAAAAAAAATCCCTAACACTTCAGTGTAAATTAGTCGAAAGCAGTTATTCATACTTGGAGTATTTGCATTTTAAAAAAAGACTTTCAGAGAGGGAAGTCAACAGAACATTTCTGGGCTTGCTGTGAGCGACAACTCTACATACTGTGGAGTTTACATTAAATAGCATGAGTTAATGGATTGGGGACAGACCATGCTGAACGGTCAAGAAAAACATCCTGGGGCTTCCCTGGTGGCGCAGTGGTTGAGAGTCCGCCTGCCGATGCAGGGGACCACGGGTTCGTGCCCCGGTCTGGGAAGATCCCACATGCCGTGGAGCGGCTGGGCCCGTGAGCCATGGCCTCTGGGCCTGCGCGTCTGGAGCCTGTGCTCCGCAACGGAAGAGGCCACAACAGTGAGAGGCCCGCGTACCGCAAAAAAAAAAAAAAGAAAAGAAAAAAGAAAGAAAAACATCCTGCTCTGGTTCAATCTACCCAAGCTGGGACGGGGGCTCGGGCTGGAGAAGACTTTGTGAGGTGGATCTGAGGAGAGGATCCACCGGGATGTAAGCCACTGACAGTTGTCAACTGAGCAACAGCCCAACCCCCAGAAGAACAAAGAAACAGAGCTGACCACGGGCCTAAAGGAGGGACAAGAGATGGATTTAAAACATGCACTTGATAGTACACTTCTAGGGTCGGTAGTATGGAGAGGTCAAGTAAGAGTAAATACTACTGTAAGATTCTTGATCTTAAAGTGAACACGGATGGTTAGACCTCTTTTTCTTTTTATTTATTTATTTATTTTTGGCTGTGTTGGGTATTCATTGCTGCGCGCCGGGTTTTCTCTAGTTGCAGCGTTGCGGTGTGTGGGCTTCTCATTGCGGTGGCTTCTCTTGTTGCAGAACACGGGCTCTAGGCGCTCAGGCTTCAGTAGTTGTGGCACGCGGGCTTAGTTGCTCTGCAGCACGTGGGATCTTCCCAGATCAGGGCTCGAACCCATATCCCCTGCACTGGCAGGCAGATTCGTAACCACTGCACCACCAAGGAAGTCCAATAGACTTCTTACTTCTACCCATAAGTGATCAGATTGTTCCCTCTCTGCAAAAACATCTACCCCCTACCTGAAATTCTAGTAATTGCATGTTCTTTCCATTAATCAGCAATCTCTTGTTAGAGTTTTAAGGAGGATTATCGGTCATTCATAATTTAATTAAAAATTAAAAAAATAAAAATAGAAGCCAAAAAAGATGTTAAAAACAACTTAATGTAAACTATGAAGAAACTAATCACTTCTTAGATGTATTATAAAATATAGACATGTCTTATGGCTAGTGAGGAGGAATAATTAATTTTGGAATAGAGGTAATTTGAAGGACAGGCAGGCCCAGTGATAAGAAGGCAGCATTGATAACAATATCTGAAGTGCTGGAGTTATAAGACAAGAACTGGAAGACAAGCACAAAGGAAGCCTTCTAAATCAAGTCTTTTAGTTTAAATTTTCATCTATAGTTGATCTGTCCCCAAAACAACTACTCCTAGAAACCAGATCCTTCATGCACATTGCAACCTTTACCTCAAGTGGGTGCTGATCTACCCCAGGGTGCACAGCTCAGTGAGCAGAACGAGTATAAATTCCAGCCCCATCCCCCCTTTTTCTTAGCTGGGCATCTTGTACACAGCTCATACATCCTTACGTACAACAGTTCCTTCCCCCCTGCTCTCCTGCCTGCATCGACACTTGCACACATCTACACAGTACTGAATGAAATGTGACACATCCATCAAGATCCAGCTCAGTAGTACTTCCATTTCCAATCTTCCCTGGAGAGGCTTCTCCTCTATTACTTTATACAAGCCCTAGAGAAGCACCATGGGATAGTGACTAACAACACCAACTCTGAAGTCAAACTGCCAGTGTTTAAATCCCAGATCTGCCATTTATTAGTTGCATAATTGTCGGCCTGTTCCTTTATCTATAAAATGAGGGTAACATAAGTAGCTACCTCATAAGTTTGTTATGGATATATAGCAAGTTAATACATGGTAAGCACTTAAAACAATGTTAGGTACATAATGAACATTTAATAGGTATTTGGAATTTCTATAACAGCTGATGCGGGATACTACATCATTTGGCCCATTACATTTTTGTTAGATTTGCATGAGTCTAGTTTTTCCATTCAAGAAACAAATTTTATTCATTTTTGAATCCATAGTGCCTGGCAAAATACAGGCAAGAGGTTACTCAGTATATATATATATATATTTTTTAAGAAGATGTTGGGGGTAGGAGTTTATTAATTAATTTATTTTTCCTGTGTTCGGTCTTCGTTTCTGTGCGAGGGCTTTCTCTGGTTGTGGCAAGCGGGGGCCACTCTTCATCGCGGTGCGCGGGCCTCTCACTATCACGGCCTCTCTTGTTGTGGAGCACAGGCTCCAGACGCGCAGGCTCAGTAGTTGTGGCTCACGGGCTTAGTTGCTCCGCGGCATGTGGGATCCTCCCAGACCAGGGCTCGAACCCGTGTCCCCTGCATTAGCAGGCAGATTCTCAACCACTGCGCCACCAGGGAAGCCCCTACGCGGTATATTTTTGATGACTAAATGAATAAGCCTCTAGCACTTGGAGGCCAAGGAGATTCCTCCTTTGGGAAAACAGTGTTGCAGAGGGAGAGAGGCCCCCAAAGAATACTGTATCCTGTGTTTCTGGCCTGGAAATCCCAGATCCACTTACATGAAAAGTAGAGATGCAAAAGTGGAGATGGGCGGAGGGCGTGAACCTGTGGAGCTGAAGGAGAAAGCAAACTCACCAGAGTCTGAGGGCAAAGGAGAAAATGTCCTTGGATAGGAGACGAAGATCTTCCTTTCACATCCTAAACCGTGACTAATCTCCATTGAGAAGCTCCTCTTCTCTCTCATCTCCTTCATATAATAAAGTGAGATGGACCCTCGTGAAACTGGGCAAGGCTTTAATTGGATGGACTGAGGGATAATTGTAAATGCTAAACAGAGGTATTTCAGATTAGTCATATCTACATGCAGGAAGTTCACCAGCGACACTGAATGGCATTTAGCATACTGATTGGCACAGTGTTGGTACTCAATAAATACGTGTTGCATTGATCCACAAATGACAGAAAGAATAAAATAATGAAAGAATGAAAAGGGAGTAAATGAATCAATCAGATGCGGGGGCCAATCCACAACCTGCACCATGTAGGTGACTGGCTAGCGGTATCTTCCAAACCATGTCCCAAGGAACACTGGGTCAGGGACATGCTGAAAGGTCCATAATCATTTACATTTGAAAAAGGCAGCAAACTATACCATGGAGATTTTTAAAAATGAGCATTAGCTTATTAAGGGCTTTGTTTAGCTTTGTGTGGTTAATAGCATGGAACGTTTTTCCTCTGTAGCGTGTTCAGTCGTCTGGCTCTGATTGCTGAGAAATTTGAAGAACTGAATAATCTCAAAGTTTGAGAAACACATAAAGCTAAAATTGAATTATAGGCTCGAAAGATTAAGTATAATACACATTCAAAAACAAGAGCCATTTCTGGTCTGAAGCTGTGCCATTTTTCAAAATTTCTGTGGTAGTTGAATGCTGTTTTAATTTTTATGTTTAACATATTTTTATTATGGTAAAATATACAGAACATAAAATTTACTATTTTAACTTTTTTTTTTTTTTTTTTTTGCAGTACGCGGGCCTCTCACTGTTGCGGCCTCTCCTGTTGTGGAGCACAGGCTCCGGACGCGCAGGCTCAGCGGCCATGGCTCACGGGCCCAGCCGCTCTGCGGCATGTGGGATCTTCCCGGACCAGGGCACGAACCCGTGTCCCCTACATCGGCAGGCGGACTCTCAACAACTGCGCCACCAGGGAAGCCCTAACATTTGTTTTGTTGGAGGTTTACAGGAGCATCGTGACCTGACCTACATGGACAGCTGCAAGAACAAAGGATTCCAACAACAAGAAGTTTGCAGCAACTAACCACGTCACTCCCTCACCTGGTCTTTAAAGATGCTTTGTGGAAACCCTTTGGGAAGTTTGGGGTTTTTTGTGCACGAGCCACCCATCTCCTTGCGTGGTCCTGTAATAAACCTTTCTCTGCTCCAAAAAAAACAAAAACAAAAACAAAAAAAAACATAGTCTTTGTCAAATGGACACACTAAATAACAAGTACAACAGCCAAAAGTCAATTATTCCATTTGGATGAATTTTTCAAAGAGCATCTATCCAGCAATACACCCACTCCTTCCTTTACCATACACAATTATACATAAATATCTGTAGTGTAGTTACAGAATATTGGTATTCTGATTCCAAATTGACTTCTATTTGTTATAATTTAGCTAAAATCCAGTTTTTCATGAATAAAATGAATCTGTCTCTAAATTCTAAGTTTAGATAATTTACCAAGGGTATTGTAGAGTCAATTTATACTTTAGTTGGGAGATTAGATTATATGACCTGTAAGAATTCTTTCAACTGTAAGGGAAATATTTCAATTCACCCAAGTTTATGATGGACATTTAGTTTAGTCTATCATGAGGTTTTATATATGAACCTTAATTCTTAATTTTTCCCAATGGTAAAATATGGAATTGCTACGCTTCTCTAGGCATTTAAGAAAATGTAGATTTTCATAGTTAAAAACAGGTGAAAAAAAGTTTGTTTTATTATAAAGATAAAATATACTCAATAAAGACCTATTAGCAAATACAATGAAATAAGTTTCTAAAAAAAATCTAATTACTAAAAGTTAATCACTGCTAACATTTAAGTATGTGTCCTTCCCTGCTTTTCTAGTTATAAACAGACAGCCAGTTATATATTACAAACATTTTCCCATGTTAATAGTCCTCTAAAACCATGTTTTTAAAGACCATGTATTAACAGCATAGGTATACCAAAATGTGCCTAACAAAATCCAAATTCTTGGGCATTTATGAGAAAAAAAATCACTGTGATGAACAACTCTGTACATATAACTTTGCCCACATTTCTTATTATTGTCTTAGGATAAATTCCAAGAAGTATTATTTCTGGGCCAAAGAGTATACCCATTTTAAGACATTTGTCAAATATGACCAAGTTGCCCTCCAGAAAATTAATACCTATTCACCTCTCAGTGGTAGTATATGAGCATTCCACCTTCCCCACAACCTCTGTAAAAATGGATTTTTTCCCCCTTCAATTCTTTTTCTGCACCCAGTGTTAAGTAGTACTTAAGGAAAGAAATTGTCTTATAATTGTTTCCTTGATTCTCAATACAGTGCCTGCCATATAGTCTGCATTCAAGAAATATTTATTAAATTAAAGAAAGAATGAATATATATGATTCTAAGTTAAGCATGAGGTGAATATGGAAAAATAATAGAATGTAGAGGAAAAAAAGAAAAACTAAATAATGAAGCAGGAGGCTAGTTCTGCTCCTAACCAGTTTCATCACATCAGGCAAATAATTTAACATGTCCAACCTCTCCTCAGGACTGGCTTCGTGGACGTGCAACGCTACAGTCACATAGGGCCCTGCCCTCAGAGAGAGCTTCTGATTTGTTTAATGCTCTGCTGTCGCCGTCTTGAAACGCCTAAAAACTTTTTAACAAGGGCCCAACGTTTTCATTTATGCGAACTGTGTAGCTGGTCCTGCCTCAACTTCCTCATCTGTAAAACATGATAAAAAAAAAAAAAATGAGGCCCATTCAAGCCACAGCAATTGTGATGCGATGAGTTCTTCCTGAATACTACCCAGGTGGCTACTGTTGAGGTATGTAAATATCTTGAAACTATTTTGAGAGTCATTCTGATTGCCTGATGGAGATCCTTTGTTCTGTGAATCACTCAGCCCTTTTCTCTAACCCGTCTCTGTCAGTGATTTCCTCCAGCCTCTCTCTTCTGAATCAGCTTCATTATTGCACTGGATTATACTGTATTTACACCTGCAGTACTGCAGCCATTAAATTTTAGGATGAAGGAACTGGGAAAGAGAAAGTTACTCCTGATGATAAATTCCTCTGGTGCGAAAAGAAAGAATTATCCAATATAATTTTCTATGATGAGGGTATTGAGCAGAAAAAAAAAGAAAAACTTTGAAAAATGAATCTGAGCTTCGAAACTTTAACTCGCAGATAATCCAAATCATGGAATAGTATGGTTCCTTTCTTTCTTTCTTCCCTTCTGCCTTCTTTTCTTCTTTCCTTTATTCCTCCCTCCCTCCCTCCCTCCTTTCTTTCCTTCCTTTCTTCCTTCCTTTCTTCTTTCCTCCCTTCCTTCCTTCCTTCTATTTCTAAAAGCAATTCATCTCCACCCCCAAATTAAGTATCATGTCATAGACGAAAATTCTCATATACAACTCTTTCAGAAGGGAACAAAATCTCCTGCTCCAGTTTTATTTTGGAGTAGTCATTTTGAAACTAAGTGATGGACTATAGAGGAAAAATCACTGCAAGTTGCCCAGAGATGGGAACAGCATGCAAATTACTACTGATTTAAATTACCTTCCTTTCTTCTCCACTCTAGAAAAATGCCATGTTTATTTTAAAACATTTATATCTGAGCATTCCAAGCTATTTCAAGATGTTATCTGTTTCAACACGCATAATGAAATGTGGTGGGTAAATATTCCGCCATTTTACAGAGAGATGGAAAGTGAAAACAACCGGCCCAAAGTGACACAAGGCTGAGATCTCTGAGCCTAATGTTCTTTGCTGTTTCTCAAAATGTTTAATAAAGCACACTCCCGTTAATGAACTGGAACCATTTGGAAGCGTTTTTTTAAATGTTTCCTAAAATGTTTACTCTTAAGACTTCATTATACGTAAAACAAACTAGATGATATAAATCTACTTGACAACCTGGTCTTGCCCCTAATAAGTAGTGCTTTTCTACAAAGCATGTGTTCAGGAGAATGCTGATGATACTGGCATGGTTGGTGTTCTGAGCCTCTCCCTGAGACCTGGGTAGACAGAACACAAACACAATGTAACACATGTCCATCAATGCAGAGTTCGCAAAGACACCTATTTTGGTCCAAGTTTTCTGTCAGTTTTGCTCTTTGTTTGCAATAATGTGAAAACACATTGGCAATGTGTAGTCATAGGGAGTAAAGTAGTGTGACTATTTGAAAGGTCAACTAACTTTTAACTGTTATAGTTCAAATTAAGATTTCAAAGAAATTGTCTAATTCCCAGAATGAATTAAACTGGCTTCTGTAAGGGCCTGCCTCACTCTCAGGAAATAACAGGGTAAGCAAAGAGACCACCTGATTCATCTAAAAAAGTAATTAGGTGTTATTCAGGCATAAGGCAAACTTTGTATAAGTAATTTTGATGTGTGTGTGTAGATTCACACATTCATTCTTTCACTCTTTCAAAAAGTTATTATCTGACATGTACTAGGCAGTGTGTGATAAGGTAGATACACACACTATTACTTATCTGATGATACATCAGATAAGATTAGATTGAGCTGAGAGCAGCAGCAGATTTCCCCCTCCCCAAAAACTTCATTAGCTTAATCAAGATAGAATTTAATTTCTCCCACACTTGTAAGTCTGAAGGAAGCAGTTTAGAGTTGTTATGTTGGCACTACTGCCTGAAGTCCCTAGGGACCCAGGCTACATCCAGGTGTCTGCTCTGCATCCCTTGGGTGTGGCCTTTCTCTACTTCTTTCCAGATGGAGGTACAGCCATCCCATCCACATCCCAAGCAACAGATTGAAGAAGAGGAAATAAGCAGAACCAAGTATTTGCCAACCATCTTTTAAGGAAATTTCCCATAATCTGCCATACATTTCTCTTTTTACATCCTACTCACCAAAACCCAACCAAAGAGCTCATATCTAAGTTAAAGGGTGCTTGGGAAATGTGTCTTTAGTTCATGCATCCATGTACCCAACAAAAAAATTCAGGGGGTATCTAAGAGGGGAGAAGAGATGTTGGGGAAATTATCAATTTCTGCCATGCATGGCCCCAAACCTCTTGTACCTAATTCTCTAATAGAGCTAAAGGAGGGAGGAAGGAGGGCAGAGTCAGCTTACACTATAATTTACCAATTTCAAGATACTCTTCTCCCAAGGCAATAGAAATAAAAACAAAAATAAACAAATGGGACATAATGAAACTTACAAGCTTTTGCACAGCAAAGGAAACCATAAACAAAACAAAAAGTCAACCTACAGAATGGGAGAAAATATTTGCAAACAATGCAACCGACAAGGGCTTAATTACCAAAATATACACACAGCTCATACAAGTCAACAACAAAAAACCAAACAACCCAATCAAAAAATGGGCAGAAGACCTAAAGGGACATTTCTACAAAGAAGAAATACGGATGGCCAACAGGCACATGAAAAGATGCTCAACATCACTAATTATTAGAGAAATGCAAATCAAAACTACAATAAGGTACCACCTCACGCTGGTCAGAATGGCCATCATTAAAAAGTTTACAAATAACAAATGCTGGAGAGGGTGTGGAGAAAAGGGAACCCTCTTGCACTGTTGGTGGGAATGTAAGTTGGTGCAGCCACTGTGGAAAACAGTATAGAGGTTCCTCAGAAAACAAAAAATAGAATTACCATATGATCCAGCAATCCCACTCCTGGGCATATATCCAGACAAAACTATAATTCAAAAAGATACATGCACCTCTATGTTCACAGCAGCACTATTTACAATAGCCAAGACATGGAAACAACCTAAATGTCCATTGGCAGATGAATGCATAAAGAAGATGTGGTACATATATACAATGGAATACTACTCAGCCATAAAAAAAGAATGAAATAATGCCATTTGCACCAACTTGGATGCAACTAGAGGTTATCATACTAAGTGAAGTAAGTCAGAAAGAGAAAGACAAATACCACTTACATGTGGAATCTAAAATATGACACAAATGAACCTATCTATGAAACAGAAACAGAATCAGGGACATAAAGAATAGACTGGTGGTTGCCAAGCGGGAGAGGGGTGGGAGAGGGATGGATTAGGAGTTTGGGATTAGCAGATGCAAACTGGCATATATAGAATGGATAAACAACAGGTCCTACTGTATAGCACAGGGAACTATATTCAATATCCTGTGATAAACCATAATGGAAAAGAATATGAAAAAGAAAGTATATATGTATGTATAACTGAGTCACTTTGCTATACAGCAGTAATTAACACAACATTGTAAATCAACTATACTTCAGTTTAAAGAACTATTAAAAAAAAGAAATCTTTGTAGAGGTAGTGTTATTTAACAACATAACTCAGGTAACACTTTCTCCAGGAAGGCCGCCTCCACCCATGGTTGCAAGATGGATGTCCTTTTTACAAGCTCTCTTCCATCTTATGCAGTATCTATCATAACATTTATTACCAATATAATATTTGTTTATCTCTTCTCCACTCCCTCCCACCCCAAGTTGATTGTAATGCCTTGAGGGCCATAACCTGAATTTGTATTCTTTCTATTCCCAAGTATCCCTAGCCTAGGATGTGACATACATTATTAGATTCAAGAAAAGTGTCTATTACTTAAATTGGATAAATAAATAAACTTCAGATAGAGGCTCTCTAATCAAATATAATAAAGCTAGTTACCATAGAGTAATAGTATAATAGCACCAAACTTTTTGCTTACGAACAGAAGTGATACTTTTATTTTCATCAATATTTAGAATATCATCTAATCATCTGAGCATGTTAAATATTGTTGACAAACTTAGAACTCATTGCATTTTGCTGATGATGAATGTTATGACAATTATAAAAATTTAAAAATCATCCTATTATCAAGATTGCCCCCCCCCAAAAACTCTCTTAAAATACTTTAGTAGAAAACATGAAGAACTATTTCTATCTTCTCTATACAAATGATAAAGCTGGGCTCAGAATGACACAAGTGGAAATAGACTAACACACATGCCTCTAACCAATATTGTTTCTTAGGTTTATACCCTATACAATTCTAGCGGGGCAGACCTCCAGTGGACAAGACTGTTGTCAAAATGCGTTCGGTGGCTCAGTCTCTCCTTCCCTCTGTTACCCATACACAACTTTGAAAAAACAGAAATTTCAGCTGATACGATTTTTTTAAAGCCTTTTTCATTTCAGACCTATTCATCTCCTATGTAATTATTCGTAATTTTTTCTTGATTTTCTTAGGTCAAACATGCATGTTCTAAAAAAAAAAATGCATGTTCTTCAAATCAGAAATTCAACTGTTGGGATACTTCTGAATTTACAATTGCTTGGTTTTAAGATAAATGTAACCAAAATAGAAGAGCTTTGTTTAAAAGTTTCCAGTTTTTTTCCCCATCGCACTGTACACTGTTATGTTATGATTCATTCAATTACTAAACATTTGTTGAATACTAACTATATACAAGGCAGTGCCTATGATAATACAAAAATTTGCATTCACATTACATTTTCCTTAATTGGGACTATACAATACATTACAATTAGCTACAGGTATTCTATTTTAGGTTACTATTTATATAATTCTACATGTAACTGAAACATAGACAGTAAGTTGAAAACTGAGGAAAATTGGTTAAAAATCAAATATATACATATACATATATGTGTACATAATTTTCTATAATAAGATATGAGTTGTTGGGGAAAATTTTTCTTGCTTTAAGCAAGTAGTGACTCAAAATATTAAAGAAAAATTATTCAGAGAGTAAAACACTAATGATGAGGAAGGAAATGACTCCCCTTCTTTCTTTGTTTACTCCTTGGGCTTAGAGCATGAGATCTGATAACTTTTATCACTTATAGCTATACACATAATTAGTGATTGTAAGTTTATTTGTTTTTTCCTCCAGTTCATTCAGCTATCTGATTTTCTAAGTACTACGTATTATTTTTTATCAATATTACTTTTTCTAGGAAGAACTTATATTCAAAAGAAGGTTCCATAGGGCCCTTTAACAAGTTACAGACAATGCTGAATCCTTTCTGTCCTTCAATATCTCACTCAATAGAACTCAAATCTTAGTATTCTGTAAACCAGGTAGACAGCTCTATAGAAAGCAGCTATTTTCATACATTGCTATGCTGGTCTTGGGCCCATGCCATTTTTTTCTCTTCTATATGGGATATTCTATAAAAAGCTAAAGAGAATGTTAAACCTAAGAAAGGAAAGAAACATGACTCACTGGCAAGTTGCAGTAATAAAACACAGAATTAAGTATCAAATCAGGAGTGCTTCATAAAATATGGGGCACTATGTAAATATCAGTACCATTATTCAGTCACGTAAGTAAAGTTTATTGAATGCTAGGGGATAAAGATAAATAAAATATTTTCATTTAGGAAGTTAGGGAGGAGAAAGAGATGTCGACTATGAGAACAATTCAGTAGAGAAGATACGGCAACATGACGGAAGGAGCAGCTAGGTTGGCCCTGAGGAATCAGGGATGGTTTCCTAGTGAAAGGAAGTCTTGAGCTAAGAACATAAACGTAAGTAGGGGCTTGTTAGGTAAACAAAGAAGAAGACATTCTAGGGAGAGAGAGTAGTGTGTACAGAGACTTGAAAGAGCTTGGCTTGTTCAGAGAACAGTAGGCTGCCCTATATGATGACCCTGTAGGTGGGCAGGGCTCGGATCAAGAAGGGTCTCCAAAGCCAGGCAACAGCCTTTGGATTTGTCTTCTAAGGTTTTTGAGCCACGAGAGGATTTTCTGCAAGAAAGGAACATGATCAGATCTGCATTTTCAAAAAGATCATTCTGGTAACGGTGATGAATGCTCATATTAGGATATGAGGAATGAGGAAGAGGGTAACTTGGTGATATATTTAATGAATAATTAATACAATTTATTAACTGACTGGTTGTGGGAGGATGAGTCTGAAGTTTCTGATGAATTTCTTCGTGAATGCTGGGACCATTCACTAAGAGGGGAACACACAGGGTGGTGCAAGCATTTGGAGGAGAAGTGACTTGTTTGGGAAGGTTGAGCTTGAGTCCTGGGGGACCACCCAGAAGGAATATTCCAGAAGGAACATGTCTAGAAGGAAATTTGATATATGGTAAGGAGAGAGGTCTAGGCTGGAAATAAGATTTAGGAATTATTACCCTATCAGGCAGTGGTTCTCAGACATTAGTGTCTATAAAATCACTGCAGTGGCTGTTAGATGCCAATTCCTTGGTCTAATCTTCAGAGGTTCTGGTTGAATGGTCTAGGAGAGGCCCAGGAATCAATACTGAAATAAGCTTCCTGGTGACTGTGCTGCAGATGGTCTAGAGCAAAGAGCAGGAAGAGAACTACATGGAAGTGGCATCAAGAACCCCAAAAGTGGAAAGTTTCAAGGAGTGGAGGTGGTGACATGAATACAGCAGAGAGGTCAAGAAGTGTTGGAGCTGAGGGCTTCCCTGGGGGCGCAGTGGTTGGGAGTCCGCCTGCCAATGCAGGGGACGCGGGTTCGTGCCCTGGTCCGGGAAGGTCCCACATGCCGCGGAGCGGCTGGGCCCGTTAGCCATGGCCGCTGAGCCTGCGCGTCCGGAGCCTGTGCTCCACAACGGGAGAGGCCACAACAGTGAGAGGCCCGCGTACCGAAAAAAAAAAAAAAGAAATGTTGGAGCTGAAAGCATCCACTCAACTTGGCAGCCTTCAGGGGAGACACTGGTGACTCAGAAGAGCAGGTGCAGTGACGCGGTGAGAGCAAACACTGGCTGCAGTAGGTAGAGAGTAACTGCAGGTAAGGAAGAGACCTAGTGAATGAAGCTTGGTTAGGAAGGGAATCCCTCATGGACAGAATTTGAAATCTAATGTCCAAAGGACCAGGTTCAAGCCCTAAGTTTGCCACTTAATGGCTAGATTATATAATATCTTCATGGAGCCCATTTTCTTATTTATACTATGTTAATAATGTCTATGTACAGAGCCATATGTACAAGTTAAATATGATACTGCATGTGAAAGAACTTTGCAAATTGCCCTTCCAAATTTTTCTATTAGCAAACCATCTGAGTAGCAGAAAACCTAAACAGTTATATACAGCAGACATCTTACTTGTGTCTGTCCACTGTGACAAAACATCCCCACCTTCAGCTGTTGGAATGTTCACCCCATGAAAGCAGAGGACTTTAGAGCAAAAAAGAATCATACGTAATGTCCTAAATAGACCAATGCCCTTACTTTACAGATGAGAATCCAGAGGTGTGAGACAGGAATGGAGGTGAAATGATTTATTCAAAGTCATACACTAATTCATGGCAAAGACGGGCATAAATTCAGCCAGACTCCTGACTCACTCTAGCCAGCCCCCTCCACCTGCATAATAACATACTTCTTTTAATTCTCCACCATTTAAATTTTGGTCTTTCTCTTTTACAGCAAAGAGAGAAGAAGGTGATTGAAGCTTTGCTGACCGGGATAAAGGAAGAGGTGTTTAATTTGACCAAGTCCGGAGGTTCAAGGGTGAGTTCCTTGAATACATTTTTGATATCCATCCCTCTGAGTCTCCAAGCCTCGAAGCAGATGCCAACTTATTCTAGAATCCCAGCTGTAGTAGAGGGACCAGCCAGCAGCAGGGTTATTAGTGCTGCTACATATTTCTTTCAATTAATCCCCATTTATAATTGAAGAGCTCTCCAAAACATTAACATTAAAAGACTGCAGTTTGAGATAGGCCTTGAGTGGTTCATGGGACACCCTTAGAAAGCAAATGCTAGAGAAGGTTTGTTTCTATCAGAAGGATGGAGATGCTACTTCCACGCTATACTTAAATATTTACATCTCCATCTTCCTTTCTAAGCTGCCCAGAGCAGGCCAAGACTTTTGATTCCTCTCACCCAGCAGAATGGCTGGCACACCATATATAGTAGGGATCCTATAGATGGTTATTGAATGAATGAGTGAAATAGTTTCATCCATAACTCTCTTATCAGTTTATTCCTTAACAGAAGAAGAATCCCTAATAAATTGACTTCTGAATATTATTTTTCTTCCCTTAGACCCTCAATCTCCATCTTTTCTACCTAGATTTCCACTAAGCTAATTGTAACCTCTATTTTGCCCTTCCTCACAACTTTTCCTGATACATAACACTCTATAGTTGACTAGTTAAAGGAACTGTTTACAATATTCTTTATTTTGTGAAATAATAATGTAACAAAATATATAAGGTAACACAAATAAAGTTGGAAAGACAACCTAACCAAAGTCACAAAACTTTGTTGGTAGATTTTAACAAACATTAATGTGCATGAATGAGAAATGTTTCTTGATAGTAAAGAAGAAATTTCTCTCTAGAGCCTCTTTCTCTACTTTCCAGAGCTTACGCTTTTATCATTTCCTTTAAAAGGGGGAGAAACTTGATTTGCTGTTTTCTAAGATGTCACTTTGTTCTCTTTCCTTTCACATATTTTAAGAAACTTCCCTTTGAGTTTTTCTTGTCACAGTATGTATTTTTTCTGTTATATTTGAACTGGAAGCTCTTTAGGACAAGGATTGTCCTCTATATATGGACAGAGCGATGTTTACTTTTAGTGCTCAGTACTTTTAAACCTCTTCTTTTCTTCAGAGAAGGGGCACTAATCATAGGCTAATACACCTCAAAAAGGTAGATCATGATGTATGAAATGGAATAGTTTCATAAGACAGAAAATAAAAAAATACAATAAAATGCAGAGGTTAGATATGAGTTTAGGTCTGAATCAGTTATTGAAGAGGTACAGAGTGATAAAAAGGGAATATGTTACTGGGAAATAACTCTGTTGGGAGGTCAAAGCACTGGGAAGAACATGAAATTCAATAACCATCTGAGTACTGACTCAAGGTTGGGAAGGATTCAGTGATGAGGAAGACATGATTCTTCGCCTCCTGCAGTGAAGAAAACACACATGTACACACAACTAGAAAGCAAAGCGGACCTGCATAAGGCAACAAAGATACAAAGAAAGGACATTCTAGGAAAATTTAAAGAACAATACAGCTTTACTTATTAAGGGTGAAAATTATTCAGAGTGCCTCACATTCTAATGTATGAAGCTGGTTTTATTGGTTCCCGGAAGTCACGAGGGCTATTATTTTCCCAAATCAGGAGCACTTTGTATACGCCTCATTTTGTACATTGTCACTAAGTTTTTTATTTACTGCCTTTCCTAAATTTTGGGACACATGGAATTGTACTTAAGATTTTAGGTTACTATTTAAGCACAGCAAATGTGATTTCATAAGATACACATTTTTATTAAGTGAATCTCTATCACTTTTTGAAATATGCCTTGCATTAATGGATCTTGTAAATCAAAGATTCACAACTAAAAGGAATCTCCAGACAACATATGGTCCACTTAACGACTTCTCAGCAGTATTTGTCAAAAAGTCAAATGCTATCGCTGGACTAACAGGTACTAGATTTCTAAAGTTATTATGATATTAAAGAGTCACTTTAGATTTTTCAATCTGTAATGATAGTACAATATAAAGTCAATAGCTCTTGATTTTCTTGCTATGTTACATACTGACCACTGATGGTAATGTGAAACATTTCCTGCTATTCACTGATTTAAAAAACCCACATTTTTCCAGAGACTGGGCAGGAGATAAGAGGTCAAGAAGTAATGAAATGAAAGAGGATAATGCAAAGGAACCGAAAAGAGAAAAAGATTAAAGCGATGTTATTTTTTTCCCCTGTGTATGCAGATGGACAGGAAAATTATAGCAGTAATTGCAGACTCCTTTTCACCAAAGACAGAATGGCCTTGGGGAATTAGGGTATGAGAGAAAAAGTCCAGTGAAACTACATTCTCATCCAGGCTCCACCTGAGTTGCTAGATTTGGCCAAGGTCATTTACCCTTCTGTGCCTTAGTTTCTATAACTGTTGAAAAAGATTTTTTTTTTTAAACAACAGAAATTTATTTTCTTTATTTCTCACTCCTTTTTTTTAAAAAAATTTATATTGGATCAGTTGATTAACAATGTTGCGTTAGTTGCAGGAGTACAGCAAAGTGATTCAGTTATACATATACATGTATCTATTCCTTTTCAAAATATTTTCCCATCTAGGTTATTACAGAACACTGAGCAGCGTTGTGCTATAGAGTAGGTCCTTGTTGGTTGTATAAATATATTTATTTATTTTTAACATCTTTATTGGAGTATAATTGCTTTACAATGGTGTGTTAGTTTCTGCTTTATAACAAAGTGAATCAGCTATACATATACATATATCCCCATATCTCCTCCCTGTTGCATCTCCCTCCCACCCTCCCTACTCCACCCCTCTAGGTAGTCACAAAGCACCGAGCTGATTTCCCTGTGCTATGTGGCTGCTTCCCACTAGCTGTTTTATGTTTGGTAACGTATATATGTCCATGTCACTCTCTCACTTCGTCCCAGTTTATCCATCCCCCTCCCCGTGTCCTCAAGTCCATGCTCTACGTCTGTGTCTTTATTCCTGTCTGCCCCTAGGTTCTTCAGAACCTTTTTTTTTTTTTAGATTCCATATATATGTGTTAGCATATGGTATTTGATTTTCTCTTTCTGACTTACTTCACTCTGTATGACAGACTCTAGGTCCATCCACCTCACTACAAATAACTCAATTTCATTTCTTTTTATGGCTGAGTAATATTCCATTGTATATATGTGCCACATCTTCTTTATCCATTTATCTGTCTATGGACACTTAGGTTGCTTCCATGTCCTGGCTATTGTAAATAGAGCTGTAATGAACATAGTGGTACATGACTCTTTGAAAAAGATTATTTGCCTCTTTAGTGATTGGGAAGATAAGATAATTCTTTAGGGGCCCCAAAAAGTGGTCAGAAGAAGGTGCTATGAGAAAACCAAGTAGTACTATTATTATTGAGCTGTGTATCCTGTTGGCATGAGTCATCTTGCTGCAAAGACACAGAAGCAATTCCAAGTGTGGCTGAGCATCAGAGACAATTAGAAGGAGGCCAGTGCACTTAGCCGGTGTTAAGGTAGATTTTAGTTGCATTGAAATCTGCCCTTTACTCGTTCAAAAAAACCAAAGCCGGGGGACACTTTTAAAATAAGTATAGCAATGTGATTATACAAATAGACTTTCAAAATATTAAAGCCAGTTTGAATCCATGGTTTGCCACTTAGTACTATGACCTTGGGCAAGTTTCTTTAAACTTCATTTTTCCCATCTGTATAATAGCATCTATAGGGCTATTGTAGGGACTTAAAAACGTACAGGGTTACAAGGACTCAAGAAAGTTAGCTATTATTGTAATTTATAGGAGATAGAAGAAAGTAGAAATTCAGATTGATAAATAAGTGAATCTTTAAAAAAAGTAAGAAAAAGACAAGTTTGTATTTTATAAAACATTATATGATTCAAGGGGTCTAGGAAGAGGCAAACTTGTTTTGTCAAGTCTGAATCCACCCCTATTTCATGAGTCTACCGCAACCCGTCAAACCTATGATATCTCGCACACAAAACACAAACAGGAAAAACCTTCCGTGTGCTTCAACAAAAACAGCTTTACATTCTAAAGCCACCTATATATATTTATATATATATATTTGTTTGTTTGAAAAATCTCTTGGATACCCAGTAGCTCTTTTAAAACAAATCTCAGATGCCGTGTTTCTGTTGTTTTAAAGAGAGAGCAATCAGAGGAGCGCGGATTAGCTCCCTTTGAATCTCCCTGGGGGCTGGGAAGCCTTCAGGCAAAGCCCGGGGGGCAGGACGCTTTTTTTTTTTTTTTTAATCGATCTCCGAACCTTCGCTCCGGCGGCGGGGGCGGGAGGGGGGCGCGGGTGGGAGGGGTCTGGCCGCGGGGCGCGGCGCCGCTCACCCATCCCCCCACGAGCGCGCGGCTGGGCGGCCGGCCGGCGGCCGCGGAAGATGCGGAGGGGCGGCGGCGCGGGCCCTACCCAGCCCGGGCGGCGGGGCGGGCGCCGCCCGAGGGGGTAGGGCGCGCGCGGGGGCGCGCCGGGCCGGGGAGGCGCGCTCCGGCCGCGCTCGCTCCGCGCTCCCTCAGCTGGTTCGCTCGCTCGCTCCCTCCTCCCTCGGCAGCCGCGGCGGCAGCAGGAGAAGGCGGCGGCGGCGGCGGCGGCGGCTGGGGATCAGACATGGCGGCGGATCTGAACCTGGAGTGGATCTGCTCCCTGCCCCGCTCCTGGACTTACGGGATCACCCGGGGCGGCCGAGTCTTCTTCATCAAGTAAAGAGCTGGGGACGGCGCGGGGGCCCGGAGGGGGCGGGAGGCTGGCGACAGAGGGGAGCGAGCCGGGTCGGTGCCTCTCCGGCCCCCTCGGCTCCTCCCGCGCCCCCACTCAAGCCCCGTCTCGGCCCCTTCTCTCACCCCTGCAGCGAGGAGGCGAAGAGCACCACCTGGCTGCACCCCGTCACCGGCGAGGCCGTGGTCACCGGGCACCGGCGGCAGAGCACAGGTAACGCCGAGCCCGGCCGGGCCCGAGCGGAGTTGGCTTTCGCCGGGAGGAGGCTGCAGAGCCCTGGCCGCCCACCTCCTGCCGGCAACCTGCCCCGAGCCGCCGTCCCCGGGAGGCGGCGAGGTGGGGCGGAGGCCGGCGGGCGGGGGCGGCCGCAGGTAGAGGGGCCGGGGGACTTCCCTCGAGTCTCCGGACGCCCCTCTCCTCCGTCTTTGATCGCCACTAGCCCACGGCGCCCTCTGCCCCATCCCAACCTGCTCTTCCCCCACGCCCCTGGGTGGCCCACTCCCTTCCCCCGGGAAACCTGGGATCCTGAGTTTTTCCTCCCGCGGCCACTCCTGAGTGCTCCGACCGCCCCCCGGGGCCCCCCCCACCTCACCCCTCTTTCAACCTTTAGGAAATCCTTTCCCACTCCCCTCCTGCAGCCCGAAACCCTGCCTCTCGTCCGCGGGGAGAATGTGTCCACATCCTCCCCCTCCTCCCCGGGAGCTGCCTCCCTCCTCCTGTGCGGCTTCCTCCTCCGAGGTGGGACTTGTGGGTAGGTGGCTGTTGGAGGAGGAGGAGACGAGTTTGGGGATGCTTCGATCCTCTCCGCGACAGAGCGGCTTGGGAAATCTGCACGCTTTCCCTCGTGCCCCCGGAGGAGCAGCCGGGGCAGGCATTTGCAGCTGCAGTTGCTGGCCAGCCAGATTCGAAGTCCCCGGCGGCGGCACCGAGGTCGCACACACTGCCAGGAGGCGGTGGGCGTGCTGGGAGGTGTCCTGCGGGAGGGCACTGGTGCCCTGATAGGAGAGGGTCGCCGGCGAAGCATATCTTCCTGGTGCCTTGGGTAGCTTGTTTGAATGCTGCTTGTGAGTTGAGCTGGAGGAGAGCTGATTGGAGCTTCAGTGCTGGTCTGGCTTTCTTTTGTCATTCTTTGTGTACATTCTTGAAACTTGTTTGTCTTTGAAACGTAACATGTGTTCTCTTCCTGGCCTGCCTCTGTTTCGGGTGATTGGAAAGGCTTGAGAACAGTTTGGGTGGAAGGTGAGGCCGGCTTCAGAAGTCTGTAGAGCTTGCCCTCCGGGATACTTCTCCAACTCTGAGATTCTCTTAAAGTTGCCAGGATATTGAACAAGCCTGCCTTCTCTATTAAATTCTGGAGTTCAGCGAAGTGACTAATATCTCTAAATTTGCAAAAAGGTGGAGGAGGAAGGGGAAAGCTGGTATAGCAAGCATGATGAGGTTACATTTTTAAGGCATTTCTGACTAACGCGGCGTCATATTTCTTAACTCCCTGTCGTCTTTGACTTGAATGTACATTTCAGTGTTTTGCATACGTAAGTCAACTTTGATGGCCTCTTTGCCTTATGGATAGTAACAGGTTTGTGTCACAAGAGATAATATGATATTTATTTAGCCTAATCGTCTCGTGGAATTATTTTGACTATGTGAAATATAAATCATTTGGCTATGTGAAATATAAATCTTTATCCTATTTACCCCCAAGGATTTGATAACATTCACACCTCAGAAAATTTTATTATATGATTTCAGGTTAATTTTATTTTTGAGAGATGATCTTGAATTTTCTCTGGTTTGGTTTACTTTGACTTTGTACACACATCATCGGTTTTTTATTTCAGAGCAGTATTATGGTTAAATCCAAGACACTGGTGGTTTGTAAGTAATATGTAGCACAGAATGGTGCCATCGTTCACCTGCATTATTGCCAGGTTTATTACTTGAAACTTCACATCTATTAAAGTCAAGTCTGTAGAAACACACATGTAGGTATAAGTATGTGATTTCAGATTTCTTTCCCCCTAATTAAGTACTTAGGAAGTTCTTTCTCATCAATGACACTTCCTGGATGGATTCACTTATGTAGCTGAAAGATATGGTCTTACATAGACACAACATACCTAGGAAGAAGTGGGTGTTACCTTTTACGTATAGTCTTTTTCTTTGGTTTTGGGGGAGTTTTTGGCCTACCGTTCAAGGGTACTTACCTAGGATTACAAGGCATCCCTTTGCTTTTTTGGCTGCCAGGGCGTAGTTCCTCTCCGCTCTGATCAAAGTGTATAATTATGTCAGATAACCTCTAATATTGTTGATACTTTTCTGGTGGCTTTACATTTGAATTGCCATTTTCCCAAAAATGATATTATATCTGAGTTTTATTACCAGTCTAATGCTTTTGGGGGGGTTACAAACCTACTTAATAAATGAAAATAGCTGATCATGAAAAGGAATAATTAAAATGGTTTGAAACTTACTGTGCTGTTCTATCGATGTAATACTAATGGTGAAATGTATGTTTTTTTAGATTTGCCTACTGGCTGGGAAGAAGCATATACTTTTGAAGGTGCAAGATACTATATAAAGTGAGTTTTTTTAATTATGATTTTTTTCCTTGGTAATTCAAATGTTGTGATTAACCTTTGGTTGTGTGTCTAGGTATGATCATGATTTCTTAAGGTTTATTGTATTATATTGACTTTATGCTTTATGAGTGTTGGAATTTTGAGGTAAAAGATGACACTCTTAGTTTTCTTATGTTGTTTGCCTGGACCTTCATTGATTTGGGAGTTAGATCATTTATGGCCGCGGTTACATTTTTGGTGCCTCTGTATATATTTTTGAGTGATAGCGCATTACAGTATTTTGTCTTTAGTATGTTACCTTTTTTTTTTCTTTTTAAGTGAATTCTGTTCATGTGTATTTTGACCAGAACTATAAGTAGCAAAAGTGATGTAAAGCTAGATTACCGTTTGATGGACAATAACAGGACTGAAAATAAAAGTAAATAAATAAGGAGTATTTCACAAACATCTGTTGGAACATTTGTAATTTGCCTCAGTTTATTTAAATATATCTAAGTTTTAAAAATACATATCGAAATATTTTACTGGTAATTGTATTTGAATAAAAGGCTTTCAGTAGCACTTACAAGGGACAAATGACCAGTCCTAAAGTTAAATTAATTCTATAGAATATTGAAATAATTTTCTGTTCAGAGTTAACTTGATAGTACTTGGAGACAAATACAATGTTTGAGGGCAATATTATATAGTAAAATTTTTTATCCCTCAAGGGAAAATAAAGGTGGTTTTATCTTCATTTTAAATTAGAAACTGTTTACTTAAGAGCTTGTTTTTGTTGTTTTAAAATTTTTTGTTTAATTTTAAGGAACTGAGGCTTGAAAGAGAATGCTTAAATACAAGATTTGGTTGAGATGTCAGTGGTTTAATAATAATAACAGGTACCTAGCTAAAGGCACCTCTGTTACATTGGGCCCAGTAAGGTATTTTGCTGAGTGCCATTTTAAAGATGATGCCATACTTCACTAAATTATAATTACCTATATGGTTTTAACATTTTTTAGAATGATATTTACATAAAATGTTAAGGGATATGTATAGTATTAGCTATGCTTGCTTTTTTGGATGTAGAAATAGAGAAAGCAGAACTAAGATACAGGAATGGAGTATAGTTTCATGATGTGGTCCTTCTCTGGATATGTTTAATTTACATCTTTTATTTGGAGATTGTGCTGTGCATTGTTAGGTGGCCTAAAAAATAAAGGCATGAGTAAAGTGCAGAGTCACCAAGTATTTTTTCTAGTGGTTATTTTTATCCTGAATTAAAGTGAGTTTGTATTGCCATGAAAAGGAATGCTTCTTTTTTTTTCTGGACAAAGTATTGATATTTCTGAAGAAAGACAGTTTTTTTGGTGGAGTTCATTTATTTTTATCCAGTATAATTTTAACTACTGTACCTTAAGCCTAGCTGATCTACAGAATAGGAGTAACGTTACAATTCTCAATATTATTTAAATGTCGGTGAATGTGTACGTTCTTAGATGAATGTTTGACAGTACAAAATGTTATTATTCTGTGTGGGCCAAATATGTATGTTTTAATTTAGAAGTAGGCTGTTAGAAAGACTGAGTTTTCTTTTGTTTTACTAGCCGTTTTGATTAGAGTTTCTTGAGTGTCATGCCTAAGTAAGTTTCTCAGGCAAATGAGGACAATATTAAGAAAGTGGTAATAATTTTACTTTAACTCAGGATACATTTTTAAACTAGTGGGTTTTAGTCATGTGGTATTGATAGACAGCCAATCATTGTGTCCAAAAGTAGCAATAAAGAATTTATATTATGAAGGTAATTTGTTCTAAAATTGAGCATATTTTAGAAATATACACTCATTAAACTTCAAGTAAAATAACCATTGACAAATACATGATTTGCTGAATGTTGGGTGCTACTACCTTTCCTTTCTGGGTTATATCAGAAGACTAATTTCTTTTAAGATTAGTTAAATCTCTCATGTGGGCTGTAGTTTCTTAGAAATTTTTTACTTACTTGTGTTGTTATGAGCAATTAGGGATGCCTGATCATTCTAATATAATAGGGGCACTACTTTTATCTTAAACGTCACAATTTACAGAGTGCTTTCACATATGTTACCACGTCTGAATCTCATTTTAATCGTGGATGTAGTCAGAAGAATTACTCTTTCCATTGTCACACCACATAATAAAACAACAGAAACATGCCTTTGGAATTTATGGTCTGCAAAGACAGCAAGATGAGAAACAGCAGGAACATGAACTATATTTAGAATGTTCAGAGTAGGAGAAAGGATAGGAGTCTTCAGTAGGAAAGTGTTGGTGGATGTATTTCTCATTGTTGGTTCTTTTTTAGATGAAGGAAGGAGGTTACTGCTCAAATTATAAGAAAAACAGGTGATATAGTGAGCAGGGTGGATTTTATTCACAGGGGAAGAAGGAAGATGAAAGGCCAATAAAAGACACATTGACCATCTTGTTATTCCTAATCCTGCGTTCCTGGGAGGCTCCCAGAGCAAGAACTGAAAGAGACTGAAAGAACTTGAGTTGTTTCTACTTTAGTTCCCAAGTGAAGTACATTTAACTCTCAAGTTATTTCTCTCCTGAACAAATGTTGGTGTTTGTTCAAAATGGCAGAAGAAGAATTTATCTTTGCATAGTATTTTGGTATCAACGACTGCATCCCTGTGGGCATTAAGGAGAAGAACACTCTTGTGGGGAAGAGTTGGAAGGCAGGCCTTGACCCTCTAACACGTTGGAGCTCAGTCTTCCTGTCTTTAAATTAGGCTGGCTGGAAAAGATAACTTCTCAATTCCAGCCCACTTTCAAATTTCTTTGAATTTTATACTATTCTGGGAATTTACAGTATTCTACAAAATAATGAACTCACAGTGCCAAGAAGAGATGATGTGGGAAATGTGGAAAGTTACTTAGCTTTCCTATCCCGGTTAACTGTTTAATCTCCCTCTTTAAGCTTTGTGCAGATAACCATAGATAAGTCTAAGCAGAGCCAGAGCTGTGTTGTGCTTGCTGTCTTTCTGTTGCTGCATTTTGTGTACTTATCTTCCAGGGAGAGCTGTGTGCACGCAGTTAACAGTGCTAACTAATGTCAACAGAGGAGCTGATCAGAGTTGAGTTGTATAGATTTGAGCTGGATAATCAGTTTACTTTATACAGTTTTTGAAATTGGTTCTTTCATAAAAGTCTACAGTTCGGAAACAGAATATATAATATAGAGAAGGTATTTTACTTTAAATCAGTTTGGCCAGAAAATATTAAAATTTGAAAATTCTGTATTGTAAACATAAATATTTAGCTTTAATTTTTTATGAGAAAAGCTTGCTTTAAGCTAACCAGCCTCTTAATTATTTTATTACTTGTGTGTGTGTGTGTAAATACATATACACAGAGTTTGAATTTGATTATTGTTTCCATATTGCTTTTTAACACTTAATTCATGCTTTTTATCTTTAGGAAGAATGCTGAAAATTGCCAGTGATTTTTATAATTTATAAAGTATAGCTTTAAATATTCCAATAACTTAGCTCGTAAAGTACAGAAGATAATCTTATATATTTGAAGGTTATAAAACTTTCTGCTTACTCCTTGAAATATTACTTAATGACTCTGTAATGACAGGTCATGGTAGCTTAAAATGGATGTGTCATTGACTATTTCTTTGTGCTTCAAAGCTTTAAGATGGTTAATTTAAAGGGCTAAGTAAATCTTAAAACAGTGCTCTCCTAATAGTGAGAAACTTTGTTTTAATTATTTAGAGGTCATTGTCTTATGTGGCAGGTTTGGGGATCAAAAAATGTCTTTGCAGGGTAATAAAGTAGTATGTAAATTTTGTGAGGTTATATTTTCATATTGCTTTTTTCTTTCTTTTTTTTTTTTTTTTTGCGGTACGCGGGCCTCTCACTGTTGTGGCCTCTCCCATTGTGGAGCACAGGCTCCGGATGTGCAGGCTCAGTGGCCATGGCTCACGGGCCCAGCCGCCACGCAGGATGTGGGATCTTCCCGGACCGGGGCACGAACCTGTGTCCCCTGCATCGGCAGGCGGATTCTCAACCACTGAGCCACCAGGGAAGCCCCCATATTGCTTTTTTCTTGATTTAAAATTTTGAGTTCTGAAAATTGAACTTTTTCTTAGATATGCAAATAGAGCAGTGTTTGATTTTTGACTAATGAAGTTTCATTTCAGTATCTGCTATAGTTGGGTCTAATGTGTGCTTAGAATTTCAAACTAATCTGCAGTGATGGGAATTCTAGTATGAAATAGCCATTTAAGGTTGCAAGTGAGAGGAAAATCTGTTTCTTCACAGATTATCACAATTCAAACTATGAGTGAAGATGGAACATAGCTGCTACGAGAATGTGAGAATATATTGCAATATATTTGATATTTTAAATTGTTTGGTATAATAGTACTATAATATTATAATTAGACATAGCAACACAATGTTTCAGAACAATTCCTGGATGTTGTACATCTTTTTTGTATTCATAACAGAGTTTTTGGAATAAGTAATCCTTTTTTTAAAAAATTTTAAATTTTATTTATTTATTTTGTTGTGCTGGGTCAGCAGGCGGGCTCCTTAGTTGTGGCATGCAAACTCTTAGTTGTGGCATGCGTGTGTGATCTAGTTCCCTGACCAGGGATCGAACCCAGGCCCCCTGCACTGGGAGCGTGGAGTCTTAACCACTGGGCCACCAGGGAAGTCCCAGAATAAGTAATCCTTACATGTGTAAAGCACTTCATGCTGATTCGATAGGTACAGCATAACAACTGAACTATGACTTCAACCTTCAAGGAGTTTGTAGTATAGAGAAAAGCATGCAGTGTATTAAAAAAGGGAGATGGTGCGGGCCCCATGAACTTGGTTAGTGTGAGGCACTTCAACACAGCCTTCAGTGAATTTAATCCTCACAGTAGCCCCTAGTTTTCTTTTTCTCCCCACCACCACCCCTTTTTCAGGATGAAACTGAAGCTTAACGAGGTTAAGGGCCTGTTGTAGGTCATATAGTTTCACTATGAGTCACTAGCATTCAAATTAAGGTGTCTGGGCTGAAACCCTTCTAGACCTAAATATACAGGGCAGTATAAACAGATCCTATAGTATGTGTCTCTCCATAAGTAGGTTGCTTGGGGACAGAAATATCATTTGAGAGAAATAAGTACAATGGTTAGGTTAGTGGGCCAACCTACAAATAGAAGCTTGTTTCACCCCCTAAAAACCTGTTGACTAGCATTATTTTAGTAGAACCTTGGAATTTGGTCCTTCCTTTACATCCACTGAAGAGTGCTAGACACTGTTCTAGGTGTTTGGTGATACAACTGAGACCCGGCCTTCCTGGAGCCTACAAAACATGGAACAAACATGTAATTTTAAAATGGCGTCTGCATAAAAGAAAAGCAAAGTGTTTTGTGGCAGATTAGGAAAGTTTACCATAAAGAACAGTGTTTCAGTGATGAAGTGTGTTTAAGTTTCAAGGGTGGGGTGACAGGATTTCCACCCTCAGTGAATTTTATCTGGAATCTCATTGTCCTTTTTAGCCCCAGGAAGGTTGCTCGGCACCAGGCCCGCTCAGTGCCTTCTTGTAGTGCCTGCCTATAGCTTAATGCCAGCATCCAATGAGCCTCTGAGTAAATGGTGTCTGTACTGATGATGCTGGCCTCCACCCTCCCGAGGAGTTAATCAGGGTAGAACAGAGGAGTCCCCACAACTCAAGAGATTGCATTTGGAGAGCCCTTTCTGGATTTCTCAAATGATTTTCCCCTAATGTTGATAGACCTCTTTCTTTGTTTTCTTCTTATTCTCAAAGCTGGTGTAGTTTAGGAAGGGGGAAGAAATGGGGAGTAGAGAAAGAAGTGGTTGGAAGAGTCAAAGAGTTGGAGGCCTTGAAGACCGGTAGGATGTAAACATCCCTGTCTAGGCACCTCTGTCTGTTCTACAAAGACAAGGGGTTTCTCAGCACTTGTGGGCCAATACTCTCTCCTGGGACCTTTTCATTTTTCTGTAACAGATAATGTAGAAGTTGGGGTTAATGGTGAAAATTTACTTGTATAGATGTGTATGCATAAATTGGAGTTAATATAAAAAATGATGCTGGGGCTTCCCTGGTGGCGCAGTGGTTGAGAGTCCGCCTGCTGATGCAGGGGACGCGGGTTTGTGCCCCTTTCCGGGAAGATCCCACATGCCGCGGAGCGGCTGGGCCCGTGAGCCGTGGCCGCTGAGCCTGCGGGTCCGGAGCCTGTGCTCTGCAACGGGAGAGGCCACAACAGTGAGAGACCCACGTACCGCAAAAAAAAAAAAAAAAAATTGATGCTGGTTGTCCGTCAGATGGTGTCTTAAGAAGTCAGAGGAGGAAGGAGCTTACTTAGGCCGGGCTGACGTGGAAAGGCTTGAAGGAAGAGGCAGGAGTTGAGCTAAGCCTTAAGGGCATGGATGGAATTCAGATGGGTTGAGATAGATGACTGATAACATAAATTCATGGGGGTGGGGACATGTATAATATGTGTGATGAGTAGTGATAACTGCCCTGCTGGTGATTAGAAAATGCTAGGATAATGGGAAGTCAGAGGAGGAATGCTGTTAGGAGTACTGTTTGTTGTTGTGTCTGGTCTTTGAATAAAAGGCTGAGATTTTTATTTCTAGGCAAGCCCACTGCAGGTGTTTTTTGGTAGAGCATTAATAGCTTAAAGTGAAGGTTTTAAGGGAGATTTTAATATAGGCAGCTTGGGTTAGAAAGGGACAAACCTGGAATCGAGGAGTCCCATCCTGGGTCTGTCGCTGTAACCTGGGAGTTAGTTGCTGGAACCAACTTGGTAGCAGTGGGAATGGAAAGGAAGGAGGCCATTGATCAAAGATACTGAAGAGGAGTTGACAGGCCTTGGGAGTCTTGCTGAGCTGGGAGGTTGTCAGAGAAAGAGAGGTCAGAAGTTACACAGAAGCCTTTGTGTCTGAGTGGCTACAAGAGTGATTGGTACCCTTGACCAGAATAAGGGAATAGGTGGTTGGGGGGAGCGCTAGGTGGAAGTGTTAATGATGGTTTGGTTTTTGAGCTGCTTATCTTGAGAGGGCATAGCATTTTACGTGGCTAAAATCTGGCCTTTCCAAAGGACTCCCAACATTATCTTCTATTCCTCCCTCATGAATAAGAAATACAAACCACCCCCCATCCCCCCTGCCCCCACAAAATGCTATCTCAGCTACCTAATTATCTCCAAGCAGTATGTAGATCCAAGCCAGGAATGTCATATTCATCCATCCAATTATTCATTCAACAAACACTTACTGAGTACTGTGTGCCAAGTGCTTTAGGTTTTATGAACGAAACAGACATGGACCTTGCTCTTAAGGAGCTTATAGTTAAATTAAGGAGAGAGACAGCAGTATCATAATCACAAACATATAGTCGTAGACTGATAAATGCTATGAAGTATACATCATGCTTTGAGCAGATGTATTTGTGAGGACTCGGCCCAGTGTGGAAGAGGCCTTTCTCACAAACATAAGGAATAACCCTTCCTCTGAAAGGAGGGGAAACCTCTGTGTGTGAAACCCCACAGAGTGATGAGAACAGAGCAGTGCAAAGTCACCTGAAAGATGAATTGATAGCATCTTGGGCTTGAGATTGGACCATAACCTGAGTGAAAGCGTTGCTATAGCTAAAGAAAGACTTGGGGTGGGGTTGGTGTGATGTGGAAATTTAGAAAAAGGAGAAAAGCTGCAGAAGTTACTCTCTACTATCCGGTAGACAGCAAGGTTAAGCCAGTTGATTTGACTGTTATTCCAGTCCCAGTGGCAAGGTCTTCCAATTACTCAGTCTTTCACTGATGCATTTTTTCCCTTCACTTCTCTTCAATACATTTTGAACTCATAATGATGTGCCTTAGCAATTAGGTACAATCATTAAACAAAATAGACCAAACAACTTTACCCTTCTGGGGACTGGGATGGGGAAGAGAGAATATCAGACAAAGAAAATATAACTTTTATGGTATGTAAGAATATATAAATGCTGTAGGAAAAAAATTAGAGCAAGGTGTGTAGGATCCGGAGAGGAGTGAAGAGGGATGGGTGTGGGAGAAAAAGACAGTGGAATCAGAGAAGGAAGAGCCCAGCTGCGTGGCGGCCTCCTTGGTTGATGTAATTGGCTGTTACACGGGGAGATGTGGAGCCGTCGCAGGTCTGAGCAGAGGAGGAGATGCGTGGTCTGGCTTCGCCCTTTGAAAGGGTCAGTCTGACTGTTGTGTGAAGGTGAGACTTTGGGGCCTAGTGGAGCCCCTCCAGTGTAAGTTCTCTCCCTCAACAGATTCTCTCCTTATATTTCCTTTTAACACTTAACAGGATCATGATTAAATATTTAATTGTGTAACCCCATATTTCTTTTAAGCTGCCAGCGATTATCAGTGCCATTGATTTAATAATAGTAACAGCTTTTCAGAGGGGAGAGACATAACCATATTAAATAAACCCCTTGATCCTTAATTCAGAAACAGTATATTGAAAAAGCATGTTTTAAAATCAAGTCAATGCTTGCTTAATACCTGTTTGCCTACACTCCTTATGGTAGGTAAGCTTCATGAAAAGCAGCTCGTTCATTGCTGTGTTTTTAGTCCCTCAGCTTAAACTTTTCTCATAGTAGTTCCTCAGTAAATATTTGTTGATTGATGAATTTTGATGATGACACTCAACTTCATTCCATGCTATTCAGAAACGTTGTAATGTGGCTCTTTGTGAAATTTAAATATTCTCTTTATATGACATCTGTCGTCCCAGTATGAATTAGGAAGTCAGCTGTTTCTCGAGTTTGGCTTATGCGATTCTCCTCCAGGAGACAGATAGGATCTGCTCAGAGGCCTGATTATGGGACCAGATCCAGGATCAAGCCAAGATAATGCAGGGACCTGTGAGGGCTGTTGGGAGACAGCTGAATCCCAGACCTTGCCAGTGACCATGCCATTTCCATTTAGAAATGTTCACAGTTCAGGCTGCTGTGGTTTGGAGAATGGGGGAGATATACTGTCATCATTAGTATGAGTAAAGCAAGTGTAGACCACTGAACTCAGTGGGTCCTAGAGAGGCCTGAGAGAAATAGAAATTAGTCCTCACGAGGTACAGGTGACAGACATTTCAGAGCCACGCAGAGAATTCCTTGGTTACTTAGAAGTAGCCTCCTAGCTATTTGGGAATTATTCTCTGAAGTGGCCAGTAATTTCAGAAACACCCAAGAGAATCCCTCTGGACTGTTAACTCCTTGAAGGCAGGGACTGTGTCATGTCATCTTTATGTTTCCAGCACTTGACACATAATAGGCAATGAGATGTTTGAAATGAAGACCTATTACAGATTGTAAGAAAAACAAGTCATTGCCCAAATCTGAACATCCCAGGTCATTTTTCTGCTTTTCACTTGTCATCTAGTCAGGATTCATATTGTTGTAAATGTCAGTGACCCAAAGCCAACTATTACAAGCAAAAGCAAACTCTTTTCCCACATTAGTTCCAGGAGTGACACAAGTGAATTCTTCAAGACCCTTCCTCACTCACCTTTTTTCACTTTAGAAAGTTTTTCTCCACTTAACCATAAAAATGTTTGCCCATGGCCCCAAATTACACCCTTTTAGCTTTTTAACCCAAAAGATAAGGTTTCTTCTCTATTCCTCAATAAAAAAAATCTCAGACAAGGACTTTGACCACCTTGTATTACATGCCCATTGCTGGAGTGAAGACTGGCCCTCTGGTCTTCAGTAATTTTCTGTCCTTGGCTGAAACCAAGATTATTATCAACCAGCCTTCCAAGAAACTGTGTGATGAGAGAGGAAGGCCTGGTCACGTAGGAAGTCAGGGTGTGAAAGGCTGCATGATCAGAGATCTCCTGCTTCTCCCTTGTATACAGTGCACAGTGCTAAAGGCCAGGAAGGCCATGAACCTGAGCGTCTGCAGACTTCCTAAGAAGTGATATTATCAATGATTTTCAAGGATGCTTTCTGCCTTCCATTGAAGAAGAAGTAGTTGAAGATACGTGCAGGGTGGTTCAGGCCTGGACCCTGGAGAATGAAGAGGAAGAGTTAAATTCTGAGGAAGAAGCAATAGAAACCAATCCTATACTGGCTGCCTTGAGCAAGGGGGATTGAGGAAACCAACTTCGATTTGGTACAAGTGACAGTACAGCCTCACTGTGATCAAAACCTCCACCCTGCTACAGTGGGCCAGGGATTCCCTCTGGTTCTTCTGAAATCACTGGCCACTTCAGAAAATAATTCCCACACAGTGTCAGTGCTTGAGTAATGCTACCCAAACTTGCTTGCTACATGCCTCCCGGGGATGTTCTACATGCTTTCCACCCCCGCCCGCCCCCGTCCCTTCCAAGTGACTAAGATTCTTTACACATATTATTTCTTTGGAATAGACATGGTCTTCAAAAGAGAGAATTTGCCTCTGAGATGAAAAATAGTTTTAGACTTCATATTGAGTGAATTCCATCAGCTTTTGCTGAACTTGGTTGAAGGTGCATATAATACCCATTTTATTAAATATTTACAATGAAGCTGTTTAACCTAAAATTTAAAACTTAGTAAAAATAGGACAGAAGAGCAGAGTCTTCAGAAGAAACAAGGAATTACTCCTTGCTCATTTTTCATAGTATACAAAGCAATGGTGGAGAGAAAGTAACTTGTTAAACTTAGTGTCAATTTTTTTTCTGTTTGAAAATTCATCTGTTCCAGTTTTATTTTGAAAAATTGAATCTATCACAGAATATAGATGCATCTAATAATGATGGCATTTAAAAAAATTTAGTAAAGAAATGTCAGAGAATGATTCCAAATCTGTGTTTAGTGTGTGTCCTTTTTTCCAACCTGTTTTATAATGTTAAGTGTTTCTTTCTGATTATAGAAGTAAAACATTTGGAAAAAACTGAAGAGTATAAAGAAGGAGAAAATAAAATCACCTGGTTTCATTATGCAGAGAGAATTTCTATTAATATTTCTGTATATATGCAAAAATATTTTTAAAGATTTGGGTCTTATTGCTAGTACTGTGTCGAATGCTGTTTTCATTGAAGTTGTATCGTGTGTCCTTATGTCATTATATATTCAATGGAAGATTTTTTAATAACTGATGTTTTATCTTATGAATATATAATAGTTTAATCATCCCTCTATTTTTAGATGGTTATGTTGTTTCCAACTTTTTGCTGTGAGAAAAATCTTTATATAACATATGCATGTCTGTTTCCTAGACTTGGAATTATTGGGATAGGGTATGAGCTTTTTAAAGGGTTCATTACTTAACATTTTGCCAAATTGCCCTCTAAGAGATTTGTACAAGGTTATGTTCTCCTCTTAGTATATGAAGTGTATAAAAGTGCCCCTGTTTCTCCATACCTACAATAAATACTCCGGACAGATGAAATTTGAAGGTAACTGATGGAGAATCTGTGTGGGTTGTCATTAGTGATTTGGAGAGTTTGGAACAGGGATTAGTCTTTATCTGTTGCTACATAACCAACTATACCAAAACTTAGTGGCTTAAAACAACAATGATTTATAATTTCTCACCTTTCTTTGGGTTGACTGGGCTCAGCTAGGCTGTTCTATTTCCTGTGATATAACTGAGGGCCCTCCTGCAGATACATTCAGCTGCAACTTGGCTGGACTATCCCGTGTCTTCTCTCCTTGTGGCCTCTCATGACTTAGTAGTCTATCTAGAGTTTCTTGCTAACAACGCAGCTGGCTTCTAAGAGGGAACGTTCCAAGAAGACAAGCCTCTGGGTGCAAGCGTTTATCAAACCTCTGCTTGCATTATGCTTGCTCATGTCCTGTTGGTCAAAGCAAGTCACATGACCAAGGCCAAAATCAAAAGTGGGAGAGAACTACACAAGCCTGTGAATACCAGGAGATGTGGTTCATTGCAGACCGTTGATGTAATGGATTACCAGAAATAGTAAATAAGTTTCAACTAGCATTGCAAGTCTGATTGATGAGCAATAGCGCTTTGGAGCACTGTGTTTAGAAAAATTTGGAGATCAACTTCTGGATCAGTAGGAAAGCGTATTGTGACAAGTTAATGATGTTTGCAAGGGCTTAGGTGAGGAGGTTGGTATAATGGTGTATTTACCATCCTTAATTTAATATCTGAATTTATATCATAAAGCCACAAACGTAAACATGAAAGGCAATTCAAGAGCTTACATGTAAGCCCAAATACTTTAAAAACATTGGAGTACTTGAGTAAAGTGAGCCTTAAGCTTTTATTCATCCTGGTTTCGTACTGACAATTAATACAACTGGTAGTATAAGATATCAATAATTGGGCTTCTCTGGTGGTGCAGTGGTTGAGGGTCCGCCTGCCGATGCAGGGGACACGGGTTCATGCCCCGGTTCGGGAAGATCCCACATGCCGCGGAGCGGCTAGGCCCGTGAGCCATGGCCGCTGAGCCTGCGCGTCCGGAGCCTGTGCTCCGCAACGGGAGAGGCCACAACAGTGAGAGGCCCGTGTACCGCAAAAAAAAAAAAAAGATATCAATAATTGGCATCTTGTGCTAGATTAGTTTGCAAGATACCCGTGTTTCACACCAGGACTGCTCTTTCCCGTTGCTGAATGAAAAAGCTGTAGCAGGGTTCATAGATGAGGAGCAAGTACCTATACTAGTGCCCAAGGTCAGAGTATGGGTGGGTGGATGGCTAGATGGATGGAGACATAGTCTCATATATACGTATTTGCATGTGTGAGTGTGTGATTTTAAGAGCTTGACTGAGTTGTGAACTTGACGCTTGGATTTACTCATGTGATTTAACCAGTATTATCAGTGGCAGTATTTAAGAGTAGGCACTATGGCCTATGCCAATGGTCCCCAGCCTCTTTGGCACTAGGGACCGCTTTCATGGAAGACAGTCGTTCCACGGACGGGGTTGGGGTGTGGTTCAGGCGGTAACACGAGCGATGGGGAGCGGCAGGGAGCAATGGGGAGCGATGGGGAGCGGCAGATGAAGCTTCACTCGCTCTCCTGCCGCTCACCTCCTGCTGTGCGGCCCGGTTCCTAACAGGCATTCTGAGGGAGACCTATAGGAAAATGTTACTATTCCTCCTGATACAGTAGTGCGGGGTCTCTTTTATGCTTTTCCCTCTCACCCCATACTCTGCTCTCCCAGAGGAGGTTCTGTGCATGTCAGCAGTTTGGTGTGTGTCCTCCTCCCCCTTCTTTGCATACCTATACATTCATTTATTCATTTATTTTTACCAAAATGAGCTTGTCCTATATGTACAATTCTTTGACTTTTCCTTTTTATTTAATACCTTAGATCTTTTCGTATTAGTACTTAGAAGTCAACACTGTTCTTTCAGTAGCTACAAAATATTCATTAATTATTTAGCTGGACATTAATTATTTAGTTGGACATTTAGTGTTTTTCCATTTTTTTTCTCAGTTTCTAAAAATGTTGTCATGAACGTACTTATACATAAACTGTGGCCGTATGCAAATGTTTTTATAAAATAGATGTGGAAATTGCTGAGTTAGGCTGTATACGTATTTTAGCTTTTGATAAACATAGTAAAATCCTGCTAAACACCATAAATAGGGTCTGAAAATATTGAAGTGATTAAAATGCATAATTATAAGATTAATGAAAAGCAGTATTTTTCATTAAGTTCATGGAGTCACACACAAAAAATAGGAAAGTGGTAGAAAGTGACACATTGTGCAAAACTACATAATGAATCAGAAAGCCCCAAATGAAAACAGGGCATTCACCCCCTAAATTCCTTTTGGAATTTGAGTTGGTCCAACTATTGGAGCCCTTCGACAGTCACGTTCAGATTAATTTGTGGTTTTACTATTTGTGGTTTACAGTTAGGCCAACTTCCAAACAATCTTTACCATCTTATCCTCGCATGATGCAGTGTGTAGGATTATTGTCTCCTGTATCCTTGCCAGCACTTGGTGTTACCAGCCTTAAGTTTTGAGTAATCTAATGGACAAAAATGGTATCTTGTTTGAATTTGCGCGTTGTTGGTTTTGGCCATGCTTGTCATCTTTCCCTCTATTTGTTGCCTATTTGAGTCTCTTCTACAAATTGCCTCTTCCATATATTTTCTCTATTTTTCTATTGCTATTTTTCTTAATGATTTATGTCATTATGTACTTTTTTGTATTTTTGATATCTGAGCCAGTTAGCTTATTAGAGCTCTCCAAGGTATTTTTGCTGTGCACCCTGATAAGTAGAACGTTTTTGGTTATATACTCTCATTATATGTCTATTTATTTATATATTATATATGTGTATTGTTGTCAGTCTGTGTCATACTTTTTTTTTTTTTTTTTGCGGTACGCTGGCCTCTCACTGTTGTGGCCTCTCCCGTTGTGGAGCACAGGCTCCAGACATGCAGGCTCAGCAGCCATGGCTCTCGGGCCCAGCCTCTCCGCGGCACGTGGGATCTTCCCGGACCGGGGCACGAACCCGTGTTACCTGCATCGGCAGGCAGACTCTCAACCACTGCGCCACCAGGGAAGCCCCTGTGTCTTACATCTTAGTAAAGCTTATTTTTTCCCTGTTTTATTGTGTTTTAAAAATAAGTGTAAATAGGGGTGCTACAGCAAAGGAAACTATAAACAAGACCAAAAGACAACCCTCAGAATGGGAGAAAATATTTGCAAATGAAGCAACTGACAAAGGATTAATCTCCAAAATGTATAAGCAGCTCATGCAGCTCAATAACAAAAAAACAAACAACCCAATCCAAAAATGGGCAGAAGACCTAAATAGACATTTCTCCAAAGAAGATACACAGACTGCCAACAAACACATGAAAGAATGCTCAACATCATTAATCATTAGAGAAATGCAAATCAAAACTACAATGAGATATCATCTCACACCAGTCAGAATGGCCACCATCAAAAAATCTAGAAACAATAAATGCTGGAGAGGGTGTGGAGAAAAGGGGACACTCTTGCACTGCTGGTGGGAATGTGAATTGGTATAGCCACTATGGAGGACAGTTGGAGGTTCCTTAAAAAACTACAAATAGAACTACCACATGACCCAGCAATCCCACTACTGGGCATATACCCTGAGAAAACCATAATTCAAAAAGAGTCATGTACCAAAATATTCATTGCAGCTCTATTTACAGTAGCCAGGACATGGAAGCAACCCAAATGTCCATCAACAGATGAATGGATAAAGAAGATGTGGCACATATATACAATGGAATATTACTCAGCCATAAAAAGAAACGAAACTGAGTTATTTGTAGTGAGGTGGATGGACCTAGAGTCTGTCATACAGAGTGAAGTAAGTCAGAAAGAGAAAGACAAACACCGTATGCTGACACATATATATGGAATTTAAGGGAAAAAAATGTCACGAAGAACCTAGGGGTAAGACAGGAATAAAGACACAGACCTACTAGAGAATGGACTTGAGGATATGGGGAGGGGGAAGGGTAAGCTGTGACAAAGTGAGAGAGTGGCATGGACATATATACACTACAAAACGTAAAATCGATAGCTAGTGGGAAGCAGCAGCATAGCCCAGGGAGATCAGCTCGGTGCTTTGTGGCCACCTAGAGGGGTGGGATAGGGAGGGTGGGAGGGAGGGAGACGCAAGAGGGAAGAGATATGGGAACATATGTATATGTATAACTGATTCACTTTGTTATAAAGCAGAAACTAACACACCATTGGAGAGCAATTATACTCCAATAAAGATGTAAAAAAAAGGTGTTAATATTATTTAGTCTTTGTTTAAACTTGGAATTCTGTAAAAAAATTCTACATATTTCATGATTCATTTTATTCTACTACTGTAATTTGAGATTTAAAATTTTTCTTTATTATAAATGGTGACTGAATGATTTTGCAGAAATTATTCTTTTAAACTTCTTCCTAGATGTAAAAGAAAAAAAAAAACCAAAACCAACTTATTTCACTGTGAATCTTCAGTCTTTTGGTATGATTTCCTTTATTTGTAAATAACCTCTCATTAAATATTATTCCCAAAAAAACCAAAAACAGATGGGGTGCTAACCTGTCCACAGCCCAGTGTAGAGTCTAGTGTGCATTCACCTAGGAAATCAGGAGTTGTGAGCGAAATATGATTTAGGCCCTTTACAGGCCAGTTAGGTTCTCCAAGAAGAGCATGCTCTCTGTTCTGTGACCACAGTGTGCATATCTGTAAGCCCCTGGCCACTGAGTACTCTGGTGAAGTGGAAAGTAGCCAAGGGTCAAACCTTGGCTCTGTTACCTTTATTAACCACACAGCTTGGAGAAAATTGCTTACTCTCACTAAGAACCAGTTTCTTCATGTGTAAAATGGAGAGGGTAGTCCTTGTCTTGCCTACTTTATAGGCTTATGATGTGAGTTAATCTATGTGAATAAACTTTGAAAAACTGTAAAACATGGGGTACATATGAAATACCTGGGTACTTATTTTGCAAGGTCATAACATTGCGTATATAAGACAACATACTTCAGGATCATTTATGCAGGAAAACAGTTGAAAATGGCTGGCCTACTAATTGTGGTTCAGAAATATTTAAAGTCTTCATCGTGTGCAGATTTTAAACCTCTTGAAGGTAGAAACTATTACACATGATGGTCAATAAGTTTTGTTGTTGATGGTGTATGTACATTTAATAATATACATATTTGGTTTTTAAAATGTTTTCTATTTAAGAAAGCCCTGTGATTTAGGAATTAGAAATCAGCTTATTTGTGAAATACCCAGTGACACTAAGGAAGACTTTCTTGAAAGAGTAAAGTAGCTGTTGTCCAGGGCTGCAGAGAAAAGACAGGGCCTGGCATGAATATATTCTCCAAGATAGTGAAGAACTCAAGGCATTGTAATGGTAGGGTCTCTCATATAAGCAGTGGAACTGAATTATGAGGAAGGCGGTGTATGATACAGCGTACCCAGGAGTGATGATGAAAAGGCAGTTTTGAACATGGATAATGCTGTTTTTAAGAAATGTGTTTTATAATTTTTTTAAAAAATAAATGAATTTAACTGTAAAATAAATTATTATTGTCTGTAGAAGATAGTGGATGGAGGGAGGAGAAATAAAAGAACTGAACCCCTTGTCATTAATAAAAAAGAATAAGAAAATTGGGATTGCATATTTTACAATATTTTACAAGTATTGACACTCAGGCTCTGTAACGGTGCTGGAAAACAGGCGCTCTCAGGCCCGTGCTGCTGGCTGGCCAGGCCGGCCCATGACCAGTAGTGGCCTGAGTAGGCTGGGACTGAGCTGTGGGCAGTGGGCCAGGCGAGGTCACATTCCTTCTGAATACTCTCCCCTCCTTCCCTCTCCTTTGATTCTCAGAACAACCCCATGGGGTAGAAAGCAGGACAGGCCTAGTCCAGTTCAACTCACTAAACCTTTTATGCTCACCCAGATGAGTGGGAAGGGGTGGTGGCATGTTTACTTATTATATCTACTTTCAAAAACTTATTTAAAACTCTTGGAGGGGTAGAAGACAGTGTGCAAAAAACAAACGAAATCCTTTGTATATTTGGAAGAATAGATGTATTTCTCAGAAATAGTTCACACTGAGGAATTTCTGTATTTCAGAAAAGAATGATAAAAGGACTTTTTTTTTTCTTACACAGAGGAATTCCATGTCCATTTTGAACATTTACCTAATAATCTAGATTTCTACTATGTCAAGTCAGGCCCCCACCCCCCACCCCCTTTATTCTTTTTTTTTTTTTTTAAAGAAGATGTTGGGGGTAGGAGTTTATTTATTTATTTATTTATTTTTGCTGTGTTGCGTCTTCGTTTCTGTGCGAGGGCTTTCTCTAGTTGTGGCAAGCGGGGGTCACTCTTCATCGCGGTGCGCGGGCCTCTCACTATGGTGGCCTCTCTTGTTGCGGAGCACAGGCTCCAGACGCGCAGGCTCAGTAGTCGTGGCTCACGGGCCCAGTTGCTCCGCGGCATGTGGGATCCTCCCAGACCAGGGCTCGAACCCGTGTCCCCTGCATTAGCAGGCAGATTCTCAACTACTGCACCACCAGGGAAGCCCCTCCCTTTATTCTTATGTGAATGATTTTCAGTCCAGCTGCTGTTCCTTTCTCAGTGGAGCTGCAAAAGAAACTCTGAATTGGAAACAGGCAGTATTATTGGTAAGAGAAATAAAATCTTTTGATGGGGTTCTACGTCCTTTCTGTATCTACCCAGCCTGCTCTTAAAGCCTTCTTGCAGAATACCCTGAGATTAAAATATTTCACAATTTTTGGCTTCAATTCCTCAAAAACATTACAGGAGAAATGTAATAGATTATTCAAGTTGAATAGATATGATTAATCTTGCTGTGTCAGTTACTGCTGTATAACAAACCGTCCTCACACTCCAAGGCTTAAGATAATCACTGTATATTACTGAGCACAGGTCCCTGGGTTGGCTGGCAATTCCTCTAGTTTCTGTTGCATTTATTCTTGTCTGAGATCAGCTGTGGGTCAAGCAGGAGGCTCTGCTGATCTTGGCTGGTCTAAGATGGTCTTTTCTGAGATGGTGGGAATGACTGGGCTCTCTTCCATGGTCTCATTCCCAGTAGGCTTGCCCAGGCTTGCTCTTGTGGTGAAGGCAGGTGTCCAAGCAAGTGAGCCTTAGTGCTCCAGGTCTCTTGAGGCCTGGGCTCAGAATTGGGGCAGTGTCATGCACTGCTTTCCATTGGCCAAAGAAAGTCTCAAGGCCAGCTTGAATTCAAGGAGTTGAGAGATAGACTCCGTCTTTTGAGGGAGGTTGGAAAATCACATTGCAAATGCTGTCAGAATGGCCATCATTAAAAAGTCTACAAATAACAGATGCTGGAGAGGGTGTGGAGAAAAGGGAACCCTCCCACACTGTTGGTGGGAATGTAAGTTGGTGCAGCCACTGTGGAAAACAGTGTGGAGGTTCCTGAGAAAACTAAAAGTAGAACTACCATATGATCCAGCAATCCCACTCCTGGGCATATATCCAGACAAAACTATAATTCAAAAATACATGCACCCTATGTTCGTAGCAGCACTATTCACAATAGCCAAGACATGGAAACAACCTAAATGTCCATTGACAGACCAATAGATAAAGAAGTTGTGGTATATATATACAATAAACTACTACTCAGCCATAAAGAAAGAATGAAGTAATGCCATTTGCAGCAACATGGATGCAACTAGAGATTATCATACTAAGTAAATCAGAAAGAGAAAGATAAATGCCATATGATATCACTTATATGTAGAACCTAAAATATGACACAAGTGAACCTATCTATGACAGAACCATGGACATAGGGAATAGACTGGTGGTTGCCCAGAGGTGGAGGGGTTGCGGGGGGAGAGGGATGGAGTGGGAGTTTGGGATTGGCAGATGCAAACTGGTATATATGGAATGGATAAACAACAAGGTCCTACTGTATAGCACAGGAAACTATATTCAGTATCCTGTGATAGGGCTTCCCTGGTGGCGCAGTGGTTGAGAGTCCGCCTGCCGATGCAGGGGACACAGGTTCGTGCCCTGGTCCGGGAAGATCCCACATGCTGCGGAGCGGCTAGGCCCGTGAGCCATAGCCACTGAGCTGCGCGTCCGGAGCCTCTGCTCTGCAACGGGAGAGGCCGCAACAGTGAGAGGCCCGCGTACCACACACACAATATATATATATATATATATATCTCCTGTGATAAACTATAATGGAAAAGAATATGAAAAAGAATGTATATATGTATAACTGAGTCACTTTGCTGTACAGCAGTAATTAACACAACATTGTAAATCAACTATACTTTAATAAAAAAATTAACAAACAGACAAGAAAAACAAAAGTTGTGGATATAGGGAGAGGTGGAAAGTTGGAACCTTTTTGTAATCTGTATAGAACATGTGCCCCTAAATTTACTGAACCCATTTGAAGTTCATGGTTCCTCTGTCTCAAATAGGGGATTACACTTGATCCTGGTCACGCTGCTGATCATGCACTTCAGCTATGTAGAAAATTAAGTGGACCTGTGTGTATAAGTCTCTTCTTTATTAAATCAGTTAGTTCCTAACTCCTGTAGAGCAGGGTTATTTTTTTTCCCCCCTTTTCATGATGTGTTTAGTTGGTTTGATAGTCTCCCTGGGCTTTGTCATTTTAAGGTTCAGAATGGGTCCTAGTGCCTCAGTTGTGGGGTGTGGAGAAGATATTGTAGGTTTCAGTGTATTTAAGAAAGCTCTCAAGTATATAACCTCCCTTGTCCTACCATACCCAGAATCCATCGACCAGGCACTTGCTGTCATATTACCTCCCATGTTATTTTCCTCCTGGTACTTAGCACTGGCTCAAATTCTTGTTCATATACTTTTTGGTTATTTGTCTCCCCTCACTGAGCTATCAGCTTCCCAAGAGCAGGGACTTCCTCTGACCTGTTCACTACTGAATTCCCAGAGCTTAGAAGAGTGCCTTCCTCTCCTTAGGAGATGCTCAATAGAGATTTGTTGCATATTTATAATAAAAATTTTGTGATTAAGCAAGTCCGCAGCTCATTAAAACACAGCGTGTTATGTGCTATGTCTCTGGTACATTGTAGACACTCATTAAGTGTTTATGGAACCTTTAGGGAGGGTCGTGGGCAGTGGGAGCTCAGAGAAAATGAAGAGTTGGAGCCACCAAGGGTTTTTCCAGATGAATGCGATGAAAGACAGATGAGCAGGAGAGTTTAGAGTATGGTAGATTTGTTGAAATGTTAGACTGTTGGATTTCAGGCTGGGAAGGAAGGAAGTGGAGCAAGAAGGAATCTGAAGAACAGAGATTCTCCCAAGACCAGAGACCCCACAGAGGGAGAGTAGTTAGACGTGCATGCTGGAGGTCGGGGGTTGTGTTGATGCACTACGATCGCTGATGTGCTGGTAATTTCAGATTATGTGCCAGGTTATGGGCACGATGGGGTCCTGGGATTAAGGAAATGAATGGCTCAAGTGGTTGAAGGACCTTGAGGAGGGGGGAATTGACAGCTGTTGTTTGAGAGGGTGCAGCAGGACAGCTGGTGTCCTTAGGGGAAAGTCCTTAACAGCCAAGATATTGGGGGTAATGCTTTGAGGAGAGGTTTGCTAACAACGGAGCACCGCTTCCACAGGAAGTTTCTTTACAAGACAGAGGTGGAGTGGCGGCTAAATCAGGGACAGGCTGAGCAAAGCCTGGACAGACCCAGCAAATGGGTCAAGGGATGGATTGGGAAAGGGACTGGAGATGGTATGAACTTGGGCATTGAGAGGCTTGATGGATTTAGTTTCAGTAGAATCTTAGAGAAAAGTGACCCTGGGACTAACCAGACAAGAGGCCGTGACTCATTTGGCCAAGGGTAGTGGTCAGCCTGGAAGTTCTGAGCTCTGCCTGTGTGGAGGGATTTTAGGTGGAACTCATGGGAGTTTACATGAGTTCTAAACAGATGTGTTCTCATTTATTACTTCAGTATTTTCCTTGTAGGTTTTTCAGAATATTTTAAGTATCTTTTTAAATTAGAAATGGCATTTTCTAAATGTAAACTATTAAAAAATGTGAAACAATGATATATGCAAATACTAAAGGACAATGATTTAATCAATTTATGTAGCGCTATTTATCATCTAAAATCCAAGGATTAGGATTTTCAGATTAGTATTTTAATCTATTTTTTGGTCATAAAGTTTTTTACATAGGTATTAATCAAAGTAGATATTTTAAATGTAAATATTTAGTCTCTTTTTGCTGTTAGTCATTTTGAAAGTCCAAACTGTGTGGTGAACCAGAGCAGAATTTCATAATCTTTAAACCACAAAGTTGCCTAATAGGCAACAAAGTAGAAATGACAGTAGTGGAAGATTTTACAAAGTCCCAGAACCACCTGGCAATAATTTTAGGAAAAAACTTTTGACTATAAGCTCATAAATAGGGACTCTGTAACATAAAGAATAATTAATAGTAATTAGTTTCTTGCCTTTGAACCCTTTGGTCAGACTTGTTCCATTGAAACGAGCAAGGCAAGTTAAAATAATCTACAGAATTTAAATTGTCTGCTTGTGCAATACAGGTGAGTTTATATTACACAGCAACAAATTGTCTAAACTGTGGGTTTAGACAATAAACAAATGTTTATTTTACTACTATTTGTGTCTGATGCTAAGTACTTTTTTAAACTTCTTTTTTGAGTATGTGTTTTATTTTATTATGAAAAATTTGATTCATACCAAGTGAGTATAACATTTGTCCGACATAAAGAAAAATACGATGGTTGATCACTGCACCAGATACTCAGCTTTAAAAAGAGAGCATGTCTCAGACCTTTGGAGCCCCCTCTTGCCCCTCCTTGATGCCATTTCTCTGTCGTTCCCCCACCCCTTGCCTCCATGGGCAACCACCATCCTGAGTGTTTATAACATTCCAATGGTTTTCTTTAAATTTTAACCACATATGTTTGAGTCCATATACAATGCATGGTTTAATTTCCCCAGCTTCTTCTTATAACTTCATAAAAGTGAAGACATTCTGTATGTGATTTGCTTATTTTGTTAAACATAATTATTTGTGAGATTCATCCCAAATTGATGTGGTTCATTTTTATGACTGTGTTCAGTGTATGATTATACTACAGTATAAACATTACCCATTGGTGGACATGTGTTTGCTCTTTTTTTTATGGCTTTATGTGAGCATTATCATATGTCTCCTCATGCACATTTGCAAGTTTCTCTTAAACATATAACTATGAGTATAATCGAGGTGGTAAGGTGCATTTCGACTTCTTTGAATAAATCTAAATTATTTTCCGAAGTGGTTGTACTGTTGTACTCCCTACAGCAGTATATGGGTTCTTATTGCTTCATATCTTTGTCAGCACTTCATATTGTCCAACTTTTACATTTTTGCCAGTCTGGTGGTTGTCAAATGTTTCCTAATTATGGCTTTTACTTTGAATTTCCCAGGTTAATGAAATTAACCATCTTTTATTAGGTTCATTGTATATTCATGTTTCTTCCTCTGTGACATGTGCTTATATCTTTTGTCTACTTTTCTTTGTGTCTTTTTTCTTTGGATTTTGAGGAATTTTTTTTCTTTATTAAACATAGATAGTAATCTTTTGCAAATCTACTCTTTGGGTTTGTATCTTGCCTTCACTTTTTTTAAACGTTATACTCCCTTTATAGTTATTATAAAATATTGGCTATATCTCCTGTGTTGTACAGTATATCCTTGTAGCTTATTTTTATACATAATAGTTCATCTCTCTTAATCTACACGTATCTTGTCCCTCTCCCCTTTCCTCTTACCACTGGTAACTACTAGTTTTTTCTCTATCTCTGAATCTGTTTTCTTTTTTGTTATATTCACTAGTTTGTTTTATTTTTTAGATTCCACATGTAAGTCATATCATACAGTACTTGTCTTTCTGTCTGACTTATTTCACTTAGCATAATACCTTCCAGGTCCATCCATGTTGTTGTAAATGACAGAATTTCATTCTGTTTTTATGGCTGAGTTGCATTCCATTGTGTATGTGTGTGTGTGCGTGTGTGTGTATGTATATAAAATCACATCTTCTTTATCCATTCATCTGTTGATGAACACTTAGGTTGCTTTCATATCTTGACAGTTGTAAATAATGCTGCTATTGCTGCTGTGAACATTGGGGTGCATGTATCTTTTCCAATTAGTGCTTTTGTTGCCTTCACTTTTTTTTTTGATAAATTTATTTATTTTATTTATTTATTTTTGGCTGTGTTGGGTCTTCATCGCTGCGTGCAGGCTTTCTCTAGTTGCGGCAAGTGGGGGCTACTCTTCATTGTGGTGCGTGGGCTTCTCATTGCCATAACTTCTCTTTGCAGAGCACAGGCTCTAGGTGCACGGGCTTTGGTAGTTATGGTGTGTGAGCTCAGTAGTTGTGGCTCGCGGGCTCTAGAGCGCAGGCTCAATAGTTGTGGCGCATGGGCTTAGTTGCTCCATGGCATGTGGGATCTTCCCAGACCACGGCTCGAACCCATGTCCCCTGCATTGGCAGGCAGATTCTTAACCACTGTGCCACCAGGGAAGCCCTGCCTTCACTTTTTTTAAGGGATCTTTTGATGAATATATAATTGTTTATCAATCTTCTGTAAGTCATGGCAGATTTTTTTCTTTCCAGTCCTTTTATCCGTTTCCATTTTACCCTTTGTATTTCTTTATGTTTCTGGTTAGTACCTCCAGTACAATGATAAGTATTAATAGAAGCAACTACAGCTCTGACTTAAAAATAACTGCTTCTGGGGCTTCCCTGGTGATGCAGTAGTTGAGAGTCTGCCTGCTGATGCAGAGGACGCGGGTTCGTGCCCCGGTCCGGGAAGATCCCACATGCCGCGGAGCGGCTGGGCCCATGAGCCATGGCCGCTGAGCCTGCGCGTCCGGAGCCTGTGCTCCGCAACGGGAGAGGCCACAACAGTGAGAGGCCTGCGTACTGCAAAAAAAAACTCCTTCTTATTTTACCATTAAGAATGATATTTAATGAAGATTTTTAGAGGGTATTCTTTCTAGGTTAAGAAAAATCTCTGCTATTCCTAGTTTGGTAAGAACTTTTATTAGGAGTGAGTGTTAAATTTTATCAAATATTTTTTCTGTATCCATTTAGATGAATTTTTTAAAATTTGCTAACTCAGCAAATTACTGTGAATTGTGTTTACTACACTTGTTAATGGTAAGCCAGCCTATCATTCTTGGAGTAAACCCAACTTGGTCATGATGTACCTTCTCTTTTACACATTGCTCCATTGGGCCTGTTGATATTTTGTTTAGGACTTTGCCATTTGCGATAATAAGTGAAATTGCCTTGTAAATTCCCTCTCTGTACTGTCATTGTCTGGCTTTGAAATCAAGGTTGTTCTAGCCTCAAAAAATTAGGTGGAAGGTATTCCACTTTTTGTGTCCTGGAAAAGTTTGCGTGAGATTGGAATCAGTTGCTGAGAAAGGTATAGTAATAATTTTCAACTGTTGTGTTGACTTTTCATTTTCTCTGTGAAGTTCTGTTTGTTTTTTTTTTAAGTTTTGAAATTACATTATCAGGATGCATTTAAGTGTAGAATTGTTATGTTTTGTTAAGTGTAGACTATGTCATCAGAATGAAGTCAACATTTTATCCTGGGGAGTTGACCTCTACCTCCATTTACACTTATGGTCTTGCCTATTTGTCTGATTTTAATATATCATACCAGCTTTAACAAAATTTTTTTAATCTGGAAATTTAGTTTATATCTGTTGTGATTACTGGTATATTTAAAATTATTTCTGCCTTCTTATTTTGTGCTTTCCTCTTTTATACTTTCTACTTTTGCCTTTTTTTTTTAGAGGGGGGTGTTTAAAAGGGTAATACATATATTGTCTTTTACATTAGACCCAAAATACTCAGTAGTAGATAACAAATTTTCCCCTCAGTAGTTGACTTTACAAGAAAGATAGATTTCAGTATGCACCACAAGTTCAGTAAGAGGTTATTAGAGGAAAAGCCTGGTAAAATCCCTTCATAATTTTGGAAGAAGTTATTCTAAAGAAGAGTACTGATCTTTGTTTAGTGGGAGGAGTTAAATATGTTGGTTAAATGCTTTTCACTTTTTTTTGTTTGTAGTTATGGATGGAAGCAGAGTGTTTGGTGTGTTTTTTAGACTTAAACACTAGAATCTTCTGTTAATAGTCTGATATTTATACTGCCTTTCAGTGATTTAAAATAAAATGTCATTTTTTATCAGGACACCAGGCAACATCAAGTGACTTCTGTTCTAAGGTCTGTACTTTGTGGGCACAGAGAAATGGTAGGCTTTGTCCTGAGGGGTTCGTATGCCCCAGCATTATATATTGATGTTAAATCAATGTCAGGTAAGAGTGAGAAACCCCTTTCTTTGTATGTCAGTATTGGGCTAACCCTCTGGGTTCATACAAGCATGGCTGAAGCATAGAGTGGAAAATGAAGCAAAGAGGGGAGAAGCAGTAAAGGACCAGTCAGAAAAGCAGGAAGAACACTACTGGAGGTATGCAAGTAGACAGAATTGCCTGTCTGTAAACAGATTATTTTAAGGGTGTGCATAGGAACTCTTGGTACTTATCTGAAAGCTCGTTGTCCCATACTGGGAAGATCTCAGAAGCTCTATGTAAAATAACTGAAGTGTGTTTTTATATTATCAACTTTTTACCTGGTAAGATGGAAGTCCAGACAGTTCTGAACTTGTTTTGATCATGAGATTAAATAAAAATGCTTTTTATGAGATGCTTCTGAATAATGAACCCAACTCCATCTAGTAAGAGAGCCCCTGCCAGGAATGGAAGAAAGCAAGATTCTTTCTTATTAAATCCTTAAACCTTAGTTTTTCTTCAGGTCCCATTTGTGTACTGTCCTGTTAGTCTTCAGTCAGACATCTGCCTGATTACTGCAGTTTGAGGATCTGTAGATTTTTTAGTAAACTTTGGAATCCCCCGTATCTGGACTTCAGATGTAACCTACTTAGAATCAAGTGGAATATGTTTTCTTCCGCAAAAGAAGGTAACAGTTTAAAAGAGTGAATCATAGTCTTGGGCATACAATATCATTAATCTTTAAAATTTGTTAGTGCTCTGCACACAAGATTGCAAAGGATTCATGTACTTAGGTGACAAGATTCTATCAGAGATAGAATTACTTCTCCTAATCCTCATAATAAATCAAACACATGGGGAAAAATTGTGACAGTTTCTGGCTTCTGTGGCACTGAGTGTGATAACACCTACTGACCCAAATATCCTAATACGCCCTGAAACAACTCACATGGCTCTCTGAAGCTAACTCATCTCTGATTGAAGATCTTTATCTTCAGAGACATTCCTGAAAAGTGTACATTGAATGAACCATCCTCCTCTCTGTAGTAGTTGATACAGGCAGACCCAGGTGTACAGAGAAGGTAATTTTTATACTTAGTACTTTTGTTTGCTTTTTGAGAGGAATATTTGTATTAGGAAGTACTTTACATTTTAGAATCTTGCTTTTTGAGGTTTCCTATATCAGTTATTGTCTCTCAAGGTTAGTATTCCAGGGACCTCCCTGGCAGCGTGTTCTCTAATTGGCAGAGGGATCAAAAGGTTAGATAGGAGCGTTTCCTTGCTTTGTTTTCTTTCCTTTAGGGAATGGAGCCAAGCCAGTCATTACAACTTCTGTGAAACAGAACAGGAAGTAATTGGAGATTTTTATAGAGCAGTGTGGAAAACTGGCTCTTTACTTTAGAAAGTTGGTTGTATGGAGTTTCTCAGGTAAAAACCATGTGTTATTGGTGAAACTATATATGACACTGAATTCTTATGTTTCTTTCGGTCTTGGTAAGAAGGCACCCAAAAATCCAGTATGCCATTTAGAGTAAATGCTTCTTGGATCTAAAATGATGACACTGCTGTTAGTTCCTTAAGGTGATCAGCTTCTAAGACTTTTTCTTTTCTTTTTTCTAGCTTTATTGATAAATAATTGACATAGTCTAAGACTTTTTCTTAAAACAGAACTCCCAGCAGTAATATTTTCAATATAGCCTTCTCACACATTTGTTTGGTCTGACCTCTGGTTAGGAATTATGGTTCTGTTCCCCTGTTTTACAGAACGTGAAAATTCATGCATTTATTTAAATATTTGAGCCCCTTAATTTCTGTCAAACATTGAGCATCTATTGGGAATAATTAACCAGACAGACTTGGCCGTTACCCTTACATATGTTGTAGTCCAAACACAAAAGCCCTTACATTGAGTTAAATTACAAGTCAGAAGTTTTACGAATTCAAATTAATTTTTAATTTCATGAGAAAAGATGAAATTAACTGAATATGTTACATAATCTGCCAGGCCCTGGGATGCAGAGGTGAAATAGGCAAGGTCTTCAAACTAGAAATTCTCAGAATTTCATAATAGATTTTGATAGTTATTATTTAGTAATGTAATAATATTTATCTAATACCTACTGTTTGCTAGGTATGGTGCCAGATGCTAGGGATAAGACATTGCATGATAATAATGGGAGGGGATATTTTGGTTTGCTTTTTCAAATTTTGAGAAAACAGTTATTTGAATCAGAGACAACTTTTACTTGTATTTTAACTTTTTGTCTATTTGTTTTATGTAATATCTGCTGTTTATGGAACACTTACTACATCCAGGTACTCTGGTGAGTGTTTTACCTGCCTTACGTCATTTACTGCGTACATTTTACGGACCTATCCACCGGTTTCTGAGCATTTATATATTCAAAAACCTTAAAATGAGGACCTCAAACCTTAAAGAACTGGCAGAGTTGGAATTCAAACTTGGGATGGATTGGCAGTTGTGGGGCTGTACCCTACCCAAAAAGATCTTTTAGCAGTTGAGTTTTGTGGTAAAACTTCCATTTACAGTATAAGTAATAGATGATCAGATTAAAATTCACCAGATCAAAAAAGAGGCAATCGGGGGCTTCCCTGGTGGTGCAGTGGTTGGGAGTGCGCCTGCCGATGCAGGGGATGCGGGTTCGTGCCCCGGTCCGGGAGGATCCCACATGCCGCGGAGCAGCTAGGCCCGTGAGCCATGGCTGCTGAGCCTGCGCGTCCGGAGCCTGTGCTCCGCAACGGGAGAGGCCACAACAGTGAGAGGCCCGCAAACGGCAAAAAAACCCCAAAACAAAACAAAAAAAAAAACCCGGGACCTTGAAGAATGTCTTTTTTAGTAAAGTTTTGAATTTCTTATAGGTTCTGGGCTTCCATTGACCTTACAGTTCTCCATTTAAGAGACTAACAGAGGGCTTCCCTGGTGGCGCAGTGGTTGAGAGTCCGCCTGCCGATGCAGGGGACGCGGGTTCGTGCCCCGGTCCGGGAAGATCCCACATGTCGCGCAGCGGCTGGGCCCGTGAGCCATGGCCTCTGAGCCTGTGCGTCCGGAGCCTGTGCTCTGCAACGGGAGAGGCCACAACAGTGAGAGGCCCACGTACTGCAAAAAAAAGAAAAAAGAGAGACTAACAGAGGGAGTAGTGTCTAAAGTAGCTCTAACGAAGACATTCACCTGCTGTAGTGTTGCCTTGTCTCCATCTGAACATATCCCTGCCTCCCTGATTTCTCTGGCTAGAGTAGAAATCTTGTATCGTTTTTGAAGGGTAGAGAACAGGGCCATTTGCAGTTGTGATCCATGGCATTAACTGACCTTAGTCTGTACTGACTTGCTTTATTATTTCCCTAATTATCTTACCACAGCAAATCAGGTATGATTTTTAACTTGCCCATCTTTCTTGTATTTTAGGTTACTTGTAAGTGATGAGGCATCTCTTTTGTCATTTCTGATTTTAAATGGCATTAAATTAGAATTAACTCCTGAGTAATTCAACTGATGTTGTACAACTTAGAATATAAACCAGACAACAAATTACTGAAGCTAACATTCCAAGTAATCTCTTTTTTAAATTAATCAATCAATCAATCAATTAATTTTGGCTGCGTTGTGTCTTCGTTGCTGTGTGCGGGCTTTCTCTAGTTGCGGTGAACGGGGGCTACTCTTTGTTGCAGTGCATGGGCTTCTCATTGCTGCAACTTCTCTTGTTGCAGAGCACGGGCTCTAGGCGCACAGGTTTCTGTAGTTGTGGCGTGCGGGCTCAGTAGTGGTGGCGCACGGGCTCAGTTGCTCCGTGGCATGTGGGATCTTCCCAGACCAGGGCTCGAACCCATGTCCCCTGCATTGGCAGGTGGATTCTTAACCTCTGCGCAACCAGGGAAATCCCTCCAAGTATTTTCTAGTGTGCCTTTAACTTTTGCTGGGCACAAATGGAAATTCGCAGCCTCTGACTGTCATAAAAAGGGGTTGTTACTGTTTAGTAATACAAATTAAAACACAGCTGGGAATGAAGTAGTTAGCCCAGTCTCACAGACATTAGCCTCCTTCTGTTTATTTCCTCCTGTTTGTATTCCTAGAAGCAAACAGCTGTGCATTCAATTTTATTCTTTATTCCTTTACTTAAAATCTGGATCTCAAAAGAAGCAAACTGGGCATTTAGGCTTAGAAAAATTGCCTTATCTTTTTTAGTTGAAACAATGATTTATCCATAATGTTAAAAATTTTTTGTGAAGTAGATTTACCCACAATTTCACCATCACCCATTTTCATCTAGCTATAGCCATAATCTTTGTATCCTTTAGTAATCTTCTGTTTTCACTAGATGGTTGCTGTAACATTTTCTTACACTTTGTAGAGTCATTAAAATGTTAACCTCTGCATAGTATTCCATTGTTCAACGTTTCATTTAAAACTCTATGCAGTTCACTTAGTTCCAAAATAACATTACTTTCAGTAATGAATAACATCCATTTTAAGCTTACTGTTCAAATGTCTTTTCTGCACATTGTACTAGTTAAATATTAGTCTTCTCTTAAAGCCATTAATGTTGTGCAAATTAGCATAGGTTAAAAGTTTCAGTTCAAAGAAAGTCAGGTATGAGTAAATGAAAACTTTTAATTTGAACAGTTGAAATTACTACTCAAAGTATTTGAAGTATTTCTTAGTCTCAAATCTACGCAAGGCCTTGAGGGATGTGTCAGAGGCCTTGGTGAGTTCACTTTTTATGTAGTGTATATGTAGCAGTGTTCGCAATTTTTGTGTAATTGATAGTAGAAGGCTGTTGATTATAGCAAGTTGATGTGACTCCTTCAGCTGATAGTCTGTCTATAGTGGGATTAAGGTGATTTTACCAATTGGGCATAGTTGGCTTCTGTGATTTGTTTAGTGATAGGTCCCCACATATCTCTTATACATAACATATTATGTATCTGTCATCCACGGACTTATTTTCACTCTGTTAAATCTATTTTTTAGTGTATATTATAAACAACTTTTTGTAATATAGTGCTTTCTTCTAACTTTATTTATTGTATGACATAGAGATATACTATAATCCCAGTGTTGTTCATTGTTTTTCAGATAAAGTCCTTGATATTGGACACTTGGATAATCACCTCCTCCCCATTCCTATCATCATTATCATCATTTACCTTGTTTTTGTAGGCCAAATCATAAATTATTCCTTTTGTTTTAAGCCAAAGGATTTTTAACTTTAGTTATTATATGGCAGCCAAATGGGGCATAACAATATATTATGTGAAATAAAATTTTGTTTCTGAGTATAAAAGAAATGCTCCTACTGGGAAATATAGAAAATTAATACCAAAAAAAATACCTATACTCTGCCATCCACATATACAAACTGTTGACATATTTTTAGTTTTCTACTTATACATTTATACACATAAGGGAATTGGGATCATAGTATACACATTCATAACTTGATTCCATTAATATGTCTGCAATTTTTCTATTAAATAAATTGTCTTCTACATCTTTCTAGTAATTACTGGAAAAGCAATACATGCTGATGATAAATTCAGGCAGTTTTTATAAAGGGGCGTAAGAGGACTGAAAAAGTTCCTATGCTTTCAGCCCCACTAGTGACGATTTCTTATTCTATAATGATTACACAGTATTGTATTTTATAGGTGTATCATAATATATTTCATTGATTTCCTATTTTCAGTGGTTAGTTTTCTAATCCTTTTTGTTAAAATAATTTAATTCTATGATAAACATCCTTGAACATAAATTCCTTAGGACATTTTATTTTTAGATAAGTTCACAGTTGTATTGCTGGGTCAATGAGTTTGAATTTTTAATTTTTGACATTTTATAGTAAGGTATTTTTAAATTAAATTTAGTGGGAGGGTGCAAAGTCTTTATAATTTTAATGTTGTCCTAAGAAATAATTTTTTTGCTACTTGAATATTCTATGGCTAAATACTAAAATAAAATCAATAGTAATAATAGTGTTAATAATAATTATAGCTTATATTTATAAAAGAAAGCAGTGAGGTTTTTGCTGTCATTTAAATCAAAGGATTTGTTATAGAAACACATATTAATATTTTATATTAGAAGTGTTCAGAATATTCCCTAAAGAAAGAATATAGGAAAACTTAAGTATTTTTTATGGAATTTTTTTCTTTCACTCTTCAGTTTTACCCTCATGTTTTGAAAGGAAGAGAAAAGCAAAATTTTGTCTCTCTCTCTCTCTCATAGCTTATTTTGAGTTAATCATTGGTTTTTCACTGGGAAAACACTTCAGTAAATGTCATAAAACTTCCATCTGAATTTGCCAAAATATGTTTCTCTGTCTTTCCAAAGATTGAATTGTTAACCTCATTTGTAAGAAAATCCTTAATGTGTTCCGAGCAGACAGTTTAATAGTTAGCTACATATTAAAACACACAGCCAATACCCCTTTCCCACTCTGTGATTCCAATGTGTACCAAAGGTTACTATTTTAAACTCTCAGATTTAACAGATAGGGTCTTGCACAAAGTGAAAGTCAACCTTTTATAGATTCAGAATGGAACCTTTACTTTCTAAAGTGTGTTGGCTACTCTTCCTTCTCTAGGATTAGCAGGTATTGAGATACTGATATGTTGAGAATATGCCAGGGAAACAATTTCTAGGAGCAAAAACTTTTTGGCATTGAAAGAAGAGGATTTACTATAACATATGTGCTTTTGGAAATTAACCAAGATTGAGTTATGTGTGTGCCAGCTTCAAAACAGCACTGAGAATGTACTTTCCTTCAGGGCAAAGGAAAGAAATGTAATCTTGATTATTCAAATTAGATATCCCTTTTAAGAACAGAATGAGTAGATTTTTCTGGGGTCAGAAAGTAGTCTTACTTTTGTTCCCATAATATGAATTTGCACACTTCCATTTAAGTAAATGCCCCCCCCCCAAAAAAAATTAGTCATCTGATGTAAATCAGAGATCTTTTAAAAGCAATTGTACTATGATGCAATCATTTCTGGGAAAGTGCAGGAAGTTCACAATTAGGTTTATTGCTTTAGCAATTGCTTTGTATTTATGTTGAAATGCAAGTTTGTTTTAATATAAAATGGAATTATTATACATTTACCTTAGTTTAATGTTTTTCCTTATTACAGAGCTTACACTTAAGTAATTTGAATGAGAGGACAGGTTGCTACTCCAACTTTCAATTTACTCCCACTGGAAAGTTTTTAAACATTAAATTGCTTTACTTAACAAATACTTAGTGAGCTCCTACTATGTGCTAGGCAAGCTCTGATTTTTTTTCTGCCAGCATCTTGGTAGATGATTTTAAAGTGATGACCACTAATTTATGCATTATTCTTCCATAAGAAATGGGTTTCTGTTTAATTTTAACTCTCCTTCCATATAAGAGTGTTATATTGAACCTTTTTGGTAAAATGTTTTCTATTGAGGGAAAGAAAATGGGTAAGTTATGGGTAAAACAGATTTTTCTTGAACATGAAATTGCTGGACGTAATTCATCCCTTCAAGTCATTTCCGTGAAGACAATATTTTTTTTTCTTGCAATGTTTTAAGATTTAAAGGAACCAAAATTATAAGGCACCGTCTCTCTATGCACTTTCTAATTCGACCTTTCAGTTTTAGGATATATTCCTTGTCAGATTGCTTTGTGAATTTAAAGAATAAAGCACTTAAACATTTCATCTTGTAAGAATGTAGGCCTTGTGAATAAATTTAGATAGAAATTTTGTTCCAAGTATTATATTAGCAAGGTATTGATGAAATAATACTTGAAATTATAGGGGTAAAAACTAGACGGTGTAATTAGACGAGTACTGTAGTAAGTACGGAAGGGTCAGCATTCACAGTTACTTTGGAAAAACGTAGCTGGCTTTTTCATTTCCTTCGAGTGTTTACAGTCTTGGTGTGTCATCGCATCCCAGTATTTTCAAGTAGCAGTAGGATGCTGTTACATCACCTTGAGCTTAAAATATTCTTATTTGAACATTAATTGCTAGAATAACAAAATGTTTTTCTAAAGCTATTTTACTCATACATCAGAAGCAAAGAAATTCTAGTTTTATTTTTCTATATGTCTTGTAACTACACAATTTTTGCTTCATCTTTTAAAAGAGTAACATTGTATCATATAAATACTATTCCTCATGTTGATTTTCTGGATAATTGAGAATGTGTTTTGTGTATGAAAAACAAAAAAGGCATTTCATTGAAAAATGTTTTTATAGAGGTATAGCGTAGAAAAATAACCAATTTGTGTGTGTTTTAAAATTTATGTTAAAGCATTGAATTTATACACTGAATTTAAACTTGGCTTCGCTATGTGTATCTGGTTTTAATAATAAAGTGTAATCAATTAAAATTTGTACAAAATATCAAAATACCCCTTGTTATTTTTTTTTAAAAGATGTTTACCACTGTCTTAATATTTTCATCATTTCTTAAACTTTTACTTTCTTATGTTCTGTTCCTACATTTGTTTGGTGCTTTGGTGCATAATTAATAAAAGTAGTTCTTTGTCATGAGTCATGTTCAGACTTTATATGAATCATTTGTTTAGAACTTGCACAAGTGCATTGTCTCATAGAAATAATGTGTAGATAAATCAGCCAACTTGTGATGTGTAATACTGATAGTACTGGAAAACTTAATTCATCTGCAGTATTTTTGGGGGCAGATACATCCCTCTACTGTAACATTGTAAGGATTCTCCTTTGCCTTCCCCCTCCCTTCTTAATCAAGTGTGATGGAAACCTCTTTCTCTAGCTCTAAGCTTCGGCAGATGGCTCCTGGACTTGCTATAGGGTCTCCAGTGGAGTTTTGTTCTGGGTACATGGAAGCTGGGGAGAAGAACCATGTGAATATGAACAAACCTGGGCTTCCCATTTGGACGCTTCTTAGTCTGAACTAGGTGCTTGAGAACTAACCAAGTTAGTATCAAGAACTAACCAGCAGGTCCTCTATCTTCACTGTTCTCTATTCACCCAGTGCTTCTTTTCTTCCTGGCCCACTTCCAATGGGGACACAGTCTTACTCTTTCTTCTTCCTTTCCTGGAGCAGTTTCATAGCCCATGTGGTGGTTTCTCCAGGTATGAGTGTGTGTGTATGTGTTTCCCTTTATTCATTCCTTCTTTCCTTCCAACACTAGGAAGATGAGAAATCAAAACTCTTTCTGCAGCCCACCTCCCTTCCCAGCCCATTCCCTCCACTGCCCACCTCTCCCTATCCGACTGTCTCCTTGTTGTTTGATAGACCCCCTTCTGTCAGTTGTGTAGCCACACAGGTTATGGGTCTTTGGGCATTAAAAAGCTATGATTTGTCCAATTGAGAGTGACACGCTGACTACCCTAGACATTTTATCACTGATATTGGTGTTAGGGTTTAAGGAGCAAAGAGTCACAAAAGACGCTTCAGAGTTTAGGAGAGGAAATGTATTTAGAGGCTGTGAATATAAATAATAATCATATTTGAGGGGAGAGGAGAAAAGGGATGCAGAATTGGCCATAGGTTTTCCTCTTTGCCCTCTTTCTCTTCCCAAGTTCCTTGCATTTGAAGCCAGGCAGGATGGAAGAGGGGCGTGAGGAGGACAGACTGGGAAAGAGGAGAGAAGGAGGGGGGGAACCTCTTGGAATAGAGCAAAGTCTGCAGGGTCTTAACCATCCTTTGAAGCAGAAGTTCTTAACCTTTTTAAAATCTGTATTACACACATGCGCGCAACTGTATGATTGCAGAGCAGGCCAATTATATTGAAATATAGGTAGGACAATTTTCAAACATATTTGTGATACAGTAATATCTATATCACATTAAATAAAGTCTAAAAGTGAGTCTAATAACTGGTAATTTTGGAGTGGCAATGAGTGTAAATGATATTTCAGGATATCTGCAGTGAATATAATATGATATAAAATATCTGAATTTTCTTGTTGATAAAAATCAGAGGTGCTGCTAATACAAGTGTGGCCTGTTGTCTATATTCATAATTAAAGGAAATGTTAAATTTCAGTTAGAGATCAGTGATGGCAAAGAATAATTTCTTTCTCGCCTAACTTAATGGATTTTCTGAATTCCATCCCCAGATCTCTGTATTCCCCCGATACCTTGGGGTACTATTTGTATGTAGGCAAAAGAGCAAATTGGAGTCTATCTTCACCTTGTAGCCCCTTCCCAATGAAATAAATTATACCTGTAAATATAAAACGCAGGGAACGATTGTCATATGTAATAAATTATTAAGGAATTTGTAATCTTCCATCAGAAGCTGTTTTGCATATCAACAAACATCTACTGAGTGCCCGCGAAGCCAGGCACCAATCTAGGTACTTTTAGATAATTTATCTGATTTTGTATATTTTCTCTTATTTATGGGTAGCATTTAACATGTGCCTTTTTAAAAAGACATGTGAGGGGTTTCCCTGGTGGCGCAGTGGTTAAGAATCTGCCTGCCAATGCAGGGGACACGGATTCGAGCCGTGGTCTGGGAAGATCCCACATGCTGCGGAGCAACTAAGTCTGTGTGCCACAGCTAATGAGCCTGCACTCTACAGCCTGCGAGCCACAACTACTGAGCCCACGAGCCACTACTGAAGCCCACGCACCTAGAGCCCGTGCTCTGCAACAAGAGAAGCCACCGCATTGGGAAGCCCACACACCATAATGAAAAGTATCCCCTGCTCACTGCAACTAGAGAAAGTCCACGCGCAGCAACAAAGACCCAATGCAGACAAAAATAAATAAATAAATTTATAAAAAAACGTGAGATTCCCTCTTGCGAGAGCACCAGAATCACAACTAACTGCTGAACAATCATTGACTGGAAGACACTGGTACTCACCAAAAAAGATACCCCACATCCAAAGACAAAGGAGAAGCTGCGGTGAGACGGTAGGAGGGGTGCAATCACAATAAAATCAAATCTCATAACTGCTGGGTGGGTGACTCACAAACTGGAGAACACTTATACCACAGAAGTCCACCCACTGGAGTGAAGGTTTTGAGCCCCACGTCAGGCTTCCCAACCTGGGGGTCTGGCAATGGGAGGAAGAATTCCTAGAGAATCAGACTTTAGAAGGCTAGAGGGATTTGATTTCAGGACTTCGACAGGACTGGGGGAAACAGAGACTCCACTCTTGGAGGACACACACAAAGTAGTGTGCTCATTGGGACCCACGAGCAGTGACCCCATATGAGACTGAACCAGAGTTACCTGCTAGTGTTGGAGGGTCTCCTGCAGAGGTGGGGGGTGGCTGTGGCTCACTGTGGAGACAAGGACACTGGCAGCAGAAGTTCTGGGAAGTACTCCTTGGCGTGAGCCCTGCCAGAGTCTGTCATTAGCTCCACCAAAGAGCCCAGGTAGGCTCCAGTGTTGGGTTGCCTCAGGCCAAACAACCAACAGGAAGGGAACCCAGCCCCAACCCTCAGCAGACAAGCGGATTTAAGTTTTACTGAGCTCTGCCCACCAGACCAACACCCAGCTCTACCCACCACCAGTCCCTCCCATCAGGAAGCTTGCACAAACCTCCTAGATAGCTTCATCCACCAGAGGGCAGACAGCAGAAGCAAGAAGAACTACAATCCTGCAGCATGTGGAACAAAAACCACATTCACAGAAAGATAGACAAGATGAAAAGGCAGAGGGGCTACATACCAGATGAAGGAACAAGATCCAGCAATCCCACTACTGGGCATAAACCCAGAGAAAACCATAATTCAAAAAGACACGTGCACCCCAATGTTCATTGCAGCACTATTTACAATAGCCAGGTCATGGAAGCAACCTAAATGCCCATTGACAGACGAATGGATAAAGAAGATGTGGTACATATACACAATGGTATATTACTCAGCCGTAAAAAGGAACAAAATTGAGTCATTTGTTGAGACGTGGTTGGATCTAGAGACTGTCATACAGAGTGAAGTAAGTCAGAAAGAGAAAAACAAATATCATATATTAATGCATATATGTGGGACCTAGAAAAATGGTACAGATGAACCGGCTTGCAGAGCAGAAGTTGAGACACAGATGTAGAGAACAAACGTATGGACACCAAGGGGGGAAACCATGGTGAAGTGAGGATGGTGGTGTGCTAAATTGGGTGATTGGGATTAACATGTATACACTGATGTGTATAAAATTGATAAGTAATAAGAACTTGCAGTGTAAGAAAACAAACAAACAAAAGAACAACTAATAAACTCTCTTTGGGTTATTTTTATGGAAATATGTTAATATAGATGTTTCAGACATTACATGAAATTTCTAAAAATCTTATATATTCTGGTATAATGTTATAAGTCATAATTTTAGTTGTTACTTTAAAATATATATCTCAGAAATAACTTAATTTCCTTGTCAATTGCATTATTATGAACTTTCATCAAATCTTTAACTGTGGTCATTTTTAAGTCTTTTGTCATTTACAGACAGTTCTGGGTGTACTCTGATGCTTTTGCAAAAATGTTGCCATAAAAGGGTTACATCTTTAAGGAATCCATGGAAAAGACTCTGACAAGTACAGGTTTCTGGTAACTGACTATACTGCTGAACTGAATGAAAAAGCATTTTCGGAACTCTAATGGAAAACTGATGAATTCATAAAAGTGCTAACAAAAGATCAAGATACAAAAAAATTAATTACATGGGACTCAGTGAACTGATGAGGATGATTATAATTTTTGTGAGTTTCTTTTTGAATAATAATTTTAAAAAATCCCACAGGGACTCAGAGGCAAAAAATATACAAATCAATTTTCACTGCAAAATAAAGGAGCTGTTACAGTGGAGGATTGCTGGACTGAATGTCAATATTATGACATAGTATGAGTGTGTTTCGTGTTTGGTAATTGCAATCATCGCTTTTGTTGTGTTCATCCACTTACAATGCTTGGTGTCAGTTTATTTATCTCTTGTAAAAATAAAATACAGTGTGTGTGTGTGAAAAAAAAAAGCAAACAAAAAAAATGATCATCTCAATAGATGCAGAAAAAGCTTTTGACAAGATTCAACACCAATTTATGACAAAAACTCTCCAGAAAGTGAGCATAGAGGGAACCTACCTCAACATAATAAAGGCCATATACGACAAACCCACAGCAAACATCATTCTCAGTGGTGAAAAACTGAAAGCATTTCCTCTAAGGTCAGGAACAAGAGAAGGATGTCCACTCTCTCCACTATTATTCAACATAGTTATGGAAGTCCTAGCCACGGCAATCAGAGGAGAAAAGAAAATAAAAGGAATCCAAATTGGAAAAGAAGTAAAACTGTCACTGTTTGCAGATGACATGATACTGCTATACATAGAAAATCCTAAAGATGTCACCAGAAAACTACTAGAGCTAATCAATGAATTGGTAAAGTTGCAGGATACAAAATTAATGCACAGAAATCTCTTGCATTCCTATACACTAACAACAAAACATCAGAAAGAGAAATTAAGGGAACAATCCCATTCCCCACTGCAACAAAAAGAATAAAATACCTACGAATAAACCTACCGAAGGAGGTAAAAGATCTGTACTCAGAAAACTATAAGACACTGATGAAAGAAATCAAAGATGACACAAAGATGGAGAGATATACCATGTTCTTGGATTGGAAGAAATGATATTTGGAAAATGACTATAGTACCCAAAGCGATCTCCAAATCAATGCAATCCCTATCAAATTACCAGTGGCATTTCTCACTGAACTAGAACAAAAAATCTTAAAACTTGCATGGAGACACAGAAGACCTCGAATAGCCAAAGCAATCTTGAGAGAAGAAAATGGAGCTGGAGGAATCAGACTCCCTGACTTCAGACTATACTACAAAGCTACAGTAATCAGGACAATATGGTACTGGCACGAAAACAGAAATACAGATCAATGGAACAGGATAAACAGCGCAGAGATAAACCCACACACCTATGGTCAACTAATCCATGACAAAGGAGGCAAGGATATACAATGGAGCAGACAGTCTCTTCTATAAGTGGTGCTGGGAAAACTGGACAGCTCCATGTAAAAGAATGAAATTAGAACACTACCTAACACCATACACAAAAATAAACTCAAAATGGATTAAAGACCTAAATGTAAGACCAGACACTATAAAACTCTTAGAGGAAAACATAGGAAGAACACTCTTTGACGTAAATCACAGCAAGATCTTTTTTGACGCACCTCCTAGAGTAATGGAAACAAAAATAAACAAATGGGATCTAATGAAACTTAACAGCTTTTGCACATCAAAGGAAAGTATAAACCAAACGAAAAGACAGCCCTCAGAATGGGAAAAAATATTTGCAAATGAATCAATGGACAAAGGATTAATCTCTAAAATATATAAACAGCTCATGCAGCTCAATATTAAAAAAGCAAACAACCCAATCGAAGAATGGGCAGAAGACCTAAATAGACATCTCTCCAGAGAAGACATACAGATGGCCAAGAGGCATATGAAAATCTGCTCAGCATCACTAATTATTAGAGAAATGCAAATCAAAACTACAATAAGGTATCACCTCACACCAGTTAGAATGGGCATCATCAGAAAATCTACAAACAACAAATGCTGGAGAGGGTGTGGAGAAAAGGGAACCCTCTTGCACTGTTGATGGGAACGTAAATTGATACAGCCACTATGGAGAACAGTATGGAGGTTCCTCAAAAAACTAAAAACAGAACTACCATAGGACCCAGCAATCCCACTACTGGGCATATACCCTGAGAAAACCATAATTCAAAAAGAGTCATGTACCAAAATGTTCATTGCAGCTCTATTTACAATAGCCAGGACATGGAAGCAGCCTAAGTGTCCATCATCAGACGAATGGATAAAGAAGATGTGGCACATATATACAATGGAATATTACTCAGCCATAAAAAGAAATGAAATTGAGATATTTGTAGTGAGGTGGATGGACCTAGAGTCTGTCATACAGAGTGAAGTAAGTCAGAAAGAGAAAAACAAATACTGTATGCTAACACATATATATGGAATCTAAGGAAAAAAAAAAGCATGGACTTGAGGATATGGGGAGGCGGAAGGGTAAGCTGTGACAAAGTGAGAGAGTGGCATGGACATATATACACTACTAAACATAAAATAGATAGCTAGTGGGAAGTAGCCGCATAGCACAGGGAGGTCAGCTAGGTGGTTTGTGGCCACCTAGAGGGGTGGGATAGGGAGGGTGGGAGGGAGGGAGATGCAAGAGGGAAGAGATATGGGAACATATGTATATGTATAACTGAATCACTTTGTTATAAAACAGAAACTAACACACCATTGTTAAGCAATTATACTCCAATAAAGATGTTAAAAAAAAAAAGACACATGCACCCCACTGTTCATTGCAGCACTATTTACAATAGCCAGGTCATGGAAGCAACCTAAATGCCCATCGACAGATGAAGGGATAAAGAAGATGTGGTACATATATACAACGGAATATTACTCAGCCATAAAAAGGAACGAAATTGGGTCATTTGTAGAGACGTGGATGGATCTAGAGACTGTCATACAGAGTGAAGTAAGTCAGAAATAGAAAAACAAATGTATATTAATGCATGTATGTGGAACCTAGAAAAATGGTACAGATGAACCGGTTTGCAGAGCAGAAGTTGAGACACAGATGTAGAGAACAAACGAATGGACACCAAGTGGGGAGAGCAGCGAGGGGTGGTGGTGATGGTGTGATGAATTGGGCGATTGGGATTGACATGTATACGCTGATGTGTATAAAATTGATGACTAATAAGAACCTGCTATATAAAGAATAAATAAATAAAATAAAGGCAAAAAAAAAGTCACAAGACCTTTCCCTTAACAAGGGAAACAAACAAAAACAAACAAAAGACGTGAAATGATTGACAAAGCACAATGCAAAATACGATACAAATAAAATCAGAGGTAAGTTAGCTTGACCAACATCATAGCTAGTTAACTAGGAACAAGAGTTTGAACCCACCTATGTTTGTCTTTCCGCCATCCTGTCTGGGGTGGAGGTGTTTATGCCCCCAAATGTTACGTGTGCTGTCTGCTGCTGGTGAGTTCCAGTGTCCTCTGGAAAACTGTGGCTGACTTCTTGTTCATGTTTTCCATTCTAAGTTTTTCAGTGTGGGTACTCACCCAGATCATCTTATCCGCTTTTTGGGAAAAATAACTCTGGCATTTGGGGTCGTTACAAATTTCTAATTTCTGAGTCTCACTTTGGTCCTCAGTAATACTCAGTGACCCTTTAAATGGTTTCTAATACCTCTTCAGAGGTTATCCAACAACCCCTGTCCCTTCTCTCTCCAGAGAAGAGTAAGGCTGCCTGATAAGAATTTTGTTTTCTTTCACCACCCAAACCAAGATACAGTTTTATCCCATCTTTGCTTCCATTCTGTCTGTTTTAAAGGAGTGACCTTTATTCTTTTCTTCCAAGAGAAACTCTTCTTCCCCTTCTGTTGTTGATCCCGTTGCAACCCCGAAGTCTCGAATGTTGCTTATATCAGCGGCCCCCAACCTTTTTGGCACCAGGGACTGGTTTCGTGGAAGAGAATATTTCTACGCACCAGTTGGGGAGGGAGGATGGTTCAGGAGGTAATGCAAGCGATGGGGAGGCCCAGATGAAGCTTTTCTCCTCAAAAACAGCCAATTAAAGAACCTCCTGCCAGGAAGTAAAAACAAAAACGAAAACAACCTTGCTCTTTCCTCCATGAAGACTCTGGTTTGGGGGACACACGCATCCACTCAGAATGTGCAAAATACCTTAAAGGTTATGGTTTTGGAGCTGCTGAAAAATTTTCTCCTGGTAGGGTGAAGATGATGTTCCCACAGGTGGACAGATTACCGGTCTTCTAGGAAGTATCATGTGAAGTTTGGTTTTCTTATTTGGTATTCTGTAAGTGGCTTTGTAAGGAGTATGAACTCTTATACCATTAAGTCAGGCTTACATGCATGCATCCTTATACCTGGTCCATCCCTGATGCTTGGCACACGTTTGTTGTTTTATTTAGAAACCTAGGATGTGAGTACCTCACTTCTTTGTTGTTTAACCCTTGTTTCCTTTCAATCATAGAGTAAAGCTTCAATCAAAAGCATCTTATTTCTGAATAGGAACCTTTTATGTTAGCATCTTAGACATCATTTTTACAGATTTTGGGAGAGTGTTTAGTTCGCTCACATCCTTAATCAGTTTTACATAGGCAGTGATGGAATCTTTGACATTCAGAGATAAGGTCTGAAGCATAGAGTATAGAAAAGAGCTCAAAGTAGAAACCTGTAATACCTGTTCAGCTTGTGCGGTAACCAAGACAGGGCAGGTTCTCTGCAGCATCTGCTCTGGGGAACTTCCTACGCTTAGTGATTTATAATGTCTTGTATTCTCTCGAACTTCTGTATGTCTTGGTCAGACTATTTAAAACACACAGACCACATTAGCGGGTGTGGCGACATCCTAGTTACACTGTGAGCAGTTATAAAGAGGGTTCCCAAACGGGAAAGTAATTAGTATTGTCCCAGGTACCATTATTTACCTGCCCTTTCAAGTTGTAAAATATATAGACGTGTGGAAGATTTAGTAACTTTTCAGTAGCAAAGATTTATTGAAGGCTAACTCTGGAGGCACCATGATTGGACCCTTAGGGAATACAACATTGGGAAGAGATCCCATTCCTAAGGGGATATGCATGTGTAGACAGGTTTACAGACTAGGAAATTGGATTTCACTAAGAAACTCTTTATTTCATCTTGAACAAGTAGTGAACAGGGTGTTGTGATGTAAATCCGAAGGTAGCTGCCCGTTCTTCACTGAAATACCAGAGGTAGCTGTGTGCCTGGACGCCAGGCTCGCTGGCTTTTGTGTTGCTCCTCCCACCCGTCCCTTACTTCCTGTAAAAAAGTAATGGAGGGCTTCCCTGGTGGCGCAGTGGTTGAGAGTACGCCTGCCGATGCAGGGGACACCGGTTCGTGCCCCGGTCCGGGAGGATCCCACGTGCCGTGGAGTGGCTGGGCCCGTGAGCCATGGCCGCTGAGCCTGCGCGTTCAGAGCCTGTGCTCCGCGACGGGAGAGGCCGCAACAGTGAGAGGCCCGCGTACCGCAAAAAATAAAAATAAAAATAAATATAAAAAAAGGAGTGGAATATTGGCAATTGCATTTAGTGTTCCCATTATACTTATTTTCACATTTTACTTTCATGAGTGACTCATTTGAACTTAAAAATATGATTTAGAAATTAGGCATTTTAACTCCAGCTCTTTGCTTTGTATTGACATCAGCTATATTAATATTTATCCTGGACCAAAGGACCCCTCTTATTCAGCTCTTAGGAGGAAACCAGTCGGGGCCCCTGCTTATCCTGCTGCCTTGCAAGGCAGAGGCTTCTGCATCATCTTCAAGCAAGGGGTCAGCACTAGCCTTTCTTGGGGAGAAGTGGGGCCAGAGACTTCCAGGCCATCTGGGAATTCAGAATCATTAGTGGATGGACACAGATGTCCACATCCCAAGCCTCAGCATCTCACTTCTTAAAAAAAAAAAAAAAGAATTCCCTTTCACTCTTTTCAGAAATAAATAATATTCTGAAATTATGGTGCCCAGCATTTTCAGCTAACTGTTGTGATACTTGTTAGTACAACGATTTTTCAGTTGGTCAGTTTGATTTTAGAAGTAATTATGAGAAACTACTATGTTTATTACCAAGTGCTCTGGAATACCCATTTACTATTTAAAAACCTAGTTTTTATTAAGATCTGATTTTTTTTTTTAGGTCTACCTACGTTTAAGCTACGTATTTAAAGACCATTGTACCTAGTAGATGACAAAACTATTTTTAGAAGCAAGGTATTTTGTGATTAAGAAGATAGACTTTGGAATCAGAAAAACCCAGATTTGAATTCCAGCTTTAACCTTATTAGCTGTGTTTTAACCTTATTAGCTGTGTCCTTGGGCAAGTCATTTAACCTCTGCATCTCAGTTTCCTCATCTATGAAATGGGGTTAATAACATCTAATTTATAGGATTGTTGTAAGGGCCAAGTGACGTAAAGTATGAATAGTACGCAGTAAGTACTCAATAAGTGATGGCTGTTTTTTTCTGGCCATTCCTTTATGTAAGTTGAATAAAAGTAAAAGATGAGCACTTTTCTTTTAATAGAATTTGTTGCATGAGCAGAAGGTATTTATAGCATGAGTAGAAGGTATGAGCAATTAGATCTCTTAAAATATATACTTAGGGCTTCCCTGGTGGCGCAGTTGAGAGTCCGCCTGCCGATGCAGGGGGTGCGGGTTCGTGCCCCGGTCGGTCTGGGAGGATCCCACATGCCGCGGAGCGACTGGGCCCGTGAGCCATGGCCGCTGAGCCTGCGCGTCCGGAGCCTGTGCTCCGCGACGGGAGAGGCCATGGCAGTCAGAGGCCCGTGTACCGCAAAAAAAAAAATATATATATATATATATATATATATATACTTAAACTCTTTCATGTGTTTTATGACATGGAATTTTAGAAATTGACTTAACTAAAGGAATCAAAGAATGTTAAGAGTGTGTTTTCAACAGATACTTACATAAAGCATGCCGTGTTCCAGGTCTTTGTACTTTTATAAATATTAATACAGTTAATCCTTGTAACTAGGAAGTAGATACTATTATTTTCGACATGTTACAGAAGGAAACTGGGGCAAAAGGAGATGAGTGACTTCCCAAGGTCACACAGGTGATATCTGGTCCCAAAGTGCTTACTCTTTTTTTTTTTTTTTTTTTTTTTTTTTGCGGTACGCGGGCCTCTCACTGTTGTGGCCTCTCCCGCCGCGGAGCACAGGCTCCGGACGCGCAGGCTCAGCGGCCATGGCTCACGGGCCCAGCCGCTCCGCGGCATGTGGGATCCTCCCGGACCAGGGCACGAACCCATGTGCCCTGCATGGGCAGGCGGACTCTCAACCACTGCGCCACCAGGGAGGCCCCCAAAGTGCTTACTCTTAATGTGACACTATACAGCCTCTCCTAGTGCACTTTTTTTTTTCTTCTATAAATTGTGTGGGGGCTTTAAGAAAAAACAGTAACTGTTCTTTTCTAATGCCAAAACATAAAAGAAGTCCCAGGTTAGGACAGGATTGAAGAAAATTTAATCTAAATTTAATACTTGATTTAATATTATCTAGCTTATTCCAGGTAATATTGACCTCGTTGAAACTGCAGCCATGCAAATACATCATGGTACTAAATGTCTTGTTCCTGACGTTTTATACCTAAATGGCCAAAGATACCAGTGTTACCTAATTATGTCTGCTTTTGCCTCTGTTTTTCATTTGAGTGTCTGGCTATCTTCTCCTGGGCGGGATCTTTGTGTCTGTACTCAGCTTTCACACACTGTTGATTATCACCCCTAAATGGTCTGCCACATCCCAAATTTGTCCTTTTGTACCTCAGCTGACTAGTGACTGTGAGCCAGGAACTTGCGTCCCTGGCACCTACTCAAAGACTGTCAGCTGTCCAGGAGAAGTTCCAGATCATGCAGTTTACCAGTTAAGTGTCAGGTTTCTGTGTTGGTAGCTATTATATGTAATGATAAACAACTTTAAAATTAAAGCCCTGTGTATTTCACCTTTTCTCCCTTTCTTCCTTTTGAAGGTAGTAGTGATCATGGCAACGTCAATTTAGTTTTTCCTAATTATGTAGACCATTTGACCTGTGATTTGTCACTCTTTGTGACCCTTGTGTCTGTTACTGTGCAGTCCACCTTACATTTTGTTTAAATTGAGTTAGCAAATTTATCGAATAAGCCAGCTTTAAAACTTCTATACATAGGGCCTTCCCTGGTGGTCCAGTGGGTAAGACTCCACGCTCCCAGTGGAGGGGTGAGGGTTTGATCCCTGGTTGGGGAGCTAGATTCCGCATGCGTGCCGCGACTAAGAGTTTGCATGCTGCAACTAAAAACAAACAAAAAACTTCTATACATTCTCTTTCCACTATGAGAAAATAAAAAGTGAAGGAAGTTGTTGCACATATTCATCCAGACAGATAATCCCTACTCTCTGTTTTCATTAACGGGATGATAACTGTTCACACACCCAGGCCCCACCTTACCTTACCCCATACTTACCCAGTTGTTGTATCTGTTCAGGATGGTTTCCCTTTTTGCAGTCCCGGCTTTGTCCATAGACCAGTGATGAAAGCAGCCTCTCCAGGGTAACCTTGGAGCCGTAATCTGATCTCAGATTCTTCTGGGAACCAAGGAGAGCTAAAATGTGGCATTCAAAAGGGGTGAACTGAATGTAGCTTCCTTACGCAGAAGACGGATAAAAGTGGCAGTAGATGCAGTCGCTTATTTGATTTAGGAAACCGCAGAAAGAATTCTTGATTTTGGTGTTGGCATCACGCTTACATGAGACTCTGCAGGTCTTCTGAGGCTTCTTTTTTTTTCCACTTTGGAAACATGGCTGTGGGCAGATTCGCTCTTGCAGAGATAATGTTTTTATAGTCCTTAGCTATGCTGACAGCTTCAGGTTTTGAAATCCTGTCATTTCCCTGTAGGTTTGACCCGAGATACTTTCATGCCATGGTCTTTCATTTCTTCCATTTTCTCTATTCACCTGATCGACCAGAAGATGTGAATTCAGCCTCTCCTTTGCCCTAGGTTGTGTGTTCTTCACCAGGGTTACTGTGGTGAGCACAGATGTCCTCATGGAGCCTTTGTTTTGGTGGGGGGGCAGGCAGTCAGTACACCAGCTGTCACACAAATCAAGGTCAAATTGCAAGTGTGATAAGCTTGGTGAAGGAGGGGCTCACAGTGTTCTAAGACCTAGTCTGCAGGGAGCTGACTGAATCAGACAGAGATCCACAGGATAAATGGGAATTATCCAGGCAAAGACAGAAAGGGGGCTCATTGTAGGCACAGGGAAACGTTTGCCCAAAAGCCCTCTGGAGGGAGGAAGCGTGGTGGGTTTTTGTAGACGGAGAAGTCTGGGGCAAGCTGAGGCAGGGGAAGTAGGCACGGAATCATTACCAAACAGGATCAAGAAGGCCATGTTAAGGATTTTTGTGTTTGTCCTCAGAGCAGAAGAGTGCCAGCATCACATTTCTGTTTTGAAAACCTCATCCAGTGAGACGAGGTTAGAGAGGCCAGAATAGATGTAGAAAAATGAGTTAGGAGGCTATTGCAAATACCATTGTAACGAATTTTCAGATACAACATGGTGCCCATGTTTCACTATCTTTGTGCTTTGTGTTGGGATTTCCCTGGTGGAAGCTTGTCTTTCCACCTGACTTGCAAAGGACTTTGAATCTACTTGGAAGTAGGTAAAGGGGAAGGTTACTTGAGACCCCTCACTATCTGGCCACGTGATCGCAGATGATTAACTGTCCGTCTTAGAGAACAAGCTCAGGTGTATTGAGGTCCAGGTGCTATCTTGCCTTCTGATGATTTCATTGGCTTCTTATTTATTTGTCTATTAGATATGTGACTGGTGGTGGTGACGGTGGTGCTAGCAGCAGCAGCAGCAGTAGTGATAGTTGCAAATGTACAGTATGTCAGACAGCGTCCTGGGTGCTGTGCATATAAACATCCATTTATTTCTTATACAGTCTCATGTGATGTTCGACCTTTTATTCCCTCTGCTTATAGATGAGGATGAGGCCCAGAGAGATTTATGAAATTGCAGAGCAGGGTTTGAACTCAGGCAGCTTACTTGTAGGAGCCAAGCTCTTAACCTTTCCTTTAAGTGGTGAAAGGTCAGAAGTGGCCAGTTAGTGAGGTTAGAGCCCGAGGTCACACTGCACAGTGTGTCGTGGGTGCAGGACTCCAGCCCAGGCACTCTGATGTCAGAGCCCACGTGATATTTCCATGTGAATTACAAGCATGGGGAGAATAGTTTTCTGTAAGTCAAAGAAGGTCAGGTTGCAAGTGTCGACAACTAATTCACTTTACAGAGTGGCGGCCGATTTTCTTTTACTGTTTTCTAAACATTATTTTACATCATTGAGAACACATTTATATATAGCTTTGAAATCACATGTCATTGTAGAGGTGCACTGTAATTAAACTTCCTTTAATTTTAGATAATAAATTATTTTATGTTGAGAATAATTAAAAGCATATGGTACTTACCCACCAGAAGGGAGACAATGAAAAAGAAGTGTTGACAAGGATGTTGGAGCAGCTAGGACTCTCCTGTGCTGCCGGTGGGAGTGCAAGTTGGCGCCATCACTTGGCAGTATTTAGTTTGGTCATATTTACTAAAGCTGAACATATGTATATCCTGTGACCCAGTAATTCCTCTCTTATGTAAGTACACAACAGAAATATGAATATATGTTCACTGAAAGACACGTATAATAACAGCAGAAAAACACTGGAACCTACTCAAATGCCCGTCAGTCGTAGGTAAATAAACTGAGGCATATTCACACAATGAAGTGCTGTACGGCAATGAGAAGAAAAGAGTTTAAAACTGCGTGCAGCCATAGGGTTAAATGTCATAAAGATACGTTTTTATGCATATCTTTCTAGATCTTTTTAAATAGTTACGTGCACATACAGATTTCCTTAAAAAATGAAACTGCTGGTATTCTACGCTACTAGTCAGGGTAGACGAAGCCATGTAGGCCTGAAATGTCATGGCACAGACACAGCAGTTTATTTTTCTCCCACACAGCAGCCCAGGGCAGATGTTCCAGCTGGGGGTAGGGTGGGGCTGTTTCCACTCTTCGCAGTGTTTCAGGAACTTGGTGTCTCTGCCACCTTTAGCATGCAGCTCCAAGGTTACAGCTCGGCTCATATTGTGTTGCAGAGAACGTACTCACAAGGCACAGCAAAGTGAGTGTGTCAGGAGGAAGGATGGGGGCGGAAATGTAGTCTACTGTGTGCCCAGGAAGAATGTACTTGAATAGTTCACAGTCTTGGCCGTGCACATCATTTTTATTGTTTTTCGTTTTTCTGTGGGTTTTTTTGTGGTACGCGGGCCTCTCACTGTTGTGGCCTCTCCCGTTGCGGAGCACAGGCTCCGGACAGGCAGGCTGAGCGGCCATGGCTCATGGGCCCAGCCGCTCTGCTGCATGTGGGATCCTCCTGGACCGGGGCACGAACCCGTGTTCCCTGCATCGGCAGGCGGACTCTCAACCACTGTGCCACCAGGGAAGCCCCATTTTTATTGTTTTTTGATCTGTTTCCCGCCCCGCCCCCCACTTACTAGTAGTACATTGTGACTATCTTTTCATGTCAATGCATAGAGATATATCTCACGCTGTTTTTTAATGGTAGTAGATTATTTCATTGAAAGAATGGGATGATTATAATTTAACATGCTCGTATTGGCAGTTTTTGTTTGATTTATTTTTGCCAAGCATTAACAATGCTAAAGCAAATCCTTGATAAGAAAAGTGTTTTCAAAGACTAAGTTATTAGAAGTAGAATTTGATGGGTCAAAAGGTAAGCCCATTTTTAAGGTTCCGATACACATTCCTGTATTGGTCTCCAAATTGATTGTCTTTGGTATCCATTTTTGTTTGATAAATTAGTCATTTTCTTTTGATTTTTAATATGTTTTTCATTTGTATTTTGATTGTCATTTCTTTATTGCCAGAGAAGTTTTTGTTCTGTTGTAGTGAAATCTATCAGTCTTTTCCTTTTTTGATTTCTGTTTTTGGCGTCATGCTTGGATTTATTCTTGGCTTTTAAAAGTAGCTGTTTCCTTCTATACGTTTGTGTTTTTATTCTTCATATTTACATTTCTAGTCCACCTGGAAACGGTTTTGCATAGAGTTTAATCTGTTTTTGCCAAGTAGTTGGTTACTAGTCGCAGTAGAATTAACTTTTTAAAATGTATAGGATTGTATGAACACATATAAAACTATTATGAAGTATTTTAAATTATCCTTCTAATTAATGACTAGGATGCAGTACGGGAGAAAGTTTTCAGTTCTCTGGGCCGTTTGAAGCAGAGAGAGCCACATTGCCTCAAACATAAGGCAGCATCACTAAGCATTAAACACTGTATCGTGGAGAAGGTGAAGTCCCTTTCGTTGGCTTGGAGGGTATGGTATGCTCTTAGATTTAGGAAATCTTCTCTCCATACTCCGAGTTGGTCCCCAGTTATAGGTTTATCATCTAATTACATGAGGCTCTACTTGGCTGCCATTTCCTGTGCTCTTCATGCCATCTCACACCGAGTCATGGGGAAGGCGGGTATACCTGCGAGGCTGTGTGCTGAGTGAAGTTAAAATAGATTCTTTTTAGTGGAAACTGGGATCATGATAACTTTAGCGACTGTGGGTTTTTGTTTTTGTTTTTCAACTTTGTTCTTTTTTTTAACATCTTTATTGGAGTATAATTACTTTACAATGGTGTGTTAGTTTCTGCTGTACAACGAAGTGAATCAGCTATACATATACATACATCCCCATATCTCCTCCCTCTTGCGTCTCCCTCCCACCCTCCCTATCCCACCCCTCTAGGTGGTCACAAAGCACCGAGCTGATCTCCCTGTGCTATGCGGCTGCTTCCCACTAGCTATCTGTTTTACGTTTGGTAGTGTATATATGTCCATGCCGTTCTCTCACTTCATCCCAGCTTACCCTTCCCCCTCCCCATATCCTCAAGTCCATTCTCTAGTAAGTCTGTGTCTTTATTCCTGTCTTACTCCTAGGTTCTTCATGACTTTTTTTTTTTAAGATTCCATATATATGTGTTAGCGTACGGTATTTGTTTTTCTCTTTCTGACTTACTTCACTCTGTGTGACAGACTCTAGGTCCATCCACCCCATTACAGATAACTCAATTTCATTTCTTTTTATGGCTGAGTAATATTCCATTGTATATATGTGCCGTATCTTCTTTATCTATTCATCTGTCGATGGACACTTAGATTGCTTCCATGAGGGACTGTGTTTTTAATGAGCACTTTATATTACTTTAATTTCCTTAACGTGTGTGAGTATTCAAGTTACTATTAAAAATAACCGAAGTTCTTGAGCCTCTCTAGACATTATATTAACATAATCCTCTCCTTCGGTTTACATAACATGCTTTGAGCAAGTCTGTATATGTGCAACAACTGTAAGGTCTCTGGAAGAAGAAAGAGGAAAACCTCGCTTGCTTGCTGTATTTTGCTTACTCAGCAGTCACACCCAGCTTCTGTGAGCAACAGAAAGAGAAGCAAAATTTGGTTCCTGGACTGGTGACTCAAGCGTCAGCTGGAACCACCTGTCCAGCCTCCCAGGCTCACAGTTAGTATTTGTTAAGGTTCCTTGTGCTGCCAGGACAGAAACTCAAGTCTAACCTCATCAAAAGAACTTATTTGTTAAAATGGGTCCTTGAAAGGATTCTTGGGGAGCTTGCCGTCTTGAATGAATTGTTGCACAGGCAGATTTTGTGCGGGGCAGGGATCAAGGGCCCTAGCAGTAGGAGCTTCTGAAGCTGCTGGAGCTCTGACCATCTCTTCACGCCAGCCTCAAATTCCCAAGAGAGAGAATCAGATTTGCTTTGTGGATGGGAGACAGAGCCATATGTGGTATCAGTAGATTGAATCATAATAATTTGCTGTTATTGGGCTGTTTTTGAACCAAAAAAGCATTTTTTATGCTTCAACTTTAACAGTGTAGACGTGGCCTTTAGGGCTCTTTTAAGTGTCAGGAGAACTGTGGGGTGGTGAGCCTTCCCAACTAATGTCTATGACATATTCCTTTGATCTTCTCAACTCCGCGAATCTCATCTGATTTCCTCATGTTCTTTTCTATTTTGCTATAAACACCGAGAAAAACTCTTAACCCTAGATCAGCCCTATGCAGGGAAGCTAAATACTGCTGGGGAAAATGACAACCCTTGAGATGGCTCTCTTCCACTTGTCATTGGATGCTGGAGATCTTCCTAGGCGTCATCCTTCTGTAAGGCATCCTTCGTAGTTCTTGGGTTCTTTAAGCTTCTATATGTTGTCTCCCCCAACACCCAGCCCCTGAAGGAGATCTTGATTACTTTTGAACCATAGAGTTCAATCCATTAAAGCCTTGTGTTTTAAATAGAGACAGCCTTCAGATTGGATTCAGGATATAAGCTGTCGCAGATAAACAGAAGGAACCAACTCCTGGCTACCATTTTGCTTCATTTGTTTTGAAGTATTCTCCTTGGCTGACTTAATGGTTTTTGAGATTTACTTTTCACTGAAATCATGTATTTGGATTCCATCAGTGGAAAAAATTTTTTTCTGCTTTATGTGTAAATAGGCTATCATAATACAAAGTAAACGTCAGAGTTTGTACAGCCACAGTGAGTTATACCTTATTTACACCATAGATGAAACAGATCAACTGTGGCAAGTACATTTGTGGAAACCACAAGACTCTGAAGTGGACGCAGTTTATTGCTGTGATTTACAAACTAATAGCTATCTAGCAATTTCTTTTGGGTAGGAGAAATAAAAACTTGGTACCAATATCTTTGCCTTGGTTTGAATGTTAAATTTACTTAAAATTCTGTATCTTCCCACGTATTCCTCTTCCCCCGTAAACACACCTGCACACGTTCTGATTTTCATAATGCTTTATTACAAATAACATCAATAAGAAAGAGCTCTTCTTTCCCTTATAAGGAGAAGGGTGTAATAGTAGTGGGTAATGCCAGATTTTGAGATTTCTTTTAAAAATGTGTTATATTCAGAAATACAGTTAAAGGTAAGTGAATGATGGTGAAATAGTAAATCAATTATGGTGAAATAGTAAATCAATATTCTGGAGTCAACTTGATGAAATGGAAAAAGCTGGGCTTTGGAATCAGCCAGACTTGGCTTCGAATCCCAGACCAGATTCTAAGCCATATAACCCCTTTGAGTCTCTTGTTTCTTTTTCTGCAAAGTGAGATTAACTACTGTCACACAGGATTAAAGTAACATACTTTGAGTTCCTGGTACATAGTAGACATGCAAATAATGAGATGCAATAGTTATTATTTCAAAATAACTTATGAAAGATAAAACAAATTGCTTGGTTTATTTTATTCTGATAGTAGTCCTAGGAAGTATGTGTCATCCTTCTCTTTCTATGCTTAAAGAAAAATTGGGTTATCCCTAATGGGTTTAGCAGCTTGGCTGATGTCATACAGCTAGTTTAGACCCAGTGATTAACTTAGACCAGTTTTCAGCTTTATCTTTGGACCTAAGTAAAGGTCTATTTAAAGATTATCAAGTTAAAAAAAAAAAAAAAGGGTGGGGGGGGAAGTGGTTGTAAACTAAAGCCACCACTAACGAATGGCGTTAGTGTTGCTTGCCTAGTTGGTTTCCGCTGATACTACATGGAAGGGAATCAGAGCCCTCTCTTCCTGTCCAAGTACTGGGAGGGCCTCAAACACCTTCTGGCCTTTACCCATCCAGTTTACAGTGATTCGTATGACAGTGCTGAGTTGACTGCCTCTGTCTAGCAGTGGTAGACTTGAGTTTCACACTGACTTCTGAGACACTTTGAAAGATTGGCCAGTGGTTTAATACCTACTTTTCTAGGGGAAAAAAACAAACAAACTACTGCATTAAATTCAAACATTGAATCTAAGATGAACCCAATTTCATAAACATTAAAATGTGAAACAGAATGTATATGCCTCCAGGACTTGGAGGGCATTATGCTACGTGAAGTCAGAGAAAGTCAAATGCTGTGTGACAGCACTTACATGTGGAATCTAAAAACACAACAAACTAGTGAATAAAACAGAAAAGAAGCAGACCCACAGACACAGAGAACAAACCAGTGGTCACCAACGGGGAGAGGGGAAGGGGGGGAGGGGCAATACAGGGGTGGTGGGAGAGAAGAGGGTTATTATGGGCTTATATGAAATCATTTGTGTGAAACTTTTAAAAAGTGTAAAGCACTATAGAATTTAAAGCATCTTTCATTCAATTTAAAAATATATATACATCCAGGAAATATATAAATTGAAGAACCCATTAGCAAGTCTTTTTTTGTGACCTTACATGTGTTTATACAATTAGGGTCTCCCAAACCTGTCTTCTGCATCCCTCAGGATCATCGGTGGCTCCCGTGAAAGGGCTTAGGTGAAAACCAGGTTAAGATTTAATTGGGCCACAGTCTCTTAGACAGAGCTTGGACTGGGCATCTGTCGGGCCATTACTGATAACCTGCAGTTCTTCTACTTCGTGTACCTTTTTCTCTGCTCTATTTTCTAGAGCAATTTTAGGTTCACAGCGAAGTAAAGAGGAAGGATATCTCCCATACGCCCCCTGCCCCTGCACATGCATAGCCTCCCCATCGTCAACATTCCTCACCGGAGTCCACTCTTTTTTGTAAACTGTTTGTCATTCATCCTCTTCTCATTCCTCACGCAGCCGTGTGAGATAAGACATGAATGTTAAGCACCATGTGTAGAGAGAAAGCAATATGCAAAAGAAATGAATATTTTATCAGTATTTACTATGTATTGTTGATTGTGTGTGTTCTGTCTGTTCTAGAACTGCCTAGCAAGCCCTAGCCCTACGTGAACCACTCTAGGAAGTAGCCTGCATATAAATCCTGCATTAAAATGTAAAACAAGGTCAGGTAGAAACCCGGATCCCAGTGAACTCCATCTCTTGCTAGTTTTCATTTATTGGTAAAACACAAGTGTGGGACCTTTGCTGTATGATCAAAAAAAAAATCTTTTTGTGGTTGGCTTATCTGGAATGTTTCTCTTTTTCCCCCTTAAATTTAAAAATAAACCCTGTACCAAACCTATACTTGGGTATTGAAGTTTCTGTGAGTATTTTGTTTCTAAACAAAAAAGTTGGAAGTATAAAAATGAGTGAGGTAAAAACGTTTAATTGGGGCTTCCCTGGTGGCGCAGTGGTTGAGAGTCTGCCTGCCAATGCAGGGGACACGGGTTCGTGCCCCGGTCTGGGAAGATCCCATATGCCGCAGAGCGGCTGGGCCTATGAGCCGTGGCCGCTGAGCCTACGCGTCTGAAGCCTGTGCTCCGCAACGGGAGAGCCCACAACGGTGAGAGTCCCGCGTACCGCAAACAAAAACACAAAAAAACAAAAAACGTTTAATTGTATGAGGGACACTGGTAAGGTAGCAATTCAGAAGAATCTTAATGACGCCATTTTTATCTTAGTCCTTGACTTTAGCCTAATTAAATTGTGGGAAACTCGGGTCATAAATCGAAGAGTCACACTCTTCAGTTGGAAAGGTTTCTTCTTAACCTTTGGAGTGGAATGGATCACCCATCTGACTTGTGGTAGGTGGGATGGTGTTATATGTATAGAGATTCATTTTCAACCTGGCCTTAAAGACATTCAGTGAATAATTTAATGGCTTTCTTTTGTGTTTTAAGTTTTGATTTACCATATTTACACTCTGTGTTTACAGAGTGTTTTTTTTTCCCTGTAAACAAACTGTAAGGGGGAAGAAAAGGGCATCAGTGACTGATTATCTAAGGTTTTGTTGTTGGGCATTTAAACCCAGTTAATGGAGATCAATAAATTTCTGCACAAAATATGACTGAAATCTCCCTGTAATTATTTTATAGGTAGTTTATCATCCTTCATTTTTAGAGTCCACATGATTTTTTGAAACTTGGCTGTCTTTCCTTGTATACTTCAGTTAAAAGTGAGCAGCCTGGCTGGCTGGGAGGGTAGCTGAATTACTTGGGAGGGTGACTGTGCCACAACTCATATACTTCAAAAACCACAGTTGTAAAACTCTTGTTTATAGTTGTCATCTGTTACTGTTGCTAATTTCTGATTGTCTTTGGGAATTTGTCCAATAAGACAGTTGTACAAAGTTCATAAAATCTTAAGTGAAAATTTTTCTGCAGTTTAAGATGTAAAATGAGAATCATAGCTACAGTAGAGATAGAGATATTTCTCCTAGTCTCTTTCTTCCCACTACTCCAGAGAGAAACCCCAAGCAGCCTGGCTTGACTGAGGGGCAGGGGGCGTATGGAAGATCTCCTTCCTCTTTACTTCGCTGTGAACCTAAAATTGCTCTAGAAAATAGAGTGGAGAAATGGGGCGGGGGTGGGGAGGTGCTAGAGAAAAACAGCTTTTTTTTATAGCTTGAGGACTGTAATGCCAAGTTATGTCCCCCCAAACTGAGATTATTAAGAAGAAATCAGTTGAGGGGGTGAGCATTTAAATTCTGTCACAGACTTTGATAAAAGGTCTGGGAAACATAGAGATGATCAGCTCCTTTAACTGCACCTGGGAAGATTTTAATATTTCTTTGAATATGAGGATAAAGAAACACTTGATATTGGCTGTGAGTTCCAACAACACCCTGTAAGAATAGCTGCTTGTAAGTATAGATTTACCCTACTTAAGACAGCTGAATTAGCTCTTCTGAAATTTATGTGGATTTATTTATATATTTACTTAATTTAAGCCAGAAAAATGTTTTAAAAGAACAAAGTAGGAGAACTCATACTACTTGTTTTCAAGGCTTACTCTAAAGCCTCAGTAATCAGGACAGTATGATCTCAGGGAAAGTCTATAGAATAATAATATAGCAGTGGGATAAAATAGTCCAGGAGACCCACAGAAATATGGTCTATTTATTTATTTATTTTTACAAAGGTGCAAAGGTATTGCAGTGGAGAAAGGTTAGTCTTTTTAACAAGCAGTGCTGGGACCACTGGGAAGTCATATGCAAAAAAAGAGAGAGAACTTCAGCCTGTATCTTATGCTTTATATAAAAATCCAAATGGATCATAGATCTAAATTTTAAAACTATAAAACTTCTAGAAGAAAACATAGGAGACACTCTTTGTGATATCATGAATACTATATTCTCTACCATATTCAGTGGGTCAGTCATGTGCTGCTGGGTTCTGAAGTTCGTGGTAGTGATTGTCGGCCTTGTGCCGGCCGGGACTGTGTTTTGCACCTGGGCAATAGAATGGGAAGTTGTTTTGTTTTTTTTTTAAGGAAAATCGCCCCTGATTTTCCTTTCTTATTTATAATAGACTCAGGCACACAAAATTGTGCCATCTGTTTATGGGAAAATACTGTTTTAATTTCTTTTTGTTGCTAATTTTCAACCTTTGCCCATCAGAATAGGAAGGAAAGGATCCTCAGAAAAAGACTGGCTCCATTCTTGGAGCCAGCTACAGTTGAGGGTGGAGACACCAGTTCTAGCTGGGACCAGCACTTTTTTCCCCCAGACAAAGCCATGACATGGTGCTAGTGCTTTTTATTAGCAAAAAGATCTTGGGATGCACAAATCACTCACCATTCGAAACTGTCACTATCCTACTAACTAACCCCTTTGACTCCCTGGAACCGAGTCAGGAGTGAGTAGCCTGGGGATGGCCTAAAGTGTCATGTTTGATTTATAGTAATTAACCATCTCATCAGAGGAAGCACCATGTATTTTTATCTTTTAAGGCTTGAGTTTGGCCAAGTCTTATTGGGATCCAATTCACGTTAGTAGTGCGGAAAGGTCAGGGGCTACACCCTGTGCCCTCAGCCCTCAAAAATCAAATAGTTAAGTTTCAAGTGTTGGAAATGTGAATTTTTCACCTTTCAATTCTCATAAACTAAAGCTACTGTGGCTATAGCAGTGATTTTCCACCTACATAAAATTTGTGTTTGAGACTTTTTTTAAAACACAGTTTTTAAAACTATAAAATGAATAAGCATAGGCATCATAGTCTTGAAATAATTATTCAAATGGGAGAAAGGTGATTTGTGTTTAATAATTTTATGAGTGGAAACATGAAAACTTGATCACAAATCTCAATTGATTTTATGGGTAGGAACATAAAGTCGAATACAAGTCTAGTTAAATGTGATATATCTCATTTAAAACAACAGTTGAAAAAATTAAAATAACATAGATGCCAGTGAGTGGCATGATATTATTCCAGCAACAAGAAGCTTTTAATAGCAGTGGACTCTTAAATAGGCTTATTTTTTATTTCTGCTAAACTACTCATAAAATGATTATAGAGAAAATTTGAAGGTGGTAAGTTAATGCTTTGAATATATTCAGTATATGCGTGTTTTCCCAAGTTCCTAACATATTGAGTACTTTAAAAAAATGAAACGTCTAGGAAGTGAGATATTACAATGTTGATAATCTTGTTACGATTTAGTTTTATTTTTTTAAATACACATATTTTTCATTATTTATATTTATTATTATTTTTTTACTCTGTAATGATCAAGTTATTTCATTATGTCCTTCTATAGGTATTTCATGGTTCTATGAATCTGTGAAGAAAATGTTGAAAGCTCTTAGATTTATGGGATTTATACCTGGAAGCAGTCTTAGGGATCATTCTGCCCAACTTTTTCATTTTATTGAATGAGGAGCTGATTCTTTGAGGCTGAGGTGACACCTATGGGTTATTCAGCTTATTGGAGCAGAGCCGAGACCGGAATTAGATGGACCCTGGCCTCTTGGCTGTTCCCCTGCATGATGCTGTGTCCCTGTTAGTTCCTTCCACACTAGAGTGCCACTTGGTTGCATTTTTATTGATCTTTACAATAGATTTATACATATAAAAACAAATCTACATGTGATCATTTCTGTTGGACTTGGACAGAAGTAAGTACAAGAATTCTTTTTTTTTTTGCGGTACGCGGGCCTCTCACTGCTGTGGCCTCTCCCATTGCGGAGCACAGGCTCCGGACGCGCAGGCTCAGCGGCCATGGCTCACGGGCCCAGCTGCTCCACGGCATGTGGGACCTTCCCGGACCGGGGCACGAACCTGTGTCCCCTGCATCGACAGGCGGACTCTCAACCACTGCACCACCAGGGAAGCCCAAGAATTCTTAACAAGCAATTCAAATGACAAGAAAACTACAGCCAGTTTTCATAATTATTTTTGTAATGAAGGAAATTTTATCGAGTGACCTTGAATATGTAGCACTTTAAAATATTTGATTCCCAGTAAGAAAATAATGAGCAGACTAGTAGACAATGTGGGTAAAAGATGGGAACAGTGAAAGTCAACTCACACTAAAACAAATACAAATAGCCACTAAAAATAATGCCAGCTGGAATGAGCTATCCTATTCACCTATCAGATTGGCCAAGAATTAAGTGTGGTAATGCCTCGTATTAGTGAAGGCATAGAGAAATAGTCATTCTCTTTTACTACCTGTGGGAATAGTCAAATATAATATGCTCATAACCTTCGATCTGTAAATTCTACGGCTGTAACTTTGTCCTACAAATATAATAGTAATAGTATGAAGTTAAACTTTTCATATAGTTTATAATGATGTGCAAGGATGGTTATTGAAGTTTTGTTTTTATACATTTACACAGATCAAAAAAAAGCAAAAACTGGTAATTGCTCAAGTATCTTTTAATAATGAACTAGTTATATAAATTATAGAACTGTAAAAAATAATAGAAAATATATGTAGCAGAAGATTGGTATGTGTTGAAGTCCAAGATTTATTAAGAGGAAAAAACAAGCAAGTTTTAGAGATGTTTGTATACTAATAAAGATACACATATTTATGTTCTTTCTATTTAAAAATTCTGGTAAGATACAAATGAAAATGTTAGTAATAATGTATGTCTTCTGGGTTTTATTGGGTTTTGATGAGGAATGTTGAGGATAGAGCAGAGGAGATATATATACATACATATATATATGTACTCTCTACACATATGTTGGTTTTGTTAAATTTTTTTAAACAGTAAGGTGTGTTCATTGTTAAAATGATTTTGCTTATTAACTGCAAGTCAGGAAATCTTCCCTTATTTTGAAGTAATTTTGAAAAACTTGTTCTTGATTTCTTTATAAGTTAATTTCTCTTAAAGAAAAAGCATATTTAGTTCCAACATTTAATTAAAGTTATTGAGAGTCAACCAGAAAAGTTTCAAAATCAGTAGAATTCTACCCCACTCATGTCCTATACCCCAGTCTTCGTTCAGGAAGATAGGTTCCTAAGAAGTACATATATCAAAAGTCATAGAGGTAATTTTATTCTTTGACTCTGTAATTCCATTTCTGGGTCTAGGTGCTAAAGAAATAAAAATTTTAAATCTTAATCATAGTAGAAAATGACTGTAATACAAATGTCTAGCAATTGACTCCCATTGACCAAACCGTGAGATAAGACGGAATGTTATGTTGTCTTTACAAATACTGAACACAGATAAGGTATGCATACAAAATAGTACCAGTGGTTAAAATAATGCTTTTTGAGTACCAGACATGCATGGTAGAAACCATGTTTCCTATTATATTAAATCTAGACATTGCCTCTGTTTGATAGAAAAGGAAACTAAGGGTGAGGGGAGCTCAGCAGTTGTCATGTAGATGAGCTTTGTTTTGAAGCCCCAATGTCAAAGCCCATCAGCTCCCACTCCAATCCATCCATACACTCAGAGCACATGCTGTCCTCAGGAAGAAGTTCTGCACTCATCTTTTGGAAATATTGCTTAAATAATCAGTAATAATGATTTTAAAGCACACCAAGAGTAGATCTGGAGCCTCTTTGAACTCTGGGACGCCCAAGTGGTGGTTCCCTCCATATCTCATTTCCAATTTATAGCTGAGAATAATCAGACCTGTACTATGACCTCTGTGTACTTCTATAATTATAATTTATAGGTAGATTTGTAATTTGAAGGATAATTCATAATAAATGATTTTCCTGCTCAAAAATGCTTGATTTGTCTTTCCAGCAAGCAGGAGTACTTGCTGCCATTGTTAATTTTCTATGATTTAGGCAACACGGATGATCAGTTTCTGTGTGCATACCTTTGTGAGTTAACTCTAGAGGTATATAGGTCCTAGCTTTGAAAATGAGCAAATCATTCATTATGGAGTTGAGCCTGTGATGGTGTCCCCATAATTTCCATACTCCAGTTTACAGCTTCTGCTGCTCCTGGTCTGCAGTGATCAGGTTCCAGAGGCCTCTGAGCACCACACCCCACCCTCCCCCACAGCCTTCAGGGCTGGAACCGACCCCCAGCCCCCACTCTGTCAGTCCCCTTGGTCCGTTACTCCTGTGTGCTGCTCAAGTATTATCATTTCCTTTGTGCATCTGTGACATGAAAGAAGTGGAGGAAGCACTGCTAGCAAAACACATGTTTATAAAAGTGTAACGCAGATATCGGTTTGAATTTCACTCGTACCTTCCATTTTGTTCAGAATTCATTATTCCCCAGGTGAAAGCTGCAGAGAGAGATGAAATGTCAAAGTAATCTCATCATTAGTTAAAGACATATTCAGGGATTTTTGAATTCTAGGCCAGCATACTCAATTTCTAGAAAAACAGGGAAATCAAGACCTGGAGAAAACAAACAACCCAATCAAAAAATGGGCAGAAGATCTAAATAGACATTTCTCCAAAGAAGACATACAGATGGCCAAAAAGCACATGAAAAGATGCTGAACATCGCTAATTATTAGAGAAATGCAAATCAAAACTACAGTGAGGTACCACCTCACATCAGTCAGAATGGCCATCATTAAAAAGTCTACAAATAACAAATGCTGGAGAGGGTGTGGAGAAAAGGGAACCCTCTTGCACTGTTGATGGGAATGTAAATTGGTACAGCCACCATGGAGAACGGTATGGAGGTTCCTTAAAAAACTAAAAATAGAGCTACCATATGATCCAGCTGTCCCAGTCCTGGGCATATATCTGGAGAAAACCATAATTCCAAAAGATACATGCACCTGAATGTTCATTGCAGCAGTGTTTACAATAGCCGAGATATGGAAGCAACCTAAATGCCCACTGACAGATGAATGAATAAAGAAAATGTGGTACATATATACAATGGAATATTACTCGGCCATAAAAAAGAATGAAATAGTGCCATTTGTGGCCACATGGATGAATCTAGAGATTATCATACTAGGTGAAGTAAGTCAGAGAAAGACAAATATCATATGGTATCACTTATATGTGGAATCTAAAAAAATGATACAAATGAACTTATTTACAGAACAGAAACAGACTCACAGACTTAGAAAACAAACTTATGGTTATCAAAGGGGAAAGGTGCAGGGGGAGGGATAAATTAGGAGTTTGGGATTAACATATACACACTACTATATATAAAATAGGTAATCAACAAGGACCTACCTACTGTATAGCACAGGGAACTCTACTAAATATTCTGTAATAACAAATGGGAAAAGAATCTGAAAAAGAATATATAACTGAATCACTTTGCTGTACACCTGAAACTAACATAGCATTGTAAATCAACTATATTCCAATATGAAATTAAAAAAAAATTTTAATCCAAAAAAAAAAAAAGACCTGAGAGACAGATTGCAACCGTGGGGCTTCCATGAAATAGGCTGTGCGGTATGATGCTTGACCACGCTTTCCAAGGGGGTAGTTAATTTTATTCTTAATTTTCATGATTGAAGTTACAAAATCCACATAATGAAACAGATTGTGCTGATGTGCACAGAGGTAGTATGGAGCCTGCTTACCTCTGTTTGGTGAGATACTGACAGGGTTTTCCTGGTTGACGTGCGTCTGTCCTGAGCAGAAAGTGGTAGAACTTCGGCTTCCTCCGTTTCACTCCGCATCTCTTTCACCGGGTGTTAGTTTCTTCATCTCTACAGAGGAGGTGTGGGCTATCATGTGATGATGTCTGTTAATTGCTTTCTTTAAAAAGGAGAAAAGAAGAAGTAGAATTATTTATAGTGAGTGGTGGTATGTTAGCCTAATTAGTTGAAATCTAGAAAGCCATGTATATCTTACTTACTTGGTTTATTCTGTTTGGGAATAGAAACCAAATGCTCTGGAGAAAGCAGGGAAAATCTTATCTTTGTGTTGTTTTAATTGCAAACACACATTGCCTGTTTCAGAAATTCTTATGACTCTTCTTATGACTAATGATTACATTACATTTTAAAGCAAGGCATTTAATTCCTTGGCACTGGGAAATCAGTTTTGGGGGTACAATTTTTTTAAGTGTGAAATTGACTCTTTTATAACTATTCTTGAATACTTTTCCATTCCTTTTTCTTTTCTTTTTTTTTTTTGATTCCATGCATTATTGTTAAAGACCTCAGCATAGCAATATTATTTGTATTGAAACAGAAGAAACAAGTGTGATACTCTGGGATCACAATTTTATAAATTTATGCATACTGCTAATGACTGGAGGGGAGCCTGAAAAACAATTGGAATTGCAAAAGAATGAAGTGTTAGTTGCATACAGATTTTGGGGATATAGGTTTTTCCCTGGTGCATGGGGGAGAAATGGGCTTTTCCAGTAGTTAACAAGTAAGTTAATTTCAGGATAGTTGAGATTTAGCCTCTTGTTTGTAACAGAATAGTAATATAACTTTTTTTTGTGAAAGAGATACAGAAAAAAAAAATAGTTAGAATGAGGTAGAAGGTAACCTGATAAATTTATATGAAAAAATGGCATTTATTTAAGCAAAAGTCTTTCAGAGCCTCCCTCCTCTCCTATATAATTAATGTTATACTTAGTTTTATGCTTTGTACCAGAGTGCAGTATACCAGTGATCTTTTTAGAGCTTGGGAATGCCAGAGGTAGTAAGCAAATCTCAAACTGTCGGCTTTGAGATTTATTATGTGTGTCTGCTGTTTGAGTCCAAAAGGGCTTAACAGCTGAATATAGATTTTTAAATCACTGTTGGGATTTAAATTTTTAGTCTGAAAGACTAGGTCATTTGACAGTAGTCAAGGGCATTTTCATTCTCAAGACTGTTCTGCAGGCCCAGCAGAAAGCTCCTCCCTCAGCCCACGAGGGGCGTCATTCTCTGGGCTGAGGCGTTCTAATCTGGGGTGTTTCACACACAAAAATAATACAACACAGGGGGATTTGTTCTGTAGACTGATCCAGCAAGTGGGTTTTAAATTGGCAGCGCGCAGATAGGAAACAATTGGTCCAGATACCGAGGATTAAAGGTATTTAGAATGTATATTGTGTTATTACGTTTGATGTGCAAGAAATTTTTACACCTGAAAGTTTGTTTTAGGAACTCACCAATATGAAGACTGATCAGTTGGGGAAAAAATTTGACAGTGATTATTGCAATTATATTTTCAAAGATACATGCAGTACATTGATGGTGTAAAATATGTTGGTTACGTGAGATTTTTAAATTAAATGACTGATTGGATGCAATATACATATTTTTTAAATATATATCTATATTTATATAGATCTTTGAAATATAGTATTTTCTTTTAAAGAGAAGAAAGGTTCTGCAGGCTGTGCTTCTTATTCACTGGTTCCTCAACAGACATCCGCAACAGCATTCAAACTTGGGCTTATCAGAGACCAACCAAGTCAGACCCCTCTGGTGTGGAGCCTGGGGTTCTACTTTTCAAGAACCCCTCAGATGATTACAGTGCACAGCCAGGCTTCCGAGCCACTGTTCTAAAGTTCTTTGTGTTTCACGTGGAAAGGCACATAGTTGAAAGAAATCTTTTAGTTACCTTGTAGTAATTGTAAAAAGAAAAAAAAATCAGTTTAGTTCTTTAATATTCTGGAAAATATCAGATTAAAAAGAATACCTCCCTCTCTAAGAAATAATTTCATTCCTTACCTGAGATGCCCGGAACTCAACATAACCAAATAGAAGATGGCAGAACAGCTGATAGCTGCAGACCAACACTGGCATGAGTTAGACTTGAACTAGGCTTAGATTGTCAAGCAAGTTAAATTCAGCACCAAGCTGAGGTTAAAGGGGGGAGGCATGTGAGTAAATGAAGTAGAACAGTAGTACTGTGTTACCTTTTAAAGAGGTTTGAAATCTCTGGTTGAATGAAGCATAGTAATTTCATAGAACTGAAGTGTAGACTCTGAAGGCTTAAGGTACAGTGGCTCACTGTAATTAAAAGTGGAAATGCTGGAAAGCGTGAATGTGTCTATGTTGATTATTATTTTGGTATTTTAAAATGCGATGCATGGAACAGGTTAGTACATTAAGATAATTAAGGTAAGGTCGTGTAAAGAAATGTCACTGGAAACCTGAGGAAAGTGAAATGGCATCAGGCATTTATAATTACAAGCAAAGATAAATTTGCCTGGGTTCCTGTTTTGGTACCAGTGGTTGGGGGAGGGGTGGTAAACAAAGATATTTTTGCTGACTGGTCACGCAACTGCGGGTCGGATGTGACTCATTTCATCCATTAGCTTAATCAGTAAAACTGAGTGTGTTTAGATCTGGAGGAATTCAAAGATGATTACTATATAGTCCTTGCTCTCAAGAAACCTGTAGGTAAACAAGATAATATAGGTGTGTAGGTGAATAGAACATATACCAGTAACAACAATAACAGCACGTTGACTTTTTTCATTGATACAGTAGTGGGAAAAGGGGTTTGTTTACTGGAGAAGCCAGTGCTAGAAGGGTTAACTCATGTACCGTCAGTTGTTAAAGTCATAGTATTTAAGTGGATAAATAAAATGGTGCTTAAGAAAATATGTTAAGGATCTGATCTGGGAGTGGGGGATCGGTCAGGAGGGGAAAAGGGGAAGATGGTAAAAGGAGGTACTGCTTCGTGGTGATCTCTGTATTGCAGTACCGGGGATTGGGAGTTGGGGTCCATCTGGTGGAAATAGAGGCATAGCTTGGCACTGTGGAATAGGGCACAAGGTCCAACCTTCTGGGAGAGGGGAAGGTAATGATTAGCCGTATCACTTGTGTCGGCCAAGTGAACTAAGACTGAAGGAGGAAGCCACTTCTTGAAGGGAACTGCAGTAAAAATCAAGAACTCTATATACCAGCTACGCTGCCAGCTACTTGTGCCATTTAATCCTTGAAACGGCCCTATAAGGAGGATACTATTATGTTCCCCACTTTTCAGTTAAGGAAGCTTAGTCCAGAGAAGTGAACAACTGCCCTAAATCACAAGGCTGGGAGGTGGTAGAGCCAGGATTTGGATCCAGGGTGTCTGACCTAAGAGATGACGTTGCCACCTCGTTTAGGCTAAGTGGATCGTTAGTATCCAAAGCCAAAGGGAGCTGGGCAAGGCAGGGACTGGTGACCGGTACAAGCAGAATTTTTGAGGACTTTGTGGCTGGTGTACTACTTTTTTTTGGGGGGGGGGCATGGTTTTTGATAGATGCACAGTCTAGATGAATATCATGGAACAACAAAGGATATGGAAGTGAGACAGCGGCAAAATATGGGCCCAAAGACTGCATTTGAATGTGTCTTGCAGTGTTTTGAGGCAGTAGTACAAGGTGGAAAGGTAAGATGGGATCTTTTTGAGATCCGGAAAGGATTCCTAAAGTCAGATTCTTAAAAAGGAACTTAGGTTTTACTTGATTATATTCTGGAGAACTGAAAGCTTTCAAGTGAGACATTACATGACTGAAGCTGATAATAGGATGTGAGTTAGAGTATTCTTTTTATCCAAGGGATTTGTTCTGCTTCAGCGTGGTCAGAGTGGATGTCGAAGGTAGAAGATAGAATGAGTCAAAAGTTGGTTGAACAGGGAGAGTGACGATGTAAATAGTTTCAAACAACAGTAAGTGGGAGGAAGATGTTGCTTCCACTTACTGTTGTTTGAAACTGTTTACATCATCACTTTCCCTTGGGAGAGTGAGGGTGGGAGAAATTTGTGGAGCCCATTCGGCGCCGAGAGGCCCCAAGTACTGTGCTTACAGATTGAAGGCAACGATCGAGATGGACATCATCCTTGCGTGATGCTGATATCAGATAGACAAACCCAAGTCTGAAGATTATTTAGCTGTGTGACCCCAGACAAGTTAATTGGTCTGTCTTTTTTTTTTTTGCGGTACACGGGCCTCTCACTGTTGTGGCCTCTCCCGCTGCAGAGCAGAGGCTCCGGACGCGCAGGCTCAGCAGCCATGGCTCACAGGCCCAGCCGCTCCGTGGCATGTGGGATCTTCCCGGACCGGGGCACGAACCCGTGTCCCCTGCATCGGCAGGCGGACTCTCAACCACCGCGCCACCAGGGTAACCCCTGGTCTGTCTTTTTAAGTCTCAAGTTCCTTCTGCTAAAGTAGGATTAGTAGTAGTACCACCCTCACTAGCATGAGGAGTAACTGAGTTTAGCTCAGTGTATTAGTTTTATGTTGCTGTTGTAAAAATTAGACACACTTTACTGTTGTAAAAATTAGCCAGCAGTGTTGCATCTCTCCCAGCCTTCCTGCATGGCCCCACCCCCCCTCTGACTCTTCTGCCTCCCTCTTCCATGTTTAAGGGCCCCGGTGATTCCATCGGGCCACCCGGCTACTCCAGAACAATCTCTCCATCTTGTCTCCCCATTTTAACCACGTCTTCAAAGTCCCTTTTGCCATGTAAGGTAGTGAAGTAACCGAATCGCGGGTTCTGGTGATCAGGACGTGGATATCTTGGTAGGGGGGTACCCTGTTACCCCTGCAGTGCCACCGTGCCTGCAAATTGCTACCATTTAAGCAATTTCTAGTACTATTAGTATTATTATTGTCATCATCATTACTGTTAATGACAGGATTACTCGCCGCTAGCATTTCATTGGTAACAGTGTCACAGCACAGCTGAAAGCTTTATTTTCATTTGCTGGATCTGTTGGATCTGTTTGGCTCTACTGGATCTGTTTGGCAGAGATGTCAATCTGATAATATAAGTAGTTTAACTTGAGGTGGCATGTTAGTTTTTAGAAGTACTCAGGAAGGAAAATTCTGAACTCTTAAGTTGTGCAAAGATATTTTTTTCCAGATAATAGCATATGGCAGTCATTAATCAGCCTTGTCATCAGAATGTAAAGTTATGTGTGCCATTTTATTATTAATGATTTGCAAATAAGAGGACTGGTAACTATTTTCTTCCTAATACATTTCTAATATATCTGGTTGGTGAGAGACTACATATTATATAATTTGCTTTATATTTTATGGTTTAAATAGTTGTTTTTGAACAGCAAGTAGTTATATTTGTAAAAAGCAGAAAAAAATTTTATGCTGTTGGCTTGCTACTTATTTTTTTAAATCTTCAGATTTATTTATACACCAATTAAAGCCCTGTAAATTACACTTGAACAGGCGTTAATACGAGCATCTAAAACGTTAAGTTTTTTGTTTGGCCAGATGAGGGCACTTTTTCTTTACATTTCTGGAGTTTGAGCTCTGAAGCAGATTTGTTTTTCTCCATCCAAGCTGTTACTTACTTTCTGTTATTATTGCCAGTGAGAGAAATAGTTCTGACATTTTTAATGTTTTGATTTTGTTGTATTCTTAGAGGTTGATCTTTCCCCAAAAGGAAGAAGCTTCAGCTTCTTGCAAAATTTTTGTATATGGGAACTTTAAAATGAATGACAATTTCTGTGGTACAGGGTAGTTTTAAGAAATACATGTATACGTGATTTGTAGTTTTGCTTATAATTAGTAATAGCAGTTGAAATTTACTTTTATCCTAATTCGAGTACTCTGTCCATAGCAAGATGAAGTGGAATTAGATGGACTCTTCGTTTCCTCATCAAACTTCTTATGCCTACTTTACATTGAATCAGTGTCACTTTGTATCTCCATCAAAATCCAAGTAATGAAGAGGAAATAAAATACCAGAAATATTTTGTCTTAAAAACAAACACCAGGGCTTCCCTGGTGGTGCAGTGGATGAGAGTCCGCCTGCCGATGCAGGGAATACGGGTTCGTGCCCCGGTCTGGGAAGATCCCACATGCTGCGGAGCGGCTGGGCCCGTGAGCCATGGCCATTGAGCCTGTGCATCCGGAGCCTGTGCTCCGCAACGGGAGAGGCCACAACAGTGAGAGGCCCGCATACCGCAAAAAAAACAAAACAAAAAAAACCCCACCCAAAACCAAAAATAAATAAATAGAAAAGATAGACCAAAGGTTAGATAGATGTAGCATGTTTAACTTTTTTATTTGTAGTGCTGGCTGTCAAGGGCTAGGGTGAGTTGAGTAGGATAAGGTTTCTAAGGTTATGTGTGATGGTACTAAAAACAGTACAGACTGCAGTTGCTTCGTGTTGATGTGAATAATCTAAGGAGAAAACCAAACAGAGTAATGTTGAGGATTATTTAAAAGGCCCCCCGTCACAAAGCTCTTGTCATCTCACCGCAGATAAAACACGTTTACAACTTCTTTTGAAAGTTAAGTTTCTGAACAGCAATGAAACAGGGAACTTGCTTATTAAAGTTTAAAAAACACTAATGAAAATAAATGTCATCAAAACTTGATTGACTGGAAGGAGATTAAAAAGGGGAGAAACCACCATGAATGAGTCCAAAGAGCAAGTTTGTTTAAAATTGTGCACACGTTTAAAAGTCATGAGAAGGAATGAATTAGTTTTAAGATATACGTATAGCAAGATGAGGATGAAGAATACCTCCCTGGAGTAGAGTCAAGCAAGCTGCTGCTCTCAAGTAACTCTGGAAGCGGGTAGGGGCATCAGCTTAGTGCGCCAGCCGACCTTAGTGTCCCCTGTGACTGCCAGGCCGCGCTGTGATCACCGTCATCACAGCCCTTACTATGGGCACTAGCTGTGCTGCAGGGGCTTCTCCTTCACTTACTCTCGTCAGCGTCCCTGTGAGACGCATATTATTATTCCCATTTTAAAGATGAGGACATTTAGGCTCAGAGACATTAAGCAATGCGTTCAGTGCCACAAAAACTAGAAAATAATGTATTCTCAGGCCAAAATTCATGTCATAAGAATTAAACACACTTTAAAGATAGGAGGAATGTCACCAAGAAGCAAGGGCTTCGGGTTGAAAGGATGGAGTTCCCAGTCAGCTCTGTCTGCCTCAGAAGGCCATCTGAGCTGCTTGGTACCTACGAGGAAAGATTTGTTATGGCCTCAGCAGCACGCACATCTTCGGCCTATCAGTGGACTGTTCCTGTTAGTCCCTCGGAGAGAAAAAACAGAGTATCCTAGTGTTTAATATCTACCAACATTATTATTTTTTTAACCTAGGGGATTACTAAGAAAAAGGAAAGAAGACAGTAGTGGCTTTTCACCTTAATTCTGTTTCTGTTCCCTGACTTTTTGTTTTATAAATTTTGGTAGTGGTCTTTTGCCTAGACACATACTGTTGGAATAGTAAAGCCAAACTTTTTTTTCTTTCTGACAATCCTTTTTAGCAAGTAGTAAATATTTTAAACCAGGAAAAGTGTAGATCTTTAATAAGAATCCAACTTTTCTCTCCCTTTCATTAAACATTCATTGGGGGCTTCCCTGGTGGCGCAGTGGTTGAGAGTCCACCTGCCGATGCAGGGGACACGGGTTTGTGCCCCGGTCCAGGAGGATCCCACATGCAGCAGAGCGGCTGGGCCTGTGAGCCATGGCCACTGAGCCTGCGCGTCCAGAGCCTGTGCTCCGCAACGGGAGAGGCCACAACAGTGAGAGGCCCCGCGTACCGCAAAAAAAAAAAAAAAAGAAAAAAAGAAAAACACAAAAAAACAAAAACATTCATTGGGAACCTTCTATGTACCAGCCGCTCTGCTTGGCCTGTTGGATACAGATGTAAGACAGCTGTGCCCTTGCTGTTGGTTTATAGTCTGGGGTGGGAACTCAGGAAGTACACCAGTCATTATGGTGAAATGGGATAAATACTGTGACAGCGGGCGGGGTGCCCTGAAAGCAGTACCCCAGCCTGGGCAGGAGCGGGGAGGGACGGCGTCACGGAAGGAAGATGTGACGTTTGAGCTGAATCCTGAAGCACAGGTGATCAGAGTCTTTCTCACACAGATAACTGAGAGAGAGGAAGGGCTGGGTTTTAAAGGAGAGATGTTTGTTTTGGATATTTGGGGTGCGGTACTTAGGTTCTGAGGTGTATATTTGGTTTTTTAAATGTGGGAGTGGAATTTTTATAAGGACTTTTTTTTTTTTTTGGTCCGGAGGTGAATATTTGAGACTCGTTTGAATAGAAGTGACAGAAAAGATAGATTAGTGATAGAATAAGGTAGAAAAAGAGGGGAGGAAACTGGGGAGTGAATGCCTGAGAAAGTCAGAGAGGTGCCCGGAACCTCAGTCAGAAGCCAGACCCTTGCTTCGGGAAGAGGTGACGCGGCGTCTGCGGACCGGGTGCAGTGCCCCCACGTGGATTCGGACGAGGAAGGCACCGGCTGTGGTTAGGCCTCCAGTCAGTGTCGTGCAAGCTTAGATTTCAGTAACGTTTTAGAAATGTGCCTGTTCTTCTCTAAGCCTTTTTTACACTGGTTCTTGACTTTGGAGAGGGCATCCAGGGGCCTCTTTGAAGCCGTGTACAGACGTCGATAGTGTCTCTTTATTTTGTTCCCTGCCCATCGTCCTCTTTCTCCTGACAATCTAACCTGCATTTTCTTTGGGAAATAACTCCCTGCTGGCTCTCAGGCCTGGTCTTGCCCTGTATTTGATGCACACCTGACCTTAGGAATGTGCACGTGATGTGACTGGACCAGTGAGACTTGACCCTGGGACTTTGCTGAATCTCTGGAGGAAAAGAATCCCTTTGGTTGGATTTGAAGCTGTAAAGGTGTAAGCTTAGAGCTGTCCTCATGGGACAGGAGACTCGGGGAGGGAGCGGGGTGAGGGGCTGAGACAGACAGACACACACCCCTTTATCGTGTGAGTTGAGTCTCTGGATCGATTCCTGGACTTTTCAATTTTTTAAGCCAATAAGTTTCCCTTGTTTTGTTTAAGTTCTTTTGAATTGGATTTTCTGTCATTTGAGGCTCTAAGAGTCTCTCATTCCTCTGAAGAATACTATGTACTTACGTATTTTAAATCCTGCAAATGATTCAGGGGTTTACAGATGAGTAGAGGCCCACTGAACAGAATTAAATGCTTTACTCTGTTCAATTATTATCAGTAAGATTTGCCCCACAAATGTAGATTCAGTATGGTTATCATTAACTAATTTATAATGGTCATTCTTGGGACAGTTTGATCTTTATTACAAACATACGTGTAACATTTTGTTTTTTTTATTGTAGATGAGGGGAATGGGACATTTTTATTAATGCCTTTTAGATTAATCGAGGGTTAACCCATTTATCTCCTTCAGCTTCTTTCAGTAAGGATATCCTTTTGGACATGTTAGGATTCCATTTTATTCGTTATCTGTCTCTATAGGCTTATAAATATTCTTGCCAACCATAAATCTTAGATCTAGGAATCAAGCCCATGAACCATAAAAGCAACATAACTTGCCAAAGACCGCATAAAATAAAATATGAAGTCGTCCCTGGCTCTAGCTAAGTTAAGTAACTCGAAGAAAAAGGAAAATGGTTTTGCTAATTTTGTCATTAGGAGTAGGCTTCCAATTCAGTAGAAAATGATGGATATTTTAAAATTTAATTCAATAAAAACTATTTACTAGAAGGCAACATTAAAAATACTAGGGCAGGGGCTTCCCTGGTGGCGCAGTGGTTGAGAGTCCGCCTACCGATGCAGGGGACGCGGGTTCGTGCCCCGGTCTGGGAAGATCCCACGTGCCGCGGAGCGGCTGGGCCCGTGAGCCATGGCCGCTGAGCTTGTGCGTCTGGAGCCTGTGCTCCGCAACAGGAGAGGCCGCAACAGTGAGAGGCCCGCGTACCGCAAAAAAAAAAAAAAAAAAAAATACTAGGGCAGTTGGGAAGTACTTGCTCTGATAAAAAGATTTCCAAGGGCACTGTGACATCTGCCCTCTGTGTTGAGTTAGTGAGGCTGGCCACAGAGAGGGTGATTATTTCTTTCTGGGCACTGCACGTGCCATGGATGGAGCTTCTCCCAGGCACACACTGATGCTTGTTTGGGTTACATAGAACAAAAAAGTTGGATTATAATCACCTGTGGAGAGCTGAGACCGTGCCTGAATTCAGTCTACTAAATTTCTTGTTTTCTGTAGAAAGAGACATTTCCTAAGAGAATAATACCAACTCATTTCTAGTTAGTAGGTAGAAGAAAAGGAGTAAGAGTAAAAAGGTTGGATTGAAATTGAGTCCCAGACCACATTCCCTATGCTCTGGTCATGTGTTCCTTGATATTGGTCTGATGTTCTCAGCCTCCATGCTTGTTTGTCTTATTCTCTATCTAAAATACCATTTATGATTTAGTTTTAAATTATGTAATTTATGAATTAGCACTAAGTAGCATTAGTATATGAAGTCCTGTACTCTAATGCAGCTCACACTCCAAGAAGCTTTTTGAGGCATTATAGTCAGACTTAATCTCTTCCCACTTATGAACAAGCATCCTCCCTTTCTCTGTCCCTCCATTTGTGCAGACTATATATTTTTTTCTTACTACATGCTTTAGGCATTGTAAGTGCTAGTGGGTCAAAGAAGAACAATGTGCCACTCCTGCCCTCTGGTGGTTGAAAGAAACATTGCAAACAAGTGACTATAAAGATCTGTGTGCTGTGATTCTTCATCAGCCTTGGCATCATCCGTTTCTTTCATTCCTGCTGCGTTTATTCATTCACTGATTGGTCAGTCATGTAATGAGCATCTTCTGTATGACAGCCTTTATCAGTACTCTAATGGTGCCTTGTCTTGTGTAGCAGCATTCTGGGCTTCAGTAGCAACAGTTTACACATGTGAGGTCTTTCAAATGGAATTACAAAGGCATGCTTTCCATGTGTCTAGATCTGACTTTCTGCCTCCCTATTTGGGTTGCAAAGTGTTTTCCTATCTGCATCTAACATTTCTAGGCCTACTGAGCTTCAAATTGGTTGTACATGTGATGGATGAAAAATAAAGAAGTATTGTACCTTAGTTTTCTCTTGCTGCCTGACAAATTATGTCAAAACTTTGCAGCTTAAAACTGTAAGCATTTAATATCTCAGAGTTTCTGAGAGTCAGGAATTACGGAAGTGACCTAGCTGGGTGGTCTGGCTCTGTCTCTTAGGGGAATGTGGTCAAGGTGTTGGTGGGCTGTAGTCGCCTGAACGCTTGGCTAAGGCTAGGATATGCTTCCAAGTCGATCCTGATCGGTGGGAGGCCACAGCTCTTCAGGTCATGGTGCTTGGCTTCCCCCGGAGTGAGCGATTCAAGAGAGAACAAGAGGGAGGCCTCAGTGTCTTCAATGACCTCGCCTTACAGGTGAGGCAAGAGGACTGCGAAGGGCGTGACTGCCAGGAGGTGAGAATCACTAGGGGCCACCTTGTCTGCCGGCCACCACGTGTTACAACGCCATGTTTGTGAGCCTCTGTCAGTGAATTTGGGCCCATATGAAGAAGACACTAGTAAATCTTCAAATGGAAGTATTTTAGAGTGAAATAAAGGGTTGAAAAATTAGACCAGCTCATCTTCACTTTAATTTCATTCTTCATTCCCCTGGGAGAATGCCAATAAGTCCTCAGTGCTCCCAATCTCATGCTTTTAAACGGAGCACTTAGAAATGAGTCTCGTGAGAACAAATTTTTATGAATGTGAGACAAACATTTTCATTTTTTAAATCTGTGATCTGTTTCTGTTTCTGTGCCACTCAGTGGTGAGAAGTATTTCTGCAGAGAGGATGCTTAGTGATGGCTGCTTGTTTCTCAAAGATTCTTTGTCAAATTACTTACGTTTTAATTTGATCAGTGAACACCATTTTGGGTCTACGGTCTGTCAGAACGCTGCTAGCCTCAACAAGGTTGTGATGAAAAATGGCAGATATACAGATGATCGGGTGGTAAGGGAAGTGTGACCACCTCATGCATATGCAGGTTTAAACATTGCTAGGTTACTAAGCACAGATGTGAGCAGAGCTGAGAGTAAAGTGCTAGAACAGAATCTTACTTTAGTATTAAGAACATCGGGTCTTTGAAGTAAAATTAGAAAGGAAAATTAAAGTTGCCTCTCCTCTCTGCTACCTTCCCCCCAAGTAATTTTCCTCCCTGTTTTCCATCCCATCTTAATACATGTTTTCATAAGTAAAATCTGTTTTCAGGTTGGTGTGTTCATTTTGAAAGTACAGCAGTGCCACTTTCAGCATTGTAAATGGATGGGAAAGGAAAATATGGGAGGATATAAACAATTTAAAATATTAGAATTCTATTGATCTGGTTTTCATGTCATGGTTTCAATACCATTATAGAAACAAATCATATTAGAAATGATATTTCTAGCTATGCAATTTTATTGATGCTTCTGGTAATAGCCAACCTAGAATACACGTTTCCATGGAATAATTATAATAGCTCATAATGTTTATCTTTAAGGTCTTATTTTGCAGATATGACTCATGAAATTAATATATTAATAAGTTTGTAATCCCCAATGGCAAAAGGATAGATGATAATATACATTGAGATTATTTCCTTTAGAACTTATTTCATTGACCATATTGTATCACATTGATTGATTTGCATATATTGAAGAATCCTTGCATCCCTGGGATAAACCCCACTTGATCATGGTGTGTGATCCTTTTAATGTGCTGTTGGATTCTGTTTGCTAGTATTTTGTTGAGGATTTTTACATCTATGTTCATCAGTGATATTGGCCTGTAGTTTTCTTTTTTTGTGACATCTTTGTCTGGTTTTGGTATCAGGGTGAAGATGCCTCATAGAATGAGTTTGGAAGTATTCCTCCCTCTGCTATATTTTGGAAGAGTTTGAGAAGGATGGGTGTTAGCGCTTCTCCAACTGTTGGATAGAATTCGCCTGTAAAGCCATCTCGTCCTGGGCTTTAGTTTGTTGGAAGATTTTTTAATCACAGTTTCAATTTCAGTGCTTGTGATTCGTCTGTTTATATTTTCTGTTTCTTCCTGGTTCCGTCTTGGAAGGTTGTACTTTTCTAAGAATTTGTCCATTTCTTCCAGGTTGTCCATTTTATTAGCATACAGTTGCTTGTAGTAATCTCTCAAAATCCTTTGTATTTCTGCAGTGTCAGTTGTTACTTCTCCTTTTTCATTGCTAATTCTGTTGATTTGAGTCTTCTTTTCTTTCTTGATGAGTCTGGCTAAAGGTTTATCAAACTTGTTTATCTTCTCAAAGAACCAGCTTTTAGTTTTATTGATCTTTGCTATTGTTTCCTTCATTTCTTTTTCATTTATTTCTGATCTTATCTTTATGATTTCTTTCCTTCTGCTGACTTTGGGTTTTTTTGTTCTTCTTTCTCTAATTGCTTTAGGTGTAAGTTTAAGTTGTTTTTTGAGATTTTTCTTGTTTCTTTTTTCTTTTTCTGTTTTTAACTTTTTGTTTTATAAAACAATCATATACTTGTAAAGGAATCTTTATACTTGACTTTACTATTAGTTTTTAATAAACATTATCAAGGGACTATATTAAATTCTTACATTTTCCATATATCAAAAATGTGGAACGCTTTATGAATTTGCGTGTCATCCTTGCACAGGGGCCGTGCTAATCTTCTCTGTATCATTCCAATTTTAGTGTATGTGCTGCCGAGGCAAGCACTTTTCTTGTTTCTTGAGGTAGGATTGTATTGCTATAAACTTCCCTCTTAGAACTGATTTTGCTGTTTTGGGTCGCTGTGTTTTCATTGTCATTTGTCTGTAGGTTTTTTGGGGGTTTTTTTTTGTTTGTTTTGCGGTACGCAGGCCTCTCACTGTTGTGGCCTCTCCCTTTGCGGAGCACAGGCTCTGGATGCGCAGGCTCAGGGCCCAGCCGCTCCGTGGCATGTGTGATCTTCCCAGACCGGGGCACGAACCCGTGTCCCCTGCATTGGCAGGCGGACTCTCAACCACTGCGCCACCAGGGAAGCCCTGTAGGTATTTTTTTATTTCCTCTTTGATTTCTTCAGGGATCTCTTGGTTATTTAGTAGCATACTGTTTAGCCTCCATATGTTTGTATTTTTTACAGTTTTTTTCCTGTAATTGATATCTAGTCTCAGAGAATCGTGGTTGGAAAAGATACATGATTTCACCTTTCTTAAATTTACCAAGGCTTCATTTGTGACCCAAGATATGGTCTATCCTGGAGAATGTTCCATGTGCACTTAAGAAAAAAGTGTATGCTGTGGTTTTTGGATGGGGACTGTCCTATAAATATCAATTAAGTCCACCTGGTCTAATGTGTCATTTAAAGCTTGTGTTTCCTTATTTATTTTCATTTTAGATGATCTGTCCATTGGTGAAAGAGGGGTGTTAGAAGTGCCCCACTATTATTGTGTTACTGTCAGTTTCCCCTTTTATGGCTGTTAGCATTTGTCTTATGTATTGAGGTGCTCCTATGTTGGGTGCATAAATATTTACAAGTGTTATATCTTCTTCTTGGATTGAGCCCTTGATCATTATGTAGTGTCCTTCTTTGTCTTTTTTAATAGTCTTTATTTTAAAGTCTATTTTGTCTGATGTGAGTATTGCTGCTCCAGCTTTCGATTTCCATTTGCATGAGATATCTTTTCCAATCCTGTCACTTTCAGTCTGTATGTGTCCCTAGGTCTGAAGTGGGTCTCTTGTGGACAGCATATATACAGGTCTTGTTTTTGTATCTGTTCAGCCAGTCTATGTCTTTTGGTTGGAGCATTTAATCCATTTACATGTAAGGTAATTATCGACATGTATGTTCCTATTACCATTATCTTAATTGGTTTGGGTGTGTTTTTGTAGGTGTTTTCCTTCTCTTGTGTTTCCTGCGTAGAGAAGTTCCTTTAGCATTTGTTGTAAAGCTGGTTTGGTGGTGCTGAATTCTCTTAGCTTTTGCTTGTCTGTAAAAGTTTTATTTTCTCCATCAAATCTAAATGAGATCCTTGCTGGGTAGAGTAATCTTGGTTGTAGGTTTTTCCCTTTCATCACTTTAAATATGTCCTGCCACTCCCTTCTGGCTTGCAAAGTTTCTGCTGAAAAATCAGCTGTTAACCTTATGAGGATTCCCTTCTATGTTATTTGTTGTTTTTCCCTTGCTGCTTTTAATATTTTTTCTTTGTATTTAATTTTTGATAGTTTGATTAATATGTGTCTTGGTGTGTTTCTCCTTGGATTTATCCCGTATGGGACTCTCTGTGCTTCCTGGACTTGATTGACTTTCCTTTCCCATATTAGGGAAGTTTTCAACTATAATCTCTTCAAATATTTTCTCAGACCCTTTCTTCTTCTGTTTTTCTTCCGGGACCCTTATAATTCGAATGTTGGTGCATCATTTAATGTCCCAGAGGTCTCTGAGACTGTCCTCAATTCTTTTCATTCTTTTTTCTTTATTCTGCTCTGCAGTAGTTATTTCCACTATTTCATCTTCCCGGTCACTTATCTGTTCTTCTGCCTCAGTTATTCTTCTATTGATTCCTTCTAGAGAATTTTTAATTTCATTTATTGTGTTGTCATCATTGTTTGTTTTTCTCTTTAGTTGTTATAGGTCCTTGTTAAACATTTCTTGTATTTTCTCCATTCTATTTCCAAGATTTTGGATCATCTTTACTATCATTACTCTGAATTCTTTTTCAGGTAGACTGCCTATTTCCTCTTCATTTGTTTGGTCTGGTGGGTTTTTACCTTCCTCCTTCATCTGCTGCATATTTCTCTGTCTTGTCATTTTGTTTAAGTTACTGTGTTTGGGAGTCTCCTTTTCGCAGGCTGCAGGTTCGTAGTTCCCGTTGTTTTTGGTGTCTGCCCCCAGTGGGTGAGGTTGGTTCAGTGGCTTGTGTAGGCTTCCTGGTGGAAGGGACTGGTGCCTGTGTTCTGGTGGGTGGGGCTGGATGTTGACCTTCCGGTGGTCAGGGCCGTGTCTGGCGGTATGTTTTGGGGTGTCTGTGAACTTAGTATGACTTGTAGGCAACCTCGCTGCTAATGGGTGGGGTTGTGTTCCTGTCCAGCTGCTCGTTGTTTTGCATGGGGCATCCAGCACTGGAGTTTGCTAGCCACTGGTTGGAGCTGGCTCTTAGTGTTGAGACGGAGATCTCTGGAAGAGCTCTTGCTGATTGATATTATGTGGGGCTGGGAGGTCTCTGATGGTCCAGTGTCCTGGACTCGTCTCTCCCACCTGGGAGGCTGAGTCTCGACACCAGGCCGGAGCACCGACACTGCCAGCTGCACAGCTCAGGAGAAAAGGAAGAAAAAAACAAACATAAAAACGGACAGATACAACCTCAAACCAAATGGTAAAAGCAAAACTAAACAGACAAAGTCACACAAAGAGACGTACACACACACACTTGTAAAAAGAAAAAACAAACGAACACCAACAACAAAAACTTAAAAAAAAACAGACAGAACCCTATTACAAATGGTAAAAGCAAACCTAAATAGACAAAATCACACAAAGAAACATACACACACACCCCCACACACACTTACAAAAAGAGAAAAAAGGGGAAAAAATTTTTTAAAAAGGGAAGAGAGCAACCAAACCAATAAACAAATCCACCGATGATAACAAGCACTAAGAGCTAAACTAAGATAAACAGAAAACCAGAAACAAATCAGACGCAGAGACAGCAAACCCCAAGTCTACAGTTGCTCCCAAAGTCCACCGCCTCAGTTTTGGGATGATTGGTTGTCTATTCAGGTGTTCCACAGATGCAGGTACATCAAGTTGATTGTGGAGCTTTAATCTGCTGCTTCTGAGGCTGCTGGGAGAGATTTCCTCTCTCTTCTTTGTTCGCACAGCTCCGGGGCTCAGCTTTGGTTTTGGCCCCGCCTCTGTGTGTAGGTCACCTGAGGGCGTCTGTTCCCCACCCAGCCAGGAGAGGGTTAAAGCAGCGGCTGATTAGGGCTCTCTTGCTCACTCAGGCTAGGGGGAGGCAGGGGTACAGTAGTCATAATTGGAATGCGGGGCGAGCCTGCAGCAGCAGAGGCCAGCATGACATTGCAACAGCCTGAGGTGTGCTGTGTGTTCTCTCAGGAAAATTGTCCCTGAACCATGGGACCCTGGCAGTGGTGGGCTGCACAGGCTTCCGGGGGTGTGTGTGTGGATAGTGACCTGTGCTTGCACATAGGCTTTTTGGCGGCAGCGTTAGTGGTCCATCCCCGTCTCTGAGGTCCGCACTGATCGCCACAGCTCGCACCCGTCTGTGGAGCTCGTTTAGGCGGTGCTCTGAATCCCCTCTCCTCGCACACCCCGAAACAATGGTCTCTTGCCTCTTCAGCAGCTCCAGACTTTAACCCCGGACTCCATCCCGGCTAGCTGTGGCACGCTAGCCCCCTTCAGGCTGTGTTCACGCAGCCAACCCCAGTCCTCTCCCTGGGATACGACCTCCGAAGCCCGAGCCTCAGCTCCCAGCCCCGCCCGCCCCGGCAGGTGAGCAGACAAGCCTCTCGGGCTGGTGAGTGCCGGTCGGCCCCGATCCTCTGTGCGGGAATCTCTCCGCTTTGCCCTCCGCACCCCTGTTGCTGCGCTCTCCTCCGTGGCTCCGAAGCTCCCCCCTCCGCCACCCGCAGTCTCCGCCCACGAAGGGGCTTCTAGTGTGTGGAAACCTTTCCTCCTTCACGGCTCCCTCCCACTGGTGCAGGTTCCGTCCCTATTCTTTTGTCTCTGTTTTTTCTTTTTTCTTTTGCCCTACCCAGGTACGTGGGGAGTTTCTTGCCTTTTGGGAGTCTGAGGTCTTCTGCCAGCATTCAGTAGATGTTCTGTAAGAGTTGTTCCACATGGAGATCTCCGCGTCTTACTCTTCCGCCATCTTGAAGGTCTCCTCAGTCTTACTCTTAGTATCATTTTTTCCAGAGCTTTTCCGAAGCTTCATTGTGACTTTTTCATAGAAAGAAAATCATCAGTTCACAATACAGCCATCGTCACCTTGAGCTGTTTTTGTTCATCCTCTCTCATTTTGGAGTAATCTTGAAATCTTCCCTCCTATTAGACAGTTTTAAGAAATGTTTGGCTCTAGTTATTTATATTTTCAGTGGTAGAAATACTGCCTTAATGCTAGGAAAACTTCCTCATGGATAATAATGCCTTCCTCTTGAAGCATTACAAATTAGTAAGTGAATTATCCGTTGATTGGATACATTTATTTTTTATTTACCAAAATAAATGCCTTTTAAAAAAACATTCATTCTTTGATCAGCTTAATGCAAAGCCTGTACCAGGCACTACAGAAGAGAGAACTGGAAGATAGTTCTGCACGGAAGATACGTCCTCTGTCTGCAGCGCTTGTCATAAAAGCAGAGAGCTTTTACCTACTGCATATTAGTAATAATAACGAGAACGTTCACATTACAGAGTTAAAAATCAACTTATAAGCCCAGTGTATCTGATTATTTCTAGCATGTTGGGAAAGTGAAGGTGATTCATTTGGTCAGTAGTGCCAGTGATCTCAGGGTTATTTCAGGTTCCCTATGTGATCTTCCTCTTCTTGCTTGCCTTACTCTTTCGAGACAGCCACTGAGTGTGTTTCAGAAGGGATGTCCCCAAGGAAAAGGGACTCCCCTATTCCCAACCCTCAAGATGGACAGAACTGAAGTTAGGAAAAAGCCGATTTCCACGTGGATTTTAAAATATCAATGTGAAAACAAAATGAGCAGTGAAGCCCAGGTTCTTAACAGACAGAAGAGAAGTCGGAAAAGGAAAGCAAGATGGTGAGAATTGGGAGAGTCTGGTGACTCATTAGTTTTCTAGGATGTTAATGTATTTGGCATTTTATGTCACTGGTGTTAAACTTTTTTGACCACTATCTGCAACAAGAAATACATATTATTGGGCTTCCCTGGTGACGCAGTGGTTGAGAATCTGCCTGCCAATGCAGGGGACACGGGTTTGAGCCCTGGTCTGGAAAGATCCCACATGCCACGGAGCAACTAGGCCCGTGAGCCACAACTACTGAGCCTGCCCATCTGGAGCTTGTGCTCTGGAACAAGAGAGGCCGTGACAGTGAGAGGCCCGCGCACTGCGATGAGGAGTGGCCCCCGCTCGCCGTAACTGGAGAAAGCCCTCGCACAGAAACGAAGACCCAGCACAGCCAAAAATAACTAAATAAAATAAGTAAATAAATAAAATTAAAAAAAAAAGAAAAAAAAGCTGAATAGGACCTTAAAGATCATTTAATCAACTCATTTAAAAAAAAAAGAAAAGAAATACATATTATTACATGACCTAGTGTTCACATACAAATACATTTCTTTATATAAAACTGAAATGAAAAATTATTTTTCCCTTACTACCTGTACCTTCTCTTCTGTGTCATTATTTTAAAGTGCTGGCAGAAAGCATCCCATTAATTGCATTTCATTATCCTCTAATGGGCCAGACCAGGGGTTAAAAATACTGCCTTGGGAAACAGTGAGATTCACATGGGCAAGAATAGAAGTGAAGTAAGGATTGTTTTTTGGATGTAACTGTGATTGTGGGTTATCTGCCAGTTTGTAGAAATCCAACTACTTTGATCATCTGACACACAGCTTTCCACCCAGCAAGTGTCAAGTTACTGTTGAAGAAACACAGCACAGCAGTCATTACTACCGTACAGCCAAATCAGTTGTTGCTTATATCAGTCTAGTCCCCTAAACTCATCCTGTTGCAAGACAGGAGATGCTTGTTGATCAACTGCAGCTGCCACTGACCAAAACAGCGATACAAAATAAGCTAAACTGTAACTTAATCAGACGAGGAGGATCCCCTGTGACTTCAGATCACTCCAGAACTTTGTACAATAACCATTTCTTGTCATCCACAGTTCCTGCAGGGCAGGAATTGAGCTGCTCAGTAGGGCAGTTCTGGCTCAGGGTGTCTTATGAGCTTTTAGTTTGATGTTGACTGGGGCTTGGGAGCTGGGGATGGAGGGTCACATGGCTAGCAAGTTGGGACTGGCCAGTTGGTTTCTGTCCACATGGACCCCTTCACCGGGTTATGTGCCTCTCGACATGGCAGCTGGCTTTGTCCAGAGCGAGCCATCCTAAAGACCAAGACGGAAACCCAAGGAGGTGCGATACATAGGTGTGCGTACCAGGAGGTGAGGATCCTTGGCTATCTTAGAGGCTGGCTACCATTCCTTAAAAGAATATCTTTATTGGGCTTCCCTGGTGGCGCAGTGGTTGAGAGTCCGCCTGCTGATGCAGGGGACACGGGTTCGTGCCCCGGTCCGGGAAGATCCCACATGCCGCAGAGCGGCTGGGCCCGTGAGCCATGGTGAGCTGAGCCTGCGCGTCCGGAGCCTGTGCTCCGCAACGGGAGAGGCCACAACATTGAGAGGCCCGCGTACCGCAATGATAAAATTTAGAAAATGGGGTTCATGAGGAAATACTGAATCATTAAGCAAGTAATATTTAAAGTGCAGAATTATGAAAAATTAGTTAAATATTGGGAAGAATCTAAATGGAATTAATAAGGATAGAAAATAATTTAGTAAAATTAGTAATGCTAATCATTAAATAAGTAAAATGACCCATCAACTGGTCAGAGACATGTGTCACTAAATTTTTACAGAGTAGACAGAAGACTGTCATACACATTTCACTTAATTGCTGCTCTAGATTAGGCATTGGAAACAGTGGCCTGTGGACCAAAGCCAGCCTGCTGCCTTTTTTTGTAAATAAAGTTTTATTGGAATGCAGACACATCTATTTGTTTACATGTTGTCTATGACGGCTTTCTCACTACAAGAGCAGAGGTGATCACTGTGACCAAGACTGTTTGGTCCACAAAGCCTAAAATATTTGCTGTCCTTTGCAGAATAAGTTTGTCGACCCCTGCTCTAGATTTAGATTTTAGACTTTTAAATACAAGGTTAGGTTTTGTACTGTTGATGAGATGCATAAATCCAAGGACTGTAGCATGTAAGTGGACTTATAAACACAAAGGAAGGTGCAGTGTTAAGTGTTTTTAATTTTTTTTAGAAGAAAACTCTTTAATAATTAGAAGAGGGGTAGAATATAGTGAGATTCACAAGAATAATGCTTCATTAGGGAAGACTTTAATTAGGATAATTCATGAGCTTCATTCACATGGGGCTCGTGGGGGAACACATGAGGCCAACATTAAAAAGCAAATGTGAACATTATGTTGACTGAATTAGGTTATTGTGAAAAAGCAATTTAAAATTTTTAATCAGTTTCTTACTCTGAATTGGAAGTGAGGAGTATTATTATTTACTTGGAATTCTATTCTGGTTTATGATTAGAGTTTTGATTTCCTTTTTTTTCTTTTTAACATGAAAATATAGTCTTAAGAACATGCCCCTGAGTAATACCCATTTTCTACCCATGTACAGTGGGATGACTTGAAGAGATACAGGTACTTATCAGTCTTATAATATGCTGCAGACAAACAAGAATGAAATTTCTGGGTAAGAAGCACAAAGTTCAGGGCTCAGGGTCAGACAAGTGAGGACAAGATGCTAGGTACTTATGTGCAAGGGTTGCAATATATTTCTGATAGTACCAGCAGCATATATTCTCCAACTGGATTGGTTTTATGGTCATTATTAAAAACTACTTTTCTAAACTAGTGAAAAGAATTTATACCAAATATAATATACTTTAAGAATATGGTATAAAGAAGAAAAGATTTAGAGATGAAGTTATTAGTATTCCCTGAAGTTAACAGCTACCATTTATTATTGGGTACTTACACTGGGCCAGGCATTGTGTCAGGTACATTTCAAAAATTAGCTCCTTTAATGCTCACAGTAACTCCATAGGGTAAGAAATGACGTTATCTTCACTCAGAACATGAGTAAACTAAAGCTCAGAGAGTTTAAGTTGCCCACATTTAGTAGCAGGACTAGGGCTTGAATGTGGGGGCATCTTGCTCGGGTCTCTCCACACCACGCTGCTCACCTGGGCACCTGCCACCTTGCTTCTGGCTCCTGTTGGTTTCCTTTCTGTTTTCCCTTCTTCCCATCTCTTTTTCCCTTTCTCATTTCCTTTTTTCCCTTTTTATCAGTTAATTGCATAACTGATAAATGCTGTAGAAAACAATTTATAAAGCCCAAAAGGGTACAAACTATCAATAAAACATGAAAGTCACTTCACCCAGGCTGCCAACAGTCACTGTTCTCTCACCTGCTTCTGGGATGATGTACATGCACCAGAGACACCTGCCAGGATGGGACACACAGTTCTGCCCTGTTCTTTTTGACAGGTGCACGACCTGTTCCATAGTACAGATACTTTAATTTATGCAGCCATTCCTGTTGAGTATCCTTTCAACTCTTGGCATCTTGTTTTCCCTCTTTGTTGCTGTTTATGTAACTTTGCCTAATGAGCTTCTGGTGTTTGCCTTACCTACACTAATGGAGACGACTGAAGTGTATCTGTGAGTCTAGATGATCTTTGAAAAGCCATAGTTACGTTCTTCTACGACCTTAAATGGTATTTTATTGAGTGTAAGTTCTTGAATAGGATTTTGTTTCTGTGTCATGAAGTCTTGTAACCCTTTCTTAAACTCCTTGAGAAGTGTCCTTCTTTGCTCATTTGTCAACAGATTACGTTTTGTATGTCAATTCTGATTTAAAGTTTTTTAGGGATCTGCTATTTCAAGCAGATGTTTTAAATTACCACAGAAAAGTAATTTTTAGAGTTGATTTGTCATAGGTCATTAAGCTGTAAAATCATATATATTGTTAAATCTATGTAGTGAAAAAATTTGAGCCACAAACTGTCAGGAAGTAATTTTTCCAAAAGAACATTAAGATAACCTAATTTCTGGTGTCATTTTAGTAATTTATTTAAATGAAGATCACAATTTACCATCATTGTTGATATATTGGTTAATTATACTTTTTATACGGCAGTTTTTCTTATTTTGGAAGGTCTCTTTTATTTTTTTTAGAAAATCAACTTCTCTAAAATGCAATAGGACTTCGTGTGCATAGTGGCTATTTGTATATAGCAGACACTGGTACATATTTATAAATGATAGAAGAGGGGGTGGATGGATAGATGGGTAGGAGGGAGGAAGGGGAAAAAATAAAACGAAAATTAAAAACTTATCATGTGTATCTAGCAAGAGTGTCTTACAAAGCAAGAAGAAAACCTACCCTGTCTGCCTCTTGTTTTAGGTACATATAAATAGAAGAGAGACATGAGGTGGCAGAGAAGAGAAAACATGAACTCCTTCTAACCCCTTCCCTCAATTTCCTAACAGTGAGACTGTGGGCAACCTCTGTCTGTTTCACCTTTTTCCTCATATAGGATGTGTAGTAAATCTATCTGACAGTATTCTTTTTTTTTTAACATCTTTACTGGAGTATAATTGCTTACAATGGTATGTTTGTTTCTGCTTTATAACAAAGTGAATCAGCTATACATATACATATATCCCCATATCTCCTCCCTCTAGCGTCTCCCTGCCACCCTCCCTATCCCACCACTCTAGGTGGTCACAAAGCACCCAGCTGATCTTCCTGTGCTATGCGGCTGCTTCCCACTAGCTATCTATTTTACATTTGGTAGTGTATATATGTCCATGCCACCCTCTCACTTCGTCCCAGCTTCTCCTTCCCCCTCCCCGTGTCCTCAAGTCCATTCTCCACGTCTGTGTCTTTATTCCTGTCCTGCCCCTAGGTTCTTCAGAACCTTTTTTTTTGGATTCCATATATATGTGTTAGCATACAGTATTTGTTTTTCTCTTTCTGACTTACTTCACTCTGTATGACAGACTCTAGGTCCATCCACCTCATTACAGATAACTCAATTTCATTTCTTTTTATGGCTGAGTAATATTCCATTGTATATATGTGCCACATCTTCTTTATCCATTCATCCGATGATGGACATTTAGGTTGCTTCCAGGTCCTGGCTATTGTAAATAGTGCTACAGTGAACATTGTGGTACATGTATCTTTTTGAATTATGGTTTTCTCAGGGTATATGCCCAGTAGTGGGATTGCTGGGTCATATGGTAGTTATCTGACAGTATTCTTGTACAAATGAAAGATCAGTCATACATCCACAATACCTGCAATGATTCTCAACAGGTTGGTACCATATTGCTGTTGAAGCTGCTTCTCTGGCTTATGAGTTTTTAGCTCTTTTTCTCTATTTTCTTTCTTTCTTTTTTTTTTTTTATAGCACAGAATAAAGTGACCTTTATTATGTTCAATTTTTAAGACTAAATGTGAATGATATAGTGAACAAAGATATGTAAATGCATTTTAAAGGATTTACTTCAAACTTAAAGGAATAATAAGGTTCATGATGTACAGTTGATCCTTGAACAACACAGGTTTAAACTGCATGGGTCCAATTATACATGGATTTTTTTTTTCAGTAAATATATACTACTATAGTACTACACGATCAGCAGTTGGTTGAATCCATAGATGCAGAACTGCAGATATGGAGGGCTGACTGTAAAGTTATATGCAGATTTTTGACTGTGTAGAGGGTGGGTGCCTCTACCACCTTCTGTGGTCAAGGGTCAACTGTAGTTATTTGATAGGGAGTTAGATGGGCTATGGAAAGAACACATAGATAAATTATTCACACTAACTGTTGGATTAGAAATTTGGTTCCATGGATTTTGTTGTGGCATGCTTTTTTTTATATATATATATATATACAGCAGGTTCTTATTAGTCATCTGTTTTATACACATCAGTGTATACATGTCAATCCCAATCTCCCAATTCATCCCACCACCACCCCCTACCCCCGGCTGCTTTCCCCGCTTAGTGTCCAAACGTTTGTTCTCTACATCTGTGTCTCAGTTTCTGCCCTGCAAACTGGTTCACTTGTACTGTTTTCTTTTTTTTTTTTTTTTTTGAGAAATAGAGTAGTGATTTTTGAGTGGTTTGTAATTAATAGAATGAGAAAATAAGCAAAATGGGCTTTTTGGATTCCAGAATTGATTGATGATGTTGACATTATTAAAAATTTTAAATCCTTATATGATGGCTGTGGCAAATCGTTAAGTCCTGAGAACCTATCTTCTTATTACATTTAGAAGTGAATATACCGCCTGCCAGCTGGACCTCCTTCCCTGCCCTTCCATAGAGATGGCTCTCTTCTCTACTGGCTCCACACTGCACTTCCAGCTTTAAGAACCTCTTTGTTCTGGTCTTACTCATACTCTTGGCAGCGTTCAGCATAGTTGGTCCTTGACACCCTTTCCCCCTTGGCTTCCGTGACATCATGTACTTTTGGGTTTCATGCTGCTTTTCTGGGCACTCCTTGCTGGCTCTTCTTCTGCTCCAGCCACAGTGGTTTCCCTGCCATTCTTCAGATATGCCAGTGATCTTACTTATTCCTACCTCAGGGACTTAGCACTGCCCTTTCCCTCAGCCTGGCCCTTCGTGCACATCTCATCTTTTTTTTGTTTGTTTGTTTGTTTGTTTTTGCGGTACGCGGGCCTCTCACCGCTGTGGCCTCTCCCGTTGCGGAGCACAGCCTCCGGACGTGCAGGCTCAGCGGCCATGGCTCACGGTCCCAGCCGCTCCGCAGCATGTGGGATCTTCCCGGACCGGGGAACGAACCAGTGTCCCCTGCATCGGTAGGCGGACTCTCAACCACTGTGCCACCAGGGAAGCCCCACATCTCATCTTTTGAATGAGCTCACCCAGACCCCCATTTAGCTCCACCACCCTAGCCACACCCTTGATTCCTCTATTTTTTCTTTTTTTCACAGCACTTACCCACCCTGTCATACAACACAGTTTACTTATTTGTTATGTTGTATTTGTCTTCTCTGAGAGAGTGTAAACTCCATGAGGGCAAGGGTCTGAGTTTTTCACCCATATTCCAAGCACCTGTAATAGGCGTTGTGGATTGATGAAGGCACAGCATCTGTCCCGTGTTCCCTTTTCCGTCACCTCATTCACTTCCAAGGCGCTTTGCACACCATTTGCCAGTCACCCATAAACCCACATCTCCAGCCAGACCTTGTCCCCCTTCTCCACCTACTGACCTCACCACATAGTGTCTCATGGACCTAATCAGAAGAACAGTAAAATCTTTGCACCTTCCTTAATTTCTCTCTTTCCTTCACTTACCCACCTACTCGCAACCTCCAATCAGCAGGCTCTGTTGACCCTTCCTCTGCCCAAAAAGCATCCTAGATCTGCCCGCTTCTCTCTCTCTCTCTCTGCCATACCTCACAGCTGTGCCACCATCACTTCTCACCCAGACAATTCCAGTGGCCTCTCAACTGTTTTCGCTTCTCTTCTTGACCCTTTACAACCCATTCTCCATGCTGTAGCCAAAGGTGTCTTTTTAAAATGTACAGATGTACAAATCACATCACATTACAGCCTTTGAGCGGCTTTCCTTAGCACTTAGAATAAAATCCAGAGCTCCTTCTCTGGCTCATAAATCCAACACCAGTGGACCTGCGACCTCTCACACCTCATCTCTCAGCTCTTTCTCTCGCCCACCACACTCTAGTCCCTGGGCCTTCTTTCTTCTCTTTATATATGGCGGCCTTGGAGCCTTTACACTGTCCACTCTGTCTGGGTTTCTTTTCCGCCTTCTCTGCCGTTGTTCAAGCCAGTGCTTAAATGTTACCTCCTCAGGACTTTCCTTGGCCATCCAGCCTTCATTCAGTCATTTATCTTAGCATAACCCTCTCCCGCTGACTTGTAGTCGGCCCTCCATATCCACGGTTCTGCATCCTCGGATTCAACCAACCACATATCGAAGATACTTAGAAAAAAAATTCCGGAAAGTTCCAAAACACAACACTGGGATTTGTCTTGCACCAGCAACTATTTATGTAGCATTTACATTCTATTAAGTATTATAACTAATCTAGAGATGATTTAAAGTATACGGGCTAGGTTATATGCAAATACTGCACCATTTTATATAAGGCGCTTGAGCCTCTGCAGATTTTAGTGTCCTTGGGGGGATCCTGGAACCAGTCCCCCGTGGATCCTGAGGGAATATGGTACATTCTTTGTTTATCGAGTTTCTTCCCCAAGGGAAAGTAAGCTCCGTGAGAGCACAGACCTATTTGCTGCTCTCTCCCTGGTATGTAGAACCGTGTCTGGCACAGAGTTGATGCTCAGTCACTGTTTGTGAGTGTAATGAATGTAGACAATAATATTGCACTATAATGATGTAACGTGATAAATATTGCTTCAGTGGCAATCATAGTACAATATATAAATGTATCAAAGTAACATGGACACCTTAAATTTACAAAATGTTACATGTCACATTTATCAAATAAAAAATTTAAGTAAAAATAAATATTTGTGGGGACTTCCCTGGCAGTCCAGAGGGTAAGACTCTGTGTTTCCACTGTAGGGGGTGCGGGCTCGATCCCTGGCTGGGGAACTAAAATCCCATATGCAGCGCGGCCAATAAGTAAATAAATATTTGTAGAATGAATGAATGAACAAAGGGAACAAATTGCTTTTTTTAGGTTATAAATTTCTGTGATACTTATGATAATATTTTAACCAATTGACTAAGAATCCTTAGAATGGAAGGAAATTGACTATTCTGGTTTTGGGGAAGAGACACTAAGAAATACGTTCTGTCTCTCAGTAGAAAGCAGAAAATCGTTCTGCCCCACCCTCGTTTTTTCTTTTCACTTACACAATACAATATTTTTAAAATATGTTTCTCTTATGTCTTTATTTGGAAGCAACATTTTGCATTCGCTTTTGTTTTTCTCATAAAGCGCCAGAGATTTTCGTATAGCCTTAAGCATTGTCTATAGCAAGAGACAGCTTGAATTCCAAAATAATGTATAATTACATCTATTCATTATCTTGCCACACGCTAAGTAGATGCTAAGGGTTTGCCACTGCAATAAAAGTCATTGGGGTATTTAGGTTTACTTTATGAAAATATGTTTTAAAATTTACAATTCTCCTTTTGTCAGACAGTAACAGATTATTGTGCAGAAGATATTCCTTTACCAAAGGCTTTTGCAAATATATGCCCTGGATTTTGCAGAGACTCGTCCTGTTATTTATTTATTTATTTTTTTAATTGTACATTGCCTGGGCTCGCTTTATTGCTATATATTTGGGAAAAAATCCCAGTTGTATTAGTTATTAAGATTGCATATTTTAAAAAGTCACGGGGCTTCTACTCTTTTTTCTCGTTGATACGCTCTGAAGATCTTTGAATTGGAAAGCAGTAAAATCTGAATAGGACTCTTTTACCAACAAGATGTATAGCGTGAGTACTAATGACTGATTGTTACTGTGTTGTACTGAGGAATGTCATCCGTTTGTCCCAAAGAAGGAAGTGGTGACAGTGGTGGCTGTGGCTGCTTCTAACTTGTGGCTTATTTCTCCTCTTCAAGAGCCTGTTGCTTGGGGCTGGGAGTGGAAGTGGAGATTGACTGCAAACGGGGCATAAGGGAACTTCTAGAGGTGATGGAAATGTTCTTGAAGTGGATGCGGTAATGGTTGCACGACCTATACATTTACTAAAAGTCACTGAATCGTGCACTTACCAGGTATGAGTTTCATGAATGTAAATTTAACTTCAATAAAACTAAATAGAAACCGGTTTAGTCCTCCTTGCCTCATGTTCATTACTTCTCCCTTAACTATCAGTTCTTCTCTTCACAGTTACTCTCGTCTCTTACCCCGCCTCTTTTCCACATTGTCTCAGCTATTGAAAATCCTTTTTTTTTTTTTGATAATTCTGCCTCCTTCGTAAGCTTACTGCCCTTCAGATCTCATTCAGACCATGGGTTTTGGGGTCCAAAATTTTGGATCCACATTCCTGTACTGATTATCAGTGACACTGGGTAAGCCTCTTGAGCCTCTCTCCAGATCTGTAAAATAGGTAGAATAATAATCAGATCTATTGCATAGGGATGTTGCTAATATTAAATGAACCCATATGTTTTTAACATTCTGTAAGTGTTATTTATTGCTTTTCTTTTTTTTTTTTTAAGCATCCTAACAGTTGAGTTAGTGTAGCAAGTTCCTGGTGAACACACCAACTAAGGAATCGTAGCATAGCTGTACCACTTGCCAGCTGTGTGAACTTGGGAAAGACAGTTAAAAAGCTCTTTGCCTTCATCTTCTCACCTCTATTTGAGATTTTAAATAAAGTTATCACGTAACGTTGTTGCAGGGGCAAATGATGCAACCCTTGTAAAGTTTGTAGCACAGTGTCTGACAAAAAGTAAGCCCTCAGTAAATATACTTGTTATTAAGTCTCTTGAGGACTCAGTCCCACCTGAGCCTTTCCTAAGCTGATTTTCAACCCCACAAGGCTATTAAAAAAGTGTTCCCGGGGTCTGTAGTGGTGAACCCCAGATGTGTATTTCCTTCAGCCAATAGTAGATATCACCAGGGAGCTGTCAGGATGCTAAACTCCACCTATTTCAAACTGAGCTAACTCTGCTTCTTGTCCGCTCTCCTTGTGCTGAATCACTCTCCCTGAGATGCAACCCTTACACCCGTCTTTGGCATCTGTCTTCTCTGGCTTAATTAGTCGCCTCACTGCACCCACTTGCCCCAACCAGAATCCTTATAGTTGTACTCTGGTTTTCCATCTGTTTGACCCCTCCATCCAGTCCAGCACCATATCCTATTGATTCTGTCCTTAAAATCTGTCAAATTTATTATTTCCTCTCCAGTCTTCCTCTTACTGTACTACTTTTGACTCTCCCTCTAATTCTCATATCAACGATCAGTCCCCAGCCATTAATCTCCCTTCCCTCATCCATTTTCTGTGGACGAGTTACCATCAACAATATATTTAAAAACATAAATAGGACCATGTCAGTGCACTATTTAAAATTATTTCGTGGGAATTCCCTGGCAATCCAGTGGTTAGGACTCTGCACTTTCAGTGCCGAGGGCCCAGGTTCAATCCCTGGTTGGGGAAGTAAGGTCCTGGAGGCTGCATGGCGCCGCCAAAAAAAAAAAATTGTGTCTCTGAAGAGCTAGCAGTGATACATGTGTTCATTCATGTGCTTAGTGCATTCTAGAATTACTTGTAAAGTCTTTCATAAACTGTCCGTGTGCCTTGCTGGCCTCTTTCTGCTTTGCTGCCCCCATACCATGCACACGCTTCCCGCCTTTCGCCACCCGTACGCATCTGCCCTGGCTTTCTGCCTTGCCCGTGTTGTTCCTTTGTTTGCTCTGAAAGGTCCTCTGAGGTATCCAGCTGCCTTTTTGTACCAGAACATCTTCATTCTTCCTGCCAATCCTGCTCAAATTTAACTGATCTGTAAATCATGCAAAATTATTGTATCTTTAACATCCTCCTTTCCCTGTCTCTATCATTGTCTTTCAATTATTTATGTGTCCATCTCGCTCTGTAAACTGATGGGTACCTCAAACAATGGCTCTTAATCAGAGGAACCTCAAAATCATGTAGGGAGCTTCTTCATAACGTCTGGCCCCCACAACGAGTGTGCAGACTGAAAGATTTCTGGACCCTGAACGCGTGTGCTTGAGTGTGTTTTTGCTACCCAAATGATTCTGCTGTGACCCTCTGGTAAAAAACAAAACAACAAATTGTAATATAAGGCTCGTATGTTCATTTCCATTCTCCCTCCTCCCCTCCGCTTCCTGTGGTGAGGAATGAATGCCAGGTATGTTTATTACACAGAGAGATCCACCCAACCTCGCATGTGTACATGCAGTGAAATGCACTAGAACTGTGTACGGTCTTCAGAGGTCTCTCACTCTTCATAGACATAGGTTATATCTTCTGTTGAATTTTTACAGATTCATCCATTCTTATCAGGGTAGCATTTAGGAAACTTTTTATCAGGTTTTGTGGGTAGAGAAAGCGTAAGCAAGTAAATTAAAGAATGAGTGATGAGAGAGAAAGATTTAAAAGAAGAGAAAAAAAAACAGGACCTCTCGGTAAAATCAAAGGATACGTGTAATTACAAGATGACCTCAAATTTGAATCAGACAGCTGAGGTCAGATTTTTAGGAGAGAGGAAGTTCAGTTTGAAGAGCTGTTAAGTGATACGGAAGAATTCAAAAAAGTGCTTTGGACAAGGGATTTACTATGCCATGTGCTGGAATAAATGCCTCTTTCCCCTGTTTTCGTATCTGCCTGTCTTTCCAAAGTTGACTCTTCCATTCTGCATTTTAACACATGACCCTAACCCTCCCATTATTCAGGGTATAAAATGCTTCTGGCCAGCTGCTTCCAAGTACCATCCCAGAATAATGAGCTTCTTTGTCCTCTTTTCCCTCGTCCCAGTGTTGACACTTTCTGGTCCCCATACCAGTTCCCAGGTCCTCTGCTGTCCTCCCTCCCAGTCCCTGACCTGGCTGTTTCCTCTTCCTTCCCTCTCCTTTCTGGGCCAGATCCTCACTATTCGTCTAGGCATTTCAAAAAGTTCACCCCCTCGCAAAACCTTTTCTGAATTCCCCTCATAGCATGCTTTCTGTCTTCCCTCCAAACTCCAGAACACAGAGGAACCTCTCTTCTGCCGTGGTGATCTCACCTTAGTTATTTGTCCTCTTGCCTCATCGTCTGTAAGCTCTGCTGGAGACAGATAGTCTTTCTCGTTTTTTCTTCCACTCCACCTGCATTGCCTTGTACCATGTGTCATATATAGATTTTTTTTGTTTGTTTGCTAGCTTTCAGTGAAGAACTTTTCCTGTCTCATTCAGGAATCATAGAGCTTTCCTTGAGTACTTTAGGTAACTTACTCTTTCTGCAGAATCCTCACCCTGACATGTACAGTACACAAAACTTACTAGACTTAACAGTACACCAGACATATACATATTGACCGTTTTTGATAATTTGCTTTTATTCTGTGTTCCTTCACTTCCTGTGCTTTTTCCTTAAAGATAGAATGTTTATGTAGCACACAGCACCCACAGACCTTGTAGTTGAACTTATGAATTTTTCTTCGGTACATTTCTTTGGTACATGCTTTGGTAGAATGCTAAAGAAACTAGTGTGTTGGTACGTTTCTTTGAATGTAACACTTTTGTTTTCTAGAAGGGTATTGGAATTAGATGTGGTTCCATAAATGGTTCTCTGTGTTTGTTTGTTTTAAAACTTTAACATTTTATTTTTTACAACCTCTCTGAACCTTTAAGGATCTTGTCCCACCATTTATGAGGGACCTTATCCCGGCTGCTACCATGGAGTTTGTCTATTTCCTACGCCTTCTTACTTTCCCAGGCCTTCTGTGTTAATTTGGGGGTTGGGGGAGGAGGGAGAGAGTTCACAAAATGAGACATCTGTAGCAGGGCGGGGTATACGTAGTTTACAATAGGGAAGTGGTAGAAGTAACCAAGGAGGATTGTGAAGAAAGGAAAATCGTAAATTAGCACATGGGCCCATTTAAAGGGCAGCCCCACTCTGTCAGTGGTTTGCTGTCCCAGGCTGGGTGTGTGTTGAGTGCATGGACACTTCCTAGTTTGCTTGTCTGCCCAAGGTGAAAATGGGAAGTGGACATTTGAGAATTGTCTGGTTGGTTTGGTGGGGCTGGCTGTATCTGCTGTGCTAGGTTTCTGTTTCTGGAAGACTGAACTGGTCATGGTGAGCAGAGGATAAGCTTCTTGACCATATTTCCATCATATAAAACTGTATGGTCTTTGCAGCAAGTTACTCAACAAACCAGGCAAATTAGTTACTTGGTGACAGAAACATGCATACACAAACTATTTGGTTGATTTGTGTCTGTGTGGCATTTTGGTAAGATTGTTCTTGAAAATGCAAACAAAAAAAATTAAGTCCTATTTAAAGCTTTATCAACATTTGGGTGAGGTCTGTTTTATATAAGCATGTAATCTGTTATATAATGTATAATCTATAGGTGAGAAAGATCCTATTTGCTATAGTTTGAAGAGAGCAGACATTTTTAATAAACACACTGAACATTCTAGTTTACTGATACTTACTAATATTTCCAAAGGAGAAATTAAAATACTACTAGATAGTCTGTAGATGGCTTTATTTAGTGAATAGGCAGGAGGACAGAAGAAGAGGTTAAAAAGTGAAATATGAAAGGCTTATAGTTTGCTTAATTTATCAGTGGTCAAATTTATTTTTGAGGATCACATCCTGGATATCTTGAAATTTCCAGTTCATTCCAGCATTTTGTTTGTTTTTGTTTTTTTGCGGTACGTGGGCCTCTCACTGTTGTGGCCTCTCCCGTTGTGGAGCACAGGCTCCGGATGCGCAGGCTCAGCGGCCATGGCACATGGGACCAGCCGCTCCGCGGCATGTGGGATCTTCCTGGACTGGGGCACGAACCCGTGTCCCCTGCATTGGCAGGCGGACTCTCAACCACTGCGCCACCAGGGAAGCCCCATTCCAGCATTTTGGATGCTTATGTGGACATAGTTAATGAAACCTAAGGACTTGTTTGAATAACGGTATAGGAATAATCATTTCCAGTCACATCACGTTAAATGAACCAAAAAAATCATGAAGTTAAAAACAAATCAGTTATCATTGGGTGGTTCTGTTTAGTTTATTGCAGTAAATGATCTTCGACTGAATTTGCAGCTCTCGGAGTTTGGAAGTAGGCCATCACATGCTGACATGAAATACCAAGTCATTTAAATTAGATACCGAGCATGCTCATATGAAGTACTTATTCTTGGAGGCTGCAGTGTGGTTCAGTTTTCTTCTAGCAGAAATAGCAGAAAAGAGATCACGGTGTGCCCTTTTGTCATCATTCTGTCAGAGAGCCTGTAATTTGTCTTTGGAAGCCAGAGGCCTGAGACAAAGAGAAGAATGCAGCTTTTAGCCAAAGGCTATTTGGTGAGTTAATTAGCTGTTTTATTCTATTCTGTAATTCCTAGCAAGGCTCTGTCTTTACTTATCTCTGCTGCTTGTTTTGTACTAAGCTGAAGCTTTATGTAGCAAGTAACTTAGCTGAGACTGGGAGAAAATTGTTTCCGCTGTCCAAATCTCAATCTTTTGAAACATTTTCAGTATATTTCTCAGGTGACAAGTTTGTAAATTGCTATGATGATATTCCTCCGTATTCTCCACAAGTTTCATTTGCTCACTGGTGCTGAATAACGCTGGCAGAATTGTGTGCTGAGGGAGTTCAGGATTTGTCTATGTGAACAGTTTAACATTTCTGTTCTTGTATTTTAATTAAATTGTGATTTGTGCTTTCACACTTTTAAACTGTATCTAATAAAGTAGTGGCCTAAGAGCAAGAATTTAGCCTAAGAGCAAGAATTTTTAAACCGTATGCAATAAAGTAATAGCATAAGAGCAAGGACTCTTCAAAGAGAATGACAGGCTCCGTTGTGATGATATGTCCATGTATGTTACATAGGTGGTTCAAAAATAAATTGGCTCTATAATATAACTGGTCATTTAAAATACTCTAAAATAAAATGAGATTGACAACACTTTGTGAAATATGTTACAGTTATTCAGGATTCATATTTGGAATTTGTTCTGTTTTTAGCTATTGAATTAGCTACAGAAGTGTTGGAAGTACAATAATAGTTTTGCCATTTGGGACTCTTCTCACTTCCCTTGAGCTCATATATGGTGATTGCTAGGCAGATAATCTTACTTAAATGTTTTGTGATTATTTTCTGTTATCCAACATGTTCATGTTTTACCATGAAGTTAAAGGGGGGAAATCTTTTTTTGCAATTTTTTGTCATGTTATCTTCTCATAACATCAGGCAACATTTAAAATCTGTAAATTATTATTTCATAATGAACATGATTTTTATTATATATTTATAATAGATAAACTTGGCAAGCAAATCTTCAGGGTATTCTCCTAGAAATTAAAATTGCATACTCTGCTCGAGATTAATCGTTGTATTTTTTGAAGATTTGAAGAAAAAGCATAAAATTACCATGATTTTCCTTGGGGGAAAATCATGTTTGTGAGTAAACGGAAATGTCAGGTAGGGAATTTGAGGTATAGAAGGTGCATTAAAGAGCTCTAGAAAAACGATGAGGGGGTGGGAGGAATAGGAAAAGAATACTAAAAGCCCGGTGCCTTCAAACGCCAGGCAATTATGTGATGCTTTCCTAAAATATCTTTATTTTGAGAGCTGCCCCCACTATGCCATTTTCCAGGATTGGCACATGTGAAGGAGGTGGGTGTATACTTAAGCTTGTATATTCATGGAAAAGGGAGGATTAGCAGTTAGAGATGAGCACTGCATGACAATACTCAAAAACTCTATCCCCACTTCTAAATACTGACTCACTTGTGTGTCCTTGGGTGGCAGCTACACCCTGTTTATTTACACTTATTTTTAATATAATATTTTACCATGGTAATAGGAGGTTCATTTAAGGTTTCTAAAGTAATAAGATGATTTCTTGGACTGTTGCAGAGATTCATGAGGGCTGTAAGTCATTCACAGATAGCTACTGTGGGGAAAGAAGCAAGTATTGCTTTTACAGAGTCCTATCAGCTGTTTTCTTTTTTTAATCAAAAATATTTCAAATGTGTAAGTTCTCTGTGGTCTTCAGAAATACACATTCCATGTCTATTATATAAGTAGAAGATTACAGATTTTAACTTTTTCCCCCATATTTACTCACGAAATAATCATGAAATTTGCATGGCAAAATGATACTTTACACTGCTTTCTCTTACGTATTTAGTCCCATTTACCTCTAATCATAGATCTTCAGTAGAAGAGAAATGGATAATAAGCAGAAGATTTATTAAAGAAAAATATTAAGGAATACTGGGAAAATGAAAAGACAGGACTATGAAAAGAAAAATTACTGATGACAAGGATTTCTTTGCCAGGTTTCTAAAGATTAAGTGTATACCTGTATATTTTGTTCATTTCCAAATCATTAAGTTCAGGTACTCACTTATTAAACTTAGCATCTACCAGTTAAGGAGCATTTATTTCCATAGCTTTTATGGAGTTCAGTAGTGCTTAGAGATCCTGAGTGGTGTTACTTGAAAATGGGGGCAGTGGTCAATTAAGTCTGGGTAATAATGGGCCAGGAGGCCTTGTTTATAGCACAACTTCTTGGCCTTTAACATCTTGTTCAGAACTTTTTCCTCTGGAATATGGTTTACTTTTGAAAAGAAAAACCAATACATGGTATTAAACATTTAGCAAACATTATAGTAATTCTGAACATGTATTTCTTATGTTGAAATATATGGAAAAGTGAAGGAAGAATTATGGGTTTGCATATATCTTCCAGAAAATTACCTCAGTTCTTTTCTCATTTTGTATTTAGAAGAACCGTCTTAGAATTACAATGTAAATGGGATTTAGAGGGTATGATTAAATTTGGTGATAGAAATGGTGATATAAGCTAAAATTACATTCTTAAAAGCCCCAAATGCTAGAAGTGTAGGCAGTGAATACCCTGTGGAGGATTTGGGGCACAATATGACCAAGTAAAGATTTTGATAATTCTCACAAGTTCTAATTCATACTCTTAAAGTTACGCCTAGATTAGTCCCATGGAGAAACAAATTAATTTTTAAAATATGATTTGTAATGGGAAATAACGTGTTTATAATCTGTTGGGCCTGGGTTCTAATCTAGCTTTTGCCACTTGTAACTGTAGGCAAGTATCTGCATTTCTCTATTTTCTGTGTTTTCAGTAGTAAACAGAAATGTCAGTACTTTTCTTTTAGATTTATAGGAATTGAATTTTATAAAAATAACCCAAAGATGATGTTAGTCAAAAAGTAGGTGTTGAATAAATGTCTGTCTCCTTAATTTCCTCTCCAAACAATTATAGATTTTCTGTATTAAAGTTTTTTCAAAATATTACCTATCAGCTGTCTGAAATATCAGATTCATAGAAGTATACTGATTTGTAAATAATAATGTACTTGGAATCTCTTTATAATAATATATTTTTAAAACCTGAATGCATACATGATAAAATGTTAAAAGGGTCTCAGTTGCTTAGCCAACTTCTATAAATAGAATAACTGCTAGATACCTGTTATGTTCCAGCTGTGTTTGACCTGGTAGACAAAGTGATAAATATTTTAGCTAAAAAGTACCTCAAATTTGTTTCTATTAGTATATAAACAATGTTAGATAAATAAAATCACACTTATTGAAGTGTGAACTCCTAACTTAGTGGAAACCCAACTGTACCTGGTACACAATAGGCACTTACTAAATGTTTATTGAATTAAAACATTTTCCATCTCATATTTTTCAATCCATATCAATGAATAACCTATTTAATATTTAAGAGCTTATATTTTCGGTTCTTTTTGTTTCTTTACTTTTGTGAAACTTGCTGTTTTTTAAAAAACAAAGACCTTTTCACGCTACTATTGTTTAAGAAACACATTAAAATTATCAGACTCTGTTATGTAATCGCCTTATGAGCCAATAATAAGAATAGATAGGGCCTTTTTTTTTTTTTTTTTTTTTTTTTTTTTTTGCGGTACGCGGGCCTCTCACTGTTGTGGCCTCTCCCGTTGCAGAGCACAGGCTCCGGACGCGCAGGCTCAGCGGCCATGGCTCACGGGCCCAGCCGCTCTGCGGCATGTGGGATCTTCCCGAACCGGGGCACGAACCCGTGTCCCCTGCATCAGCAGGTGGACTCTCAACCACTGCGCCACGAGGGAAGCCTGGGACTTTTTTTTTTTAACTGTAAACAATTCTTTGTTGACCTTGATAGAATTTTACAATTACTTGTAGCCAAGAAGCCTGGAACTCTGTGGCCCATCCATTGAAAATTTGGTTAAATGTGGCCCAACAAAGTCCTTATAGAGAGCAAAGTTGTTCAGCTATCAGAGACTGAATGGGTGTGTGGATTGGCACTGGAAGAATACCTCAAATGCTTTGTCTTTGGGGCCATAGCCATTGTACACTAGCTTCTCTCTAGTACATTTCTTCTAACACTGGCTTTTTGGCTAATTCAAGGTCAGTTAACTAACTCGATATTAAACTTTTAATGAGAGCTCAGGGGCATGAATGATTTAAGATATGTGCGTCAAAATATACGTATATGTAATCCCCTTACTTAACCTAACGTGACATGGCTCTTAATAGATGCTCACTAAACCCTCAGCAAATTCATGTGAGTTCCCCCTCAGTCTGTTGTTTCCTCGATGTTGTGCTGATGGTGCCCAGATTACCTGCTCCAGTTCAGGTTGTCAGCCTCTCTTGGTTGCACTTCCTGACTTAGTGGCTTCCTGGTTCTTTTTCTCATCTAGATCCTTCTTAGCAACCTTTTACCAAGTACTTGCTTGCATTTATAGCTCAGACATTTAGTCCAGGAATCACATTTCAGTATTTGTGTCTTAGGTTCGTTTTGCTCTTTCTCCCTGTTAATCTTGGATTCGCTCATGCATAAGCCTTTTTTTTTGGCCATCGTGCCGCTTGCGGGGATCGTAGTTCCCCGACCAGGGATCAAACCCAGGCCCCCTGCAGTGGAAGCGCAGAGTCCTAACCACTGGACCGCCAACGAGTTCCCAGGATGCACTCATCCAGATCTTTGCTCGCACCTAGCACAGAAGAAGGGGACTTTCGGTTAGCCACATGCATGGGATCGGTCTTGCCTAACTTACTCTAAACATTTTCAGTTTTGTGTAACCTGTATTTCCGCAGCTGTCATCAGTTTGAGCAATAAAAAGTAAGAACTACAGGTCAGAATAAACGTTAAAAATAATAACAGCAACAATAACAATAGCCTTACAGGAATTCCCTGGTGGTCCAGTGGTTGGGACTCCGTGCTCCCAATGCAGGGGGCATGGGTTGTATCCCTGGTGGGGGAACTAAGATCCCGCATGCTGCATGGCCCGGTGAAAAACAAAAACAAAAACAATAGCCTTACATCATTTCCAAAAAAAATATCTTCCTCCCACCCGTGTTAAGCTTAATGTTCGAATGCAAACAAACCGTCTCAGGCTCTACCGTTTCTAGAATGTCTTTGTTACGTTTGATTGACCAGCTGTGGGCATGCTCTCCTAGCCAAATCTGCCACACAGATTTTCTTAGGGGTTTTAAGCCTTAAAACGGTTTGAACTACAATGTACTGTAATAACCTCAGAATGACTTCTCCTCAGCAGCTCTTTAGCCCACTGGCCCCGAACTGAATTTTAAACTTTTTCTCTTCCCTCATGACGAGGTGCTAGTTCTTCCCCATTATCCTGAATGCTGCCAGGGAAGTTACAGAACGGCCTTTAGTTTCCTTGAGTCTCAAGCCTTCTGCCTCTTCAGTGAAACACATCAGACTCACGTGGAGGTGAAATACCTGTTGGCTGGTCCGCCGGCCCACCCACTCACTTGAGGGGCCCTTTGTTTTGATTTTCTTTGAAAAATTGATAGTTTGGTTTGGTTAGCAGTTGAGGCTCTTATTCTGGCACCTCTGTTAAATTTGAAATTAATCCAAACTGTGTTTTTTCTTGCTTTAACCTAACAAGTGTACAAGTTCTCAAATACTATTGTATTCTGAGAAGGGCGGGTCCAAATGGTACCGGATCTGGGGGCAAGGACTCCTACCCCGAGCTACTTGGGAGCCTGAGATGGGCTTGGTTGCTTTACCCCAGGACGCTCTGCAGATTGAATTTCGGTCTTGGTTGGTTTCTGAGAGTGGCCATAGACCAAGTTTCTTATTAAGCCTAGCATAGAATTGGTATTTTGGTGGTTTAGTAGCCATATTTACTCCACTGTAAAGGACTAGACATTAAAAGTGCAGTTTAGAGAACCTTTAATGAAAAATCCGTGTCTTACTAAAATCCTGCAAATATTCTGAGATTTTTATTTCTGACATTTTTCACGTATAAGTTTAAAATCTACTTCGCGAAGACAGAAAAATCACAAGTCGAGAACAGAGGATCTGTGACTTATTTAATACAGATGGAATTTCCCCTGCCCAAAGCCATCATTTAGCATGGATGGTTTCCAATGGAAGAGGTTCAGAATTAAGGATAGGGATCTTCTCCAGCCTTCTTCATGTCTGGTAGATAGCTTGTCTGCTGTCTAGCACACATCTCTGAGGTTTTTTTGAATGGTTCTGATGAACTATGTTAGAAATTTTTTTCCTGTCTGTCAGAAAGGAAAGTATGCCTTGGATATAAGAATAAATTTTTCTTGGCGCTATACTTTTTCCTTAAGAATAAATCTCTGAAATTGCAGTTTAAGTCAATGAGAAAGTATGATTTTTCTCGACTAAAAACAACTTTTTAAGTGTTTCAGAAGCATATCTTTCCTTTGAGGCCAAGTTGCTTATGGCAAGAAAGGGAGAACTGTGGCAGTTAACGTCTAGCCAACAAAATCCATCTGGGAGATGGATAATTTAATCTTAGTAAATAGTGCAAAAATCTTTCTGTGTCAAAAAATAGAAATTGTAGGGCAAAGGATGTGAAGATTGGGAAACTTAATCAGCATGTCTGTTTCCTGGTTGGTCAGAGACGTTCTCATTTTCACTACCTTTTTTCCTCTACTTCCCTAAAGAGTTAATAATGAAGCAAGGGTTTTTTCCCATAACCAAGGAGTTGACCGGTTTGTAGATTTTTAGCAGTGGCATTTGAGACAGTTACTGATGTAATTCTAGACATCAACCTGAAGCTTAGCACATTGGATGCTTTTTAGGACTTTTGGAGGAAGATTACGTTGTACCCTTTTTCTTTCTTAATACTTAAAAATTACCTTAAAAATACTGTAAAGGTATTATAGGCCTACAAAGGATAGGGGTAAAAATACCCATATACTCACTATCTAGTATAAGAGGAAAGAAATTGCCAGTACATTTTAAACCGTGTACTGCATGTGTACCATTTACGACTGCATTGCACATTTCAATTATTTTGGCATAGCTGAGAAGTGATTTAATATTAAATGTATAATTCCTTATTTAATGTTAGATTTCTATCATATATTTGTAAATAATTTTAAGAGACAACAATATATTGTTCAGTTTCTCTTTTTTCCTCCTGTTTTTTGTACAACAGATTTGAATCTTCGATAGTGTTTTCCTCTGTATAAAATTGTTCTCAAGAGTAACTGAAGCTACTTGGTCAGGTAACTAAGATGGTGACTTTCAGCAGTATTGGGGGATCGTGTTAGGGCTGGAATAGAAAGACCATAGCTGTAGGAGCAGTTTTTGTAAAACAGCTGGACTGTGAGTATAAAGAAAGGAAGATAGTGGAAGTTGCTCCTTCACAACTTTGGGACTTTGTTCTTGGGTCTTGTAAAACCCCCCTCCCCTGGCTAAGTAATGGTCCCTGGATGTGTACTGATCATGTTCTAGTCCCTGGAACCTGGAAGGTCACCTTATATGGCAAAGATTTTGTACCTTGAGATGGGGACATTATCCTGGATCGTGGGAGCTGGGACTAAATATAATCACGAGTGTCCTTATAAGGGGAGGTGGGCAAGGGGAGATTTCAGGCATAAGAGGAGAAGTCAGTGTGACCCCAGAGGCAAAGATGGAATGTTGGGGCCGCAAGCCAAGGAATGCCAGCAGCCACCAGCACCTGGAAGAAGCAAGGAACTGATTCTCCTCTAGAGCCTCCCTGAGGGATCGTGGCCCTGCCAACACCTTGATTTTGATGCAGTGAACCTAATTTCAGCCTGATTTCTGGTCTCCAGAACTGTGAGAGAATAAATTTCTATTGTTTTAAGCTGCCAATGTTGTGGTAATAGTCCTAAGAAACTAATAGAACACCACCAAACTGGGTTCATTGGGACACTCACCTTCCACCTTTGTCATGTCAGCCTTCACAGATCTCTGCCAGGCTGCACAGTTCCTTCTATGAGATCTGTCACACTATCAGTGTGTAGGTATAATCTCACAGCCTGAACGAGGTACCCAAAGACTTGGGTATTATTAATCCTACTTAGCTCTGAGACTTTGAGGAATTCCTGTGTAAACATACCTGCCTTGCTCTAAAAAGGATTGAGACAGCTTGCTCACACATGTGAAAGCAACACAGGGAGAGAACTTTAATTTAAAACAAATAAGAAAGATGACACATAGAAAAATAGTGATAGAAAAATAATGAAGTCAGGAGAGACTTTGAATAAGTCACTTTACCTCTGCTGGCCTTTGATTCTCAACTTCAGAAATAGGCCTGTTATTACCATCCATGTGCGGATTAGGTTGAAAATTATAAAATGCTGCTAATGTATTAAGGTGTTTTATAATTGTCATTACCATGTTTTACCCCATGACCACAGTGTTTGCTGATTGAATTATTGGAAGAGATGGAGTTCTTTTTCCTCTTTGTACGTTAACACAAAACATCTTGCAAATCATACATCTGATAAGAGACTTGTATCTAGAATAAATTTTTTTAAATTCCCACAGCTCAATCATACAAAGATAAATACCCCAATTTAAATATGGGCAAAAGATCTGACTGAACATTTCGCCAAAGAAGAGTAAGTACCTGCAAAGATGCTAGACATCATTAGCCATCACAGAAATGCAAATCAAATCCATAATGAGCTATCACTTCAGACCCACTAGGATAGCTCTAATCAAAAAGATGGGCAATAACACGTGTTAGCAATGGTGTGGAAAAATTACAGCTCTCCTCCATTGTTGGTGGGAATATAAAATGATGCAGCTGCTTTGAAAAGCAGTTTGATAGTTCGTCAAAAAGCTAAACATGGAGTTACCAGATGACCGGGTAGTTCCACTCCTTGTTGTATATCCAAGAGATTTGAATACATATGTGTATACAAAACAGGTACGTGAACATTCCTCCTAGCGTTATTCAGAATAGCCTCAAAATGGAAACAACTCATGACAGCTCGTAAATGGATGAATAAAATGCACTCTATCCATACAATGGAATACTGCTTGGTGACAAAAAGAAACGAAGTACTAATACATGCTATAACATGAGTGAGCCTTGAAAACATTATGCCAAATAAAAGAAGTCATTCACAAAGGACCACATATTATGTGATTCCATTTATATGAAATATCCAGCATAGGCAAATCTGTGGAGACAGAAAATAGATTGGAGGTTTCCAGGAGCTGGGGAGAGAAGGTAATGAGTGACTACTCACGGGTACAGGTTTTCTTTTGGGGTGATGAAAATGTTCTAAAATTGATTATGGTGATAGTTGCCTAATTTTATGGCTATCTAAAAACAATTGTACAGTTTAGGGCTTCCCTGGTGGCGCAGTGGTTGGGAATCTGCCTGCCAGTGCAGGGGACACGGGTTTGAGCCCTGGTCTGGGAAGATCCCACATGCGGAGCAACTAAGCCCGTGAGCCACAACTACTGAGCCTGCGCATCTGGAGCCTGTGCTCCGCAGCGGGAGAGGCCGCGACAGTGAGAGGCCCGCGCACAGCGATGTAGAGTGGCCCCCGCTCGCCGCAACTGGAGAAAGCCCTCGCACAGAAACGAAGACCCAACACAGCCAAAAATAAATAGATAGATAAATAAATAAATTTAAAAAAAAACAATTGTACAATTTAAATGATTGAATTCTATGGTATATGAATCCAAAAAGCTGTTATTTTTTAAAGTAATGCTAGATCATCGTAAAGAAATTAGAAAATACAGAAAAATGTAAAGGCCATAAAAATTACTGGTAATTTCACCAACAGAGAAACCAAGAACATTATTTACATATTGCCTTCTGGTTTTTGTCCCCATATGTGTAACCCCCCCCCAATGTATACACATTTTCTTTCGTAATGGGTACCATCTGGAATATACAATGTTATAATTCTACCTTTTCACTAACAGTTTATTTTGAGCATTTTCCAAAAGATTTTTAAAATAATTTTATTGGAAAAAATGATACATGCTTATTGTAGAAAATGTTTTTTAAAATGAACAAGTAAAAAAGAAAATCATTCATGATCCTGTTTTAATATTGATATTTTGCTGGCGGCTCTTGATTTTTGTATGTTCAGTTTTAACCTGACGGTATTGAATAATGGCTGTCTTAACTTCAAATGACTTTTCCATATCTAATTTATGTGGCTTTTCCCCTTATTAGCTAATGCCTGTTAGCTCAGTCTGTCTTTCAGTCACTTCTTTTTAATTTCATTTTGAAGCACCAGAGTTACTGAGTAGTAAGATAGAGGAAGTAATTGAATCTCAGTCATGCTGAGTTTGAAAAAGTAGATGAAATTAGTGATTTTATGCTTCTTTCTATTACAAGGATTAGAAAAACTTTAAATATGGAGTAGCATCAACCGAAATCAAAAGAGAAAGAATTCCTTTAGTTTTAATAAAAATATAAAGCATCTGTTAAACTATTACTTCTATGTAAATGTGTTGATAAGTAGGTTTTGAAAAGTTAATCTGTGCTCACATGTTTAGTCTTCGTCTTAAGTATTTATAACTTTCGAAATGTTATGTGATCAGTATGCTCATAAATTCCCCAAATATTTCATGTACTTCATGTTAGCAGTTGTTGAGTGCCTGTTATCTCATATAATCCTCACAACTGTCTGTGGGAAAGGTATTATTATCCCCATTTCAGAAACAGGAAAGCATGTTGAGAGCGGTTCTTTGAAGTTCACAGAGCCTGGTAGGTAGCGGAGCCAGGATGTAAACCCAGATTTAAGTAACTTCAGAATTCTTCATCTCCAACCTGAAGAACTCTTGTGTTTTTTATATTGTTCCAACCCCCGTGCTAGATTCTGGCGAGCCTCAGACAGCTCTGAATCTGACCAGTAGAGGGGAACAGGGTCTAAAAAGATAATTTCTGTCAAATAATTAAATAAACATTTACACATTCCAGACCAGGTGACCTGAATCTCCAAAGAGGGGCGAGGGATCCTTCTGGGGCGAGTACTTAGGACAGGGAGAGAAGTGTGCAGCGTGGGAGATGGCACAGCGGAGGAGGTGATCCCTGCTGCCAGGGACCTGAGAGCGTGGGTGGCTCCCCAGAGGACATGATGTCTGTGCTGGGTGTTGAACGATGATTCAGAATTTGCTAGGCAGAAGAGCAGGGATGGGTCGCAGTCAGAACAGAGTGACCAGCAAGACTAAAGGCTTGTAGATCTCTTCAAGGAGCAGTTATTCCAGGGCTGCTAGAGTATTGGGGGTGAGGAACTTGGGGGCAGGAAGCTCAGGAGGTGAGGAGGGCAGGTCCCTGTAGCACTGGTGGGCCATTTGTAAGGGTTTAAGTAGGAGAGCAGAGCAGGACAAATTTGTGTATTAGAAAGATAAACCTGCCACGGTGTGGAGGATACTTTGTAGGAGGAGGAGGCTGGGCCTGGATTCCTTAATGTTTGAAAGTGAGACCAGGATTTCAAACTCTGGCAGGAGAAAGGGAGAGAGGATTGGTGCAGTGGATGTTAAGGTGGCAGACTCTTAGGGTTCGATGAGCTGGGAAAGGGGAGAGCAAAGGGGTGGGGAAATCCAGCATTTGGATTATATTTGAGATGAGAAATTTAGGAGAGAAACAGGTTTAGCTGGGAATAAAGAGGTTTGGACATTTTGAGTTTGAAACATGGGTAGGATATTCCTTTTGCCGAGAGAGCACAAATTAGTTATAAGACCCCACAGAGCGGGGGAAAATACCAGCCAAGAGATGTAGATCAGAATGTATAGGTTTAATGAAAACACCAGTATTGTTATTGTGTGATAACTGGAGTCGTTAAATAAAGACTGAATTACATCGCTTAAGGATGGAGAGTGTAAATGAAGGGGGATTGAAGATAGAACCTGAAAGGAAACCGCATGTCTGTGGGGGGCAGAGGAGACCTGGAGGAGATCGTCAGCAGGAGAGAAGCAGAGGAGTGAGGTTAGGAAAACCAGGACCATTAACCATATCAAGTGCTGCACGTCAGTCCTCTGAGGCGATGGCCAAGAAGCGGCCTTTGACTTTGTCCGTTAGGAAGACATCAGTGACCTTCACTGAGGGAGAGGATGGAAGTGGGGTGACAGTCAGTGGAGGAGTGAAGGGAGGCAGGGGGAGTGCACGCAACCAGTGTGAACTAGTCTTTGGGCTGAGAAAGAAAAGAGAAATTCATTGACAAGATGCGTTAAAGAATGGGAATGGCTAAAGTGTGATTTTTAGCTGGTAAAGTAGGAGCCAGGAGAGAGGAGATTGAAGATGCAGGAAAGAGAAGAAACATTGTTAGAACAAGGTCCCAGGGAACTTGGGAAGAAAACAGGTCAAGGATATAAAATGGGGGGCAGGCATCTCATCTTCTGAAGACTTGAAGGAAGAAATAAGAATGGACGTAAATTACACTTAAGATTTGAGCTGTAGGGCAACAAATGTTTACTAGGGGGCACAGGAAGGATTAGGTAGGTAGCTTAAGGAGAGTGACAAAAAGTTTTAGAGTGGCTGCTGAAGTAAAAGCAGGTTTAAAAGTTGCTGAAGTAAAAGCTGAAGTAAAAGCAGGTTTAAAAGTTGCCTGCCAGGCTTCCCTGGTGGCGCAGTGGTTGAGAGTCTGCCTGCTGATGCAGGGGACACGGGTTTGTGCCCCGGTCCAGGAAGATACCACATGCCGCGGAGCGGCTGGGCCCGTGAGCCATGGCCGCTGAGCCTGCGCGTATGGAGCCTGTGCTCCACAACGGGAGAGGCCATGGCAGTGAGAGGCCAGCGTACCGCGGAAAAAAAAAAAAAGTTGCCTGCCAAGTGGTGTTAAATCTGAAGCTGGAAACCACGAATTGTTAATCACATCAATCTGCACGGGTAGATAGATGCTGCCTTTTATTTGAAAGCAAGCATTTTCTTTTCTTTTCTTTTCTTTTCTTTTCTTTTCTTTTCATCCCCTCCCCTCCCCTCCCCTCCCCTCCCCACCTCTCCTCTCCTCTTCCCTTCTTTTTCTCCAGAATTTATTTGCTTCCTAAAAACTAGTCCTTCCCTTCTTTTGCAATACTTGAAATCCCTGTCAGTTTGTTTCTTTAGGTTAGCCAAAAGTGTTTTTTTTCAAATGTGAAATATAAAAACATTATTTATTCTATAAATAATATAGAAGCTATAACAGAATCTAGACATTGTTATGTGCTGTCTAGCATGCAGAGACAGACGGCCAAGGTAATATGGACTCTGACATGTTAACAGCTGAGATTTTAGCCATGTATGTGCATGTGCATGTGTGGGTTGCGTATATAGGGTGGTCTCATTTATACCTTTTTTGGAATTAATTCTCAAGAAGAGAATTGCTGGATCACAGGATGTATGTGGATTTAACTTTAGAAAATACTGGCAAACAGTGTTTGGAGTAGTTGTACAACTTAGGCTTGCAAAAGCATTGTGAGAAAGTTATGATTGGCCCACATCCTCACCAAAACAATATTGCCAGTCATCTTTTTATAGATTGTTATTCTACTTTGGCCCTTTGCATTACCATATAAATTATTGAATTGGTTTTAATTTTCACAAGAAATCTTGCTGGAACTTTGATTGCAATTGCACTGAATCTGCAGATCAATTTGGAGAGAACTGACATCTTCACAGTATTGACTTTTTGTGATATACCATGAGATATTCCTCCATTTCTTAAGAACTTTTAAAACTTCACTCTGTATTTTACAGTTTTCTATGTAGAGGTCTTGCACAACTTTTGATATGCTGGTACTTTATAATATACATGGAATGACATACATGTGCTTTAGAAATGGGACAAGCAGGTTGAATTCCTAATTATAATTATAATAGTTGTAAGCTCTAAGCCAATAGTCTATTTTTTATGGCAGTCCACCCTATGTCAAAAAGAGGTGGGATGTGTGTGGGTTTTCCAATCTTTTATGCAGCAGATATACTACCATGTGCTTCATAGACATTACTGTGTGTCAAGCACTGTTCTAAACACTGGGGAGATGGTGATAAACGAGAGAATAAGGTACTCGGAATGCAGTTTACTAGCGGAAAAGGTAAGAAAGCTTGACTAAAGTGGTAGGTAGGCCAGAATTGCAGAGTATATTTGGGCACCAAGGAGTTAAGAGGCTAGGCAAGTATGGGGTGATATGTAGGGTATGTAAAGAGGTTGGCATAAGGTCTAGCACATTAGTACTTGATAAATTTTAATTGTGCTGGTTGCAGCTGTTGTTACTACCATACCTGTTGTGGGAAAAGATGGGGACAGAAGTCAGAGTCTTGGAGAAATACCTGTGTTTAAGGGATCTGAATAAAAATACAGCACATGAAGAAAGTCAGAAAATTAATCCAGAGAGCCTGGGTCAGAACTTGGGGGAATTCAGTATTGTGGAAGCCAAGGATGTAAAGATTTCCAATTGTCAAAAGATGCATGGACATCAAAGGGATGAGAAAGAAGCAGAGACCATTGATGTAGCAATTATGAGAATATTGATTGACCTTTGAGAAAGCAGTTTTAAGTGGCATGATTGGTAGGGACTCTCTAGAGAAGTTTGGCAGAAGGAGAAAGATGGAAGAAGCAAGGGAAGAATGCTTTTACATTTGAGAAAACTTAGTAATATTTGCAACCTTTAGGAAAAATTGAATGGATTACATTAATTTGCCTATTGCTGTGAAACAAAATCATCCCACAGTGTGGTGTTTAAAACAGCAGTAAACATTTCTGCGGATCAAGAATTTGTCGTATGATTGAAATGAATTATTTTTGCCTAACCTCCAGCTCTTGACCTTCTTTGTAAATAAAAAGTTGGGGACACCAGAGTTGGTTTTTTTTTTTTTAATAATACCAACTCTTTAACCTAGTTGTCAAGGACACTACAGAATGAGGAATAAATATGTTTAGTTCTCATTTGGGAAAGGAACCTTACTTTCATTAGACCCAACAAGAACAGGAGATAGCAACATATTCTTCTGTATTAAAAATTCATGATCTTAGCAGCAGTATCCAAAAATGCTGTAGAACAGAAATGTTTCCCCATAAAATAAATTATTTTCTCTGTAAAAAATATGTTGAAAGTTGTATGTATGATTGACTTTGCTCCAGTGGCAGGGAGGAGGGGATTTCAATAATAGGTATATCTGAAGCAGAAGGTAACACATGTTGCCTGGATTGGGAGGGTAGGGTTAGATGGGTTTCACTTCTCACTCTCTGCCTAAATGAGCTTTTGAATCATCAAATCATGTGTATATATTTCATTTATTTATTTCTGTGTGTCAACAGATTATTCTAGGCATTGGGATCATTGGCCTATTTTGTTCTATTTTCTTCTATATGTCATTGTATATTTTAAAAAAACTCAATATTCATTTTAAATAAAAGACGCACTATGTATGTAGTGAGATATAGTATAAAATACTTAAAAATGTAATTATATTTCCAAACTTGAAATGCAGTCAAACCTCTTAATAACAAATCTGTTGATTATACTTCTATTTTTAATCCCCTAGGGCTGTAGATATATTTTTTTTAAGTTTTGGGGGGTTTTTTTGGTTGGTTGTTTGGTGTGTGTGTGTGTATACGCTTTGTTTTGTTTTTAGAAACAACTGCAAAAGATTTGTGATTCATTTGGATATATACTGCTGTGGATTACCTCTGTTTCTTGCTTTTTAAATTTCCTACCATGAATTGGCAATCATAATTGAAATAGAAAGACTAACTTACTATATGATGAGTGCTTATAGGTAACCTACTGTTATTTAAAAAGCATACTAATGTAACATTTCACATATCCCTATATTTTAAAAATACAGTTAAATTGTTTTTAATTTTAGGCTTCAGTTGAATTTTTTTCCCTATGGATTTTTTTCAGAAGGAAAGATGATCTTCAACCTAATGAATGGCCTGAATTTCTGGTATCATTCAGGGAAAGCTGTCTCTATAAGATCTTAAATAATTGGTTTAGGTGGATCTGGAAGTGTGTGGCGGGGGGGTCATTTAAAAAATGGGAACAATAGAAGCACCTTTCTTTCTGGTTGTGTCAAACACTATAGAGTAACAGTTAATACATACAGTTGCCAAAGATTTTTTTTTCCTCAAAAAACAAATTCACACAAAGAGAAAGTCAAAAACATCTTCAATAGATGTTTTTTAAAAACCAGTGGTTGAATGCATCCATCACATTGACTCATTGAATACAGTTATAATTCCTAAAGAAAATAGAGAAGTTAATTTCCTTTGAATTGTAATTAGCTGTATCTCCAGGTAAAATGCCCAATACCGCTTGAGAAAAATGACCAGTTAACCGACTTGGAATCTGCATCGTTAAGTTCTACTGAGATATGGAAATGGAACATAGATGTTTGCCAAAGCTCTGATAGTGGACAGGCTATGCCATTTATGTGGCTTGTATTTTAAACAATACAACTCTCAATCTTTAATAAAGCCAGAATGTGCTCAGAATTTATAATGAACTTGTTCAAAGCTCTGTAGTGCACTGTTTTCGTGAATGTACCTTAATTTCTTTAATTATTTCTCCATAAGAGATTGTGACATTTGGGACTGATTTCATTTTATGTGCTGTTTTTTAGAAAAATAAAACCAAAGACTCAAGTAGTTAGTTATTGGTTCTGTTTTTGCTGACCTAGATGAAATGATGAGATTGATTTATAATGTGTTCTCTAGTAAATTATGTAAATCTGAACAAAAAATAATTCATTAAAAATGTCTCTATCCCACAATAAGAAAACAAATAATCCAATTAAAATATGAACAAAAAAAGATCTGAGTAGACATCTTGCCAAAGAAAATATACAGATGGCCAATAAGTATATGAAAAGATGCTCAACACATTTGTCATTGGGGAATTGCAAATTAAATAATAGTGAGATAACACTACACACCTATTAGAATGGCTAAAATACAAAAAAACTGACAATACCATTTGCTGGCAATGTTGTCAAGCAATAGGAACTCTCATTCAGTGCTGAGTTCAATGCAGAATTGGAAGACAGTTTGGTAGTCTCTTATAAAGCTAAACATAGTCTTACCATATGATTCTGCAGTCATGCTTCTTGGTATATACCCAAATTAGTTGAAAATTTATGTCCACACAGAAACTTGCACATGAATATTTATAGCAGCTTTATTCATAGTTGCCGAAACTGGAAGCAGCCAAGATGATAATCCTTTAATAGGTGAATGTATAAACAAACTGGTACATCCATATATAATGGAATATTATTCAGCAGTAAGAAAAAGTGGACAAGCCACAGAAAGACACAGATGAATGTTAAATGCATATTGCTAAGTGAAAGAAGCCAGTCTAAAAACTCTACTAACTGTATGATTTGCACAGACATTCTGGAAAAGGCAAAACTATGGAGTCAGTAAAATGATCAGGGGTTTGAGGGAAAGGAGGGACCAGTTGAATACTTGAAGCACAGGGGATTTTTAGGGTGGCGAAATTATTCTGTGTGATGCTTTCATTGTGGTTATCTGACAAAACCCATTGAACTTTACACACAAAGAATGAATCCAGACTATATGCAAATTCTAAAAATCATTTAGGAGGTCAAGGGATCCCAGGATAGGATGCAGACTGTGACAAAAGAAGCTAGCTGTTACAAATACATGACACAACCTTATTGGACAGAGTGGGGCAGAAAGGTGCTGACCAAAGCGACTATGGAAGTGAATGGCGTCTCTAAGACTAAAGACAAAAGAATGTACATAAACACTCTATTCTCTAAGGTCAGGAAAAACAAGGGAACTCTGAGAAAGTGTCACAGCCAAGAAAACGCCTAACGACATGATGACTAGATATAACATGGTAACATGACTAGTTAGCATGGTTAACTGTCCAACCCTCTTTCAGATTATAGGGTACAAACATCCTCAAACAAAGATGCATTTTTAAATTTTTCCAGAGTTACAGTTGATTTGGATTTAGGCATGTCTGAGTTCATTTCGTAATTAGTGCCGAATTGGTGCGTAACAATTTATCTATTATGTACACCAAACATTTCTGTACTTTATAAAAATCTTGATAGAAGTATCTTTGGAAAATGTAAGCAGTGCCTAATTTAATGATTTGTTCGTTCTCAGCTGTAGGAATTACAGAGTGCAATTGTGTGTGTGCACCCCTTACACACAACACCCCCTCTTGCTAATAAGCACACTCAATAGTTGTTGAATGAAATAGTGAATAAGTGAAGAGCTGGTTCAAGCACTAGAAACTTTCATTTATTCACAACCCGCCTCTTCCCATGAAAAATTTGAAATGGCCTGTAACAGAAAAGACAGTAAATTAATAACATATAAAGAAGGGAGGTGAAAAATCAGTGCCAGAGAAAATACATGTTTGAGTCAGACCCAGAAGTGTACGTAAATATTTTTTGAAATAGAAGCACATCAGGTTTTCTTTGAGCTACTCTTTAATTCTGGGATGACATGCCTGAGAGGGAGGCGGATACTGTGAACACGTGCAGTTGGGTCAGGCGTGTTGCCATCGGGGCGGGGAGGCTCTGCCCTCCCTGCCAGCAGCGTTCACATCTCCCGACACCATGCTTGGGGACATAGCTGCCAGTTTGCTTTGGTATAAATTTTTGCCCAGTGCACCAGCTCACACAATCCCAGAGATGTTACTAGATAAACATTTGTTTTACTTGGGTGGGAAGCACACTAGATGTGAGGGAAATTTTTTGTTGTTATTTCCTTCAATTATTGTGCACATCAAATCTATGACTTTATCCAGATAGCTTTGCAGTTAGTTAGTCCTGGCCTAATTTTGATTCCTGCCCCCGAAATGTTACTGAGGGCCTCCTCCCCGTAGCCTCTGGGTTCTAGGGGTAGAGGTGTGCTCTGCTGTTGTCTCTGGGATCTTATTCCCTGCTGTGGATGCACACACTGTGCTTCTGATATCCGAGCATACACAGGTTATGAAAATGGTATCACAACTGCCTCCTGGTGGACGGTGGTCGTAAAGTGCCATGAGATGTGAGAAGCCTCCCACTTTCAGAGCTGTTACATGTTTTTAAAAACATCCTTCTTGAAATAAATGAATAGGGTACTCTAAGCATGTTTATATAGTTCTTATTGTGAGATGGTAGCTATACTAGTACTTTTGAACACCAGCAACTCATCTGGGAAATCTGGGACTTTCAATCTATAGCCATAGTTGTTTGTTTTGTTAGAATAAATAGTTGCTTTTGGGCTTCCCTGGTGGCACAGTGGTTGGGAGTCCGCCTACCGATGCAGGGGACGCAGGTTCGTGCCCTGGTCCGGGAAGACCCCACATGCCGCGGAGCAGCTGGGCCCGTGACCCATGGCCAAAAAAAAAAAAAGTTGCTTTTTTTTTTTTTAACATAAGGTTTCATTTGGCATTTCTCAAAGCATGGTATGCATGTCACTGGTAGTATATTAAATGATTTTTAGGTACGTTGTGAGCTGAGATAAGCCAACTTGGGCATTTGCCTCTGTTAATTCAACACTGGCAAGTACCTGTAGCCTCTGACGGTTACAGGTAGACGTGACCCCTGTATACCATCAACTTGTGAAATATGTATGTTTTGTATTTTTAGAATCTGTCAGCATTGTAGTTCCTCTCTTGCAGCCACAGTGGGACAGCAGTTGTAGGGCAGTAAAGGATGGACACCCATAAGAAGGGTTTTTGCCATCTCTTAACTCCCTCTGTGAAGGCGAGGCAGTACCAGCTATTGCCTGTGCTGCTGATCCCAGTCTACGTCCCTAAGGGCGAGGATCTCAGTATCTAAATATTTCATGGCCCAGGACTGCTGCTGTTGCTTGGCCTGGAGGAGAGATGATAGCAGCTGACAGGGGTTCCCTGCTGCCTCAGCCATAGCCCAGCCACCTCCTGTTCCTGTCCACAGGGCAGAAATTCCGGACCCGTGCAAAACTTGCTTACCACATCGAAAACATCTGCAAACAAGGAAACTTTATAGACAAAGATGGAATTTTAATTCCAGAGTGTGTGGAGTTTTAACACAGAATTGCAAATGTTGCTTGTTCTTTTCCCTTGTGAACAGTTGTATTGTACGGCCTGCCTTCTTGGAAGGACCAATCTGATCCTTGTAGAACATTTCCATTAAAACAACAGCGGTAGCAAACTATCTGTTTATCCCATCTTTCTCTTGAGAAGCAAAAACAGACTTACAAAGTGATTTCAGAGGGTCCTAAACCACCAAGAAATCTCCCTGGGGCTCTCCACAACAGTAAATAATTAGGTTCTATTTCGTTTGTAATTTAGATGAGAATGCTTTTTAACTTAGCTTTTTCCTGAATGAGCTGGGTGGGCAATACCATTTGTGTTGTGGGAATTAATCTGAAATTCAGTATAATAGACTCACATTTTAAACCTTAGAATGCTGGATGTAATGGAGAAGATCCCAGATTATATCCAATCAGAGGAAGAGTTGTAGAATGCTATGCTGTATTAAAGCAAGTTGAAATATTACTACTTCTGATCAGGATTGACTAAATCCCAATGCACATCTTCCTTCACATCTTTACGTATTTCATATTACAGCTACATTAGATATTTTTTAATTCCTGTAAAATTCATATAGCATAAAATTAGCCATCTTAAGGTGTATGATTCAGTGGCACTCAGTATATTCACAGTGGTAGGCACCGATCACCTCTAGCTAGTTTCAAAATAATTTCATCACCCCGAAAGGAAACCCTGTGCCCATTAAGCAGTTGGCTCCCAATTTCCCCCTTCCCCCCCAGCCCCTGGCAATCATTAATCAACTTTCTGTCTCTATGGATTTACCTTATCTGAGTATTTCTTATAAATGGAATCATACAATATGTGATGTTTTGTGTCTGCCTTATTTCACTTAACATAATGGTTTTGAGGTTCAACCAGGTTGTAGCATCTATCGATACTTCATTCTTTTTATGGCTGAATAATATTCTGTCGTGCGTATATGCTGCATTTTCTTTGCTCATTCACCCATTGATGGACATTTGGGTTGTTTCCACCTTTTGGCTTTTGTGAACCGTGGCTAGGAATACTTGTGTACAGGTGTTTGTTTGAGTACCTGTTTTCGGTTCTTTGGGTTGTATACCTAGGAGTTGAGTTGCTAAGTTGTCTGGTAATTCTACGTTTAACTTTTTGAGGAACCACTGAACTGTTTTCCATAGCAGCTGCACTTCTACATTCCTGACAGTACTACGTATTTATGCTGGGATCTCGAACTGACTCTGGGGCTTCCAGATGAAATTCTGAACAATCGAGATGTGTTTTTTTTTGGTCAGATAACACCAGTATATATTTTTTTGGAAAATTTTCAAAGGAAGCCTGTGAAAGTGATCCATTCCTAAAGTTTGTATTTGAGTATCCATAATTTGTTATGCCGTTGATCTTCAGGCATCTGAACAAAACTTTTAAGAACAGTGTTTAAGAACTGAATTTACTCTGTTATTTAAATTAATATATCTAGTCCTTTCTTATTTTGTCTTCTACATCTAATATGTAAATAACACTTTTGAAATATTTAGCTGATCTAGCAATCAGAGAGTAATGGACACACAGATTGCTTAGAGTAGGAAAAAGTTTCTGACTAGTAATTTTCAAATCAAGTGTTTGATTTGATTGACAGTAATTTTACTGCATAAGGAAGTGGGTTCTATCCTTCCAGTTTCCAGTTGGGTACATCTTTTCTTTAGTTTTCTGTTGGCAGCTTAATCTTCCTTTTGTTGGTCGTTGCTAATGTTTTCCAGTCACTTAATGCACTGAACTGGTTTCTCCATGCTGAATTACATTTTGATTCGTTTAAACATGGCTTATTACTTTGTCACAGAATGTGATGGACCCCTTTTGGTGCCTAGCAAACTGCTGTTGACACATCCCTCCAACTTTCTTCCTGTTGGAAAGAGTCCAGACTTTGTTCTAGTGGTTGTTTCCTCCGTGTGTTCTGGGAAGGTGAGCCTCCTAAGCCCCAGGGTATAGATCATAATTATTCTTAGGGAGTTAGTCCTATGCCTTATGCCATAGGTAATTGGTTTAAGCTGAAGAACTGTGAAGGCTTTCTTCATTTTCTTAAAAAAAAGAAACGTAAGACAGGAATTCGTTCCCTTCTTTACCATAAGAACATGATACTTGGAGCTGCAGGGGCAACAGTGGAACTGTGAGAGAAAAGTAAGGGATTCACAGAGGAGCCCCGCCCAAGCGCCCTGACATTACTGAGCTTCTGAGTTAGTCAACCCAGAGACTGCCCTGCCTCTTCTTGCCATTTGAGATGCTAAATTCTTCATTGTCTGAGACACTTTTAAATTGATCATTCTGTTACTGAAAGCATCCTAACTCATACCAGAAGATAGATAGAAAATGTTTTGTTAAAATGTGAAAAAAACAATATACTTCATAATTCCCGCATGTAAAATTCATGAAATTTTATAGGTTAAAAAAAAATTTTTTTATAGGTAAAAATTCAGGACATTTTATAGGCTGAGACATTTTCTTTAAACGCCTTCCATTTACCATTGAGGTAACTATTATCCTCCATCATATAAATTATAAATAAAGATGGGTTTTACCTAAGGGAAGAAACAAGTAGGACTAGTTTTGTTCACACATACATACCAGCTCCTCAACCTGTTTGTGCCTGAAAGTAGTTTTGTGGCCTAGAATGTAATGCCCAAACTAAACCTGCTGAATCAGAATCTCCTGAGCTTTGGTTTGGTAGTGTGTATTTTAAGCCAGTTCTCCCATGATTCTGAGGCAACCAGTATTTGAGTTTAGGAATCACTGACCTAGGATAAATGTCTAAATTTCTCAGTGCTTTAGAACTCTAAATACTGCTGCCCCTTTTTGCTGGTAATAAAAAAGTATTTGAATTTCACATTTCAGAAGCTAAATTGATACCGAGACATTGACTGTCAAAGATATGAAATACATGTGAAAGTACCATTCTTGAATTTGTCCTTTGTTCTCTCTGCACTGTTTATTTAGCGGCTTTGTTTAGACATGGCAAATATTGTATAATTTGAGGAAAGCGTTTTTTTTGTTTTATTTCTTTCCTGTTCTGTTTCGTATACCTTGTAAACCACTTTACTTTTTCCTAAACACATTGTCTTAACTCAGGACTCTTTTGTTATGGAAATCGAACTCAAACTTTTAGGCAAAAAGAGGAATTAGATGGTTTATATACTCAAAGTCTGTAGAAGGCATGGGTGCAACTCTGGGGAGTGGCAGTAGGGTTTGGAAGTAGTAACCCTTAACTCTGCAGGAGTTTTGCTGCTTCTCACTGGTGTTTGGCCTTATTATCTCAGATTCCACCCATCCTCTGTGGGTTTATGCTCAAAGGCCATTTACATTTGTCTCTGCATTTTTGATCCACGTGTCTTTCAGAATAGTAATTGTTATTGCTTAATGAGCTCTAATTATGTGTCAAATACTGTTATAGGGGCTTTAATGTTTGTATTCATCTAATCCTTATAACAATCGTATGAGGATGGTGCTGCTGTTATATCCGTTTTAGAGGTGAAGAGCTGAGGCACAGAAGAGGTACAGTAGTTTTCCTAAGGCCTCACCTAAGCTTCTGACCTAGGCAGTCTGGTTCCAGAATCCATTTATGCTATAGCATCTCATACTCTTACTTGTTTTTTTATTTATGTAGTTATTTACCCACAACTAGTTTGGACATTTCATTTCTTTTTCTTTCTTTTTTTAGTTCTCCCACAGGAGCCAAAGCAAATGCTTCTTCTGCAGAAGAAGCAATATCTTCAATAAATGTTCGTTGAATGAATTTTAAAAATCTGTTAATAGTAGCCAAGGAAATTAAATCTCAACCCAGGTTTGTTTAATTTTTCTTTTCAACACTGGACAGCAGTATGTGTAACATTTCTAATAAACTTCTAATGTAAGGTATTTTCACTTAAAAGCAGAAAAAACTTGTAGGCCAAGGAATTGTGCAAATGAGGTGTAAAAACAAAGAAATTACTCCTCCAGTGCCAGAAATGTGAGTGTAGAAGTGTAGTACATTAAAACCTGTTTTGTTTTGTAAGGGAGAATACTCATACCTCGAACTTGGCCTTGGCAGGCAGACGGTCTTGAAGTTGTTGCCACAAAACCACCCGATTGTGTCTGTTATATAATGTCATGAAGAGAAAGGGATGACTTATGAGGACCTTTCGTGCAGTCATTTGTAGATATAAATGTCTCTTTGGTCCCGAGGCTATGTCTCAATTATGGGTCTCCATAACATACTACATCCTGTTCTGCGGTAGTAAAACCTTTAAAAAACATGCATGTTCTCTTGCCTCCTTTCAAAAGAGTAAGAAGTACTTCTATTGACTAAATGAAGCCGACACACAAAGCACCATTATAATTAGTTTCTCTGAGGCCTGTTTTTTGATGATAATGAAACCGGTGACACTGTCATATGTTTGATTCTATTCCCGCATCAAAAATAGGCCATGTATCTTCCAGGCAGACGGTATAAGTGTAGAATCTATTTAGTACTTGAATAATAGATGTTTTGTTGGTAAATCAGGCTCTGTAGAAAACCAGTTAGATTTTATAATTTCTTTCAGAATGAAAGTCTATATACAGGTAGAGTGTAAGTCACAAACTATTGTTCAAAAATGTATATTCATCCAGAGTTGAAGTTAGGACCTAGTCAAGGAAATTAGGTGTAAATTTGTATTTGTTTTCCTTGGTTGTTGATATATTATTTCATATTCATCAATGTGTTCTGGAGTCTGAATTTCTTTATTATGTTAGAATTTAAGATTATCTTTTATAAAATGCAAAATTTAACATTATCTTTTATAAAATGAATTTCTTTATTATGTTAGAATTTAAGATTATCTTTTATTATTTCCAAATCTAATTTTTTATTAGTTACCATTGGACGTTAAAGTACAAAATTAGCAAAGTTTTCATACATTACTTGTTGTGCACATACACTTTTACCTGGAATTTTTCTAGAATTGAAATGGTTGCAGTTAAAATATAGGTAAAGATGCCAGAGCCTATCAAAAAATTGACTACTCAGAATCCATTTCTTTCCCTATCAAGTGAAAAGCACCCAGAGACAATTTGGGAGTTTAGATATTCAAAGGAGGTATAAACATAACCAGACATTTCACCTGCAGCTCCGAAGTTGAGATGTCATTTGCTAGTCGTGAAAGGGAAGAAAGATGATCGGTTTTAATGCCCACATCATTGCTGCCTTTTAGATTTTATCTCTCACTTTGGTTTGTATTTGGTTTTATAGATGTGTAAGCTTATTAGAGTTAGTCCACTTTCCGTGAGTATATATGTTCTATTTATTTTTCAGACTAGTTGACAAACATCTTTACTAACAGATCCTTTGAGATATAGGTGTGTATGACTGCACATTTTGTTGGTCATGCTAACTGTTTGTGATATGTATTACTGCAGCTACCTGAGTGAGGGAAATTGGGGGAAATCTCTCCAAGGAGGTGACATTTGAGCTGGACCAAAGGTGTAAATTGGTAAGATACACAAATTATGACAGAGTTCACAAGGAGGAAGTCATGGCTAGCAATCTCACACAAGAAGTGGAAAGAATTTTAAAAGGATTGGAAGAAGGCTTCCCTGGTGGCTCAGTGGTTGAGAGTCCGCCTGCCGATGCAGGGGACACGGGTTCGTGCCCCGGTCCGGGAAGATCCCACATGCTGCGGAGCGGCTGAGCCCGTGAGCCGTGGCCGCTGAGCCTGCGCGTCCGGATCCTGTGCTACGCAACGGGAGAGGCCACAACAGTGAGAGTCAGTATCTTATTAAACTGGCCTTTAAGGGCCAGCTTGGCCATCAATGACCTGAGAACTGGATATTTTCAAATTAGAAGGTTCCTTGTCCTGTTAGTAAGCAAGTATATTGTAGCTACCACTCCCTGGGGAAGAAGACTCTAGTGGTATGAAGGACTTTTTCATTATAATTGGTTCCTTCCTAAGCAGGTGTTTGCGGATTAATCTGATTCTTAAACCATTCAGCTCTTCCAATTACTTTTTCCAAGGGTTTGCTGTGTTATGAAATTTTAGCACTAGTAGAAAACCCAGCTGGTAGTGTGGAACAACCCTTGAACATTTTTGTGTAGTGAATGGAGAATATCTGAACTCTTACATCAGAGTCAAGTGAGGATGACTCCAGCGCTCACCATGATTGTCTTCCTTAGTGGTGTTGAGTTGGTTTCTGTGCTGAACTTCAGTTGATGTAGCGGTTACCTGTCCGAGCACTAAGTTCATGGGACATTTGGATTGTCTCTCAGGCTATCGTTGGGGGTGAGTGTTTGATTTCTGTGAGTTGACAGATTTACTCTTTACCTGATTGCCACCTTTTAACAGAAGATAATGAGGATGTGAGACACCGTAGTTTTGAATTATAGCCAGTCCTTTGTATCCAAGGGTTCTGCATCCACTGATTCTACTAACTGGATCAAAAATATTTAGGGCGAAAATTCCAAAAGGTTCCAAAGAGCAAAGCTTGAATTTGCCTATTTACATACCATTTACAATGTATCATGTATTACAAGTAATCTGGAGATGGTGTAAAGTATGCTAGGGGCTGTGCGTGTAGGTTATATGCAAATACTGTGTCATTTTAGATAAGGGACTTGAGCACCCATGAATTTTGGTATCTGAGGGATGAGGGTCTTGGAACCAAAGCCCCACAGATACTGAGGGACGACTGTATTTTTAATTTCCTTTTGTAAATTGATACCTTGATGTTTCTTTTTTAAGTCATGAAGATATGGTGGTTGATATGCCAAGACGAATTAATTTGGAAATTTGGGAGAAAGGAAAAGGAGTCTAGCCGTATTCTTACTTTACCTTTGTAAAGTATGTACCTCTCCATCTGGCTATTTATCTGTATCCTTTATAATATTCTTTTTAATAAACTGGCAAATGTAAGTAACTCTGTGAGTTCTGTGAGCCACTCAAACTAATCAGTCACACCTGAGAAGGGGGTGGTGGGACCCTCCATTTATAGCCAGTGAGCCAGGTAACAAGCTGGATTTGTGATTGGTATCTAAAGTTGGGTGGGGGTGGGATGGGGCTGGGGGGACAGTTTTGTGGAGCTGAGCCTGTGGGCCCTGACGCTATCTCCAGGTAGATTGTGCCAAAGTTAATTGCCTGGTAGTGTCAGAAGAAACACACCTCCGAAATATGTGGTTGCGGCCTTCTCGTTGCACTAATATTTTTCTGACCTGAAAGATCTGCATTAATTAAGTGACCTTGAAGCTAAAAATCAGTAATCAAGTGATGGGACATTTGAGCACTTTGTGTCATCCAGCACTGTGAGACACAGTATGGAAAAGACATTGGTGGATCTGTTTCTCACCCATTAAAAGAGCTTCCGCTTTGGGTATTAGTGACGAGTAAATGGGCACCAAATTATAGAGACAGTTGGGTGCTGGATTGAGTCGTTTGGATTCATGCCTGTTTTGCAAAGTGAAGGCTGGGGAACCAGGTCACATAATTCAGGGTCAGTGGTGGCATTTTTAAGAACTGAGTGGGCAAGAGTTTTAAATGCCACTGAGAAGCGAAGTAGCCAAGAACGGGAAAATGACAGTTACCACAACTGAATCCTCAGTCATTATCACCAAGAGCCCTAAAGAATGTCCTGAAGCACATTGTTTGGTGGCACATGTTTTGGAGGCCCTCACTGGACTTTTTTTCTGTGGCTTTTTAACAAAGCATGGTTCCTGCCCTGTAGTGTAGAGATTCATGAAAAGAGAATCAGGATTACTTGAGATTTAGGATTCTCTACTGATTTAAAGAAGTTCATTAGCTCTGACAAGGTAATGCGGCAGACATCCATGATCTACCTCAGCTTCCTTTCCTAAAAATGTTGTTTGGGCAGAATCAAAAAAGCTAAACTAGCCATCCCTGACTTTGGGGGAAGCAGGGCAGAATCTCACGAGGCACCTGTAAGAACTGTCCTATTGGTATGCTTTTTTTTTTTTCCTTAAATGAATAGTTTCTCTGTTAATTGGGCACCTTTCGTAGGTGTAAAATTTAGATTACATCTTAAATTTGTGCTTTCACAACTACTGCTACCTCTAACTGAAATCTCCTCTTGAAATAGGTCAGCTGTCATTTACTGTACGTTGTTAAGTCTTTTCCAGCTTCCCCCAGGCATTTAGCCACTTCCTCTTCTGTGCTCTGCAAATCAGGTTATGTTATAATGATCTGTTTATAGCTCTCTCTTCCCTATTAAACTGTCAATTCCAGACTGTTCTGACCTTGAGAGGAGGGGCCTTATCTTAGTCCCTCTTTTATGTTCCTTGCTCAACCACACTGTTCTACCTGTGGAGATCCTGTAAACCGTGGGTGGTGGGTGGAAGGACCTGAGCCTCCCAGGTCCTTGAGAAATAGTGCAGGGTGCTAGTAATTTCATAAACCAAACACTGGTCGGCTTGTTAGTTCTCGGTAACCCTGGTAATCTTTCAGAGTCTCTTTACAGATCTCTGCTGCTCCATTATTGTTTTTCTCCTGGCAACCATATAGAGAACCACCATGCCACTGTGATTCTGCAAACATATTATGCTGCCATTTTATTACAGAAATGTTTGCCTTCAGATGGGATAATTTTATAGCATATACAACAGTGACTGCACCTAAACCAGATCTGCTAGAATAACATACAACTTCCTTCTTAGTTCATTTTAAAAGTGTTTTGTTAAAACTGTCCTGATGGCGTGAACAGTTGAAGACTTACATAACACAAGGTCACATTGGTTTGGGGTAGATATAATAGGCTTACTACATTTTAACCTTCAAATATTCTGCTTAAACATTGTTATGATTTGTGTCATTTAAAAGGGGCTGTCCTTTGCTTTTAGAACTATAGCAAAAGTTATTTTGTTGACTTCTCTTTGACGTTTTCAAGAATGGGTTTTGTTTTCCTTTTTAGTGTGAGAAGTTTAAACAGAGACTAATTGAGGCTAGGAAAACCTTCACTTTGAAAAAAAAAATAGGACAGATCCATGAATGACTGACTACTTTTCTAAAACATATGCAAACCCTTCTGGTTACAGCAAACTGTGTCGGCTTGCTTGTCTATATTTCAAGCTACATGATGAAACAATTTTGTTTTCTCAACTTGAAATGCTATTTTAAATTTTTGTTATAGCAGTTTCCTATGAAAGGAGTGTTTCAGCTCCAGTTATGTTACATGCTAAATTTAGTTGTAAGACAACTTACTTTGATGTATCTGCACATTTTTATGTCATTAGCATTCTAACAGGATATTTCCAGTACGTTTTGTAAAATGGTTTGTCCGTACTCTTGTTAAGAGTCACCATTTTGGTTGAAGGGCATGAAATGCAGAAGAAATATAGTCGGTCATTAAATATGAGTTAACATTTAATCAAACACTTGTTATGTGGTAGGCACTTTTCCAATTTCTTACATGGTTTTTCTCATTTAATTCTCACAAAAATACCATGAGGATTAAATTGTTATTTTTATTTTCCATGTAAGGAAATTGAAGCATGGAGAGGCTAAGTAACTTGCCTGTGGTCAGAAAACTATTGAGAAGAAGAGCTGGGCTTGAACTTGGAGTCTTCTGACTCCAGAGCCTACGTGCTTGTGGCCATTAGGTAGACTGCCTCCTGTGTGAATAAGCATATGAAGAAAGGTTTAACCTCACTTGCAATTAAAACACACACACAGGACTTCCCTGGTGGCACAGTGGTTAAGAATCCGCCTGCCAATGCAGGGGACACGGGCTCGAGCCTCCGTCTGGGAAGATCCCACATGTCGCAGAGCAGCTAAGCCCGTGCGCCACAACTACTGAGCCTGTGCTCTAGAGCCTGCGAGCCACAACTCCTGAAGCCCAGGCACCTAGAGCCCATGCTCTGCAACAAGAGGAGCCACCGCAATGAGAAGCCCGCGCACCGCAACAAAGAGTAGCCTCCGCTCAGCGCAACTAGAGAAAGCCCACGTGCAGCAACAAAGACCCAATGCAGCCAGAAATAAATAAATGAAATAAATAAATTTTTAAGATAATAATAATAAATAAATAAAACACACACACACACAATTATAACCGTATTTTCTGTTAGATTTGCAGAGGAAAGTAATTGTCAATACCCAGTATGTGGGAAAGGAGAAATCTAATGCACTGAGGTATAAATATAAATTGTTACCTCTTTTTGGAGGGCCGAGCGTGTGGATATTGAAAACATGCACATGCTTTGACCTGTCCATCCCACTTATAAGAATTATCCTACACAGCTAAATACAGAAAAGTACAAAGGTGTCTAGACCGTGATATACATTAAGCACTATTTATAAGAAAAAATTTAAGTGTCCAGTAGGAATCAGGTTTGGGGAATTGTGATGTGCGGCCATCAAAAAAGAAAAGTTAGGGATGTAGTTACTGACATGGAAAGCTGCCCATGGCATATTGTTGAATTTAAAAAGCGGGTTGTAAAACAACATATATAGTTTGATTTCCTTATATTGAATAAATATGTATTTATATACACACAAACTCTGGTCTAAAAGAATGTTCACCAAAATGTTAACAGCTGTTATCTTTACTGCTAGTTGGTATAACTTAGTGATCAGATGTATGGGTTTTGAAGTCTTGCAAAGTCACTTACTAGCATTGTGACCAGAGGCAAGTTCCCTAACTACTCTGTGCCTCAGTCTCTTCAGGAAAAGGGAGATCATTACAGAACCTACATCTTTGGGTTCTGAGGCTCAGATGAGTTTGTAAAGTGCTTGACATAATAAGTGATTAATTATTATCATTATTGTTATCATTTTTAGGTGGTGGGACTGCAGGCAATTTTAGCTTTCTTTATACCTTTTATTGGCAGAATGTTTTGAAATAAGTATGAATCAACTTTGGAAACAATAGCAACAAAACAAATGTTTTTAAAGGAATCATTTAAATAGGTTTGCTTACAGTTTTAACAGAAAATATCTGTGAAGAGCTAAGGTTATTTAAAATTCCTCCCAGAACATTCTTCACGAGCTGTTTGCAGCCACATATGCTGGTACTTTACCCTGTGCTATGTGCCAACTTTAAGGGAATTGAAATCATATTTTACTCTCATGGCTGGAAGGCATGCATAATCACAACAAACTCCTCTGGAGAAGCTGCCTCAGTTTGCAGCTGCAATGACATACTGGTACGTGACGTCAGTCTGGTGTCAGACTGGCAGAGTGGCAGGCTGGCCGACAGCCACAGTGCATTTCCTGAGTGCTCAGTCCTCACAGCGCTCATTTGGGAGCAGCTCAAAGACAAAGCAGTGGAGTGTGATTTTTATTCCAGTATCCCCTTTTGCCTGTAGTTGAATGTCTGTTTACGAATGTGATTTTGGTGGAGGCTGGTGAGTAATCCTTGTTACTTTCATGTATAATAATAAATAGCTGATGGCTAGATGAGTGGTAGTCCTTTTTTCTCAGTTAATGATCCTCTGATAAGTAATCTTTGTAGCCCTAGTGCCAGGCACAGTACCCAGTGCAAAGGATTTACATATTATAAATATTTCTATAACTGAAGTGTTGTATTCTTGTAGAAATGTAAATGCATTGTTAGGCTTTTCAAATGACTTGAGGATTTTAAGATGTAATCTTCCTTTTGGTCTCTCCTTAACTTGAAGTTGCATAAATGCACAGTAGTTGCAAATTGCTTGAAAGCCTAAAGATTTTTGTTTATTGTTTTAACTTCTTCAGAGGAGAAGCTTGATTTTTTCTTTTTCCCCCTTCACTAGAGCCAAATGAATAATTCTCAGAAGTTCCTTTGGAGGAGATGCAAACAGTACTCATTATATAATACTTTCATTAAAAAGTATATTACTAGTCTAAATTAATTAACAGCTGAAGCTGCTAGTTATTTAATTCTTTAATTATCTGGTAATGTGATTCAAAACAGGAATTCACAAAGTAAGATCCTCAAAATAGGAATCCTCATTTACCTAAAATTTAAGAGCAATATAACGGCAGGAGATTATTATAGACGATATTTTGGCATTTAAAGTAATTAAATTACTACTGCCTTTGATTGTAAAGGCCGGCAACATGCCTTTAAAGATTTCTTATTAGCAATTTTAATTCATGTCTCTTTGAATTGCACTATATGAATTGATTTAGTTGTTTTGAAATCATTAGTTTAAGAAGTAGGCTATGTTGGGTAAGTTTTGTGTGTGTGTGTGTGTGGCTATTTTGGGTTTTTTTTTCCCCTTCATTTTGAGTGGATGAATGATATTTTAATTTTAATTTCATACTATATAGTATAAACTGAAGCCTTTAAAGCCTTATGCTTTGTCATTTCTGGCATAATTCTTTTCTTGCAGGTTCAGTAGCAGCCTTGTGATTTCAAGGTCTTTTAGAGGAATTTTCCAACAAAGTTTTCTCTTAAAGAACAGGCACTTTTTACGTGTAAGTCTAGTTGAAGAAAAGACAATACGAAAATTCTTAATAAATGTAAATATTTTCACATGAATTTTCTGAAGCAATTAAAGAATAAGACTATTTGTACATATTTTTTAAGTGAATAAGATAGGTACTGAAAGGAAGTGATCTAAATCAGTCGTTTATATGCAAATGTGCGAAGATATCAATAATTGCCTTATTATGACTCCTAATACATTGTATTTCTTCTATATTTAGAAGCACAGGATATAGAAGTAGGGTTTCAACTTTATTTTATTTGACTTGACAGTCTTAATTCAAGATCCACAATTTTTCCCATAAGCTGCAGAATTTTCAGCTGAAAATTCTGCTGAGAGCTAGAAAGTATATAGAGAATTCATTAATATTTTTATTCCCTGTAAAATTTATCTCAAATCTACCTAAAATATTTTAACATGGTTTTAAAATAGCCTATATTTTAAACTTAATCAGTAAGTTACTGTAGTAATGATGAATTGGTATATATTCAGTATACATTCTAAACAAAGATGTTTTTGAAGCATTATGACATCAGAGGTCATTGGCCTAAACGCTATTAAAGTTCAAGTGAAGACAAGCTACTTAAACTTTTTTGTATGAACAGGAAATTAAGTCTGGCAAAACACAAAAGAAGGGAGGATGAGCAGAGCTTGTTGAGGGGGGAGGAGGGATAACCTGAAATTGACTTAAAAATCTGACTCAAGTCTAAAGCACTGGGGATAAAGTGCTTGTCTGTTTTCTAGTGAATAAGGTGTGCTTTGAGGAACTCTTTCCACCAAAACTAAAGCCTGATGGTAAAATATAATTGCTGTATTCTTCAAGTTTGAAATTTAGCTTAATTAGTAAACTCAGATGGAATAGTAATTCTTTAAGCCCGTTATAGTCTTGAACTATATTTTTGTTTCCTAGTAGGGACAGTACAAAACCTTGTGCTTAATAGATGCTTAATGAATATTTGAGCATGAATAAGTGAATTGATGAAGCAAGTGAAATGAGTGAGGAGAGTATCTTGATCCTGTATTAGAGAGATTTCATCTTTTCTGGGATGATGAACACCTTCTAGTTATCTAACCAACTAATAGCATGCCGTGGCCTTGCATTCTGTTCGAAGGAAGTGTCTCCAGAGTAGAATGCGGCCATCGCAGTGGCCTACAGTGGCCATTGGAGTTCATTGCCGGCTTTGCTCACTGTGTCTCGGTCTCTGCTGTGGGAAGTGGGCCCTGCCCTGGTATTCTGAGTCAGATTTCTGTCCAACTCCTACCTCATCTGTAAGTGAGAAATCTCTCAGTACTTGAGGATAATGATTTGCTGACTAAACTGAGCCTTAGTTAAAGTGCTGTGTGCGTCACATAAGTGCATTATTATTTGGACCTTTTCAGAGTTAAAAATATATATATTCCTTTGAAATTGAAGTGACAGAGAACCTAAGAATGGAGCAAATACATTGCTTCAAAACTTATATAATAAAATTTTTATATGTAAATATATTTTCACTCAAAGCCTAGATTTTCAGCCCCATTTCTGTGCCCGCATCCCTTCAATCTGTGCTAAACTCTGGCCACATCCGAATATTCTTGCTGATTCATGGAGGCTCAATTCAAATGGCAGCCACTTCTGTGCCACCTTCCGCACTCTTCCCCTTTCTAAGCAAGATCAGTCCCTAATCTGCCTCCCCTTTGTGTTTCGTTTTTGGTTATATTACTCCTCCTGTTTGTTTATGTATAACTTTGTTAGGGCTGTGTATCATCAGTGCCTGTCTCATATTGAATGAATGAAAGTATATAAGTTACACAAAAACACAGCCATTTTGAAAGAAAGTACTGTTTTTTAACAAAATCTTTTTGTTGCATAAAGGTATCATTTGACTTATTAGTTAGTAACTCCCTTTTTGTTCTTGAAGTGGTTGTTTAGATAAAGCTCATGCAATATTAAAATGATTAAAAACTATGCAATGAAGGATAGTAAAATTCAATGATGACTGATTTTTTTTTTTTCTATTTGAATTGAGCTGTTCAGTGTGTCAGCTTGATTCTGTTGGGAAGAATGTTTCATCTACAATAAAGTAATTGGATCTTTTTTGCAACTGTGTGGTTATTTAAGTGTAGGTTAGAATTAGGTTAACTTTTTAAAGTAGTGTATAACCACCCACAAAAGCAAAAGAGATGGTGTTGAAATTCCTCTTTTCTCATTTGTTGTTTGCTTCCTTCCCAGTGGTATAGTAAACTTACGTTTAATGCATGTTACAATAAAACATTACTAATTAGCGTTCATTAGTGACTAGCAGAGTTGTCTGAATTAATGAAATCCTAGGTTATATATATATTTTAATGCCACATTATTGCTTTTAAATGCTAAGAATATTTCTGACTACTGACATGTTTCCAAGTTGGAGTTCTGCTTAGTTTTATTTTAAAACTCCATTAGATTTTTGTAATTAATAGTTTTTTTAATACAAGTGACTGTAATTTTTCAAATAAGTATTCTTGAAACCTCTAAAATACACCCTGTGATCATTTTTACTCTGTTGTGTGGTTTTACAAGGACTTCTTCCATAGATCATTCAATAGTAAGCTTTAACCTTAGATTAGTTGTACTTCACATTAAAGATAGGTCAGAGAGCCAGCAACTTTTTAAAGCAAGGGTGTGACATAATCTTACTTCTTTTCAGGAAAGCTAACTCTGCCTGCACATTCAAGTTTAGCTCCTGTTTAGTGAGGGCTTTATTAGGTAATGGATGGTGGTGCTACCAGGTACTTGATCCTTTACAAAGCCCCATGGAGTAAAGTTTGTTGTGGTTTTGGTTTTGGTTCCTGTTTTACAGAAAGAAGTTGAGGCTCAGTGAGGATGGTCTAAAGGGGAGATATCCTGATTAAAATGAGTTGGATTTGGACGTTAAGAGCCTTGGAGACATAAGAGCCTAGACTAAGGCAGTGATGGAGATGCCATTAGCTGTCTACTTGCATAGGGTAATTTCTGGGTAGCATCCAGAAATGTCACTTGATTCTTGAGTGCTTGACAGAAAATTACTCTGGTGGATTAGCTTGTACATTCTAAGAGCCATTTTTCTGTTTTAACCATAAAGTGTCATTTAACCTTCCCATTTAAAAGCTTCTTAAGAATCACTTATATGGCTTCCAAGTGAGAGAATTATCTAAATTATTTTAAGCATTTTTGTGTATAATGTAATTTATCAAGTGATCTAAAGTATAGCTGTCCCATAACACTCAGGATGGATAACAGTTATTAACGTGCTGGGTACATTTTGTTCGTAACTAGCATGGTGTTAATTGAATTATTCTTACACTACTTCCAAAATTATTTAAAATCTATTGTAAAATTTATTTTGTAGATTCTACATGAGCATATTGGTTTTATTCAGGAAGATTTTTTCAGAAGATGATTTAGAAATTATCTGTAAATACAAAAAACTAAAACAGATGAATTTATGTCTCATTTTTTGAATTTTTTATTTTTTTCTTTATTTTGTTCCTAGTCTATAATAATGCTTTCAGCTTTGTACTCTTGCAGCGTTGCCTCATACTCCTATTTTCCCAGTGGAAAAAGCAAGTTTCCTGTTCCTGTTGGGTGATTCTGTAAAGCCCATTCTTTACTGTTGTTGTTATTTGTACTTAAATTCTTTGGGACCGATAATCAAATGTGAGGTTACATTTACAATTATGTTGTGATAATGTTGTCTGAGCAGCTAAGCGTGGAAAATGATTGCAAAGGCTTAGAAAATAAGAAGATGGAAAAGAAATACTGGGTTTAAGATTAAATTGGAATCAGAACAGGTTTCATTACTGTGCTTCAGATAGAAATAGTCTTGGGGTGATGCTAAGCAATGAGACAGAAAGGAGAAGAGGGAGGATACACGTCCATGGTCTGTGCAAGAGGGAAGGACCTCCAAGGAAAGGATTGTGTTGTGTTGTGCTGTGTTTGTTACATTGGGAGAAGATGTAGGGCAGAATGTAGAAGTCCCACTGGCTGAGATGAGTCAAGGAAGGGGCAGCTGTTGAAAGGGGGGGAAGGGGGACTAAACAGGGCACAACTGAAACCTTGGGGACACGTCTCCATGTGACTTCTGACACCTTCGTAAATGCTATGAGCCTCAGTTTATTCACACGTAAAGTGAAGATAGTAATGCAGACCTCAGAGGGTCTGTGTGAGGATAGATGGTCAGGTTTCCAGTGTAGGGTGCGACAGAAGGAGTGTGTGAGCAGCACTGAGTGTGACTTCACGTGGTGATTACTATTTAGGTGATGATTTTAATGTTTATTGTTGGGAGCGAGGATCATCGAGGCCCTCACACCTGTTCAGTCCTTCATTTCCCCCAAGAAATCTGAGCCAGTCCATTTCCTGAATGATGAGAGGAGAGAGGATAGATTATAAAGGGTTAAGAGTGTAGGGAGAATTTGTAGATGTGGGTAAGTGAATCACTGAGGTTTGAGCAGGATGTCTGGAAGCAGTTAGCTCTACGTTAAAGGCAAATGGCATTTAGAACTAAATGTGGGGAAAGGAAATATATACTTTACATGTTTTGCAAAGAAAAAAAAATTACAGTCTTTTAGATTGCTGACTCAATGGTTATTTCTCCACAAAACTAAGGCTCAAGAATTCAGTTTCTCTCAAGAAAAGGCATGGCACTTTTAGTGTTTTCTTTTGTTCTTAAGACACTGCTTTTAATTGTAGGCATAATTTTCCATACTCCAGTTTAAAAATAAATTGCAGGGCTTCCCTGGTGGCGCAGTGGTTGAGAGTCCGCCTGCCGACGCAGGGGACGCGGGTTCGTGCCCCGGTCCGGGAAGATCCCACATGCCACAGAGCGGCTGGGCCCGTGAGCCATGGCCGCTGAGCCTGCGCTCCGCAACGGGAGAGGCCACAGCAGTGAGAGGCCCGCGTACCGCAAATAAATAAATAAATAAATAAATAAATAAATAAATAAATTGCAGAGTCAGTCATTGTGGTAGTCAGATTTTAACATAACATTTTTCTCCTTTTTATTTAAAGGAAAATGAATTTAAATAGTTATCTGCATAGGACATTAATCAACTTTACATTTAACAATATTTTAAAATTTACCCTGGACCACCATAGAACCAATTGTGGAATTCATAACTAGAGAATAAAAATAATATTTAATAACTAAATCACTGCTACAAACATGTTTTTTAAACCTAATTTGAGACTGAGTCTCAGAGGGTAACATGCAGCGTTACGATTTCTATTGATAAAAGTTGTTCAACTTTTTTCTTTTTCTTAACTGAAGTATAATTGATTTACAGTGTTGTTAATTTCTGCTGTACAGCACAGTGATTCAGTTATACACACATATATGTATATATATTCTTCTCCATTATGTTTTATCACAGGATATTGATTATAGTTCCCTGTGTTATACAGTATGACCTTGTTGTTTATCCATTCTATATGTAATAGTTTGCAAAACTCTTCAATTTTAAAGTAAGTTGAAAAGTATAATTGTCTGATAGTGTAATGAAACCAAGGCCAAATTGAGAATGTACAATATTCTTTTTGGTTTGAGTGGAAGGATCTTGAAGAGTTGTCAGTGAACATCTGAGCTGTTTGCTGTCTGGTTTTCTACCTAAATTTGAGAAATACAGTCGCTTCCATAATCCCCACATCTCTCTGCCTTGCTCCAGTCCACATTGTGGGTATGTGGCAGCTTGTGTGGGTTGGGCCCTTGTAAAAGTCCAAGTCATGATGGTGGCTTCTCTACCAGGGTTGCAAAAAGAATTGCCAAACCACTATGATATCCTATTTTTCTTAGACTAAATTAAATCCTTCTTTCTCTCCCATAAGGGAAATACATGATTCTGAGCAAATCATACAAATGGGTTTGCAGCTGAATTTAATAAGAGACAACCAAAATCTCTTCTGTGGGACAGAGTTTTCTAAAATAACATATTTTGTTTGTGCATAGTGGATAAATTTTCAACCTTCTTGCCATGGATACACATATAAAACACTACCTAATAAACCTTGCTTTGTCTAATGTATTACTCAGAAGAATTATTGGCTGTTATTGACAATGTTACTAGCAATTTCAATATTTCTTTCTTAAATTAAAAAACAGAGTGGATTTTGTAGTAAAGCGGTCATTGGTGTTACTCGTGAAGCAAAGGTATTTAAAAAAAAAAAACCACAAAAACAAGTACTCCCGGGGAGAATTGCAGTACTAAGAAGTAGCCAGTATATAGTTATTAATGGCCAAAACATTAAAAAAATTTTCCTAACACCAAATGCAAAGGCAACAAAAGCAAAAATAAACAAGTGGGACTGCATCAAACTAAAAAGCCTCTGCACAACAAAGGAAACAATCAACAAAATGAAAAGGCAACCTACCTAATAGGAGAAGATATTTGCAAATCATGTATCTGATGAGGAGTAATAATCTCAAATATATAAAGAACTCATACAACTCAATAGCAAAAAAAAAAAATCCAGTTAAAAAAACTGGGCAGAGGGTCTAAATAGACATTTTTCCAAAGAAGACGTACAGATGGCCAACAGGTACATGAAAATGTGCTCAACAATACTAATCATCAGGGAAATGCAAATCAAAGCCACAGTGAGCTATCACCTCACACCTGTTACATTGGCTGCCATCAGAAATATAAGAGATAACGAGAGTTGGTGATGATGTGGAGAAAAGGGAACCGGGAATGTAAATTGGTGCAGCCACTGTGGAAAACAATATGGAGTGTCCTCAAAAAATTAAAAATAGAACTCCCATGTTGATCCAGCAATTCCACTTCTGGGTATTTATCCAAAGGAAACAAAAACACTAACTCAAAAAGCTATCTGCACTGCCCCCCACCTCCCACATTCACTGCAGCATTATTTACAATAGCCAAGATACGGAAACAACCTAAGTGTCCATCAGTGGATGAATGGATAAAGAAGATGTAGTGTGTACATACACATACATGTACATATGCACATGATGGAATATTATTCAGCCATTAAAAAGGAAGGCAGTCTTTCCATTTGCAACAACAGGGATGGACCTTGAGGGCATGATGCTAAGTGAAACAAGTCAGACAGAGAAAGACAAATACTCTATGATCTTATATGATCTTATATGTAGAATCTTTAAAAAGGGAGAGAGAGCTTATAGATAACAGAAAACAGATGGATGGTTACAGAGGCAGGGGAAAGGGTAGGGAAGGTGAAATGGGTGAAGGAGGTCAAAAGGTACAAACTTCCAGTGTTAAAATAAATAAGTCATGGGGGTATAATGTACAGCATAGTGACTATAGTTAATAATACTATTTTACATATTTGAAAGTTGCTAAGATCTTAAAAGTTATTATCACAGGAAAAAAAATTTTTGTAACTGTATGGTGACTGATGTTAACTATTAACTAGACTTACTGTGATCATTTCACAATATATTCAAATACTGACTCATTATCTTCTATACCTGAGACTAATATAATGTTATATGTCAATTAATTTCAAGTTTGAAATTAATTAATTAAAACAATGCAAAGGAAAAAACTTTTTTTCTGAGGGTGTAAATAAAACCTCTAGAGTTTCTAAAGTTCAGCTTAAATCACCCTCTTTACCTTCCCAAAGCTTCACAAAAGAATAACCTGGTAAAGCATTTTCTTCTTTTATCAGACAGAACAGGAAAATCTAGTTTTGAATATGCTAGTACCAGTATTTTCTTTGAAAACCTATGTGAGTTGCTTTCTCTAAGAAAAATGAAATGTTTCCTTAGCTAATAGCCTTTCCCTTCTCCTCCTTCCTTGCTATTATAATATAACCTCATTTTATTCACTTTCCTCTCTGTGAGCCACAGACAAAATTGTGAATCTTGAATGGTGTGAGTTCACTTACCATTGATTGAATTAGACGTAGACGCATATGTCTGGCTAATGAGAGCCTGGACAAGGATGGCCAGGGAGCTCTTGGGAAATTTCTTGAAAAGGAATATGTAAGCAGAGACTTTACTTTCACCTCTGGACTCTATGGTCTGCATGTGATGTTTGGGACCACAGCAGCCAGTTTGGGACTATGCAGATGCCTAACTAAACAGGACGAGCCAGTCAGTGTTGCCGTATATTATGCAGTCATGAATTATATCTCCTTGAAATCTCAAATGTTCTTATCTTTAAATCAGGAATAGCGCCTTTCCATGCTTGGTTCAAAGAATATAATACCATGTGCTGTACTGATTCATTATATGCAGCATTGCTCTAATTTTTCATTTTAATTTTTCGATCTAGTACTCTCAGTACTATATTCTTTTTTGAAAAAATCAGACGAATCCTGATGTTTTAAAGAACTTGTGAGGGTATTTTACCTATTTATAAATATCTGATATAAAATTTACATTTACGCTCAACAAAAGTTGTAAAGGTTTGGCCTTATTGTTGGATGACAGGAGTTTTATAACCAGATTTCATGTGTCAGTTCATAGTCAGTTGTGTTAATAAATACTTCATCTTTGACCTTGCGTAGTTTGAAATAACACTCCATTAAGAGTGAAACAGTTCCTTCAGTGTTACTGAAGTCGGTGTTCCTGACTTTCATCATTATACTAAAAAATTTAAACACCATATTAGCAGACATCTTTTTTCCTCTCTTTCTAAACCTGTAATTTTATTGGGGTTTATATTTGAAATGTGCATTTTATGCATCTTTTTAGTGTATGGGAGTTGTTTCCTTAGGGACGTCGTTGGTTGGAATCCTCCCTCTGCTCTCCTGCTGAGAGCAGACTAGCAACGTGGACTGAACCAAAAAATGTCTTCCTTCGGCAAGCCTGGAAATGGACACCCATCATCCCTGATTTTCAGAGTGCTGCCCCACAGTCTCAGTTACTCTTCATATAACAGAACCTGCCACTTAGAGTTGACTCTAACCCACTAAATTTTGTTTCCATAAATAGGTTATAGGAACCATGTAGTTTATCAGCTTATTCCCTTTTGATGTAAAGCTCAGAACTGCTTAAACAGCACACCTTTGCCCAGGTTTTCTGGTACAGTTACCTCCATGATGCATTGTTCACTTCACAGATAAGATCTGAAAAAGAATAAGGGAGTAATGAATTTCTGTTCCATCTGCAGTAGATATGTCATTTTTAATTTGTTTTTTATATAATTTGGTGGAAATATACCATTTTATACACACACTGATTTATTCATCTTAATATCTTTTAAAACCAAATTATTATTGAATGGAATAGTTCCATAAAGGCTGGAATTAAGGAGGTCTTTCATTTGATTTTCTAGTTTTAGTAAATGATTAAATGTCTAGTAATAAATAGTGAAGAGGGCATAGTGCCAAAGAACAAGCAATTTGTGTTGCAATGTGTCCATTTCTTGATAACCTTTTCTAAAAATGGCATCGATTCAATCCTTTATCTGGGCCTTTGATAGAGCATGATCCTCAGATTCAGCTGTTGAATATGACCAATTTCCTTCAGTCCTGAACTCTGGAAGAGCAGAAGCCTTTTTTGTTTTTTAAGTGTTGTCTGTTACTATTTAAAAACCTTCTCGAATACTGCCTTAAAAACATAGCTACTCTTGGACTCCCCTGGTGGCGCAGTGGTTGAGAGTCCGCCTGCCGATGCAGGGGACACGGGTTCCTGCCCTGGTCTGGGAAGATCCCACATGCCGCGGAGCAGCTGGGCCCGTGAGCCATGGCCGCTCAGCCTGCGCGTCCGGAGCCTGTGCTCCGCAACGGGAGAGGCCGCAACAGTGAGAGGCCCGCGGACCGCAAAAAACAAAACAAAACAAAAAAAACATAGCTACTCTTGCTCTGGAGCTTTTATATTAGAATTACTTTTCTCCTCTATTTTTTGTTTTTGGACATATTAGGGGTATCTTGACCAGAAGCATGAAAGCCAAGAGCAATCACAACTTTATTCTTTTACAATAAATACTGAGTAGTGGGATAACATGTGTTTTTAAACAGTTTTGGGGGTACGTGTTAATATGAACTGTTACGGTTTAAACAGGTGACTGAACAGTAGTCTGATGACGACAACATATGCTCAAAGTCCTGTAGTGCATAAAAAAAGTAAGTAACAGTTATCGAGGGCTTGTCTGTTCCAGGCCATGTTTATACTCTTTACTCTTAACATCCCCACTAGACAGTAAGTTCCATGAGGACAGTGATTTTTATGTTTTATTAACTGCCATCTCCAGGTGCCCAGAACAGTTCTGAACAAATAAAGTAACAACCTGTGACATAGCTACTGTTACCTAATTGAGGCAGTTGGGGCATGGACAGTCACAGTAACTTGCCTAAGGTCACCTAGCTATGGGATTAGCTAGAGCTGGGATTCACACCTAAGTAGTCTGATTCATGGACCAGTGGTCTCAATGGCTGCTTCTGTTGTCTCTAGAGAAGAACAGGAACACAAAGAAATAATAAGTGTGGCTTATTTGGTAGAGTTCATTGTTAGAGGGCTATGGTGGTCTAACGCAGGGCTTATCAACCTCAGCGCTGTTGATATTGGGGGCTGGATACTTCTTTCATGTGGAAAACTTTCCTGCACATTGCAAGATGTTGGGCAGCATCCTGGCCTCTACCCACTACATACCAGCCCCAGTTGTAACATTCAAATATATTACCAGACAATGGATGGACAGCAAGGTCCTACTGTATAGCACAGGGAACTACAGTCAATGTCCTGGGATAAACCATAATGGAAAAGAATGTAAAAAGGAATGTGTATATATGCATAACTAAGTCAATTTGCTGTATAGCAGAAATTAACACAACATTGTAAATCAACTGTACTTCAATAATGTATATATTACCAGACATTTCCAAATGTCCCATGGGAGATAAAAATCATTCCCAGTTGAAAACCACTGGTCTAAACCTACACATTAAACCATCACAGACAGAAGTCTGGAAGAGTTAGGTGGAGGCGAATACTTGATCTCATATTTAGAAAAGTTTGGACCTCCTCCTATGCCACAGTGAGTCAGAAAGAAGGGAATTAGTTTGTTCTGTGACCATAAGGGTATTTTATATCAAGACCTGAATTTTATCCCTTCTTTGTAAGGATTCCTCTAGAAGCACAAATTTATATAAAACCATATCTTTTCAACTTTTCCCTTTCGGTCATGAAGAGCATAAAATCTCTGGCAAGGGTTTTTTGAATAACACCTTGTCTAGTAAAGCTTCAAATGCATTTTTAGTAGCACAGAGGTATGTTAGTTCATAATTTAGTAGTACAGTCACTTTTGCTATAACAGTATCTGAAGATACAGTATCTGTATCTTCCTAAAAATCGCCTCTCTGTGCAAAATTTGACAATGAAAGCATGGGGCTTTTGTGGAAAATGGGTTTAGGGGCACAGCACTAAAAAACCTCATTAGTAACACATAAAAATAAAGATAGGAACCTAGTGAAAGTGGTAGCGCAGTTTCACACATATTAAATGGTTAGAAAATACAAAAATACTACATATACTCTCTGCGTTGAGAAAGCCCTGCAGTTTGCTTGTGGAAATGGAATTGGAAGGGTTTCAGCTTGTGAATTATTGGGAACTGTTGGAAGTAGGGAGTTGTGAAATTAGAAAAAGTTGTATCACTGCATGTGGATGGGTGTGTTTTGTAAAGCAGGCAATGAACTGAAGTAGCTGGTGGACGTTTGAGAGTGTGCAGGTGTGTGATCTGTGTGCTCCTAGGGGCTGCATCATCAAGGTGCAGTTTCTGCACTCACCTAGACTTTCTCATGGATGGGATCATGCATAAACAAATGCAGGATTTATATGACACTCAAATTGTTCCTTAATATATGAATTGAATTGGAACACACTTCTACATGAATGTTATAGGAAAACTGATGGTACTCTTGATCTGAATTTTGAGGCCCTTCAAAAGAGGAGGGAAAAAAAAAAAACCTTTGGACTACAAAAAGGATGGCGAGTGTAGGATGAAAAGACACCCTTTGTAAATAATGCTGGGGACAAACTGGTAGAATTGAAGGCTGGAATCTTGTCTTCCCTGCCCCCTCGTGGCCCTAAGCAGTCACTCCTCTTTTGCACCAAGGAAGGTGGTCATGACATGATACCTCGGCCAGCCACCTCCCACAGTGCCCAGTTGCTGTGTGTATTAAAGAACTCATGTATTATGCACTAAAAGAATCCTGTGCATTAACAGAGATAGCTTTTTCCTTATGTTTTCAAAGGTTCATTTGGATTTCATTTACATTGCTGTCATTTATTGGCACTCAGTATGCTTTTAACTCATATTTTTAGTTTCTGTAATTTAGACATTATGTTTATCCTTTACCATTACGGTACTTAAAAATGCAAGATTAGTATAAAAATGAAGTGTAAATGCCAACATAATAAGAAGGAATGGTTTTGAAATTTAAAAATGTGTATAAAAATAGATTTGCACAAGAGCAGTGAGAATTGACAATCCTATCAGGTAGTGGAAAATTACGACGTTTCAACAGTTAAGACTGGAATTTGGTTTGGCTGATGTTTTGGTTTGTCATACTCTTAATTTATTTTAATTCATTTTTAACAAAATGATTAGAAAACATTACTCTGATTTTTTATTTGCTAAGTATGTTGTTTTATGGGAGATGACAATTTTGTAACTAAACTAATTGCCTATAAAACCTCAGTCTTCTGAATTTGGATTTTATAGAAACCTAGTAATCTTGAATGACTGTAATTTAAAATATAAGTCAGAACAAATAAATAAACATTTCAGAGGACTTCTGTGTTTATGTTACAATTAGGTGTACATAGTAGGAAAGATTATTTCTTTCGTTAGAGAACAGCGAAAGACTTTCATGTTAGAGTATCCTTCGAAATAAATGAATTTTTCTGTCAATTTAATATCATAACATTAAAAGAAAATACATTGGGTACTTTGGAAAAGTAAAAGAACATAAATATGTTCATTTTTCATATTGGTTTTAGTCACTGAACTTTTAACTAAGATGGAATGCTAAGATTTTTATTTAGTTAGTTTTACTTTAAGACACTGTGATCTTAAAAGTACTTGGACAGGGCTTCCCTGGTGGCGCAGTGGTTGAGGGTGTGCCGATGCAGGGGACACGGGTTCGTGCCCCGGGCTGGGAAGATCCCACATGCCGCGGAGCGGCTGCGCCCGTGAGCCGTGGCCGCTGAGCCTGCGCGTCCGGAGCCTGTGCTCTGCAACGGGAGAGGCCACAACAGTGAGAGGCCCGCGTACCGCAAAAAAAAAAAAAAAAGTGCTTGGACAATAAAAATGTCAATTTCATTGAACTAGCATCCACTTTCCGGGAAAAGAATGTTTGTGTGCTCCTTTTTTTTTTTTTGCAATCACTCCGTTGTCACAATAGTCAATATATAATTTTTTTTAACTGTATACCTTTTCTTTTATACGGTTTTAGTTTTATTTAATAAAGTTTCCAGTACTTGAGTAACCAATAAAAATAATATTACTGAAAGTTCAGATTTGGAAAAGGAACTTAAGTATCTGAAGTTTGCCAGAAAGTTTGTGGCCTGCGGTTATAAATGTCCTACAATACAGATCACATGTAATAATCTTTTAAGATTAACAAAGCAGTATTCAGTACAACATCTTGACAATTTCCTCCATAATGAGAGTAAGTTTTCTAAGATCTAGCACACCAATGATTGATCTTCCTTACAGGTCGCTTTGTGGTATGTTACTAAACGGGAAAAAAATATTTGTTTACAAATGATGTATTTTTTTTATTATATCAAATGTATACTGCATATTATTTTGGGCATCTGTTATTTTTGGCTTAGATAAGTAGTTTGGGATTTTTCTCCTCTCATTTCTAGAAAACAATAGGAAGCCTAAAGGTCTTATTCTCCAAAAAATAGTCACTCTTTAATCAAACCAGATTTTTTTTCGGCAAACATAATAAGTAGATTTTTCTTTGCTTGTGTTGTTGTTTGTGCATTTCATTTAAGATTTTTGTTTTCTCCTTCAGATTCCATTTTTCTATAGCATACTTCAGGTATCATAAAAATCAATCCCATTACATTATTTATGTAAAGATTCCTTTGTGAAGCCAAAACGCCATAAATTATTGCTCTTCCAGTGGTACTATGTTTTAATGTGCCAGTGCCCATCTGGTAGTACTGTTAGATTTATTTTTCCATCATGAATTTGGCATTAGGTTTCTGTAACGTACCTAGATTTATTTTTCCATCATGAATTTGGCATTAGGTTTCTGTAACGTACCTAACGTATTGGGATACTAAATAATGAAGGTAGGTGGATACTCATACTTTTCTGTGGCCCACCTGTCACGTAAGATGCAATGATTGGGGAGTCAGATCAACTTACTTTTGTTTATCCAATAGAAGAACAAATTGAGGTCATACTGGCGGTGGGCATGGGGTTGGGAGTGGTGAGTCTAGCTGTACTGTAAAACTGTAAGTAACATTTACACAAACGTGTACACACGGTAGATAGTAGAAAAGGTTATGTAGGAGTGTCAACACCTGGGGGTTTGAATTGCATCTCCTTTATTCACTAACTTTAATGTTGCTATAAAGAAATGGCTATTTTGCTACCAGGATATTTTTTTAAAGTTTGTGGTAATGGCATGTACATTTTCTCTTATTCTGTTTTCTTCCAGCCATAATGAAAGGAAAGTGACCTGTAAACATCCAGTCACAGGACAGCCATCACAGGACAATTGTATTTTTGTAGTGAATGAACAGTAAGTAAAGCGTTTCATGGAATGCCTCTGTTCAAAATGGGGTTAGTATAAGTGTCCATCAACAGATGAATGGATAAAGAAGATGCGGCACATAGATGCAATGGAATATTACTCAGCCATAAAAAGGAACGAAATTGGGTCATTTGTAGTGAGGTGGATGGACCTAGAGTCTGTCATACAGAGTGAAGTAAGTCAGAAAGAGAAAAACATACCGTACGCTAACACATAAATATGGAATCTAAAAAAAAAAAATGGTTCTGAAGAACCTAGGGGTAGTACAGGAATAAAGATGCAGACGTAGAGAATGGACTTGAGGACATGGGGAAGGGGAAGGGGAAGCTGGGATGAAGTGAGAGAGTGGCATGGACATATATACACTACCAAATGTAAAATAGCTAGTGGGAAGCAGCCTCATAGCACAGGGAGATCAGCTCAGTGCTTTGTGGCCACCTAGAGGGGTGGGAGGGAGACGCAAGAGGGAGGAGATATGGGGATGTATGTATATGTAGAGCTGATTCACTTTGTTATACAGCAGAAACTAGCACACCATTGTAAAGCAATTATACTCCAGTAAGTTTAAAAAAAAATGGGGTTAGCATTGAAATTGCTGTTATCCGTACTTAATACAGTACAATTTAACAGTTTTCTTATCTGGACATTTGCAGTCAAGTATAATAACAGAATGCCATCTGTTTACTATGTATGGTATAGAAACATGACTTAAATTTTTTTTTCATGAGGAATGTAATTCCAGAAGCTGTTTTTACAATAGGTCAGACACAGATAGTAAACTCAAGAGCGCAGGATGCAAGGTCAGGGAAAACTGTAAACTTGGTCAAATTATTAAACTAATTTGTGGGATCTCAGTTCCCCAACCAGGGATCGAACCCGCGCCCTCAGCAGTGAAAGCACAGAGTCCTAACTACTGGACTGCCACGGAATTCCCTATCATTGTTACTGTTTTCAATATTAGAATCGCTAATCTTGTAATTAAATTTTTAATGTTCCAGTTGGATGACCAAGTAGCATATCTGTATTAAGGCTTATTAAAATAAACATGATATTAAGTTGTGCTTAATTATTTTTAAAGTAGTTATAAATATTAAGCTCCAACTCTGGAGCTTATTAAGCTCTAACTAGTACCCAGCTGTTTTGAAAAAGTCAGACACCAGCATTGTTAAATCTAGGGAAATGTTATTGTGCAGTAGTTTACATAAACAGCAAGTTCTAGCGTTCTGGCATATTATATTTTCAGGACCGTTGCAACCATGACATCTGACGAAAAGAAGGAACGACCTATAAGTATGATAAATGAAGCTTCTAACTATAACATGACTTCAGACTATGCGGTGCATCCAGTGAGCCCTGTAGGCAGAGTAAGTTACTTTGCTTACTGTTAATTATTGATAACTGGTGTAATTGGTAATAGCTATTACTCTTAATGGACTTAGAGTTTTAGAATAATCATTTCATTTTTATTATTATGTGAACCTAATTACGTTCGAGGTAATTGACATAAGCAGTGGCTTAGAATATAAAGTAGTAAGCTTATATTTTAATAATTTAATGATTTTTTAAATATTGTAGAGTTCAGATTTGGAATAATTTTACAAATGTAATGGATGTTTGTGTGAGAAAATGGAAGTTTATTGAATCAACTTAAGTTTTAATGGTGAAGGTTAATATAATGGCCTAGAACTCCCATTTTCTGACTATTAAGTATACCTAGAATAATATATATTCTATCATATTATACTGTTTTCTTTAAAATGTAAAATCTTTTACTGCTAAAGGGAAACCCATCAAGCCACTGTGCTTGATGACTGATGTGTTTAGAACCCATGATGTGAAAAGTGCCATAGCCACATGGAAACAGTAGTGGGTGGTTTTTCTTTGTAATCAGAAACAAAAATGTTAATTGTTTAACCTCTAATCCCAGACTTGTGTGTCTATAAAAGTTTGTAGTTGTTGCTTCTTGTACTTTAAACCATAACGTTAATGTTTTAAATTTAGAATTTTAATATTAAAATGTCTTCAAACTCGTAGAAAACATGCTGCTAAACCTGAATAAATAGTTGCTGTAACATTAATGCTCAGGTCCTAAATTAAGGATAGCAAGAAAATCAAGGGATGATAAAAGGATTTTCTTTATTTAGAACATAATTGTGTATTTTATAATAGTAAAAGAATTGTAATAGTAAATTATGGTTATTGTAAAGAGATGGGTAATAGACAATTATCTATTTTAAATGCCTGGTAAGGTTTTTTAAATGAAATATTGCAGAATATTACAAGTAAATATAAATTTTCAAATAATGTAAATTATTTCTAATTCTTGTATAGCATAAAACACTAGCAGGATAACACAGCATTTTAATGCTTGTAAATTTATACTAATTAAAATCTAGAAAAGTGACTTACCAGTTGAGGGCCAGTAAGTCATTGTCTGGAAAGAAGGTTGGAGCCGTGCCTTACACTTTACACCCAAAATTTTCCAGATGGATCAGGTGTTAAAGCGGTAAAAACAAAACTCTAAAAGCAGTACAGAAAGCAATGCAGGTTTTTTAAAATAAACTCAGAATGCAGATGGGCTGTCTAAAATATGACATAAATCCCAGAAGTCAAAATAGAAAATGAGAAATCCAACCACAGAAAACTATCATGCATGCATAATATCTGTAATTTATATGATAATTAAAGAAGGATACTGAAGAGTAGGTATTATGTATGCAGCTATTTGAGGAAAAAAAAAGAGATATTCCATAACTATGAAAAGTTATTCAGATGGATAGACACATATATACACAGTGGTATCAGTCGCCTCACAGGGTTGTGTTTGGGTTGTTTGGGTGCTGGGGTCCAGAGGTGAGAAGTAGACTGGTCCTTTTGTATCTTTTTGTAACATTTGAGATTTATACTGTGTTTAAGCATTATATGTTCAAAAGTAAATTAAAATGTATCCCCCAAAAATGGCTGATATTGGGCCTTAAAATTCTATTATGTACTGATACAAGCCTCATAAAAGGAGATTCTAATGTAATGTGCTAGATTTCCAAAGATTCTAGATAAGTTGAAAAATAAGAGAGAAATTGATATTACTTACCTTCATAGAGAAATTCAAATTCAGCTTCTTTGTCTTTATGTTTGTTGGTTACTGCTATCATTCCCACCAAGATAAAATGTTCGCAATAAACAACAGCAGTATTTTAAAAGATTATGTGTACTTATAAGAATATGGTAAACACCATCTGTCTGGTATTATCCACATTCAGAGTTTGTCCGTAAAGAAGAAAACACTACATGACGTTAAGCAGATCCTTCCAGTCTTGTTTTGACTTGATGTGATATGTTTGTTTCTATTTTATCTGTTAGATTTGCTCTTGTGACATGGCACTGTTAACTTGCTTTAATTGGAGCAACACGATTAAATGCAGATATAAATCAAAAAGTGCTGTCATTTGGTTTATTCTTTAAAATGTGTTAATATTATTTTTACTCAAGGTTCCTTCTATTTAGCAGGTAATGCCACACACTGTGCCTTTTTAAAAAATTGTACACGCGGATTTTAAAGGAGACATTTGTGATCCTTCCGTAATATCCTAGAGGAGGAAAAATCTTTGTGCAGAATTCTTACATTTGAAACAGCTAAGACACAAAAGTGGAATTGCAGTAATTCATCTGAACAGATTAAATCCTGGAAGTTTCAGAGAAATCTGGAAAGAGATTAAAATTCTGAAGATGAAAAATAAACTCAATATCTAGGCATTAATACCACATTTTCTGTTGGGCTTTTTTTTTTTTCCTTAGACTTCACGGGCTTCAAAAAAAGTTCATAATTTTGGAAAGAGATCAAATTCAATTAAAAGGAATCCTAATGCACCTGTGGTCAGAAGAGGTTGGCTTTATAAACAGGTATTTTTTTTTTTTTCCTATTTGATGTGAAAAAAGGACAGAATCAAAAGGGACCTTTTCTGCCGAAGGCACCTAAGACAATTGTATAGAGTGGAGAAAGAACTGTAGTGGTCATCCAGATTCTTCACTTCTTATTACCATGGAGAGAGTTACGGGAACAATGGAGAAGGAAAAAGTAATGGATGTTACTTAGAGATATTGTGGGCGGGGGTGGGCAGGTATTTCTGAATTTGAAATTAAATATATGCTGGCTGAAAATGTTAGGAACAGCATGCTAAAATTATCTAGGCAGAAATATTTTTAAAATGGAAAAAAAAACAGGTATTGCACATTTTTCTATCCTATAAAAATCATTGAAGAAATGTAGAATTATGTACTTCTCTGCTTTAATTTATAGAGAAGTCTGATCATAAGTTGAAATTTTTCTGATTTTTTCAGATTTTTGCTTCTGTGCTCTCAAGACCGCTCTGTTAAGTGTCTGTACTGTTTTTTCTTTCTTTTGTTTGGTTGATCAAGCATGGGTCACTCAGATACCCTGAGAAGTTGGGGTTTGTATAGTTGCGTTACCTGGGAAACCTGGTAACTAAGCTTTTTTGGAACATTGTTGTACGTTTTGGAATTAGTAGGGATGCATGTACGTTGGACTTGGTGACATCTATTTGGATTACTTAGAGGCTTTTGTTTTCTTTTTCGCTTTCTAGTTTGCAGCTGGGTTTCAGATAAATGAACTCCAGATAACTGAGATAACTCGGCATTCAAGACCTTTATCTTTCTTTGTCCTGTCTCTCTGATTCTACATGTATACAGATGATGCAGAGCAAGTTAAATATTAGTCCATTGATAGTGTTAATTTATTCTGTCAAATATTGCTAATTGCTTTCAGATGGCCTAATAATTATATTCAGTAAAATTCATAATGACTTTGTTACGAAACATTCATTAGACCTTGCTCTGTCTGAAAGTTGGGTGGCAACTAAACTACTGTATTGGCAGAAGACCCACTTAAAATCCAGAGAGTTCCCATTCAGATTAGTTTCGCCAATTTCTTACTGAGTTGATTGGATATGTAACTTGGATACCAACTTTTCATTTTTACTTAAAGATCATTTACTATATTTTAACCATCTGACATTTAAACTTATCCAAGCTAAAAGGTTTTTTTTAACTAGACTTTCTGAGTCCAAATTCTATTGAAATAGCTCCGTGTGATATTGAGCTTTGTAGAGGATATAGGATTCCTTATTTTAAATGATTGCTGTTCTTATTTCTTGATCCCTTGGTTAATTTAGTATTGCCAAAGCGTTACCAACCAGTTTCTCTACCATGAGTGTTTATTTTGTAATAGGTGTGTGACTTACAGAGAATATTTGTTTGCAGAGCCGCTTAAAGATCTAAACTTTTTAATTATCTGTACTAAAGAGATAATTAATTAGGAGATTGAAAATACCATGTAATTTGGGAGGGCGGGGGAGAGCTTTCCTTAGTGTAGCTGTCAATTTTAAGGACAGATCCCTTACTTCAGGAGATTTTTACCCATATAATTTCTTCACTTCTAAAGGCATTTTTAGATGATAGTCACAGCTAGAAGTAAATTAAGAAATATAAATCAATGCACATACAAACTGACCTCTTTTTTGCCTTTGTGTGTGTGTGTGTGTCTCAGTCTGGGTCTGGGTTTCGTTTTCTCTTGTGGTTTTGCTCTAGTGCATGTGGGAAGGTAATTTTCATTAAAATTGTGATTTTGTTGGAGCTTGGCATTTTTATTACCTAAATAACTTAGAAAAAGCTGCCAAGTAGGTACTCTTTTCTGCTGGATAAGCAAAACCCAAGCTGTCTGTGTAAGAAGAAAAAAAATGTTTATGAAATGTGTTTATATGCTAAGGTTCCTTTATTCGCAGTCATTTAAAATCACGTTACCTTTGGAATAATTTCAAATCACATACTTTTCTTCTTGTTGAAGATTACCATATTTATTAAATCTGGTTTTCCAGAATGCACACGCTGCTGCACAGTTACATTATTCTCATGCTAGCAGACGTGTTCAATAGAGGGGATTCCAAATTGCTTGCAAATAGGAAACCAAATCACATTGCTTCAACAGAATTCCTTTTACATGACAGTGTTACTCTTCAAAGACCAGTGTACTTGGGAATATCTTAATATGATACAAGTCCCTAGACAACAAATCCAAAATTTTGCTTAGCGTTATAGCTCGATTTCTGTATAGCATATGTCAAACACACCTTGTTTTAAAAGCTTATTTTAAACAAATAAGAAAACCAGAAATGAGTTTTAATTTTCTGAAATGAAAAAAAAAATCCTTTAATATGCTGATCTAATGCAGGACAGTACTGGCATGAAGCTATGGAAGAAACGCTGGTTCGTGCTTTCTGACCTTTGCCTCTTTTATTATAGAGGTGAGTTTACCGTAAACAATAGAATATATGTTAAATATCAGATACTCTTTTAAAGAGAAAACATTACAAATCTTTTTGCTATTTTATTATCAACAAATAGTATCAAGAAAATCTTTTCTTTATTGACATGTAATTCTGAGTAAGGCGGAGGGACAGAAGGATATTGTGCTTCAAGCAGATTGGTCTTAGTTTTGGTCCAGTTTCTGTAATCTGATTGTGCTGAACTGATTTGTTTTGTGTGAAGAACATGTGAGTATTCACTCTATAATGTTATCCTTGAATTCAGTGCCTAATAGACGAAAAACGTTAGTTTGATGTTTGATTCTTTTTACTTGTCAGTTTTGTCAGATCTAGCCATCAGTCTGTTAGATATCCCATTCTCCCCAGCAAATGATTTTAGTGCATTAGATTAGAGACTGCCATGATGTACTAGCAAATAAGAAAAATAACATAGAATGTATTTATTATGATCCCTTCCAGCCCTTCACACACACACACACACACACACACACAAACACACTTTTTTATAAAACAAAAAGACCTCCATGAAACATTGAGAAAGTTACAGAAGGGTTACAAACCAGGCTACTAATGTTGGTGGAGAAGAAATAAAGGTATTATTAAAGGCAGTCTTCATTTCTCTCTCTCTCTCTCTAATTTTTTTTTTCTTTTTAAAATTTATTTATTTTGGGGCGCGGCAGGTCTTAGTTGTGGCTCACAGAATTTTTCCTTGCGGCACACGGGCTCTTTGTTGTGGCACGCGGCCTTCGCTCTCCTTGTGGCTCAGGGGCTCCAGAGCGCGTGGGGACTCTGTAGCACGCGGGCTCTGTAGTTGAGGCACGCGGGCTCAGTAGCCCGGCAGCACGTGGGATCTTAGTTCCCTGACCAGGGATCCAACCCGCATCCCCTGCGTTGGAAGGCGGATTCTTTACCACTGGACCACCAGGGAAGTCCATCTTTTATTTTTCTTCTTCTTCTTTTAATGTTTTCTGGTTAATAAGTTGTTGATTAATAACAATTTTAAGTCAGAGTCTAGAGAAGTCTCTGATCACGTGCCATGTGGATCTGTTAGATACCACAAAGCTGGTATGAACAGAGAAAGGGGTGCGTAGGCTGTGCTCTCCCTAGAAATCTGCTTCAGCTACAATATAAAATCATGAATTTGGACAACCATTCCTTCTTCCCTAAAGTCTGGTTGGAAACAGTCACTAAAGAATTAGATTGTCAGTGCATGATTACTCATTTATATACCACAGAATACAATAGAATTTTAGAGCCTATGAGCAGTTTTAAAATTTACCTTGTGATTGTCCGGAAAAAGGTGTGACAAAATTCTGTGGTCATCTATCAAAGCAACATGTGCATATTGACCTTCAGATTTAGAAATTACTAGAATTGTATTCATCTTTCCCCCCACTGAATACTGTGGTTGAGAAGTACTGCTGAGTCAGAATTAACCAGACCTATCAACTTTCATTTTGTCATAGAGATGTTGGTCAGGCTGCAGCTGTGGCATTATCTTTAGTTAAGTGCCAGACTTACTCTACAGTTTTCCTTAAAGGTTTTCCCAGTCTTGCAGAAAGTCAGGATTTGTAACTCATACATTATTCCTAAGCTTATAATTTGTACTTTTCTCCCTTTTTCAGTACGTTTTATAGACCATTTAGAACTTTAAATAAGAACAAGAAAATGTTTGTTGCTTCTCATATAAAAATTTCTTAGTGTTAATTTGCAACAAAAAGCTCACTGAGTTCCTTGTCTTTTGCTGTTATTATTGCTCATGGAAAGGTGCTTGCTACTTGTCACCTTTATGAAAACAGAAAAACTTTTAACCTAATTTTTAAAAAGTAAAGGTGAATTCAGAAGCCATGTTGAGTATGAGATTCCATATTATTATTAACCATATGCATTTTACATTCAATGTATTTATTAATTTTAGTACAGTTCCCCAGACAGGAGGAATGTAAAAAAGAAGATATAGAAAGGAAAGGTATAACATTTAACTCACTTCCATTCTTCAGATGGTTGGAAAGAAGCATATGATACTACACTCTCACTATTTTATCAATAGGAAATGTCAGATTTTAAATAAAAACTATCAGATTTTAGTGAGATGATCATAATAGCTTGCAATTTTTGGAGTGTTTACAATATGCTAAGCACATAACATTATGATCTTGTCCATCTTTTCCTCACAGCCACCTGATAAGGTGGCAAATCTTATTATTCCCATTCATACGAGAGGAAACTAAGGGCAGCAAGTTCAATTGCTGGCCTGTCTCCCCAAGCAAGTCTCAAAGCCAGGATCTGCACCCAGACACTTCTCCTAAACACCCAGATCTCGTCTTCTCTCTCTCTCTCTTTTTTTTTTTTTTTGGCCACGCTGCACAGCTTGTGGGATCTTAGTTCCCCGACCAGGGATCGAACCCTGGCCCACGACAGTGAAAGCGTGGAGCCCTAACCACTGGACCGCCAGGGAATTCCCAATCTCGTCTTCTCTTGTACCCTGAATACAATGGCCCCATTCATTTCTTCCATATGTCTCAAAGCATTTAATATACTAACATACAGAACGTGCTGTCAGAATTTTTTGACAGGTCAGTCTGTGTTTTACGGATATGGGAAATAATTCAGAGAGAGAATAAGAGCTTTGCTGTTTTTTTGCAATAGGATAGCATCCAACACCAGATGGAAGCTCAGGTTCCCACTGTTCTTTACAATATACCAGGCATATCGTGAACACTGTGATAAAGTACTGAAATTGCTCTGTTCTGTAGTCAGTCTATTGATGAAGTTTACCGTGGGACGCAATTCACTCAACGAATGTTTACTGAGCAGGACCCGCTTCGTTCCAGGTATTTTCAAAATAGCAGTGAAAGAAGGCTTCCATGAAGCTTGTCATCTAGAGAGGTCAGGGAGACAGTAGATAAACTCAGATAAATAAACAAGACCATGGTAAGTGTTTTTAGGAAAATAAGGTCATGATATGAAAAGAAGGGCATGGGGCAAGGGCCTCTATGGACCAGGGCTCTGAGCCGATGTTTTAGGTAGCAAGATCCCAATGACAAGGAGGAGGCAGAGTGAGCAGAGCATTCCAGGCCGGGGGGAGCAATAGCGCAAAGGCTCTGTGGTAGGAAAGTGTTCGGGATGTTGAAGAAGCAGAAAGAAACCAGTGTACCAAGCAGGGAGGTTAGCAGTAGGGAAAGAGATGGATGGGAGATGGATGGGAGATTGCACCAGTCTTGGATTCTGTTGGAGTTTAGGGTCTGCCCAAGATACCATAAGGAAACAGCTGTGTATTTTTAAGCGTAAGAGTGATATACTTTTGATTTACATTTCAAAAAGCTCACTCAAGCTGCTGTTAGAGAATGAGTTATAAAGGGGAAGGAAGGAAACAAGAGTTAGCAGTTACTGTGTAGAAATGATGATGGCTTTAGACTAGGGTGGTAACTAACAGGGAGCTTTTTTTTTTTTTTTTTTTTTTTTTTGCGGCGTGCGGGCCTCTCACTGCTGTGGCCTCTTCTGGTTGTGGAGCACAAGCTCCGGACGCGCAGGCTCAGCGGCCATGGCTCACAGGCCCAGCCGCTCCGCGGCATGTGGGATCTTCCCGGCCCGGGGCACGAACCCACGTCCCCTGCGTCGGCAGGCGGACTCTCAACCACTGCGCCACCAGGGAAGTCCCAGGGAGCTCTTTTGATGCACCAGACATCTTATTAGGTGGTAGGATGCAGAAATTAACAATATAAACCCTTCTCCTTATGGAACTCACAGATTAGCAGAAGGAGTCTGAGAAAAAATGTTATAGTATTCAGTTGTGTTGATGAGTGTTGACCAGGCCTGTGCAAGGAAGGGATTAGGAAAGAAGGGTGATCTTGACAAAGGACTTAGCATGTACAAAGCATGAGTGAGCATGACATATTTGTAAAATTTACATATAGGACTTAAGGAATGAAGGTTATGTCTGAAGACGTAGCAAGAGTAAAGGCTAAAAAGTAGATCAAGGCACAAAAGGCATTTGTTTGTTATTCTAATGAATTTAAACTCCTGTCTTGAATACAAAAAATAGTATCAAGATCAAGTGTACATTTTAGAAAAATCACCGTAGCACTTGAAGCCAAGGGACCAGTTAGCAAAATATTGAAGTATTCTGGCGAGGAACGATAATGAGTAACAACATTCCGGTCTGTAAGTTACTTACCCAGCTGTGACTGTATGTATTTCTTGTCTTGTTCCCAAACGTCTTTAAAGCGAAAGAAGGAATGGGGCAATCTAAAATGTCACTTGAATCCGCTAAAATGTTGAGATTTTTATGGTTCCTGTCCCAGGTTGTGTTCCTCAGGAAGCGAGCCTTGTGATGGAGATCAGGGTGCAAGAGGCCTACTGGGGAGTGCTCTTGGTATCGGGACCTGGGCCTGGGAACGGAGGGAAGTAGGATAGAGCAGAGGGAGAAGTTAGGCTGCCGTGCAGTCTAAGAAAGGCCTGGCCGACTCTCCGTGCCCAACTAGGAGTTCGTTCTTTCTACAAACATCACTCAGTTCCTACCCTTCGCTTGGCAGTATACGAGGCCCGCTGGGTGATAGAAACTAAGACAGTTACCTAGGTAGAGTTAAGACAGTAAAAAAATATCAGTAAGACAGTTGCCTAGGTAGACAGTTACCTAGGTAGAGAACTATAAAGAAAGCCATGATTAGGAACATTTTAGTGATCTAGCAGGGGACTCTTCGGTTAGTCATTTGACAGATGAAGATTTTATATGCCTTCAGTTTTATGTAATAATGGCAGTAGTTACTGAACACTTAGTATGAGCTGAGTGCATTATTGCGTTCATTATGTCTGTTAAATAATTTAACCCTCACAACAAGTTCCTTAGTGGTAAGTCTTGTTTTCCTCAGTTTTGTAGTAGATGAAACTGAGATGCCCAGCATCAGTAACTTGCCCAGGATCTCAGAGCTGCTTGGAATCTGGCCAGGAAACAGTCCATGCTAATCCAGTGAAGTCACCCTGTGCTTATTGATGCTGCATATTCTGAAATAACTTTAGGAAAGTTATTTCCTAAAGTTCCAATTATGCAACATAGAAGAAGGTATTATTTGATAAAAAATGATCTTTTAATAAAGATGACTTCAAGCTGTTTCTGATTATATGCTTTATATAAGCATAAAGTTGGATTTAAAATTAGAATATGACTCAATTATAGAAAGTTGTCATGTTCTCTATAATTGATGTCTGCTCTCTGCCTCTTTTTTTTTTTACCTTTTAGAATAAATCTGCACTTTTGTTCATTCTTACTTGTATTAGTGAACTGTACCTGAGTGAGTACAGTATAGTAAAAGCAAAATTTTGTCCCACTGTTATGAGAAAAGCTATAGAAATAACCTCTAATGTGACTTTTTTCTTTTGGAAGTTTTACCATATAGTCTAGAAGTGAGGGGACAATAAGTAAAATCCCTCGTTAAGTTCATAATAATAAAAAAACATGGTAAGCATAATAAAAAGAATTATTTCTCATTTATGGTTTTTCTCATCGGTGAGTTCATCAGCCTAATGCACAGCTTTATTAACTTGTCTTTGGGTCTCTAACAATGTACTATGTGTATTTCAAGTTTCATAAACATCTCTGCCCCCAGGCAGCAAGTTAATAATGTGAATCTATACTGTGCCGAGATTAATGTTTTATCTTTTTCCTGGGTATATTTTATGTGCTTGCCTTGTAGGCCTGTAATTTATTCCCATAACTTTATTGTATATTGTAGCGACTGATTAAAAACAACCCTTCAAAGATATATGCTTAAAAAGCGTATGATTTTTATAGCATAGTTTACAATAATGTGTTTATGTGTATCATCATTTATTCAAAAGTTTTTGAGTATCTGCTACTGTTGTTCTAAGTGTCTTCATGGAGTTACATTCCAGTGGAGAGAGCAAGATGATAAATAAAAAACTAAAACATACAGTGTATCAGCAGTAATTGGAGTGGTGGTGAGGGGAGACAGTGGTGGAGTTCCAGAAGGAGAAGAGAGGGCTTTGGGATGGGTCAGGGTGGGAAGCACTTTAAAATAGAGCAGTCAAGGAAGGCTTTATTAATGAGAAATTGAGCCAAGTCTGAAGGATGTGACAAGTGAGCCGTGCATTTGTCCTAGCTTTAAAATGGTTGCACATTTATATCCTACCAGCCATGTGGGTGGATTCCTTTTATAAATTTTCTGTGTCCTCACTTATATGCTAATGTAGTTTCAGTGAATCACATGTCAAAGGGCTTTGTAGCATGCAGTCTATATGCCAAAGAAATGTATGCTGTTTTTCTGTCTAATTGACCTTTTTCTGACATATGGGCCAATTTCTGATTTGCTTAGGATAGGGAAGCGTGTTGAAAGTAAAGCAGTATATATACTCTGCTATTTAATATTTTCTTTTAAAACCTTACAAAGAACTACCTAAACAATACCTGAATTCTTCATTAATATATGAAAATCTTTTGATTTTTTGCCAAAATAAGTTTCAAGAAAATTTATTCTGTTTCATGAGAACATTTAAAAGTCTAATCAGATGTTCAATTATCTCTTAGATGAGAAAGAAGAGGGTATTCTGGGAAGCATACTGTTGCCTAGTTTTCAGATAGCTATGCTTACCTCCGAGGATCACATCAATCGCAAATATGCTTTTAAGGTAAGGAAATGATCATACTTTTTTATTCTGCATTTGCATCTTGCACTGATTAAAAAGTGGATATTGACCATGGATTATTGCAAAAAGATATTTTAGTAACAGTTATTTTTATATTTAAAACATAATAGTGGTCTTCGGGTCGAGGAGGAGAGTGTCCCTTTAATTAGGCAGTATGTGCTCAAATATTTAGGGGCCAAGGGTCTTTTATGTCTCTACTTTCAAATGGTTCTAGTTAAAGCAAATATGTTAAAATGCTAATAATTGATGGATATAGCTGTAGGTATCCTGGTGATCATTGTACTGTTCCTGAAAGGTTACTGTATGTTTGAATTTTTTCATAGTAGATTTGGGGGTGGTGTGTTATTTAACATAATACATGTGCATTCATGATTTTATAGGATATTTACAAAGATATTCTTGGGTCTAAGTACTTCATGAACATCAGATAGTTTTGAGAGAATATTGCAGTTGAAACATTAAATCTATCACTAAATCTAAGCAGACCTGAGCCTCCCTCCCCTAAGTAACAATACCCACCCATCTCTGCATCTCTGTGATGTGCTGGCTTGTAGAGCACCCTCAAGTAAGAGGCCACTTGAACGCTCAGTTGGTTATTTTTGTTTTCAAAGGCCATACTGCATTCTTTGCTTTATGATTATGGCTGAAATAAATTTCAGAAGTCACCTATTTTTTTTAAAACCAGTGTTAAATTAAGAACTCTGAAGGGTTTAAATTTTTCATTTTAAGGAAAAGAGGAAATACAAGGGTAACATATGCTGTTATTTAACAATGAAAATGTTTGCACCATTATAAAATTGATTCAATTTTTAATTCCTGTCCACTTTTAAAGAATACTCAGGACTGCAGCTGATTTACAGCTTTTGCCAATTAATGTGTTACATTATTAGCTGTGGAGAAAAGAGAGGGAAAGGCAGGAGTGGTGGGAGGGTGATGGGTGACCTCAAAGAGAATGTAATATCTGAGCAAAGACCAGTGGCTACAAGGGCAGTCGCTACCCATTTCAATAAATGTTATTAACAGTATGAACCAGAGAAATGCTATAAGATGCTATAGCAAACTCTAATACTGATAACTTGAAGTAATAACTTTTTAAAAGTACATTGCCCAACTCTGTGATACTAACACTGTTATTTGGGCACAGGTTTAAATTTTTTTGTTTGCTCATCAACTTGTCAAATGTTTATTGAATTTGTACTAGTCATAGGACATTTTGCTGGTTCTTAAACTCTAAAAAAACATAGATTTTTTAAAATATATAAATAAAATGTTAAAATAGCAGTAAAAGTGACCATGCGTGTTAAGTATATTGTCTCTGTAATTATGCGGCTTAATCTTGATTGGATTTTATCTGTAACGAGGATAATGATTTCTATTTCAAATTCTCTTCTCTGCCATGTTGTTTTCTCTGAATTTATGAGCCACTTTTACTACTCAGTCCGTTGGCACTGATGCTGCTGCTTTCACAGTGGTAAGTAGAAGTTATAGACAATTGTTGAACAAAACTGTGGAACTTAAAGCTAAATCGGGAACTTTGCCATCATCTTGTAAATATTCCCATTTGACGGATCACAAGCTTGGGTGTGGTTTGTTAGTGTCTTGAGTCCTGGCTACACCTGGGTCTTCTGAGCACCAGCCCAGTGTTCCTTCCGTTGATCACAGATAGGGGCAGTGGTCTTCATCCATTTCTCCAAAACCCCACTCAGCCAGTCCAGTGACTCTTGGTGGTGGTTTTAATCATTTTAACAACTGGTGGCATTTGAGCTGTTTCTGTCACGTGGTTTCCGTAGATAGTGTTACATCCCTTACATGGTCAAGTGAGATTTGTTGGTTCTGTAAGTTAATTTGCTCACTGTGTTGATTGAATTTATTTATATCCTGGTTCTGAAAAAGATTCTGAAGCAGCTAATTTGCCATTGTAAGTAAAGCAGATAGGTAGTCAAGATCTCTGAGTGAAGTGTGTGGCTCCAGATTTACTCCTCTCGTCTCTTTAGACTAACTCTGTGCTTAGTGCCCTTCCTTCTGCCTCATTCTATGCTGAAATAGCTTTTGTTTCTTTTTCCTTGTCCTTCAGTGTCTACCAGGGAGCTGTCACAGGCATTCTTAAATGGAAATTAAGAATGGTCCCCCCCACAGAATTCCCCACCCTGGTCTTTGTTTTCTTTCTTTCTTTTTTTTTTCCCCTTCTTTTTTAAAGAAATTTTATTAAGTCTAGTTGATTTAACCATGTTGTGTTAATCTGGCTTTGTTTTCTGCTCTGATGTAGCTACTGCTGCTGTCCATCTTTGCGCTGCAGGCCCAGGGCTAAGCTGAGCACTCAGTGCTTGGACTTGGGTAGCTGTCCCTCAGCAGCGCCTTCTTTGTGTTGTTTTCTGTTTCTCTGGATAGAGGCAGATTGCCACCATAAAGAAAGAAACCTACTTACCAGTTATATAGGCCTCAAACCCAGTGTATTTACATTTTCACTCTGAAACTTGAGAAGAAAAGCTAAAGGGCAGTGCCATTTTGGGTCATTTATAGATTTTTTATGTTTGTGTATAGATGTCTGTAAGGATTAGTCAACATGCTTTAAACAGCAGCACCTTTTAAGGGCTAAAGGAACTGGTAACACAGGAGGGAAATGCTATGACATGTACATTTCAGTGACTTGTGTTGCTGGTTGCTCTGGAACATTCTTGAATAAAGAGATGTGAATTGTAGTAAATGGAAATTGCTAGGGATGTGTGCATGGAACAGGGATGGCCAGCTGCTTCCTTTCTTACCTCTTTCCCCTCCTATATATCTTTTTTTTTTTTTTAAGAAAAAGAAAAATGGTAAAGTTAGGAGAAAAAATATAATATGTATGTATTTTTCAATATTGAATTGTATTTTTCTTAAGTCCCTCATTTCTATATCGTTATGTAAGACAAGTGTGCTTTCTTTGAAATTGGATAGTAATGATCTGTGTAGAGAGCCACTGAACTTTCTTTCTTTTTCTTTTACAGATACCATATTTCTATTTAAAATGATCGTGCCATTTTCAATCAGGCAGCCCATCCAAACATGCGGACCTATTATTTCTGCACTGACACAGGAAAGGAAATGGAGTTGTGGATGAAAGCCATGTTAGATGCTGCCCTGGTACAGACAGAACCTGTGAAAAGGTAAAGGCTTGTAGGGAAAATAATGGTGATTTCCACTTACATTTTATTCCATGCCTTGCAAGTATGTCATTATCATAGTACATATCATTTTAGTAGTCATGATATGAAACCACTTCTTTCTCAGAAAGCAAGGATTAATTCATGTTTTATATTAAACTAATACACCTTTAGTTAGTTTGAAATACCACCTGCATTTTTTTTTTCACCATTTCAGCAAGTCTATGACTAAGTCCACATCCTTTATTTTATTTTTTTTTTTTAACATCTTTATTGGAGTATAATTGCTTTACAATGGTATGTTAGTTTCAGCTTCACAACAAAATGAATCAGTCATATATATACATATATTCCCATATCTCCCCCCACCTGCGTCTCCCTCTCTCCCACCCTCCCCATCCCACCCCTCCAGGCGGTCACAAAGCACCGAGCTGATCTCCCTGTGCTATGCGGCTGCTTCCCACTAGCTATCTACCTTACGTTTGGTAGTGTATATATGTCCATGCCTCTTTATCGCTTTGTCACCGTTTACCCTTCCCCCTCCCCATAGCCTCAAGTCCATTCTCTAGTAAGTCTGTGTCTTTATTCCTGTTTCACCCCTAGGTTTTTCATGACATTTTTTTTTTTAAATTCCATATATATGTGTTAGCATACGGTATTTGTCTCTCTCTTTCTGACTTACTTCACTCTGTATGACAGACTCTAGGTCTATCCACCTCATTACAAATAGCTCAATTTCGTCTCTTTTTATGGCTGAGTAATATTCCATTGTATATATGTGCCACATCTTCTTTATCCATTCATCCGATGATGGACACTTAGGTTGTTTCCATCTCCGGGCTATTGTAAATAGAGCTGCAATGAACATTTTGGTACATGACTCTTTTTGAATTTTGGTTTTCTCAGGGTATATGCCCAGTAGTGGGATTGCTGGGTCATATGGTAGTTCTATTTGTAGCTTTTTAAGGAACCTCCATACTGTTCTCCACAGTGGCTGTATCAATTTACATTCCCACCAACAGTGTAAGAGGGTTCCCTTTTCTCCACACCCTCTCCAGCATTTATTGTTTCTAGATTTTTTGATGATGGCCATTCTGACTGGTGTGAGATGATATCTCATTGTAGTTTTGATTTGCATTTCTCTCATGATTAGTGATGTTGAGCATTCTTTCATGTGTTTGTTGGCACTCTGTATATCTTCTTTGGAGAAATGTCTATTTAGGTCTTCTGCCCATTTTTGGATTGGGTTGTTTGTTTTTTTGTTATTAAGCTGCATGAGCTGCTTATAAATTTTGGAGATCAATCCTTTGTCAGTTGCTTTATTTGCAAATATTTTCTCCCATTCTGAGGGTTGTCTTTTGGTCTTCTTTATGGTTTCCTTTGCTGCGCAAAAGCTTTTAAGTTTCATTAGGTCCCATTTGTTTACTCTTGTTTTTATTTCCATTTCTCTAGGAGGTGGGTCAAAAAGGACCTTGCTGTGATTTATGTCATAGAGTGTTCTGCCTATGTTTTCCTCTAAGAGTTTGATAGTTTCTGGCCTTACATTTAGGTCTTTAATCCATTTTGAGCTTATTTTTGTGTACGGTGTTAAGGAGTGATCTAATTTCATACTTTTACAGGTAGCTGTCCAGTTTTCCCAGCACCACTTATTGAAAAGGCTGTCCTTTCTCCACTGTACATTTCTGCCTCCTTTGTCAAAGATAAGGTGACCATATGTGCGTGGGTTTATCTCTGGGCTTTCTATCCTGTTCCATGGATCTATCTTTCTGTTTTTGTGCCAGTACCATACCGTCTTGATAACTGTAGCTTTGTAGTATAGTCTGAAGTCTGGGAGCCTGATTCCTCCAGTTCCTTCTTTCGTTCTCAAGATTGCTTTGGCTATTCGGGGTCTTTTGTGTTTCCATACAAATTGCAAAATTTTTTGTTCTAGTTCTGTGAAAAATGCCAGTGGTAGTTTGATAGGGATTGCATTGAATCTATAGATTGCTTTCGGTAGTAGAGTCATTTTCACAATGTTGATTCTTCCAATCCAAGAACATGGTATATCTCTCCATCTATTTGTATCATCTTTAATTTCTTTCATCAGTGTCTTATAATTTTCTGCATACAGATCTTTTGTCTCCTTAGGTAGGTTTATTCCTAGATATTTTATTCTTTTTGTTGCAATGGTAAATGGGAGTGTTTTCTTGATTTCACTTTCAGATTTTTCATCATTAGTATATAGGAATGCCAGAGATTTCTGTGCATTAATTTTGTATCCTGCCACTTTACCAAATTCATTGATTAGTTCTAGTAGTTTTCTGGTAGCATCTTTAGGGTCCACCTGCATTTTTATTCCACCTTCCCTCTTTATTCATTTTCACCTATCAGTGTACTGAGGTGAATGCAGAATCCTAACATTCCAACTGAACGTTCTTTCTTCTTACAGAATTATGTTTAATTTCCGGTAAGTATATTTTCAATTGCTATCTTAAAAGTACACAAGACAGTGTTTTTTAAGGTTCTGAATCTTAGAAGGGAATTTATATTCATGAAGTTAATTTTATTGTGTTTTTGTATTATGTTGGATGTTTTTCAAGTTTAATAAATTAAAATAAAATTTTTTGATGAGTTTCATTTCTTTTGCATTTCTGGGTTAATTCTGATTGTTTTATGATGAATGTCTCCAGAAAATAGTTCATCAAGCATTTAGATTATTTCTAAATATATCTACTTCTTGATGAATTCTACCTTCTTTCTTTTAAAACTCCAGGGCTTAGATTCTTCAGTGATATAAATATGTACTGTTAAAATTGATCTAAGTGTGATTTTTTTCCCCTGCTTTAACATATGAATCATTTTAATATTTGACTATATTAAGAACTAGTGAGGGCTTCCCTGGTGGCACAGTGGTTGAGAGTCCGCCTGCCGGTGCAGGGGACACGGGTTCGTGCCCCGGTCCGGGAAGATCCCACATGCCGTGGAGCAGCTGGGCCCGTGAGCCATGGTCACTGAGCCTGCGCGTCTGGAGCCTGTGCTCTGCAATGGGAGAGGCCACAACAGTGAGAGGCCCGTGTACCGCAAAAAAAAAAAAAAAAAAAAGAACTAGTGAGAGGAAATCTCTTTCTAAAATATGTAAATAGCAGCTGAATAATGGGCTTACAACATTTTTGTTATATATTCCTATAATTTGAAGAAAGATCTATGATACAGTTAAATTTTTCTTCCAGTCAGCAACAATTGAGCGCATATCTCATATAAGGAAGATCGCTAACTTGCAAATTTGATCTTTTTGCTCTCTTCTCAGGAAATTATATGATTGTTACATTGTAAATCTCTTTTTTTTTTTAAAGTGTACCTGTTAATAAAGTCTTTTGACTGTGTTGGTTAAAAGACTCAAGTTGATGCTATATAAGTAAATTTGTGTTTATTTTTTAAAGCATCTATTCCAAATTAACTAATCACTAGTAATTAGAGCTAGGGAAAAGTATGGAGAAAAAAAGGAAAGAAGGTCCAGGGTTGAACTCTGGGACACCTATTTTTAAGAGTAACCACCTCGGGGCTTCCCTGGTGGCGCAGTGGTTGAGAATCCGCCTGCCAATGCAGGGGACACGGGTTTGAGCCCTGGTCCGGGAAGCTCCCACATGCCACGGAGCAACTAAACCCGTGCACCTCAACTACTGAAGCCCATGAGCCACAACTACTAAATTCCACGCTCCTAGAGCCCATGCTTCGCAACAAGAGAAGCCACTGCAGTGAGAAGCCCGCACGCTGCAGTGAAGAATAACCCCCGCTCGGCACAACTACTGAGCCTGTGCTTTAGAGCCCGTGTGCCGCAACTACTGAAGCCCATGAGCCACAACTAGTGAGCCCACGAGCCACAACTACTGAAGCCCACATGCCTAGAGCCCGTACTCCACAACAAGAGAAGCCACCGCAATGAGAAGCCGGCGCACTGCAACAAAGAGTAGCCCCCGCTCCCTGCAACTAGAGAAAGCCTGTGTGCAGCAACGAAGACCCAATGCAGCCAAAAATTAATTAATTAATTAATTTTAAAAAAAAGAGAGAGTAACCACCTCAACCGTATACATTTTCTGGGTTGAGAACTAATAAAAGGAAAATCTGCTTTTGGAATTCCATGTGTAAAAGCGACCTGAATGGATGTAAAAATGAGGTGATTATGATTGACAGCTAGAGAAAATTTGTAGGTGAAAAAACTTCATTGAAAATCTTAAGATAATATTAAGAGTAGAATTTTCAGGGAATTGTTTAGAATACAGAAATCAATATAATAATTAAGATATAAGATTGCCAGGTAATTTCAGTATTATGTGTACACTTATCCCAGAATTTCAACTTCCATTTTCTTTTCTTATATTTTCCACTCTAAAAACTAATAATTACTCATAATTTATGGTGATAAAGATGATATTCAATATTTTGTTTTGACTGTGACAACTATTCGTTGATTATGTGCTCACAGCAATTTTTAGCCAGTTGTGTTGATATAATTTGCCCTATTAGCCAGGAATTATTGAATACCACCTAATGGCCCAACCTGGTGTCAGTCGCCATTATCCTCTAGAAATTATGTCCTTTATTCTACTTCTAGCTCTCAGCATTGTTATTCTGCCTTGGTAGTCTTAATCATTCAATATGAAGGTACCTAATTACTATGCTATTTCATTTCATAAGATGGGGAGATTTTGTTTACTTGGTTTTAAGGTATTGGGCTCTTTTTCCCGTGTGGCCAGAATACTTACAAATGTTTATCACGGCATATCACCTAAGAGATAGAACATCCAGTTTTTAACTAGATAGTTCATTTCTTCTAAATTTATAAAGTATTTAACCTATGAATTACAATGTCATTGTCCCCGAGTGTGCAGAACCTTGATGGCATTAAAAAATCTAAGCATAATGTACATTCTCTGAATAATTTCCATCTCTGGGCCCATTATTTTCATTTTCTATATTTGCATGTATTTTCTGCAGTAACTTAAATGTCACTTTTTAAAATTGGATCACAAGTTTTACATTATTTATGTTATCTTAGCATACATTTCTGAATCAGTTTTGGTTCCACTTAGAGAAAAGTCAGCATGTGTCTTTTTTGATTACATCTCTTAAATCTCTGAGAAAAAAATTGAGGAAAAACTCATTGCAGTTCTAATTTAAAATAATAGCTTTTGGTAGACAAGAGGTAACTAGTTTTAAAAAACCTTTTCAGATATTTGATATTCAATGTTAAAAAATCCTCCCCACCCCTGAATTTAGCACGGATAAATGTGCTTTTAGTATAGATCTTCTCTGACTTTTATCTTTCAAGGGAAAGAAGCTCTATAGCATATCTTAGTAAACGTTAACAGTGTCTGATATTCCTTCCAACCTGGAAGCTATGAGTTTTATCTAACATAAATATATGGATAGTCCATAACTGTACTCCAAAGAAAATAGTCACATTTCCTTTTATTTTTTCTCACTGATTGTATTCCTAACGAGCTATCTCTGTATAGCTGTATAGGATATGTATAGATTATGTATTTTCTACACATCACTGAAACTGGCAGCAATAGCACACTTAGGATCCAATAGGAGCATTATTATGTATTGAAATGTGCAAGGTTGGCCACTTCCCGAGAGGGGCCTCCCTGGTGTGGTATGATCTTGGCAATTTCGTGCAGGTTCAGACACTCAGCTTGGTCTTGTCAGATCCTGGAAGTGATTGGTCTCAGGGAAGCTGATTCTCATCAACAAGACCCAGATACAGCAGCTGGCATGGTGAGCAGTAAAACTGCCCAGTGGCCCAGGCACATACTGCTGAGCAGCCCATTCTTCCTGCGGTGATGTGGACACGAGATGCCAGATTCGAATCCACAATTGCTTGATGAGATGGAATGGTAGTGGTAATAGAGTCTGTGGCAGCCACTGACTTACTTGTCTAGTCCTCACAACAATCTTGTCTCCTTGGTGCTACAATTTTCCCCATTCACCACAGAGAAGATTGAGGCTTGGTCAGTTTCTGCACCTTGCCCAAAACGCAGCTAGTAAGAGGTAGAGCTGTCAGCTGAGCACATGCAGTCTGGCTCCAAGAGCTCTTACCTGAAACTCAGGTCCTCTTGAACATAGACACAGAGAGTTAATCAGTCGTAGGGTTCAGGTCTTTGATAGCATCAGAATGTAATTTCCATTGCCACAAACCAGAATCATGTTTGTCTCCTGGTGAGTTAACCCTCCTGGCTGGAAACCATGTTATTTCAAATGACTAGTTACTGTGGTCTTTTAAGTGTGGATTTTTGTGGTTTCACTGTCAAAGGGCAATCTTATTTGCTTTCTTTCCAGATTTCTAATGGTGGGGACACTCATCACTTTTTTTCCTCTAGTGCTTTATACGCTGTATATTTTAGGTTTAATTTTTTTTCCTCTTTCTGTTTATACATTCTGGTTTTGTACTTGAGTTTTCATACTACAATACTGGGGATTTGTGCAGACTTCTCTGTGACCATTTCGGGGTTTTTTTTTTGGTAAAGTCGAAGGTAATTTTATGTTTTTCCTAGATTGAATCCCAGAAATAACATGTGCATTACTTCATCTGATTTACTCTGGCTTTCTTCTCTGATTTCAGAGTGGATAAGATTACATCTGAGAATGCACCAACTAAAGAAATCAATAACTTTCCCAACCATAGAGTGCTAATTAAACCAGAGGTCCAAAATAACCAGAAAAACAAGGAAATGAGCAAAAATGAAGAAAAAAAGGCATTAGAAGCTGAAAGATATGGATTTCAGAAGGATGGCCAAGATAGACCTTTAACAAAAATTAGTAGTGTAAAATTGAATTCTCTGTCGTCTGAATATGAGAGCGGGTCAACGTGCCCGGGTCAGACTGGACACTACAGGCCAGTCAATGTGAATAGTTCAGAGAACAAAACGGTCAATGTTAGCCTGGCAGACCTTAGAGGCGGAAGTCACCCAAATACAGGGCCCTTACACACAGAGGCTGATCGAGTCATACAGAGAACGAATTCAATGCAACAGCTGGAACAGTGGATTAAAATCCAGAAGGGGAGAGGTCATGAAGAAGAAACCAGGGGGTAAGTGTCTTGTTATGTTCACAAGAAACCTTGTGAACCCAGGTTTCTTTCCTGTTATGTTGGTGGGAGACTGATTTCTGAGATACCAATTCAAAGTATTGAGTTCAAATTGCGTTTGAGATATTACAGCTTCATTACTCATCTTTTTTTGATAGTAATCATATATCAGTGTTTTTTCTCTGCCTCTCAGTGTTCTGTCACCCAACTTTACTAATAGCAAGGAGTCATCCTCCCTGGCCCAGCACAAGAGAAGGCATAGGCTGTGGGTACAGATCATGTTTGTTTGGGATGAGGAAAGTCACAAGACCTAGCCTCACCCCTCTACATGCACACGTGCGTGCACACGTACACACACACGCGCACACACACACACACACACAGTGAGAACTTGTGTTCACTCTCCCCACCGCCCTGCTGTTTTCCACTAGTAGCTTCTGCAGCTTGGTGTAATACAAAGCTCTCCTGAGACATGTAACATGGAGACCAGAAAGGCTTAGGCTCTCTAGTTCTCAGTCTCATTCCTTGGCTTTCTTAAACTCATAATGCACATGGCTAAGTATTATATTTATTCATCTAAGCATTTATTCATTCATGTACACATTTGTTCTTTCATATACTTATAGTATAACTACTCTATGGTAATCATGGGGCCAGAAAGTGAAATACTGAAAAGATATAGTCCAGATTTCTCACAAAGGTTCTTAGTCCAGTAGAGGAGAAAGTTAAACAAACCGGTACAGTATATGGTGATAAATACAGTGATGGAAGAACAGAATGCTGTAAGAAGATGTTTCAGGGACAACCAACACCACCTAAGTGTTCAGGAAAACCTCTTTGGAGGAAGTGAAATATGGGGCAAGATATGAAGGATGGTATGCTTATCTTGGTTTACATATGCAAAACTGATAGAGCTGGGAAAGGACTCCGAAGACGTGAGTCTGGCTTAGGCACAACTGCTGTGGTGATGGATGGGAAGCGAGGCTGGAGAGAGAAGCCAGAGGAGATGTATGCAGATCGGTGTTTCAGCAGTATCATCCCTGCTGCAGAATCTGGAGAATGAATTGGAGAAAGTTCAGAAACTATTGGCATGAGTGAAATGAGGAGAGGAAGGGGATGTATTCACGATATAATTGACAGGGCTAGTTGGGTGCTTGGATGTGCTTGATCGCAAACTGGTCTCGCTCAAGTCTAATTTGAGCGGCTGGGGGAAATCAAGAATGACGCCCTGCTTTTTGGTCTGGTCATCAAGCGTTGTCCTGTGCCTTTCACTGCATAGAGAAGGTTTGAGAAGGGAGAAGGTAATGAGTGATTGGACAGGTTAGATCCGAGGTGCCTGCAGTCTGTATCTCCAGAGAGAGATCTGGGCTTGAATAAGATTTGGGGTGTCATCATTATATCAGATATGCTTAAAGGTAAGGATGAAAATCAGAAAGAACATTTACATTTAAAGGGAAAAAAAAGGATGGTGAGCCTGCAAAGGAGACCGAAAATAAGGGCTAGAGGAAACGGAGGAAAAGCAGGTGATTGTGGATGAGAAAAAATGTTGTGTTGTGTTGTTAAGGTGGGAAGCTGGTGATGCAAGATTTATAATGTACTTTAATGAACTAACATAGTAAAATTAACTGAAGACTTACTGTAACTCTTACCTCTCGATAGTAGGAAACCAGAAAACAACGAGTTACTAATGTTTTGGTTAAAAGGAGATGAACTTTTGTAATAGTGGAATGTCCTTCCGGTCTGGGTGGCTGTCTGCCAGTCTCTTCTCTCAGGAGTGCAGCTCAGCCAGGGCTGCAAAACCCGACTCCCGTGATTCAGTTGCTCACTTCCGTTTTCTTCTCCTCCACCCTTGGTGCTCACTTTTCTAATTTTCTCAAGGGACAAATTGTGAGAAACAGTTGCTGTTTCAAAAATAAAATTTGATTAGAAGAAAAGCCAGAGGTAGTTCTGGGCGGTGGGGGGGAAGAAAGGATGTTTGAAAGTACTTACTTACTTATACAGGTAATTGTTTTCAGGGAAACAATAATAAAAATCCCAGCCAGGGCTTCCCTGGTGGCGCAGTGGTTGAGAGTCCGCCTGCCGATGCAGGGGACACGGGTTCGTGCCCCGGTCTGGGAGGATCCCACATGCCGCAGAGCGGCTGGGCCCGTGAGCCATGGCCACTGAGCCTGCGCGTCCGGAGCCTGTGCTCTGCAACGGGAGAGGCCACAGCAGTGGGAGGCCCGCACACCGCAAAAAAAAAAAAAAAAAAAAAAAAAATCCCAGCCAGAAGATTTGCTGCATCTCTACCCAGCAAATTAAATCTCACTTCTCAATAGAAGCACTTTTCCTCAAATAAAATCATACTTTCTTAAGGTTGAATGGGTATAGTTAAAGGGGTTCAGTATCTGGAAGTTAATTTTTTTTAATTGTTGAGCATAAGTATTAGTTTTCAAGCACTTGTTAAAGCCCTTGGTTGAGTATAATTAACACACATAAAGGCTCTTTATTTTGACTGCAGACCTTCAGCAGCTTCGGAAGGCTAGTCTTAGGTTATTTTGAGCTAAAGTTTTCTCCACGTTGCTCCTCCAGCTTCAGCTTCACTGACTGGAGTCCAGTTTGGATCACTGAAATAGATCATCTACATTATCATATGAACTTCATGCTTAAGAAACAGTTGCGAGGTTTTATAATGAAATAATTTTTATTGGTGGGAAGAAGCATGATAGTAATACATGGTATAATTGGTTTTGTGAAACTTTATGAAAGGCTGGCTTTTATTCCTAAAGTTCTGATAGAAAGAATAGAGGTTTAATATGTAGTCATATAGTAGATGCCTGCATCTGTGAGCAGAGCCTGAAAGTTTCTTTGTGAGTAGCGGGCACCGTTCAGATGCCGGGAGCCTAAGCCATTGTTCCGCGTGGCAGAATCACAGGTCAGGGTTTTCATGGTGTTTGACAGGCAACTGCTGATGAATGGAGCACTAAACCTGATGAAGGCACTTACAAAGTTCGTTTCTTAAGCTTTCACTTAAAAGTAAATCACACTTTGCTTAATTTGAATTTCTTTGGGGAAAACCACTGAAGGAGAATGTAGTTTTTTTTTTAAAAAGAGGTCTCAAAATGGTAGAAAGTATATGGGATAAAAATAAATATACTTGATGACAACCAGATTTTCCATTAAAACTCTCCAAAAGGAGTTCGAAAGATGGCAGAAGAGCCTTTTATACTTTGTGATCCCTAATTAGCCAAACTTGGTAGGAAAATAGCCTGTTGTTAATGATCATATGATAAGTGTTCAACTTCAATATCCATCTCGCCACAGGTTCCAGCTCACGTGTTATGAATGCTTGGGTTTCGTGTAATCAGATTTTCTGAACTGGAATTTAAACATTAGTCCACAGGCAGTTTTTCATGTACTTTAGATCGAAAATGTGTGTCCCTTCTTTATGTGATTATATATGATCTTTTTACAGATTTCCAAATAGGGTATAAAGTTAATATTATTTATGTTCTCAGTATATGCTTCTATGATATAGTTCTATGCCTAATCCAGAGCTTCTTGCACAGCAAGGTCTCTATAATATTTCTTGAGTTTATGAATGGCCAAATAAACCAAGGTATATTGGGGTACGTTGCTTGAGTGCTAGGGCAGAATTTCTTGGATGGAATCATCGTCTCCCTGTCTGACACGCTTCCTAAGCATATAGCTGTGGGGTTGCCAGCTCTGGACTTTTTCCAGTTTCTGGCTTGACGGAGAAGGTAGGAGTAGGAAGGGAGACCAAGCAGGGGAAAATTAGGAAATGTACGTGAAGAGAAAGCAGCAAAAAATTAAATTCTTTCTACTGCTTATATCAGAGTATTATTGGGTACTTGTCTCCCTCACTTCAGCCCAAAAGTCATCAGATGGTTGGCCCTTGTGTAGTGGTTCTTGGGATGGAGGTATGGGAGGGAGGGTGACGGGGATAAATTTTGAGCAAGCCTGTTTTAAATCAAGACATTGAAAAGCTGAGGGATGATCAGCGTGATGAAGGAAATTCAATTCAGGGGAATGGTTGAAGAGATTGGAAGTATTTCAAGTACAATATAAGACATGGGATTTTAGAGTTGTAAGACCACTCTGTGATCAAATCATCTTCTAGATGAGAAAGCCGAATCCCAAAACGTTTCAGTTGGCCAGATATCAGTAGCATGTGAAGGACTCTAGCACTTTTAAGATTATGCCCTTCCTTATTTAGGGGTATCTTTTTATCTTTAAGTATATCATTGCAATAGAATAGTAAAGTTTTTTTAAAAATAATTTTCATACTTTTGGCACAAATTTTAAAACAGAAAGTTGATAACCCCAAGTATTAAAAGGAGTATGATCTCTCGGTCTTCGCCACACACACACTTGAACTTTCTCTCAGTCCCAGAGGCGTAACTTTTCTAAGGTCTCCGCACTTAGTGCGAAAGCAAGAATGAAAGCTTGGCCCTCCTGGTTTTTGATCAACTGCTTTTTCCCACTTGACTAATAATGAAGTTCACTAATATTAAAACATTGTAAAATTCCAGAGATTTGCAGTTTTGTATCTGAAATATTATACTGGAAGTATTTTGTCTTTAAATAATTAAATTTTGAGCTTTGGCTTCAAGTCATTTTTATTTCTCAAATTAAGAAAAGTTATCAAGGGAAATTATTCCTTCAAGCCACAAATGTACTGATTGATGTACTTCTTCCCATAAACAGTCATGCTCTCAGAAGGCCATGGTACAGTAGAGCATCACCACCTGCAGTCCTTCATTTCCTGTCTTCACATTCTTAGGCACAACTCAAAACCTCTAGTGTTCCATCCACACGCAGAAACCCTATTTAACTATTCTGGTGAGATGTGTGAAGATGAGATTCTAGGAGTTTATTTATATAAAAACAAATAAGATATGAGGACAGACTTGAGATGAGATCTTGAACATTCTTATTTCTGAAAAAAGTTTAATACTCTTCTTTCTTGCAATAAAACTGTACCTTGTGTGGAACTAATAGTCTTTTATGTGAGTGACATAGATGCTGTTCACTTAATATATTAAATCCATTGAATTGAATTTCATAAAAAGATTAAAATCTGTTCATTAATCACTTGTACCCTGTATAATACTTTGGTCTTTAAAAAAAATAAGTCCTAAGTATATATTTTACCTACCAAGAGGAAAAAAAAATTTTACTCTAATTTAGAATCTGGGAAACAACTCTCCTTCATTTTTACATTCCAATTGTTCTTTTATTTCAGAGTAATCTCTTACCAAACATTACCAAGAAATATGCCAAGCCACAGAACCCATATCGTGGCCCGCTACCCTGAAGGCTATAGAACACTCCCAAGAAACAGCAAGACCCGGCCGGAAAGTATCTGCAGCGTAACTCCTTCCGTTCACGACAAGACAGCTGGGCCTGCGGCCGAAGAGAAGCGGAGATCCATGAGAGATGACACCATGTGGCAGCTTTATGAGTGGCAGCAGCGTCAGTTTTATAACAAGCAGGGCACCCTCCCTCGCCATGGCACCCTGACCAGTCCTAAAACCATGGTTAATATTTCTGACCAGACAATGCACTCCATCCCCACATCACCTTCCCACGGCTCCATAGCTGCTTATCAGGGCTACTCCCCTCAGCGAACCTACAGATCAGAAGTGTCTTCACCAATTCAGAGGGGAGATGTGACGATAGACCGCAGGCACCGGGCCCATCACCCCAAGGTAAGACGTCTGTTCATCCAGGCTTCACTGCTCCTCCAAGGATGCTGCGTTTTACTTCTAGTACACGTCTCTCTTTCTCTGAATGGGAGAGACAAGAACATGGGGAGGAGGTAGGCAAGGCCAGCTCTTTTTTTGTTTTAAAAATTAAGGAAGAGTATTCTGCAGTGTCAGAATCTCATGTAGAAAACCTAAGCTTGCAATGCTTCATCCCTCAGGAGCAGCTCTTTGGAACAGATGCATTATGTATTCTTCCCTGCTTGATAGCATGTCTCATCAGCTTTCTCTGTAGGGTAAGACCACACATATTTTGATTGGCCCTTCATACACTCAAATTCTACGCCCACCCTCTTCTAGCATCCCTGCAGTCCTGTGTCAGGCCTTTCATGTTCTTTGCTAAGATAAAAGTGCTAACCTCAGGACTTTCCTGGTGGCGCAGTGGTTAAGAATCCGCCTGCCACTGCAGGCAACCCAGGTTCCAGCCCTGGTCGAGGAAGATCCCACATTGCTGCGGAGCAACTAAGCCCGTGCGCCACAGCTACTGAGCCTGCGCTCTAGAGCCCGCAAGCCACACTGCTGAGACTGCGTGCTGCAACTACTACTGAAGCCCGTGCACCTAGAACCTGTGCTCTGCAACAAGAGAAGCCTGCGCACCGCAACGAATAGTAGTCCCCGCTTGCTGCAACTAGAGAAAAGCCCGCGCGAACGAAGACCCAACACGGCCAAAAATGAAATAGATAAATTAATTAATTTTTTTTTTTAAAAAGTGCTAACCATATCTTCTAACCAGCGGAAGATATGGCATATTGAAATACTCCTCAGGTGCCCAATTGCATATTAAAGTAACAATGCTTACTGATATATATACTTTTTTTTGCTCAGCAGCCATGACTCACGGGCCCAGCCGCTCTGTGGCATGTGGGATCTTCCCGGACCGGGGCACAAACCCGCGTCCCAAACCCGCGTCCCCTGCATCGGCAGGCGGACTCTCAACCACTGCGCCACCAGGGAAGCCCACTTTTTTTTTTTTTTTTTGGTCCATGCCTCGTGGCTTGTGGGATTTTAGTTCCCTGACCAGGGATCAAACCCATGCCCTCATCAGTGAAAACGAGGAGTCCTAACCACTGGACTGCCAGGGAATTCTCTACATATACTTTTTAAAAAATTAAGTTATAGAGATCATGCTTTAATTTGCACCTTAAGTTGGTATAAGCCTTGCTTAGTAGATTTTTTGAAGTGAATTCGAGTGCTTTGCATCAATCAGCTTTTCATAATGCTGAAGCAGTTGTTTTGATCAGTCACCCTATGTGTGCAGCTGGGTCTCTAATGTCTGTCCTAAAGTGAAAAGGAATTTTCCTGTCACTTTCTTTTTAATTCTAAAGAACACCTTGCTTTATTCCATTTTGAAAAGCACCTTTTCTTATCCTTGCGATGGGCTGACTCCTTCAGTTACATCATTGCATCATTACATCATTGCATCATACATCATTTGCTTGATTTTTCCATAAATAAGCATTAGATAGAAATTAATAAGTCAATCAGGAATTTTCTTCAGGAGGAAGCTTTAGTTTGTCTCACCAAAAAAAGCTCACTTTGAACTCTGCTGTAGCAAAGGTCAATATTTTGTCACTTCGTACATCCAAAGACTAATAAAAATAGTAACAGTATTCAAGAGAAATCTGATCTAATACAAATTATCAGTGCGTGGCTGATGAGTGTTTTCATGGCCAAAATTCATCATCTCTTACAACAGCAGGTATGAGATGCGTGTGTGCTCTCTAGCCAGTTTTCCCAGTCAACTAAACATCTCCTCCTCCCGAAAAACTTCTCCAACATTGCCAGTTTTTCTTTCAAACTGTCCCATCATCTTCCTTGATGTGATCAGTGGTTCTTAAAGTAGGGTTCATGGACCCTTAGGGAGTACCTGGGGGGGTACCTGAGGGTCCCCATGACCCTTTCAGGGAGCCTGTAAGTAAGCTCAGAATTATTTTTATAATAATAATAAGGCATTATTCATTGTGTTACCATTTTCTAATAGTGCGAAAGCAACAGTGGGTAAAAGTACTAGCACCTTAGCCTAAGTCAAGGGAATGGCTCAGACTATACTAGTGGTCATTGTAATGCTTCACTGCCACAGACTTGCCTTAAAAATAAATCCCTTTGATGAAACAGTAAAAAATAATTTTATTCAATCTTGACTTTTCATTCCATAGCATTTTAATATTCTGTGTGATGAAATGGGAAATGTACTTAAAGCATTTCTCTTTGCATACCAAAGTGCTAATAGTTGTCTCAGGGAAAAACACTTGAGTGGTTATTTGAGTTGCCAGCAGAACTAGCTCCGTTTTTGTTTTTGTTTTTGTTTTTCAGCCTCTAAGTTTTTATTAACATGGGTTTTCAAAAATAAGCATCCAGGGACTTCCCTGGTGGTGCAGTGGATATGACTATGCACTCCTAGTACAGGGGGCCTGGGTTTGATCCCTGTTCAGGGAACTAGATCCCACATGCATGCCACAACTAAGAGCCCGCCTGCCGCAACTAAGGAGCCTGCGAGCCTCAACTAAGACCCGGCACAACCAAGTAAATAAAATAAATAAGTATTAAAAAAAAAAAACAACAAACAAGCATCCATACTAGTGTTGTGGGAAGAGGGTGGGAGAAGAAATTATGCTGTATTGGTAATAAAGCTCCAGGTTCATCCCGTCATGGATCTCATAGTCCCCCAGAGACACGTGGTCCTTAAAAATCATGTACCACTTCTTCAAAACAATCTTGTTCCAATGGGTGCCAGTTTGGGCTGCAGTCAGCTTCTAAGGTCCCCGATGGTGTCATCAGTATTGCATTTAACTCGGACCTTCGTCCCTAGACGGTCGTTGCAGACAACCTCGATCATCCTGGCTGGAACTCGAATCACCCAGAACCATCTGATGCCACAACCTTCTCACTCTAGTGCAGAGCCCAGGCCTTTTTTTTTTCTTCTTTCTTTGTTTCTTCTTCTTTTTTTTTTTTTTTTTTTTTAATGAAACACCATTTTTACTTGAAAGAACGAATGACAAACTATAGTTGTTCAGACTTGGTATTTGACAGACACTTCCTCAGAGTGAAACGTTAGCCTGTCACTTCAAGGAAAGCAACCCACAGTACCTGTCACCGACCACAACATTTGAGCTTTCAAGCAAAAATCAGAATTTTGGAAATCTTGTATCTGCCTCTGTGAGCTTGACAGCTCTCTGGTGCTTAAAGGTCAATGATGGTATTAACAGATAGGCGCTACTGATCTTGTAGACTAACATGTGCCAGCATTTGGAACATCTGCATAACCCACTGAGCCAGTGTTTTCTGCATGGCCAGTGTTTGATGTCTCAAAATCATGGATGGGTAAAAGATTCCTTTAAAGTGCAAATAGACCAATGAATGGATGTCAGTGTGACAGAGTACAAAAAGTTCATTGATACGGTTTCAGACACCACTTCGCAACTAACCTTTAAGAAAGTACCACTTTTTGACCTTTAGTGCAGTATCAAAGAACATCTGCAAATATCCAAAAAAGCTATTCAAGTTCTCTTCCCTTTTCCAATTACATATATCGAAGGTGGCTTTTCTTCATGTACTTCCCCTAAAAGAGATGATCACAACAGATCGAATACAGAGGCAGATATGAAAATCCAGCCAGACATTAAAGAGATTTGCAAAACTGTAAAATAATGCCACTCTTGTCACTAAAATCTCCTTTTTAAGGATGTAAAGGGCTCCTGAGACCAATAAGTTTGAGAACCACTGAGCCATACTGTATGGAATTACTCTGTTCATCAGTGTCTGTATTTTAGTCCTGAAGTTTTAGTATCTGTCTTCTTTCATAAGCACCAATAGCAATTTTAAATGGCATTTTATAATATAATTTTCATCACTGACATTGACCACAGAATTTATACTGTGCCTTCATCTTCCTAGCACGTGTATGTGCCTGACAGGAGGTCAATGCCAGCCGGCCTAACCTTACAGTCCGTTAGCCCCCAGAGCCTCCAAGGCAAAACGGTGAGTACGATATCTTTATTTACCATATCATGTTTTATTTATGTGCTACCCATGATAGCACACATCTGACATAGCTTTTAAGTTTGAGTTTTCAGAGAGGTGCCTCCCAGAGAAAAACCATTACTAGTTTTGTGGAACAGATGCTCGTCAGTAGGATTTGGAATCATGTCGCCATTTCAGTGTCTTCCTGATACCTTTCCCTGAACGTCTGGCTGCCTAAATACAAGATTCTGTTTTCCAGAATCTTTATAACCTGGGAGGGTGTCTTTACTTTATAACCTGGGAGGGTTTCGTTACTTCATTGAATGTTAATATCCTCTTCCTTAAAACGGAAGTTGGAGTAGTTCCTTAGGGAAACAAATCCAGCAAGCAACTCTGTGTCTATAGTCAAACCACAGGCCTGTCAAGTTTCTCCTGTGGATTTTTATATAGATTAACTACCTTAGAGCAGAAAAGAAACCGATTTACATATTTATGCAGAGAAAGAGAGACTGTTAGAATACTAAATTCAAGCAAGTACTTACCTTTATCATTTCATAGTCAGTGTTATTCCTGTTCACACTGGAAAGGAGTTATGTTACCAGGACACTATTACTCTTCAAATTAAAGAGAAAAGGTGACTTTTCATCACTTCATTTTATTTTAATGGCATTCTTTTATCAGGGGAACTATGCTTTCATATTAGTAGGTAGTCTTAATTTCTGTAAAGATATGATTTGAGGACCATTCATTATTTAAAATCCTCTTCCTGCAGTAATCAAAACAAGTTTATCTTCTATGTATTTTTCAAACATTGTTTTATTTCATCTCTTACATGCTTAGATATGAGGCAGATTTCTTGGCTTTAAACTGCTTGTGGTTTACTTATTAAAGGCGATAGATATTGCTTGACTATAACTAAAAATTCTTAACTGTTGGAAATTTTAAACATTAGATCGTTGATCTGGCAAACAGACCTTAATCATAAGATAATGCTAAGTATCATATTATGAAAGTTTCTCTTCTACCTTGCTCCCTCTAGTGGATATTTAGGACAAAATGTATTTACCACGTCCTCCTTTTGGAGGAATCAATTGTGCCTCTCTTTATTTTGCCACAAATTTAAACATCTAGCAAACTTATTGTAATCTTTCATGCTTTTGAAAATCTCTTTAACTCCATAAGTAATAAAGAGTTTTAAGGTTTCTTCTTTTAGTATTTCTGTCACATATCCCTCTGGGTCTTAGGCTATCTAATCCCTTACCCCACTCTCCTTTCTCTCTGGCAAGACCTCTAGAGCTTGATATGACGACATAAGATATGGACTGTCTCACAGTCATGAGGTCACAAGATGTGGTTGGCCTCAGAGCAAAAGCATCTCTTCTTTTCCTGTTAAGAAGTTTCTTCTTTAAGTCACACATGCACACACATTCTTTTGACTGTTAAGAAGCTATTGTCTCCTCTGTGTGGATACTCAGAGAATCCAATAGTAACTATGGTTTACTTCTGACATTTTTTCCTCTTGAAGGCAATAACCTTTAATGTAACTTCAAGTAACACTTAAAATTGATTTATAACAGATACAGACTACTATACATAAAACAGATAAGTAACAAGGATTTACTGTATAACACAGGAAACTATTCAATATCTTGTAATAACCTATATAGGAAAATAATCTAAAAATATATATATATATATGTAACTGAATCACTTTGCCATATACCTGCAACTAACATAAAAATCAACTATACTTCCATTTTCTTAAAAATATATTTTTTTATGGAAAGTAAAGAGCAACAGCAAATGAACAGAACAGAAGAGACCTAAGTGTAACGCTGTGCTGTCGGCAAAACAAGTCAATCTCGGGAGCGCTTTTTGGCTCGGAAGTTTTAAGAGCACAGCTGTAGCTCTTAAGTGAACAGAGTCTCCCTGTGGTCTCTGTGCAGTTTTTAATCATAACAAAGCTCAGTCAAACACCGAATGATATTTTATGGCCTGTAAGACTGCCAATGACCATACTTTACTGCATTTCTAACGAAAAGAAATATATCGGATTGGCCTGTTAAGGAATTGTATCTACCTTTGAAAGTTTATTCCCCTCAGAGATCAGAGTAACCAATCAGGAACCAAAAGTTTCTCTGCTCTCCGCCAAGGGTGGAAGGAGGGTTTATGCGCACATGGAAACCTTCTGTGTGTAGTAAATACATTTTTTTCTTCCTTAAAAATAAAAACTGGTCTTTTGGTCAATATAAAATATCCTGTGAAAACACTAACAGTGACATTTAAAAATATAACTGGGAAGCAGTTAATAGATCTCAGGTACTGACTGAGCTTCATGATGTGAAGATGTCATCCAAGTTTTACATGAATTTTAATTCTTTTTGTTTACCTTCTGTTCTCTAAGATAGAGTGTTGGGCATGCAGGTATTGTTCTATTGCTATAAAAGTCTTAGGTGTCATTTTTAAACATCTCATTAAATTGTATTTTAATAATAGCTCTCATGTACAAACCTTTATAATGGTGGGGGGGTTTTTGGCATTGCACTTCTTTATACTTAAGATTTAAATTTTCTCTCATGAGTTCTGAGAAAATGCCTTAATAGACTGTTGTTTTGCTGTATCTTACCAAGTAATACTGTTCCTTCTATTTCTCTAGATATCTATGCATTTATGTATGACCTATCATCATAGTGCCTAGGCACTATGTTTGATGTCAACCATAAGAGGATACTTGCCAAGAAATCTTGGTTTAATATCTGTCACTTAAGACCACAATTAATCTGTTTTCCACTGTTTGGATTCTTAAATTGTACTCCTTCAGCCAGAGGAGCTTACGCTGCTGCTTATAAAGCTGAGACGGCAGCAGGCGGAACTGAGTAGTATCCGGGAGCACACGTTAGCACAGCTCATGCAGCTAAAGCTCGAGGCGCACAGCCCAAAGGTCAGCTATGGAGAGATGTGTCTGTGTGTCTGCTCTTGTCACTCACGCTGAGCCATTCATTATTAATCGGTTTGATCAGCGTCATTCCCGTGAGCATGAGCCCATCCCACCACTGCGGCGACGACATCGGGATCTCCTATTGACCCTTTGAGAATTCCCTTGGTTATACGTTATTAAAGGAAAACGTGGGTCGGCTGCATTTCTTCGTAGCCTTCCACCCACCCACTCACCCACCAACTCTTGGTTGTGAGGGAGGAAATGCATGCAGACTTCAGAATACTATTGTCATTCCTCAAACACTAACTTCCACCTCTGGTAAAACAGGTATTGAAGAGTCCCGTCGTTTCCCATGAAGTATTAAGTTGAGAAGTGATTAGCGTTTTAATAGTACTGCCTTTTGAATGTGAAAGATTAATTCCGTGTGTTCTTGATTTTTAAAATGAACACACGTAAACATTTCTCAAAGGGTTTAATAGCCTCTGGTTATATGAGAAACATCCAAAGAAGTAGTAACATATTGCAGAAAAGAATTAACATGTAAAGCTTCTAACCTTGAGTCTGCTAAAGCCATTTGAAGGATTTTTCTGCTTAATGTTTCAGCTTATATGCATGTCTACTTAATTTCTTACAAAACTAAGTGTAATTTATAATCATTGAATGCATCATCTGTGCCGTTTACAGGGGAGCATGTGTGTGGAAGTCGTTGTGTGCTGTGGTATAATATAGGTTGTGACAAACTACCTGTTTTCCCTGTTTCAAAATTGACCTTTTCATGAATTCCGCACCCTCTTTCTCTGTCCGTTTGTACCTTGATTGATGCCTACTAGAATGAAATCCTTTCACATCACCTTCAAAGGAACACCATATATTTGGATCATCAGGTGGGCCTTGAAGAATTTTTCTTACTTCTCATACCTTATGTTTTAATGTTTTCAATGTAGTACAATTTTCGGGCTACTCAGATATTTCAGTCGTTTTGCGTTAATAGTGTGACTTTTACAAGTGGCAGGCTAAGAGACCCCTCACCAGGGGAATTCAGGAATACCAGAATAAGCAGGTTAGAAAGGACAGTTGTGGAGATGAGGTGGGCTACAAATGCCAGCTCTCTGGAAATTGAGAGCCTGGATTCTCTAGATTCCTTTTTTCTTATCCCAAGAATACTTGTACTTATTGGCTTGTATCAGCTTGGAGGTGACCTAATTAAAGAAATAGGCACCCAGCTGTGAATGCCTTGTTGAAGCCCAGGAGGAGGTGGGTGTGGTGCTCTCTCTATTCCCAAGGGGAGGTTAACGATGGGTAAATGTTGAAAAGTGAGTGGAAGTTGATGAACAAGGACTGACACTCCTAAATGTTGGCGTCTATGAACTTCCCTGTTAATATTTAATTTTAATTTGATGAGGATTTTTTATATGTTCTTAAACATAAAATTTCTTCTAGTGGATGCTTTCTTTTTGCATATAAATTAGGCTAGAATTTTCTTTAGCTTGTTTTCAAAACGTTCAAACTTGAATATTTTATCAAATGAAAGAGGTTACTGCGGAAAATGCTGTAAGACAGTATTTTCATATTTATATTTGCCCTGTTTGAAACAAAATAATAATGTACTGCTTTAAATTAGTTACATTTAAAGAGGGATTTTGCATTAGGATGACCCTTGAAAGGATGTTCAATCATTTTTCTTTTAATTTTTAAAAGAAATATGCTTTTGTTAATTTGTAATTTATTTTCCCACAAAATGTTTTCATCATAGTTTTACCTATTGGAATGCTTTAGAAATCAGCATTTCATGAATCCAAACTCTAATCTTCACTTCAGAGACTGGTGCTATTAAATTTAACCACAGTGTACATTATACAATCTAATAAAGACATGTTTGCCAACAAAATAGTAAGATAAGCCTTCCCTCAAAATTCCACACTGCCAGAAAGCTTCTAAGATACATGGGGAATAACTTTCTTAAAAGCACCTCTGTCTATAAAGCTAGAGGTCGTTCTGACAAATGATGGGATATTACAAAAATTAGGGTTCAAAACGGCGAAATGAATGTGACTCTGAAGTTATCTAGAATCTCTGGAAATAAACTTAGTGGTATATTAATCTGTTGTTAATTTACTGCTCACTTCAGCAAATCAAAACTGGCATTGCAGACACACAGAACTTGAGCAGCTCTTGGGAAAGGACAGGTGCATATATCGAAAAGACCACCGTTTGCTAAGATGATGCCTCTCCTCACCTCCCTTTCCCGGATTGAGCTGTTTCTTCCCTTGGCCTTAGTGGCCCAGATTCAGTTGAGGCTTCTGTTCCTGTCCTTTGCTCCCTTGGCAAGGTGACTTCTACAATCTCAACTTGTAGGCGACGCGCTAAGGAGCGCCGCTCTAGAAAGTGGAAAAGGCAAGGAAATGGGATCTCCCCTAGAGCCTCTGAAGGGAGCATGGCCCTGCCCACACTTTGGTTTTGGCCCATTAAGATGATTTCCGACTTCCAGCCTCCAGAAGTATAAGAGAATAAATGTGTGTTGTCTTTTAATTAATTAATTAAAATTAAAATCTCAACTTTGTATCGATCCTCTCTGTTCTGTCAACATGTCAGCAGAGCTTTTCCAGTAACTCACCTTTTTCTTATATTAGATCCCAAAATAGTTATATTATTCCACTTTTAAAAGTTTGTGATAATGAGAAGAATTGTAGAATTTGATTGTTTAAATGATGATTTGCATTGAAATAAGACTATTTCTGATGGCAAAAATTGGACCATTTTTAGATAATAATTTGACAGTGCATAAAAAACATGGTGAGGGCTTTGCCCAGAAACTCAGATATGCCTAAATGTGTACATCCTTAAGGTTTCCTTAAGGTTTCCTAAGGAAAAATCTCTCTTTAAATAAATCAAAAAATTTTATGATTTCAAATGATTGCATTTAATATAAATGAAATATTTACCCTTGAACTGTCCTGTATTTTACATCAGTAGTAAGTTTATTAAGTTATGTAGAAAGAATTCTTGGTAATGTTGAATTTTAATGAAATTTTTCACTCAGCTCAAACATTTCCAGCTTTTAATCTTGTTACTGCCAGTAGCCGATTCTAGGTGACCAGGTGTATTTTTATGGGCATTATTGGTTGCCTGGGTTTATAAACTGATTCACGAGTTTTATATAATTATAAATTTGAAAGTAGATTTTAAAACCTGAAAGTCAGAGGCTCTGGTCACATTTTATAGAACTGTATATCATACCAAGAGAACAGATACTAATTGATACTCTTCCGACACTTATTCTGCTTGCTCAAATAAATCATCAGAATAACCTAAGGCCAACATTTAATTGATTTAAATTCTCTTAATCCCTATCACTATTCATGAAAAATAGAACCAAAGGGTAGTCTCTGAGTTACTTCAGAGGTAAATTCATTTCTGATACTATAACAAATAAAAAATAAAAATGCCTTGTCTGAAATTCTGAAGATTTACATATTATACAGTCAGTCGAAAACTCTTGTCTTCTGGTGCCATATCACCATCATGAGGACAAGTCATGTACTGAAGTGTTTTTAAAAATAACAAAAGCTGTACTAATTATATGGTATAATTTTCTTCTGCTTTTTGTTTTATTCTGAAGTACGCTATTATAGTTTATGTTTTTATAGCCCAGTTCGTAGACTGTTCAATGTCTACATTTCTTAAGACGAGCCTAGGTTTGTCATTTTTATGAATTTTAAGATAAAGCCCCAAAGTATAACCTGTGAAAGTATAATAATCCTAACTGGGTACTTTATGAACCTCATCCAGGTTCTATTTCGAAAATGAATAAATACATAATATATCAGTAACTCATTTTCTTCTCATTTAGCTTAGTCATCACTGAACGTTAGAGAAGCTTTTGGGTACCGTTTAAGTGAAACTTGGAAATTTCATCCTACAGTATACCTGTGGAATGGATTTGACATTGTCTTTTCCCTCGTTCATTCCTCTACTACCAGAATATAGGAGAGGGGAGAAAGGTCATAAGTGCAATCTTGCAGTGACCCTGTACTTGCCAGGAAGTTGGAGTAAATTCGAGATTATCAGCAGTTGTAAGGGCATCCCCTCCTGGAGAATGGAGTGTCCTGTTGCTGTTCTTTGACAGTGAGGGAAAAGAGACTGTCTTGATATATTTTCTTTTTTTCTCAGAACAGGGCGGATTGAGCATGAGTTTTAGAGCAATATGACCCTGCTGAACATGTATTTGATGACTAGGAGTTCCTAATATTTCGTGGAGCCACGTGCATATCATCTGTTTGAAGCCAGCGTAACAGGTCCCCATAGAAGCTGACTGTTATCAACCTCCTGCTGTTCAGCTGGGGCATATATATCCCCTTCAGCAGGTCTAACATGGCGAGTAGGGACTTCATTTTCTTACTCTTGTCCCTTACGAGGATTTCCTCCGGTATCTAGTTCTTGGCTCCTGTAGTCTGGACCAGGACTGGTTGTACTGAGCAAAGGAATGAAGCTGGGATCGTAGAAACTAGAGCAGGGGCTGAGGAGAGGGAACTAGGCAAGGCCTCTGTGGGTGAAGAGGTAGAGCAGGGGCTGGAGCTTCTTCGATCAGTCGTAAAGGGAGGATTTATAGGATTGGGGAGATGAGGCCATGTTCCCATCCCTTCATCCATCTTCTTCCCTCCATTTGTTTCTTTCTTCCTCACTTGCTTTTTCTTTCTTTTTCTGTTAGTGATTGAAGAGCAGTTATGAGGGAATTTCTGCCAGCTTTCCATGTAGGCCATGGTAACAGAAAATAAGTCGCTTAAGAACTGAGATGAAGAAATGTGTAGGGGGCTCCCCTGGTGGCGCAGTGGTTGAGAGTCCGCCAGCCGATGCAGGGGACGCGGGTTCGTGCCCCGGTCCACATGTCGCAGAGCAGCTGGGCCCGTGAGCCATGGCCGCTGAGCCTGCTCGTCCAGAGCCTGTGCTCCGCAATGGGAGAGGCCACAGCAGCGAGAGGCCCGCGTACTGCAAAAAAAAAAAAAAAAATTATGACATTCTGGCTCTACCCCTGTCCCTTCAAGAGTCACTGTAGTTAACTGCATCAGAAACAGCTGCATGAGAACGGGAAAGGAAGGGAAATCCCTCAGTCAGTCACACCTGTGTTGGGGATGGCCAAAAGTTCTTTGTGAAAAGAATATGACTCTGCTATGGATAATTTTATGAAATTCACTTGCCCCTACCCATCTGGAGCCATCTCCCCCCGCCCCCCCAGCATGGAGCATACCTAAGTCATTCCTGAATTTAGCATCAAATGGTATATTCTTTAACACCAGATGGCTAAGGGACCTTATCCTCAAATTTTCATGGAAAAGCTGGAAGTTTCTCATAACAAACCAGTTTGCCATAGTACAAGAAAGGAAAAATACAGCTCAAGCATACCTGTGATGTTCTTTGTTGCATGAAAATGTTGAAGGTTAGCAAGTCAGTAGCTCAATCCTTCTTTTATCAGCACATTTTTTTAAAGTATGAGCAAACGCTTGAGAGAAGAGTCATTTTTGATCATACTAACCTCTAAAACATCTTGAAGAGTAAGCTGAAGTTTCTAATTTGCAAAAGTTTTATAGTAGCATTCAGGTTTTATAATGTAATTCTTTTATAAAGATTAATATTTTATGAGCCGTTCGCTAAAACTACTAGTGACTTTTGGAAGAAGTCTGATATTCTATTAATATTACTGGTTGCTGTGGACATTGCTCATCAGCATGCTTTCTGTATCCTTTCAAGAAACCGCAATGTAGAAACAGGAACTCTGACCACTTTTAAACATACTTATGCCAAGGGAAATGCAAAAAGGAACAGTTAACTGGGTGTATGTAATTGGTACTGAAACCATTCAAGGTAAAAATCTCAGTACTTTCTTGCCTTTTGTTCTTTGTGTTCATGAAAGACAGCTTCCCTATAAGGGAAGAAATGCTAACAAGATGATTGAAAAGATTCTTGATGGCTTTCATTGTTGTCCATTCAGCAACCTCATTCTATTGAGCTATTAAGCAAGATCCCATTTTCTCTAATATTTGAAGGGGTCCTAGAGCTTCTATTTTTAGGGATGACTGAGAGCTACAGGAGCTAATGTTTGTAGGGGATATAGAAAAGGCATTTGAAAAAAGCAAACTGGAAAGTTGAAAGAATATTATTGAACACTTACTGACCCAAACTAGTTACATAGTGTAGAATATCTGTATTTTCTTTTGCTGTGCTATTCAAAGCATTCCTCTCTCTCTCTCTCTCTGTCTCTCATACACCATTCCTCCTTTTTTCTTTTTCTGTCTCTCCCTTCCTCTGTATATTTGATCATAGAAGTGGGAGAGGGAGATGACACTGAGAAAATTCTTAATCAGGATATGACATCATAATGGCAGAATATAAATAAATGGACAGTGGGTAGATTAGAATTTAGAAAGTGGAAAGATTTAATACATGTGTGTCAGTACTCTGATCTCTCAGCCTATCGGATGCTTAACCATTATTATATGGTTCTCCTGTTTCTTACCAGTGACTCATCAGGCCCTTCTTGAAAGCTGTTTTCACCCCTCTCAACCCTAACTGGGGAAGTGCCCTGTTTCTTGGTGTTCTCTCATCTGAACATTCATCTACTCATTATTTTACTAGTTCTCTCTTTGTTACTTTTCATCTCTAGCCCCTGGGTTTCTCCCAGAAAGCAGAGCCTGGGATGTGGGCTTCCTTGGTGTGGGCTTGTTTGCAGGAAGTTTATTTTGGGAAGTGCTTCCAAGGTACAGGAGTAAAGAGAGTGAGACTATATACTATCAACTACCATAGGCAACTGGGGCCTCATCTGATACTTGTTAACAAATAGAAACCCAGCTGAACTAGAGAAGAGTACTCACTCCCGTCTTCCACTGACCAAGGGTTGTCCCTTGAGACTAACTCTCTAGCACACTGAGGTTATGCATACATGAGCACCCAGTGGGTTCCCATACACCCAGCAAGACCTGAAACCGAAGATGTGGAGAGGGGCACAAAAGGCATCTAAAACACCACTCGCTGCAGTTTCCGTTACGTAGTTATAGTTGCTCACAGAGATCTCCATTTGGAAGTTCTGCCTTCAGTACATCTCCAGCATGTCCAAAATTAAGGTTGTTATCTGATCCCTCAATTCCCTGACCAAAAAACTGAAAGCAGAAGTGGTTCAAAATATTGGTCACCTTTAACCCCATTGATGTAACAGACATTTATTGAACACATCATCCTTGGGGAAGAGCTTGATGGACTTCGAGAAGGATTAGGACCTTTCTTTAGCTGTTTGCTTAGACCTAGAACATAAAGTGGGAAAAGAGGAAAGTCTCCTCCAGCTATGGCTCGGACAGCCTCTCACAGCCTGGTGGATGAAAAGAAAAACAACTGGCAGGCTACTTGGAAGGACCCCCAATGTGATGGTCCTTGGCACCCTGCCTGCTTTTCCACCACTTTGAGTGTGGAGATTCTACAAATTTATAAAAATGGCAGAATTAAGTCATCCAGCCTCCTGGAGTTGTATTACGTTCTCCTAATATTTCATGTGCCCAACACCAACTCCTGTTAATGCTAACGATACCTTGAAACTGGAGTTAAAAGTACTTTCAAAACACTTTTACTGAAAACAGGAAAATCAGGCGATTCTGTAGAACCATCCGAACAGGTTTTACTTTAGCTGGTACATAATATCTGCATAGTCAGGATCATAGAAGCCACCAAAACACCTTCCACGTACTAGCTCCTTGTTATACCATTTAGTCAACAAATCCTGGCAGTACTCAAAGCACCTGCCTCATTGCCTTTCAGCTAACTCAGGAAACTTCAAACTCCCGGTTCCCTACAAAATAAAGTCTCTTTTTGGTTTGTCACTCAAGCCCTCGTTTCATCACCACCAGCCCCTACCAGCCTGTGAAACACTTCCTCCCCCATAAACCCTTTTCTGCAGCCAGCGCCCCATCGTTTCTCAGATACTACAGAAGCACCCCCATTCTCTGCAATGTGCACCTGCCCAGCGTCTGTCCATCCTAATAGCATAAGTATCACTTCACAGTTTTCAAACTGCTGTTATATACCGTGTCCCATCTGCTTCTAATACTTGCCTCTGCAGCATGTGGCCGGTTACTTTTATCCCCAGTCACGTTGAATGACTTGTCCAAAATCACAAAGCTGGGATGAATACCTTGTATTAGTGAATTTTCTTTCTTTTTTAAATCTATTCTTCCTTCAAAGTCAGGAGTTGTTCTTGTACCTATAGAGTAGTTCTATTTCAGGTTGCTGATCTTTGTTACCTGAAGAATACCAGCTCTTGGTTATATAACTGGTTATTCTCCTATCTAACAAGACGGGAAAATGAAAACAAAATTTCCCCACCCCTCCGAAAATGCATAATATTTCTACAGTTCCACAGTTTATTTACAAAAGCAGCTATTTTAATAAGCCAATTATTGTGGCTTTTGTTTGCTTCTGTCTTATTTGAATGTATTTTTTCAGAAAGTTCATTCAGCAGAGATTTATGGAGCTCAGTGTCAGGCAGGATGTTAGAGCTTGCAAAGTGGAATTGTAAATGATTTTCAAAGCTCAGGAAGGAAACAAAGTTGAGCATAAATGCCAAAGTCATTTCTGGGATCAACCTAAGGATGTGATTATGTAGTTAAAACATAAGCTGATAAATCTTTGAATTAATGGTAGGAATTCTGCTACTCAGTGCCAATTTTAACTCAGTAAGAATACAATTGCTATTAATAAAACCCAGATCCTGTATCTAGAAGATATTTTACTTTTGATTTAAAGCTCAAATGTATTTTTCTAGTAGATTTACCCATTGACCAGAACAAATACTTTTTTTTAGCTAACAGAGATGTAAGATTTTCACTTTCGGAATGTTTTGTCCCTTTAAAATAGTATTGTTTTATGGTATTGTTTCACAAAATGCTTGCAAAGAAGAGAAATATGTGACCATTTCAAACACAATATTTATTTATTTCCACAATAAAGCATTTTTACAAAATGGATTTTGAGCTTTTTTAATATTTTCAGTTGCCTGTGGATGCCAGGAATAAAGATGGTGGCATCAGATAATACATTACTTAAAGTTAAAGGAACATTTTTTTTAAAAAAAAAAAAACCAGTCCTTAATAAGGAAAACAGGTTTAAGCCACTGAAGTAAAAATCAGATCTATAAAATGTATCCTGTAGCCAAAAGGATTTTAATTTTATTTTAAATTCTTGAGACTCGTAGGTGAAAAAGGATGAAACTCACGGTAAGTAAATTATATATGTAAATTATTTGGAAAGACATTAGCCTAGACCGTAAAAGTTTCCTTCAAAATATACCACAGGTATGTACCTCAAAATGGTGGCTTAAAAAATTCAGCAATTTAAATAAGGTTGTGTGTAGACATTGCCCACCTTTTGTTCTGCTGGATTAGGGGTGTTTTCATATTTCTCAATAAATGGACCTTATTCCTGAAGCCAGTACTTAACAGCATCAGTCAGTCTAGAAATGCTTTTTTTTTTTTCCTTCTTTTCTTTTAAGGAAATGTCGGGTACATTTGACTTCTGTGTTAGTGTCGCAATTTGTTTTTTCTTTCTTTGTTTTTAATCTGTGTTTCTCCCTTGAAGAAAAAGAGGATATGTTGTATGGTCTAGCTACATCATTTAAAGTACCACTGATTTTTCTGAATACATACAATAGTAATACTTTCCCAAAGTTTTACATTTAGAAACCATACATAGCATAGAAGAGTTTGTTCTGATTGCTGTAAAATTTCCAAAGAAATAGACCTCCATACTTTGCCCCATCGTCTATAAAAAGACTTATTTACATTCTTCTATTTAAAAAGTCACTTCAGATTTTCCTGCTTCCTGTTAAACAATGCGTGGTTTCTATAGGTAGTCATACCCTTCAATCTCAGGTTCTCGGACTTTCAGAAGTGCCTGGAATGAGAGTGGAAGGCATTTACATTGTCATTATCCAAATGACCTGTTTACAAAGGCCCCTGCATTCCTCACAGCTTCACCCTGGGCATGTCAAATTCTCTAGCCTTTTATTTTTGCCACACATCTTAGAAGTTTATTGATCTAGACACAGGAGGACATTCTTGAGAGATGGATTCTTCAGTGATTAGGCTATCAGGGTTTTTGGCTATTGTTAAGACAGATTCCCAACTTAAAAATTCTTTTTCTAAGGTGTCTTTAAGAACTCAGGAAAAATCCATTTTCCATTTGAATGGAAAATGACAGCACAGAGATGGGTTATCAGTGAAGGACAAAAGCTCTGTAGGGCGGATAGAAATCATCCTGACTTCTTGCACCCGCCCCCAAAAGAGGGAGGAAGCTGTTACTGCAGAATTCAGACTCGAGTAAACTCATTTACTCGACAGAGCTTGGGCAGATGTTTTCCCTTATGGGAATGAGATCCAAATCTAGGGGGAAATTATACTTACTTTACTGGTCTAGAATTTCTAGACTTACAATCCAGTATAATAGCCACTAGCCATATGTGGCTACTTAAGTTCGTTACACTTTTATAAAAATAAGATTCATTTTCTCTGTCACACGGGCCACATTTCAGGGGCTGAGGAGTCATTGGTGTGGCATGTTGGACTACACAAATGGAGAACATTTCCATCATCAGAGAAAGTTCTGTTGGACAGTGCTATTCTAGATGAATCATTATGTAAACTTTTCAAAGAGCAGTTAAGGGACTTCCCTGGCGGTCCAGTGGTTAGGACTCTGCGCTTCCACTGCAGGAGGCTCGGGTTTGATCCCTGGTCGGGGAGCTAGGATCCCGCATGCCGCGCGGCCAAATAAATAAATAGCAATTAAGCCACTACTTAACCACTTCTTAAACCGAAAGGGGGATTGGGAAATTAATCTTCCCAAGGATAAATTATATGCATGATTGTCCTGGCTTTGCTCACTGCTAGTCTTTCTTCTTCCCCCTAAAAATTATTCTGGAGCATTTATCTCATGACTTACAATATCCTGTTCCTTCTGCATCCCTAGCTGGTCCAATTTCTGTAGAGACAGAGACTTTGAAACGAATAGTAGAAGTTGCCACTGGCAACTGGAAATTGGATTCGTAATAATACCCCGCCCCACCACCCCGTGATTCTGCTGAGTCCACTAATATTATTAATAAGGAGATTCAGTTGATTTTTTAAGGGGGTTAAGTCTCTTAATGCTGTATTTCATACAAAGACAAGACTATTTTAGTCTACATGCAATATACTTGTGTTTAGATCATTAGTTTGAAATTTTTCATCTTTTGATAGTTGCACAGGTATCCTGACCAATATTTAGTACCAACTCATCAAGACGTTGAAGAATTCCTTATTGGTGATGGTTGAATTGGTCCTCAATGACTTAAATTAGTGCCAGGGTAGGACCATTGTTCTCAAACCTGATTTCCTGTCATACCTACCGGGGGATCTTCAGAAAGACAAAAACAAAGTACAATTCTCAAGGCTGTCTGCCCCCCAGCCCCCAGTGAGAGTTGCCAGAGCCCACTCTGTTTTGAAAACTCCACAGGTGATTTACTTTTTCTCCTCAGTCAGGTTTGAGAACTACTGAGATAAATAATGACAAGGAAAGCCAAAGAAAGAGGAGATGTCTGGGGGTTTTTTTGAAACATAAAACACTATCTTAGTGCTTTCTAACCTTATTCCTACATGGCCCACATAGAAAAGTGACAGTAGGTGTGCACACCTTGACAGAAACTTGAGGCCGTGCTGTTGGGAGCGTGTTAGGCACTCTGAGGACTGAGGTGGTCCCCAACTCCAGACACCTGGAACCCTTTCCAGCCCGCAGGTGTCAGTTGGGAGGTTCCACTCAAGATCCTGCCAGCTGTGACACGGTTGCATAGAATTGTGTTGAGTAAGTTTTTTGGTGATGGGTTTTTAAATCAAGATATTTCTAACAGTAACATCAAAGGATGCTCTGTATTCATACTAGCCCAACATACCTCAAACCTCAGAAAGAGGCTAGAGTTAAGTATCTCATTTTCTAGGTGGTTTTTGTAAACATTTGGACTTACACATTTCAAGTAAAAATATGTCTTTGTTGTAAACAGAAATATATTGGCATTGCCTAAGTGTATTTCCAAGATATTTCCACTTAAGTTTTCTTATTTATTGCTGAAGTTAATTATGAAAATAGTGTCATCCCCAATTCATACATTCTCATTTTTATTATTATAAAATAGTGGGCCTTTTATAATAGCTTTATAATTTAGCAATTAATTGGAAACTAAACCTGTATTACCGTTTAGTTCAAAGAAGGAATTAAAGCAGGAAGCGAAGCATTTAACTCATTTTCAAGTAAATTATTAAACATCCCCCAAGTACTAATTAGTCTTTCTCTTGCTCTGATTCCTTAAAACAAAAATACATTAGCTATTAGCAGCAGTGCCTTAATGCTGCCTAGGATTCTTGTAGTAGTCAAACCAGAAGAGAATTGCTGGATAGTCCTTTTTTTTAAGAACTGAGCATGAAATTCTAAGGTGCTCATGGAGCATCACGTATTTGGGGGGGGAGTCATATTTTACTGCTTTAATTCAAAAGCTGTTGTATAAAGTTTACGTAGCAAAAGCCAGATAGCATGTGCTGTTTCAGTGTAAATTTCAGAGATGATCAGTTTCTAAGTTTTAAAATACAGATATTTCATGAAACAAATGAACCTGTCTACGAAACAGACTTACAGACATAGAGAACAGACTTGTGATTGCCAAGGGGGAGGAGGGTGGGAGAGGGATGGACTGGGAGTTTAGGGTTAGCAGATGCAAACTGTTACATATAGGATGGGTAAACAACAAGGTTCCACTGTATAGCACAGGGAACTATATATATTCAATATCCTGTGATAAACCATAATGGAAAAGAATATAAAAAGAATGTATATGTATATGTATAACTGAATCACTTTGCTAAACAGCAGAAACTAACACAACATTGCAAATCAACTATACTTCAATAAGATAGAGATATTTCAGAGGTGATTTAGTGAAAGAAATCACTAGCCTATTTCTAGGATCTATTTGGAGAGAAAGCAGATGTAATATTTCCAATTCAGTAAATCTGGAGAGTCAAATTTCAGGCAGATCATTGAAATTGTTTAATGTGGACCGAACTCCCATTTTGTGGGATCCTGAGTACTGTGTTTAGCTGGCCTCAGCTGTTGCATGCCACGTGCAAGGAGAGTGCCACCACATACAGGACCACTTCCCTGTGCAGATTTTTCTTACAAGCCCAGTCATCCTAACAGCCCTTGGTCAGGTGAGTGTGGTGCCCAGGGGAATTCTGAAATACTTCTGCTCCTTCTGTCTGCAGATAGACTTATCCCATCTCTCTGACTTGAGTAAAATGAGATTCCCAAGGAGTATGTAAGCTGAAGAACATTCACTGTTACCAGATTACATTTGACTTACTTCAGCACCTTGAGAAAGAACATTGTAGTTACTTCTGCCAAAAGGAATCTTTAAACCAGCCTGTCACCTTCATGTTTTAATGGTATTGTCTACATCAGAGATTTTCAAATTGCGCATTATAGTTATCTGGGAATCAGGGTCTCTGTTCTTTTCAAGTTCCTCAAGTGATTCTGGGTTAAGAACCACTGGTTGAAATAAGCTTGAACTTTGATTTCTGAAGTAGCCAGTAATAAAAAGGAAAAAAGATATTAATAAGATAGTCATAGGTATTTACAAATGCATTGGGGCAGCTTACTTTTTTTAGTTAGTTAACATTTCTTCAGTCAATTTCTGATGTGGATACAGACTCATACGGCAGAATAAAGGTTGTGAAAACAGTTTAGATCAGGGCCTCGCTGCACTAAAGGACTCCCAACAGCTTTGAACATGATACAAACACATGTGCTAAAATTTTTTCTTAGCCTCTTTGTGTCACCAAGGGGTGTTTGCCAGAGGATATAGTTGTTCCATTAATCTAGTTTATTTGGTATTTATTTTTTTTTATCCTTGACTAATAACATTTATTTTTTAATGAGAAAAGCAGTATCTATTCAGTGGAGAAAATTTGGGAAATGTAGAGAAGTATATAGAAAAAAAAATAATGATCTGGTCCCACAATTTAAAATAATTACTGCTAACATTTTTCATTTCTTTGCTGTACTAAATTGTCACTTTCCAAAGATGCCTTCTAATTTTAATATTCTAGGATTTGATATATACATTTGAAATTTTTCATAATGAAAAACAGTTCCAGAAGTGATCTCTGAGACACTCTGTACACTTTAAATGTTATTTTTTGTTAGACAGAGAAAGACAGATACTCCATGTTATCACTTATATGTGGAATCTAAAAAGTAAAACAAACGAATGAATATAACAAAACAGAAACAGTCTCACAGATGTAGAGAACAAGCTGGTGGTTACCAGTGGGAAGACAGGAGTGGGGAGGGGCAAGATAGAAGTAGGGGATTAAGGTACAAACTACTATGTATAAAATAAATAACCTACATGGATATATTGTACAGCGTAAGGAATATAGCTAATATTTTATAATAACTTTAAATGGGGTAAAATCTATAAAAATACTGAATCACTGTTGCACACCTGAAAATAATATAATACTGTAAATTAGCTATACTTCAATTTTTTACATTTAATCTTTTTTTTAATGTTATTTTTACTCTTAGTATTTTAGTTTTTCTGTTCCTAAATCAGTGTCTTCCTGCAAGATCCTTCTCAGTGACTTAATATTTAATGATCTTTGACAGGTAAATTAAAGAGTCATTTTTAAATCACAAATGTGGCTTCCCTCTATAATGTACATATTTACCCTCTCAAAGTATACCACTAAATAAATCAGGCTTGATTACCCTTCTGCAGAAATCATACTGTCTCTTCTCCCTTTATAAATACATTTCAAGTAAATTCCTCAGGCCTAGAGGCTGAACACTAGTCATTGATCTGCTCCACTTAAAGGTGGGAGCCGCCATATTGGCAGACCCAGCCCTTTGACAGTGGCCTCTTTGTAGTGCCAGATTTCCGAGACTCCACGGCAGTTTCAGTTTGCCCTTGATTGACTTTTACATTTGGATACTCTCTGACCTGCATTATTTCTTAAATATTCATGTGCTCCTGACCTTTCTTTCAAACCCCAGCCCCTCTACCACCTCCCCCCAACCCCCCAACCTCTGAGTCACGTACTCTTCTGTCTAATTTTCATGGCATGCTATTGAAAAGTAGCAAGTATAGATGAGATTGCTTTGAAAATCAAAATTAAATAATACTAAAAAATGAAGAGAGACTTAAGCTACCTATGTTATACAAAGTATGTATCAATGCAGTCAAATGATTGAGCCAAAAACAAAGGCAGTTACAACTGTTCCAAGATCAACATTTGGTTAAGATAAAATAACCAGCGTTCCTTTAAAATATAAGCATGTAATAAGCATTTTTTTCCTGAAAGAAAAATTTATATCTATAGTTGTCTCTTTATGTTACTTTCCAACACTGTAAATTTTTTTCCTGTACTGCATATCAACACAGTTCTTACCTGTGTGCATGAGATGTCACCTATAAATGCCTTGGTCCCTTATTGGATAACATTGGGGAAAAAAAGAAGTTTGAGTTCAACCGATGAGTAGATTTAACTGATGTATAGAAGTTTGAGTTTAATAAGTAAATGTGTAGATTTAAAAGCAAATTACTTACCTTGAATAAAACTTTTTAAAAGTAAATTAAACCAGTCATTTCACAACCAAAACAGGTATTATTGACATGAAACATTGGTAACTAGACTGAAAATAAAAATGTCTAGGTATAAAGTTTTCAAGATTTAATTTTTACTTATGCATTTAATATTAGTAAATTTTTGTTGCAGATTTAGCTAACTCAGTAAAGTAGCATTTGTTAACCATGATAGAAATGCTTATTTTCTATAATATGGGGGATGAAAATTATATAAACCAAGTATTAAAAATTGCAATTATAAACAGACTTGTCTGCTTACAAATGGTACAAACTTTGTTGGCCTTTTACTATATGTATATATATATATATATATATATATATATATATATATATATATATATATATAAACTGTCTTTTGAATGCTTTAATTCTTGAGTCCAGAGCCTGCTAAAATAAATATTTTTCTAGAGGCAGTAATTAAGTACAATATAGCTGGAAATGTGAAACATGGTTTCAGCCTTTTAAGGACCTAGGGAGATTCACTTAGTCTTTGCTGAATAAATTTTAGTTTGCATGTCTTGGAAATCATTCTACATACAGTGTTATACTTTGAGAAAATCCAAAATAGAGTATATATAAGTGTCTATCAAGATTAATAAAATGTGTGATTGTCTAAGTGACAAGATATATTATTATATTATTTGTAGAGAACTAAAATTTTTCTGAATAACCTTATAAAGAACTGAATATCATTTTAAGCTTTTTTTTTTTTACTATATAAGTAATTGATTAAGTCATGCCATTTTTCTCCTTTTAAGTTTATAGGTTGTCACCCTTTAGTTTATCCCTTGAATCTTGATGCTTTTATTATCTATTCTAGTATTATAGGAATATTCATTAATTGACAATATTGGTTATGTTTATAAAGTAAAACCTTTATTGCAATTAGTAAGCTTTTTTATAACCTTGGAAGTATTTTGTAACATTTAATACTTGTTTGAAATGGTTTATATTAAGTTGATTCTATGCAACCTTGGGATAATATGTAAACAACTGCACTATTAGGAAGATATTAAAGTAGAGGCTATATTTACAGTGTCGTCTTTCAAATCTAGCTATGCTGTAAACTGATGTTTGCTGTATGCTCCTCCTGATTTGAAATAGATGAAAGAAAATGAACCTATTATCACCATGGTTCACACAATGATTGAGAACTCGGCGCTAAGACCCCAACTGTACCAGCAAGTAAGGTCTTGGACAGTGAATGATACTGCTTTATCATCTGCAAAATCCCTCAGTGACAGTTTTGGTTTATCCTCAGAGTTACTCATAACATTAGTCTTTTTCTTATTCCATTTTTTGTTTCTGTCTTTTTGGAAAAAACGCAATTCATCCGTGCTTTTCAAGATGCTGCGGTTCTTAGCATGGCTTTGCTGAACATTTCGCTGTTGGATATTAAGTGTGCCATTTTCCTGAAGTTTTTGTGCAGAGTATTTGATTGATATGTACTTGGAGGTCTGCAGTACACTTGCAAAATTTTTACGAACTTGCCATTAATTTTGATTAACTCTAAAAGCATAACTGATTTTTAGGGAAAACTTTAAAAAAATATTTTTTTCCTTTCAGCGGCTGCCTCCCTACCCCGCCCCACCCCACCCCAATGTTTTAGGAATAGATTATATTTGTATGGGAGTTATTTAAAGGTTGTTTATGTACTGTGGTATGGTAAAAACTAAAGATAGCCATTTCTTACCATACTGGGAGTATCTTCTCCCCGTATTCTTTTCCGTCTTATGTAGTCGTCATCATGATCATCATATCTTACCCCATTCTTTTCCCTAACTCAAAATATGTGCCATGGAGTTGGCTGGCTTTAATTTAGGACCTTGGTAATCTGCAGATCTGCAAAAGAAGTCATGTTATACATTCCTCTCCAGTTTTTTTGTATTTCATGGTCTAAATGTTCTTAGCTGTGTGTTTTGCAACATCAGCTTCTTCCACTTCAACCCCCTCAAATTACTGTGGCCTACGACCTGTTACAGTATCTTAAAAATCATACAGAGGGAGAAAATTAACTAACATGAAAAATGAATATATATTTTGATTAAAATATGTAAAAGCACCTGGTAAAAAGAAGCACCTTGAGCTCACACTGGCTTTAAAGGCCTCTGGTTTGCACTGGGCGCCTTGAGGGTCTGCATCGTGGGCCTTGTAAACTGGGAGACTGAAACAGTTGGCGGGTGGGAGACTCACTTCTGAGCACAGTTTTCAAAACATTTAAAGTCTGTTATGTGACTGAGCATAGTTTTTAATTAGCAATAAGGAGATAAAGTACTAAATATTTAAAGTTAAACAGCTTTTCTTTTCAAAAGAAAATGGAATCTTACCACTCCTTTTAAAGTCACCAGATTTTAGAATCTTGACACTTCATTCCAAAAAGCCACACTGACAGCCTTAGCACTTATTCTGGAATTGATACCTTTTTCAGTGTCTGAAGCTGTCAGCTTATAATTTTATATGATGCTGATTGATGTGAGATCAAAGGCCTTCTGTTTTAATAGGTTATGGTTTCATTTTTCACATTTTTTATATTTACAGTAAGAATGAGAGCTGGGATTTTCTGTTCCATTTGGTTTGGTTTTTCTTTTTTTATATTGATCGGTAATCAAGGTTGATGGTGCAGAAGTCATTGCTGATTGAAATCACTCAGTTGCACTAAAAGTTCTTACTGGAGTCCTTCAAAAATGTGGAGGTATCTGAGACTGGTCTTATATAGCATCAGTAACCTTGAATACTGAAAGAGTAATAGATTCATATAAACATATTTCCTCATCTTGATACCTGAAAGAAAACAACCTGATATTGCATAGAACAGGAAGATCTGAATGTGTAACAGCAGCAGCCATGCCTGGGTATGACATGGGCAGCCAGGTAATGAATATTGACTGTCAGTGCTATCAAATCTAGGGAGTTTTTAGACGATACTTTTCTTTAATCAGCCAGTAGTAAAGTACATAATTATGGCAGAGCATCATTGGTAGATAAAAGTGACAGATGCATTTCTTAAACTCTGTTAATATAAACTTCTGTAAATTGAAATTACATCATTTTTTTTTCCTCCAGATTTCCATTATCATGTTATTATTCAAAGAAAACCTTTGTGAAAGTTTATATTGTACACCTGATGGTTTGCTTTTCTGACATTGCATTGCAATGCTGTGTTAATAGGTTCCTGAAATTTAGCTGAAAATAAAGTGGCAATATAGTGTTTTATGACCAGTTTTTCTGAATCATAGCCATTCAGGTTTTCTCTCAGGAGAACCTCTGTGTTTACATCTTCCTAGAAGAAGGAGGACACCTGAGAAATTACCTGGGCAGTAATTTTTTTTTTTTTAATTTTTTGGCTGTACCACACAGCGTACAGGATCGAGTTCCCCGACTAGGGATCGAACCCACACCATACAGTGGAAGCGTGGAGTCTTAACCACTGGACCACCAGGGAAGTCCCAGTAATTTCCTTAAAATTAGTCAAAAAAAAGAACCTAAAACTGAATCAAAACAAATGCTAAATGAGCTTCAAGTTGAAAAACTCCTCTGCGTTTATTAATCATTCTACCACCTTTCACGAGTACCATTTTGTACCAGAATTTTTTTTTTTTTTTTTGGCGGTACGCAGGCCTCTCACTGCTGTGGCCTCTGCCATTGTGGAGTACAGGCTCCGGACGCGCAGGCTTAACGGCCATGGCTCACGGACCCAGCCGCTCCTCGGCACGTGGGATCTTCCCGGACCGGGGCATGAACTCGTGTCCCCTGCATCAGCAGACGGACTCTCAACCACTGTGCCACCAGGGAAGCTCATGTACCAGAATTTTTATAACATACTTAATATCAGTGAGATTAGTCACATGATAAATAATTGCTTTAAAGGTTACAGACTAATTAGCAAATACATACAGTCCAACGAGCATTTTTGAGTTTTCATAGAAATTAAAGTCTAATTTTATTAAATATTTCCCCAAAAGTCTTTTTTTGTGTTTTGTATATATATTCATATGCTTTTAAAATATATATACACATATATATATTTCACATACTTCAAAAGGGTTACTATAGAAAGTTGAATTTTAATTGGCAAAAGTGATTTTGTTTTAACTTAATACCAAACCAGTTTTTAAAAAGATTAAAAGATACCTTACTATGAAAAAGTTCTGACTTTGTAAACATAATATACATATCCTTATATAGTCAGTAGTCTGTATAATACGCTTCTGAGATTGAAGCTTGAGCACTGCTCAAGCTTATATAATTACTATGTAGCCCCCTTTCACTTACTTTTCTAGTGTTGCTGAGGTACCTCAAACAAACGTATTCAAACTCAGAGCTTTTTTGCTAAAGATGAGTTTGAAAAATGCTAAAAAGTATTGCCATGAAACATTATTTCATGCAGAACTTGAGTTAATCAGAATATTCATGAAATTACATTTTTCTTCTTAGTAGAATTTTCATATTGAGGACAAAATAGTAAACTTCAATTCTAGATGGAAATTTTTTTAATAAATTATATTCAGGAATTCCCTGGCTGTCCAGTGGTTAGGACTCTGCACTTTCACTACCATGGCCCGGGTTCAGTCGCTGGTCGGGGAACTAAGATCCCGCAAGCCATGCGGCATGGCCAAAAAATAAATTAAAAAAAAAATTATATTCATCTCTTCTTAAGAAAAACTTCAGTAATTATTATCAGTAATGGGAAATAGGCCATGCTTAAAAGTTAATTATTTAAAGAATAATCTTGTTTTCTCATGCTTTCCTTCTGACAGGCAAAAGAAATGAATTCAATATAGTGGAAGGTTGATTATTTTAAGATTTTTATTAGTTGATATTTAATTATCTTTATTGAATAAGTTGATAAAAGGTTTAAATAAATTTTCATTGGTACCAAAAATATAGGTACAGCAAAATAAATCTAATATATATGTGTAATATTATTTCTATGGCTTTAAGGAGATACCACTCTAAAGTTATAAGTACACAGTACACATCTTTCTTTTTTATAATAAGCCAACTGATATGAAAATGAATATGCAGTAAGATTCCTTAAATAAAAATATTAAACCATTACCCTAAATATTTCTTACAAATTCTAAGTATCCATTTTAAAATACTTGTCTTTTTTTCTTTTGACCGTGGGATATAGGGTACAAAGCATATTTTAATCTAGATATAGCACTAGCCACTAGTTATGTTCAAATTATGCATTCCATGGTTTAGTAAAGCTGTTTGGCGTTTAACTTTAAATATTAAATAAGCAAAGTATATGTAGACATTTAGTAGCTAAGGCTTTACATCTTTTATTTCTTAAAAATGAGAAATACTGATTTTAGCATTATCTCACATTTTTTATTCTGGATCTAAGCATTTTAAAACTTATTTTTCATTACTTCCTTTTTTCAAGTGGGAATATAAATTATTTTCTTGGTTCTAGGTGCTTTAATTTAGAATGACAATTGACACTTCTCAGGACATATTCAGTGGTCTTTATTTTAAAATAGTGCACAAGTAATCTGACTTTTGTCATCAAATTCATTTTTCATGTGATGTTCACTTCTATGAAAGTTTTGTGGCTTAATAATCACTGTGTATACCCCTAAGTAGTCACAGAATCATTTGCATGAGGTACGTGAAAGCAGTGTCTTGAAGTGAAACATGGAAATCCAGGATTTATTATTGTATGTTTGGAATGCTTACATTTTTGATCTCCTGATTCCCACATTCCTAGACCCACTTAAAGTTATCTGCTGTTTAAATTATGCCTCTTGAGATGTAAATGTCAAGCAGTATTTTACAGACAGGTCATACATAGTTGTAACTTTTACATTCTTGTGCATTTGTATATGTATATACGAAATTTAATTTTCCAATCTAGAATGTAGTTGGGATACATTACTCCTATCCCCACTTGGAGAAAAAGTATACCATTTAGCAAACATGCAATGAGCCCCAATTACATTTTCCTACTATGTTTTTTGTTACTGTCTAGCAGACAATATAAAGTTAAAACACAAGAGAGAGAGTGCAGTTTTGCCTGCAGAGGCGCTATGATGTGACCTGGGGTATAACTGATTGGGATGGCTTATTGAAATCTTGGTAAACACCATCAGAAATGAGGATTTGCTTGACCAAAAGATATTTGGAAGAAGCTGAAAAAAGGATGTTTAAATACACTGAATAATAATTCACTACAATATAATGAAGCAAATGGTGTCAGCAAACACATAACCAACTTTTTATGCAATTTGACTGTCCATAGTTTATAACATAGGCTTTTAGTTTTAAGAAGTTTTTGAGTGCTTTACCCCTTTTCGATTAAACCCATCCTTTTCTTCCATTATCTTTTAGTTCTTAAGACAGAGGAACAAGATAAGTCTATATTGTGTATGTGTGTTTATATATTATGTATATGTATACAACGTGTTATAGGTTTTGTTAATAATATTGCACTAAGATGTGTTGGCATCTGAGTGTACACATACACAGTTGTGTGATTATGTGTATACCGTGAAGGTACGGTTTTGACTGTTGAAATATGCCTGATTCAAAATTTGATTCAACACAGTTGCTACGATTGTATTTGTCAATTTTTCATTTAAATAATGTGTGTCTCGCAAATGGAAAATGTAAGGTGCTGTATGATTTTGTTTGGCCAGCTTATTATTTTGTTTGACAAGCCTAAGTTAACATCATTCTTATGTATCTTGCATATTGTATCACTGTTAAATAATTTTCTATTTTTGTAATGATCTGTGTTTGAATTAAACTTCTAAAAGTATAAGAATCATTAAAAACCCATTTTTGTTACTGTTATATAAATCTAAAATATTAACTATAAGCTAATTAAATGTGTATTTTTAAAATTATTTTTAAAGTTGTTCTATGACATTTTCTCTTATAGCTGTCACAGGATGAATGTAGAGGCACATTATACAAATACAGACCTGAAGAAGTAGATATTGATGTACGTATTAGCATGCGATATATTATCAATGCTCTGTCATACTCTCTGGCAAAACACTGGAACTAAGCATGACAAAAAATTTCCTCTTCCTCTCCTGCCGTCCAAAATGACATCAAATAAGTAACGTTTTCTTCTTTTGCGCCAATTAAATCCTCACTTCCTGATTTATTCCCTGCCCACCCCACGCCCATAGCAGCTGAACATAATTTAGAATCATTTAAATGAAAGTAAAGACTATTTCTTATATAAAATTATGCAGGATTGGAGACAAAGTAAAATTGTCTGTCATCTAGAGAAAGTATTAGCCTCAAGAAATTCTGTCACTGCATCCTTTGTTATTGTTGTTAATCATATTTTACATCACTGACGTCCCTATTTATATCTCATTCTTCCCTCCTTTCCCCTGGTTTTATTCCATTGAATTGTACCTCCTTCTCATTTCAGTTGTATCCCGTCTGATGTAGCTTGAGTTGTGTTGTCTAACAAAGTTAAGGTGGTTACTTTTTTTTTTTTTTTTTTGCGGTACGCGGGGCCTCTCACTGTTGTGGCCTCTCCCGTTGCGGAGCACAGGCTCCGGACGCGCAGGCCCAGCAGCCATGGCTCACGGGCCCAGCCGCTCCGCAGCGTGTGGGATCTTCCCGGACCGGGGCACGAACCCGTGTCCCCTGCTTCGGCAGGCAGACTCTCAACCACTGCACCACCAGGGAAGCCCAAGGTGGTTACTTTAATGGAGAAATGGCAAAGAAAGTGGAATCTCAAATTTCTTGCTTTCTTATCATTATGCAGTAATGTTTGGGACATAGTTACAGTTTGTCCAGGGTTTTTATTTTCAGACATGCAGTGAACTGGTTTATTGCGGGATTGAAATTTTATTAAAGTACCCGCTCATATTTTTATAATTTAATAAATTGGGGTATTACCAAGAATTTAAAACATTAAAACTATTGAAAGTGATTTTTCTCCATTAGCAATGTTTTTAGTTAGAAGCGATTTTTCTGAAGAACATAAGAACATAATTTTAAAAATATAAAAACAGAATCCAGTCTGTGTTCTAATTAAGGACTGCATAAGTTACTTAACCTATCCAGCAGTTTGTAGAGAAAATATCTTAACCACATTAAAATGATTCATTAAAGTTATATGAGACTGCCTGATTACTAAGAATCTTTCGAATTATGTAGGTTAAATAGTATGGTTGAAATGCTTTTTCACTCTATATGCATTTTTTAAGCATTCTATCTTTCAAGGCTATATTTTGGTTTTTATTTTACTGATTGAAATAAAGACTGACCTAATTAGCTATTCCATGGCTGTTTTAAATGTATTTTTTTTATTATGCCTAAATCCAATTACAGGGAAAATTAAAAATTGCTAACAAAAGATGTCTTCTCTTGTAACCTAGGTCAAGTTAAGCCGATTATGCGAGCAAGATAAAGTGGTACATGCTCTGGAAGAGAAACTTCAGCAGCTCCACAAGGAGAAAGTAGGACAATGATGTTTATTATCTACAATTGATGTTACTTTATATCACTATTATCAGGACACTGATAACTAAAGTAAAAAAGAATTAATTCGATGATGCAGAATATTAAGTGTAATCATTTTTATTATAATAGTACACACTTGAGCAAGCTTTGCTGTCAGCCAGCCAAGAGATAGAAATGAATGCAGATAACCCAGCAGCCATTCAGACCGTGGTGTTACAGAGGGACGATTTACAAAATGGACTGCTTAGCACATGTCGAGAACTCTCTCGAGCCACTGCCGTAAGTAGCAGATTTTCTGTCCTAGTGAGAGTCACTGGAATGTTACGTAGTTCTTTTTTTCTTTTTTCTATTTATTTATATCTCTATTTAAGTGGGCTTTCTTTAGGATTTTTCTTTATTATAACAAAAATTTAATTTGTTATTAGTTAATAATAACAAAAACAAAGGGTGGTCTTTGTTTTTTTAATTAGTGGGGCTTTTGTTCTTCGTGAAATAGTTTTACAGAGAAGATAAATACACCTGGTTATATATTATGAAAATGAAAATTCTTAAGAATGTTAAAATTTATTGTGTTAAGAAAATAAATGTTTTATTATAATAATTTTTGGAAGGTAGTAATTGGATTCATTTAACCACCCATTTCAATTATAGGCTCCTGTGAAATGCTTTTAAGACGCTGTCAACATTACCATTTTATAGCTACAGTGTGATCTAAGTTTAGATGATAGTTTTGAGTGAGAAATATAATTAGCAGAGTCTTTTAACCCATAGTCAAGTTACTTGATAAAGAGTCTCTTGGGATTACCAAATCTAAAAGTCTTACTTAGGGCTTCCCTGGTGGCGCAGTGGTTGAGAGTCCACCTGCCGATGCAGGGGACATGGGTTCATGCCCCGGTCCGGGAAGATCCCACATGCTGCGGAGCGGCTGGGCCCGTGAGCCATGGCTGCTGGGCCTGCGCATCCGGAGCCTGTGCTCTGCAGCGGGAGAGTCCACAACAGTGAGAGGCCCGTGTACCGCAAAAAAAATAAATAAATAAAAATAAAATAAAAGTCTTACTTAGAGTATATAAATTGAGTGTTTTATGAGTTTAAACAGTCTACTTTAGATCCTGTGATGTCATCATTTCTAAAGACAGTAAGAGCACCCGCCCAAGCAGCCCTTTGAAAGGGGAAAAAACCACCTGTTATAGAAAACTGCTAACACACCCTTGTCTGTACCTTCAGTGGGCTGTTTAGGGGGCAGCTACTTTTTAAGAAAGTCCACAGACAGTATAGCTTAACTAAGAGAGGTCTTTCCAAGCTGCGAAGCTACCAGAATCTCAACATGACTTCAATTCTAAACACTAAATTCACATTCCAAACATGAACTGTTTTTAAAGGAATATGCCATGGTTTTATATAAATCAAAACTTAGTTTTTGTGCCTCTTAAGTACCTTATATTTAATATACTTATTCTTTTTTAAAAAAAAATACTATTATTGGAACTTCCCTGTTGGCGCAGTGGTTAAGAATCCGCCTGCCAATGCAGGGGACGTGGATTCCATCCCTGGCCCGGGAAGATCCCACATGCCAGGGAGCAACTAATCCCATTTACCACAACTACTGAGCCCACATGCCGCAACTACTGATCCTGTGTGCTGCAGCCACTGAAGCCTGCGCGCCTAGAGCCCATGCTCCGCAACAAGAGAAGCCACCGCAACGAGAAGCCCGTGCACCGCAATGAAGAGTGGCCCCCGCTCACCACAACTAAAGCCCACACACAGCAACAAAGACCCAACCCAGCCCCCCCCCAAAAAAAATGTGATGAATGATTGAACTGAATGACTTACCCAACATTACAAAGCAAATAAATGCAATGCCCAGAGGTCAAATGCAGGTCTTCTAACCATAGTCCTGAAGACTTAGATCTACATGGCTTTTTATAATATCATCATAGAGAAACTATATGAACCTAAAATGTTGTCTGCAAGCGAGAAGTCATTTAGTTCGTCAGTGATGGGTAAGATTTGGAAGAAAGAGGAAGTCCACACAGGACAAAATGCTCTGAACCATAGCCCAGAGATGAGAATGTGCAGGATATGTTTGGAGAAGCAAAAAATAGAACTGACTGGCTGACTGAAATAGAGGATGCGGATTATGAGATAAGAAAGGGGAAGAGGGGTTAAGCTGTCAGTTCCAAGCTAATGAAAAGCTCAGTATCCCTGTGACAACCTGAGTCAAATCAAAATTAAGTTAGAAACTATTTCATGATGTCATGTCTGTTATGGAAAGTTCTAGGGATGTACAATGTTCCATTAAACTGTTACTTCTTCCCTTACCAAATAGGTTTCATAACTTAAATCTGATCAGTAGGTTTAGAATTTGCTCCATCCCAAGGTAACTCCAGTTGTGATGGAAGTTTTATCAGAATATGTTCAAAGAAATTAATCATGTTTGAGTATCTCATTTTCTGGTTGTTATCCCATATAATCACTTTCCTGGGTTTTTTTTTTTCTTTGCCTTTAGCATTATTCAGTGGTCATTACAAACCCTCAATATGTTCTTCTAAGACATGTTTTAATGCATAGAATAGAAAGTATGTTATTTGTGCCTTTATGTAAACATACTCATTTTTGTAGCTTAAGGCTATAAATGGTGTGTTTATAACAACATACTGGACATATGGTTGGCACTCAATGGATGTTGATTAGACATAAATTTGAACTACATTTATGCCAGCAGAATCCCAAAGGATTCCTCTGATTCTTTCACAGTTGATTTGGGGCCTTGGTTCAAATCCAAGCCTTGAGTTATAAAAGATACAACATAAGAGGTATAACATTAAGGGCTCCATAGATCAAAGCCTTGATTCTGAGAACATCTTCTCCTCACCTGGTCGGCCACTGAGGTATTAAAACTAGGATTAACACAAGGTAAACATGTAAAGCAGTGTTCCCTTTGTGTTTGATATAATTCTTTTTTTTTTAATTAATTTATTTTATTTTTGGCTGCATTGGGTCTTTGTTGCTGCACCGGGCTTTCTCTAGTTGTGGCGAGCAGGGGCTACCCTTCGTTGTGGTGTGCAGGCTTCTCATTGCGGTGGCTTCTCTTGCTGCGGAGCATGGGGCTCTAGGCACGTGGGCTTCAGTAGTTGTGGCACGTGGGCTCAGTAGTTGTGGCTCACAGGCTCTGGAGCGCAGCCTCAGTAGTTGTGGCTCGCGGGCTTAGTTGCCCCGCAGCATGTGGGATCTTCCCGGACCAGGGATCAAACCCGTGTCCCTGCATTGGCAGGCGGATCCTTAACCACTGCACCACCAGGGAAGTCCCTTGATTTAATTCTTTTTTTAAAATAAATAAATAAATAATTTTTTTTTTATGGCTGCGTTGGGTCTTCGTTGCTGTGCATGGGCTTTCTCTAGTTGCGGCGAGCAGGGGCTACTCTCTGTTGCAGTGCATGGGCTTCTCATTGCAGTGGCTTCTCTTGTTGCACAGCGCGGGCTCTAGATGCGTGGGCTTCAGTAGTTGTGGCTTGCAGGCTCTAGAGCACAGTCTCAGTAGTTGTGGCGCACAGGCTTAGTTGCTCCGCAGCATGTGGGATCTTCCCGGACCAGAGATTGAACCCTTGTCCCTGCATTGGCAGCCGGATTCTTAACCACTGTGCCACCAGGGAAGTCCTTGATTTAATTCTTGATGCAGCATCTCCTCTCCCTAAGCCCCACCCACCAGACACACACATGCTTTAAGCATATAATGACTTTGTGTGCTCTCCTGGCCTCTACTTCTTTTTTTCTTTCTTTCATTTTAATTTTTTAAATTTTATTCTACTTCTTTTTAACCTAAGCCTGATTAGTGAGAAAAATTTTTATAGCAGTCAGTTATACCTTGAAAGTTTTCAATGTGTTGCTGTCTTTGCTTAGGTTTTCTTCTGAAAGCAGAGCCTGGGATGAGGACCTGGGCTCAGAAAGTTTATTTGGGAGTGATTACAGGAAGCAGAAGTGAGGAGGGAGTGTGGAGAATGAGACAGGGAGGGAGAAAAGCCAATAGAGGTTTCACTTCTGAGTTGGTCACCGCTGTGGGTGACCCTCAGGGGACCGTCTGAGGAAATGAGCTGAGAATGTTTGAACATGAGAATGTTTCCGAATTTTCCGCTGAGAGGCGGAGAGGCTAGGGTATCTATCACTCCTTGGTCGAAGTTGCCCCGGGGTCCTTAATTCACCCACATTTCCAATCCACCTTAGCTAATTGACCACGAACGCTGGCACACGTGGAGCTGAACCACAGTTTCTTGAAATCAGGTGGGCAGAGGGCATAAACATCTGCTGCAGTCACCTCTCTTGGGGAGTTTACATTAGGCCTTGTCTCTAACTGTAAGAGACATATCCTCATGCTTTATCCGCTTAACAGGTGCTGCTTTTATTCTTTCCGACAATTCAAGGAGCCAGGTAAAGCAGACGCCATGCACATGTCTTAGATGAGAATGTGGGGCTCATCCAATAAAATATATTTGTATTTCTATATTTTGTACATATATTGTCTGGTTTGGTCCTTAAGCAAATGCTTTGCAAAATAGATATAATTATTATCTCCATTTTATTTTCATTTTTATTACCTCCACTGCACAGATGAAGAAGAAACTCGGGTTCATAGAGGTTAAATGACTTGCGAAAGTGACATAGCCAATACGAAAAAGTCAACACCTAAATCAAGGACTTTTTCAATTCTAGGGCTTCTGTACTGTCTATTCCACTTCACTGTCTGTGTGGTCACTAATTTGTACTTTCTGAAACTTGGAATCAAATCTAGATTCTCTTACTCAGAAATCTCAACTTGGGATTTCATAGTTCAATCCTGGGTTTTGGCACCAAAATAATTAATTAGTTAATTAATTAAAATTGGACTTTCAGATATCAGAAAACAAGTATAAAGGCCCCCAGTCATCCCGAATGGCTGGTAGATGGCTTATGCGTTTATCTACTGCAGAATAGGACCAATATATGAAATAATAGTAAATACTGTGACTATTTCTGGAGCAGTTCATTGAGTGCCAGGTTCCATTATAAGTGCTTTTACATGTACTTAAGCCACGTAATAACCCTTTGACAAGGGTACTGTTATTACTATGTTAAAAATGGAAAACTGAAGCACAGAGAGATCGCCCAGGGTTACATAGTGAATAAGCATTATGCATAGACTTCCATTAAACTTATTTATGTTTTAAACCGGCTTCTGCATGGGAGGGCCATGAGTAAATGGAGATTTTAGACTAGAATGGATAAACTTAAAGGGGCAAGGGAGGAGGACAAATGAACCTCCTTGAGGAGAAGCTTGCACATTAAATGTTTTCATATTCTCATTCTCAGTGAAACAAAGAGCTACTGAGAATTATGGTGACAGCAAAGTGTGTTTTTTTTTTTTTACAGAAGATCTGTTGACATCTATGAATTGTCACGAATACGCTTTGAAAGATTTCAAGATAGTTTTTAAATACCCTGGTCATTTCATGATCACAATACTGCATTCCCAGAAATAGAGACAGTCAGGTGTGATACACCTCCTGATGTGCTGCAGTGGAAAGTACCCAGCAACACTTGTGAGGTTTGGAAAATCAAATGTGAATCTCAGCAAGCCTCAATATCCAACTAGGAGTTTATAGGAAATACAGGAAACAGAAGAGCAAACTAAGCAATACCACAGGAATTCAATTAACAAAATCTAGCCTTGGAGAAATTCTACAGAACAAGTGACCCATTCTCTTCAACAAATAAGTAGCAAGGGAATAAAGAGGGGGGTGTAGGGAAATCGTTATAGTTAAAAATATTTTTTAGGAAATTCCCTGGCAATCCAGTGGTTAGGACTTGGCACTCTCACTGCTGGGGCCCCAGGTTCTATCCCAGGTTGGGAAACTAAGATCCCACAAGCCTTGCGGTGCCACCACAAATATATATATATATATTTTTTTTAAATATTTTTTAGAGGAATACATATTAATGATTTAAATAAGTAAGAATTTGCCTGTTATTTTCATTTTCATTTCTTTTCTTTAGAAATGCATACTGATTTATAAATGAAATGATATGATGGCTGGTGTTTGCTTTCAAATAATCTCACAGGGATAGAAAATGGATGCTGTAGATGAAACCAAATTGGCCACGTATTGATAACTATTGAATTAGGGTGCTAGTGGGCTACTTTTGTTTATATTTGGAAATTGCCATTGTGTATGTCTGAGAAAGGTTAAAAGAAAATTCACAAAAATGCTAACAAAAGGGTAGCATAATAATAGGTCTTTTTTTTCATCTTATCCTGTATTCTAATTTTTCTACTTTTTTAAAATTTATTTTATTTTTGGCTGCGTTGGGTCTTTGTTGCTGCGCGTGGGCTTTCTCTAGTTGTGGCGAGTGGCAGCTACTCTTCGTTGGGGTGTGTGGGTTTCTCATTGCAGTGGCTTGTCTTGTTGCGGAGCATGGGTTCTAGGCACACGGGCTTCAGTAGTTGTGGCGCATGGGCTCAGTAGTTGTGGATTGCGGGCTCTAGAGCGCTGGCTCAGTAGTTGTGGCGCAGGGGCTTAGTTGCTCTGCGGCATGTGGGATCTTCCCAGACCACGGCTAAACCCGTGTCCCCTGCATTGGCAGGAGAATTCTTAACCACTGCGCCACCAGGGAAGCCCTTTCTACTTTCATAATTATAAAAATTTATTATATCTTCAATTTGTACAGTAAAAAGTAACGACTTTCTTTGAGATGGAATATTGTTTTGTTTCAAAGAGAAGATTAGAAGAGAGACTAAATATATGAGTTAATGATTATAATTAGCCAATGAGTTAAAGATTATAAGTAGTCAAAACAGATGACTATAATTGTTATCGTAAACTAGAAATTTAAAATAAAGGTGGCTCTATAACCATGCCTGATTTAGTTGAACCTCACTTTATACCGTTTGAATTTGGTCCCTTGCAACATCTTTTTTGGTTTAAAAAAGCCAGTATTGGGGAATTCCCTTGTGGTGCAGTGGTTAGGACTCCACGCTTCCACTGCAGGGAGCCCAGGTTTTATCCCTGGTGAGGGGAACCAAAATCCTGCAAGCCGCGCAGCATGGCCAAATAAATAAATAAATATTTAAAAGCCAATATAGTAGTCATTATTAGATAGTATAGTAAGATATGTGCTTAGTAAATAGTGATTTTTATTTGAGATGCAGTTATGTAGTAAGGCAAGTATAAAATCATAAAAGGCATTCTTTTTTTAAAAAAATTATTCAAAGTACTAAACACATTCTTAAAAATCTATGGCAAGAAATTTCTACATCCTGAAGGTAAAAACGAAATCAGATTGACTTTATCTTGACTGATCTCAAAAATCAACTGCTTCTAATACCCAGTTGACAGAATTGTTATTGTTGAGTGGTAGTGGCCAAAATTAATATCTTTTGTGCCTAATCCCCAAAACATAACAGTAAATTTACATAGCGCAGTATTTTAATTATCCAAGGTTTAGTAGTGGACATTAATCTGTAATATTTAAAATTGAAGAGTTGGCGCTTAAGAAGCTAATAGTCACATATCTATATTATTGCCTCGTCTCTATTTTGAAACAGAAAATCTACTGCCAATTCCTTACCAAAGCCTTATGCTCCATTTTTTTTTTTTCTTCAGAACCTTTTTTATTCTTCTTCTGACCACCAGAGAAGGTCAGCTTGAACCAAAACAAGCTGAAATAGCCTCAGAAGGCCCGCCTCATTACACACAACAGGGCAAAACCTGAAGTGAAGCCTCAGTTTTTTTCAGAGCAGACTCAGCATGTATTCTTACACAGGTGTCCACTAAAGACTGATCAACAAAGCACCACCACCACAAACATACAAACTCTGTTGGGGGCTCCCCCGTGTGTCATTCACGGAGTCCGCCTCTTCCTCAGCCATAAGCAAGCCCTTCCTTGTTCTTTTGCGGGGGAAGGTCCTCCGTGCATAGAGCGATAGACCATTTGTTTACTCTGGAACTTGGAAAGGAAGGTGACTCAACTTATTCCCTCCCCTGCATCTGAGATGCAGTCACTTCTCTGAATATGTGAACGGTGACCTGGGAGATAGGTGGTAGAGGGTCCCTCAACAAAGACTCTTCAGGACCAGCCTGTCAGGCTCCTTAAGTACTTAATCCTTTGTTTTTCAGAAACCTTTGCACCTGGGCTCCCAAGGGGCAAGCAGGTCCAAAGGAGCGGCCACAGGCCTGGGAGCGAGCGGCCTCTCTGAGCAGTCACGGGGAGGAGGAGGGGGCAGGGAGGGGCGAGGTGGAGATGCAGGGGGACAGAAATCAGCTGAAACACTCCATGCTAGTTCTGACTCGCTCCATCTCGTGCAGGAAGCTGTAGAACTGAGGCAAGGTTAATTCTATGTATAAATTTTCCGTTTGGGGCTTCCCTGGTGGCGCAGTGGTTGAGAGTCCGCCTGCCGATGCAGGGGACACGGGTTCGTGCCCCGGTCCGGGAAGATCCCACATGCCGCGGAGCGGCTGGGCCCGTGAGCCATGGCCGCTGAGCCTGCGCATCCGGAGCCTGTGCTCCGCAACGGGAGAGGCCACAGCAGTGAGAGACCCGCGTACCACAAAAAGAAGAAAAAAAATTTTTCCGTTTGATTTCCTTTCTTAACCACCAACTTTAATTGTAAAAACCTACTTCCCACTTTTTCCAGTTCTCTGCTCCCAGACGTCACTCCAAATGTCCACTCCATATCTATAAGCTGGTTAATCATCAGAGTCTGACCTGTGGCCCATCGAGCAAGGGTGGGAGCATTCTGTTTCCACTTTTCAGAAAAGTAGGTGGCTTTCTCTTCACTGAGACTCAGAGTTATGAAATCAGCCTGGACCTGCTCAGCTGTGAGACTCTTCTTCAAGGCACCATTTGAAATCAGGAGGAGCTCTTCACGATGCTTCTGACGGGGCTGGGGCTGATTTGCTTGGTGGTGGCAAATTCAGAGAGCTGAGCCAGAAACCTTTCCATCTCTTCTGGCTCAGTGAGGCAGTGGAAGAGCACTTCCTTCAGGGCTGAGAACTTCTGCGCGCCCAGCTGGTTCAGCTGCTGCGCATAGCCACCCATGGCCCCGGGCACGGGTCGGATCCTCTGTGCAGTGCCGGCGGCGCATGGCGTCCGCTCAGCCCCACGGACCCCCAGCTCCCGCGCCTCCCCAGACTTCCTCCTTCACGCCACCCTTCATTTTTAAAATAGAAAACAGAGCAAGGACTTCCCTGGTGGCTCAGTGGTCAAGAATCCGCCTGCTACTACAGGGGACACGGGTTCGAGCCCTGGTCCGGGAAGATCCACATGCCGTGGAGCAGCTAAGCCCGTGCGCCACAACTACTGAGCCTGCACTCTAGAGCCCACGAGCCACAACTGCTGAGCCCGCGTGCCGCAGCTACCGAGGCCACATGCCGCAACTACCGAGCCTGCGTGCTGCAGCTACTGAAGCCTGCACACCTAGAGCCCGTGCTCCGCAACAAGAGAAGCCACCGCAGCAGAGAGTGGCCCCCACTCGCCACAACTAGAGAAAGCCCGTGCGCAGCAATGAAGACCCAATGCAGACAAATTAATTAATTAAATTTTTAAAAAATCCTCTCTCATCTTTTTGGTAGTCTGGGGTTTCATTGCCTCTGAGGATTACAAACCTACTTGTAGTTTGTTTATTTTTTTCCCCACGGTGGCCGAGTCTTGCCTCAGTACAGACTATAAAGAAGTAACCACTATTAAAATGTACTTGTTCCAAGCCTTAAACTTGGACTAAGTCAAATTTTTAAAAAGTTTTCTGCCATCCCTCAAGCAACTCCACACATTTTTTTTTTTAAACCTTTGTTATAGTAGGTCACATTCTCGGAAAAGTACACAGGTTTAACTGCGCAAACATGGCTAACACCCGTAGCAAGGCACTGAATTCTACTAACGTGCCAGAAACTTCCCTCCCAGTGATGGCTCCTCCCCAAACACCACTGCCTGACTTTTAAACTCTACATTAGCTTTGCCTGTTTTTCTGTTTTTGTTTTTGTTTTTGCAGTACGCGGGCCTCTCACTGCCGTGGCCTCTCCCGCTACGGAGCACAGGCTCCAGACGCACAGGCTCAGCGGCCATGGCTCATGGGCCCAGCCGCTCCGCGGCACGTGGGATCTTCCCGGACCGGGGCATGAACCCGTGTCCCCTGCACTGGCAGGCGGACTCTCAACCACTGCGCCACCAGGGAAGCCCTAGCTTTGCCTGTTTTTGAACTTAGTAAAAGTATAATCATGTAGTATATACTATTTGGCTTTTTTTAACAGTATGAGGTTCATCCACGTGGTTGTAAATTGCAGGATTTAACTCATTCTCTTAACTGTATGGCATGAAGGTCCATGTTTTTATTGAAAGCACTGCTGTGTTTCCTGACTTGTGCCTGTGATTTTAAGATAATTGTATATTTGCAAGTCGTTACCCCTTTTAATTGCCTTAGTGCACCTATATATTATCTTCTTGACAAAAAAAAAAGAGTAATCTCATATTTAAAGATTTTAACGTTGTACTTGTATAAGCCACTAAATTCTTTAATGAAATACTCAGCCAGGTTTTAGGAGGACTGATGTTATGCCAGTGCTGCCTCTTTTCTTTCTGTCCCCGTTGACTTGTGTTACCACCCTCCCATAATCATGCTGGAGGAGCCCAGAGGTAAAGGCAGAAACAGGCCCAGCAGGATAATGGGACTCAGGCCAACTGGTACAGTACAATGGCAGGACTTTCCAGGTTAGGAAAATTGAAAGTATATTGTGTTTCTTCACCCCTAGAATATTGGTAGAGTAACCTCTACCTCTCAATCTCTATTTTTCCTGTGTTTCTATAAGAAAGACAAGAATTTCCACCATCCTAAAATGTTCTTGTATTTAGTTGCGTCTGCAGCACCTTTGGTCTCCCCTTGAACTTTTCTACAAAAGAAGCTCAGTGTCAGCCTGGCAATGCCATCTTACTTCATTGCTGGGCTGCCACTGGGTCTGTTATCCTCATTTTACCCTCCCTGAAACCTTCAAAGGCCCACTATTTAAATTTGCAGTTTTTGTGGTGCTTACAATTTAGAAGATGGCTAGAAGCAATTTTTCTTTTCTTTTTTGGGCACGCCGCATGGCTTGCAGGATCTTAGTTCCCCATCCCGGGATTGAACCTGCGTCCTCAGCAGTGAAAGCGTGGAGTCCTAACCACTAGACTGCCAGGGAATTCCCTTTTTTTTTTTTTCTTTTCTTTCGTTTTGCAGGCAATTTTTCTTGAAGGAGATCAATATCCTTATTGATTCAGGTGAAAACAGTTTGCTGAAGCCAAGTCAGGAGGGTAATATTTACACAATATAAATGAGATTAAAATCTTTAGTCATTTACCACTTTGCCTTTTTAAAATTTAATTCACTGTGAAATCTGCGTAATAACTCCCTCAATTATATAATATAGAGATGATAAAAAAAATCTCCAGTGGTTTATCTCTGCTTTTTTAAAAAACGTAATCCAGGGCTTCCCTGGTGGCGCAGTGGTTGAGGGTCCACCTGCCGATGCAGGGGACACGGGTTCGTGCCCCGGTCCGAGAGGATCCCGCATGCCGCGGAGCGGCTGAGCCCGTGAGCCGTGGCTGCTGGGCCTGTGCGTCCGGAGCCTATGCTGTGCGGCGGAAGAGGCCACAGCAGTGAGAGGCCCGCGTACGCAAAAAAAAAAAACAAAAAAGAAAAAAGCGTAATCCATTGTAAAACCCGCTTATGGACTTCCCTGGTGGTGCAGTGGTTAAGAATCCACCTGCCAATGCAGGGGACACGGGTTTGAGCCCTGGTCCGGGAAGATCCCACATGCCGTGGAGCAACTAAGCCCGTGTGCCACAACTACTGAGCCTGCGCTCTAGAGCCTGCGAGCCACAACTACTGAAGCCCCGTGCGCTTAAAGCCCATGGTCCTCAACAAGAGAAGCCACCGCAATAAGAAGCCCGCGCACCACAGCAAAGAGTAGCCCCCTGCTCAACGCAATTAGAGAAAGCCCGCCGGCAGCAACGAAGACCCAACGCAGCCATAAATTAATTAATTTTTTAAAAAACCTTATAAGGAGACATCTTAAATTCAAAAAGCAGTTATTCCAAATGGCCCAAATTTTAACACTCATTTTAATTTTTAAAGGTAATTTTCATTGCCTAAGTTTTTAAGCAATTGTAAGCTAGTTGCAGAATATGGAAAATAGAGAACCTCTAGGAACTTGAATATTGGCTGCTTTATTTTTTTTTTAACTGTTAAGATAATTTTCAGTAACCTCTCTTCTACATTCAGTACCCTCTTTTCTTATCCCAAAACTATTGCTGTTAAACTAACATTTCCCAGGGGAGCTTTGCTTAGAGCAGTTCAAGTCAAGAAATCTATGGTCAAGGGACGTTCTTAGACAAGAGTTACTAATTCATTTTACAACAGCATTCAGTAAACATTTGTTTGTATCATGTGTGCCAACACCACGCTAGATACTGGTGACAAAATAGTGATCAAATATAGTTCCTGTCCTTAGTTTATCAATTTGACCTCATACCACTCTCTGAAATGTCTGAAGAGTACGTACACTCCTGTGGAATAGCTTCCCTGAAGCAGAATGACATGACAATGTACTTTTGAGCACTTGTAGAATTATTCTATATTAAATAGATGACAGGTGGATAAGGATCAAGTATGAAAGTTTTCTCTGTGATTTGAGGGTTGGGGGTAGTTCTTTTTCCCCAAAGGAGAAAAGTATAGGTGGGTAGTACCTCTATTGCGTCTCTAGGAACAAAATTCACTAGATTAGTTAGCTGAATTAGCTTCATTACATTACTGTAAATTTATTCTAAGTGAAGTCATGTCAGGCTTCTGGTGTTATTGAAAATCCAACATGCTAAAATACAACCTATTTAGTATTTTTATTCCTGGACAAATTTTAATCATGTCAGATAAGAAAGTGCTTTATTTATGCCTCTTCTGCATTTAAAAAAATCACTTTCAAGAAAAATTTAATGTATTACTATGAATAAAATAACACATTTTGGGCTTCCCTGGTGGCGCAGTGGTTGAGAATCTGCCTGCTAATGCAGGGGACACGGGTTCGAGCCCTGGTCTGGGAGGATCCCACATGCCACAGAGCAACTAGGCCCGTGAGCCACAGCTACTGAGCCTGCGCGTCTGGAGCCTGTGCTCCGCAACAAGAGAGGCCGCGATAGTGAGAGGCCCGTGCACCGCGATGAAGAGTGGCTGCCACTTGCGACAACTAGAGAATGCCCTCGCACAGAAATGAAGACCCAACACAGCAAAAATAAATTAATTAATAAACTCCTACCCCGAACATCATCTTAAAAAAAAAAACAACACACATTTTCTCAAAATAAAACTCTTTAGATATTAGAATCAACTGAATATTTTGATGTCATGAATGAATAAATAATAAATAGTTGAGGTGGGTTTGTTTGGGTTTTTTTGGTTGTTTAGGGTTTTTTTGGGGGGGGGTTAGTAATTTTGAGTATAGCAGCAGCACAATAATAAATAATTCAGTTCCTCAGTAAATTTTTCTTAAATTGAGCAAAAAAGAGAGGAAAAAAATAAAGGAAAATGAGTTATAAAATTTTTTATGTTGTCCATTGTAAACTACAGGATTAATAACACACCAGCACATTTTCTCCATTAAAGTAATTAAAGCTCTGATTTCAGGAACTGGAACGAGCATGGAGAGAATATGATAAGTTAGAATACGATGTAACTCTCACCAGGAACCAGATGCAAGAGCAGCTAGATCGCCTTGGTGAAATTCAGGTACAGAATTATAATATGTTTACATTGTTTTAACTGGCTTTGACTGGTACTGTACAACCCATCTTGTTAGCTTCATGCACACCGTTAACAGTTTTTGCATTATTGGCTACCTAACCTCTGGGTTTCAATACTTTCAATGACAGGAATCTTACGGTCTCACAAAGTAGCCCATCCCTCACTGTTTAAAAGTTCTTTATCCTATTGGGCACATGGTGAGCCCTAGAGTGTTCTGTGCTCCTAGCTAACTATGTCACTTAGCACTGAAGTGTCAAATTATCTTATCCATTCTATATTAAATCCCTCTCATTTATCAAACCGTTATTTAGCCTATTGTCTTGACTGCTATTTTATTAGAATAGAGGAAGATGCAGCACCATTTGGCATAAAGAATCCAGTTTTGTGAATAGGCAGATATGGAATGAAGTTCCAGGTGTTTGTTTTCTTATCTATAAAGTTGAAATAACAATACCTGTCTTAAAGTGTTGCCCTGAGGAATGGAAATAATACGTATTTAAGAAAATAATAAAAGTCACTTTATGCTTGTGACCCTATGTAAATTTGGTCATCTGCATTGGAAGCCCAGTAGACTCAACAAATCAATACAACAAATAAAGAGTAAGGTTGACTCATAGAATGTCAACTGTCTTCTATGCGTGCTGTCCAAAATAGTAACCACCAACCACGTGTAGCTGTTGGGCACTTGCAATGTTGCTAGTGTGACTGAGGAACTGAATTTTTAATTATCTGAATTTAAGTAGCCATGTGTGGTTGTGACTTCTGTACTGAACACTGAAGTTACTAAATACAATAGAAAAAATTGGTAAACATCTAAACCTCAACCAAGGGATCAACAAACTTTTTCTGTGAAAGGCTAGATATTAAATATTTTAGATGTTACAGGTGTATACGCTCTGTCACAAAATCTTTGGTGTGTGGGGGTTTTTAATAACCCCTTAAGATTATAAAATTTATTTTTAGCTCACAGGCCATAAAAAAGAAGCCATGGGCCAAAGCAGTTTGCCAATCCTGATTTAACCTAACAAAAATAAGCTCATCATGAAAGTTTAATTAGTATATTATAGGACATAAGAGAAGACCTGAATAAATGGAGAGGTATAATTGCTATACTATGTTCACGGATGGCCTGATTTAACGTTATCACGATGGAAATTCTTCCCATAAGCACAATTCCATTCCAACCAAATTTCCAGAAAAAATCAACAAAATGATTCTATATTTTTAGGGTATAATAAAGACCACAGTAGTTAGACATTTTTTGAAAAAATAAAGAACTAGGAAACACACCTTATGAGAAGTAGCATTACGCATGTAACCTTAGGCCAGTTACATAACAGCTTTGTACCTCAGTTTCTATAGCTGTAAGATGAAAATAATAATAATACCTACCCCTGTTGGGTTATTATCATGGTTAAATGTGTTGATTTTTTTTGAAGCACTTAGAATAGAACCAGGCAAATAAAACAGACTATATATATGTGTTTGTTAAATACATAAGTAAACAATGAAGACAATATAGAAAACTTGAAAAATGACATACTAGGAAGAAGTGAAGTATCTTTGACCTCTAAAAATTCAACAAGTCACTGTCTAGATTTGCAAAGAACTTTTTAATTTGGAGAAACAATGCATTAGAAAAACAGACAAAGAACATGAGTAGTTTTAATTAATGGAAAATTTAACTCACATTGCTAACAAGTGTTTGAAAAGTTGATCAGTGTAACTAGTAACCAGAGAAATTGCAAAATAAAACAAAAATGAGATTTTCATTGTACACCTTTCAGATAGACAAAAATATGTATATTTTTTAAATTAGTGCAAAAGTAATACATATTCTATATGTGCAATTATCTGATTTTTATAGTTTATATTCCCTCCCTATAAGTCTTTATCAGTATTCACATCTCAGGGCTGACATAACTGTTACAGTTATCGTACTTATTTACCTATTTCTTTTATAGTTATATTCTAAAAATGATATTTATCATTTTTGTATTTATCAATAAGAGTCATAGAGTTTTACTAGAATCTTACTAAGATGACCTTATTTTGGCTTCAGTTAGAGTATTTAGCCTAAGGGACATGAACTAGGGTAGTAAAGAAATAACTTTAGGATAGAGTAAAAATGGCAATAATCAATTTCAAAAACTGAAAATTTGTCCTGCAAATATATTTAACTCTATCAGTAAAAACTCTTCAAATTGCCCTTTCTTTTTTTTGTTTTTTGGCATGTCTCTATGTTCTAGAACTTAAGAGGCTAAAATACTTTCCTTTTTTTCCCCTAAAAATGTTTTGTTTAATTTGGGATTTGTGAGTTTCTGATCTGTTGTGTTTTTGTTTTGTTTTGTTGGTTTTGGTTTGGGGGAGGGTTCCGCATTTTTAGTCCCATCTAATCAGTATTCCTTCCTGGGATTGTAAGTAACTCAACACAGTGCGTATTGAAAAGATGTGAAATAGTGTGTGTTGGTCTGAAATATTAAATTTTTCTGTTTCTCTGCTTTTTTTCTTTTATCTTTGCCATTGACATTGCAAAATTGAGAAGATCACACAGATCATATTAAATATTCTTAAAACTTAATCCACTGCAATTCTCATTTTTTAAGTATATAATTAGTGGAATTTATAACTGTATTTAATGATTTTTTCCCCCTGTATGTGGTCTGTCCATTTTTACTGATAGACTGAATCAGCAGGAATTCAGCGTGCACAACTTCAGAAAGAACTCTGGAGAATTCAGGATGTCATGGAAGGACTGAGTAAACACAAACAGCAGAGAGGCACTGCAGAAACAGGTACATTAGCTTCATCTTTTATTCTGCACTTACTGACCATAATAATATATCTAAATGGAATAACACATAGAATTGGATTTCTCGTGTTATTTTAATGGATTTTTGACATTAGAAAACAGGCACTTTGTAATATTGAATCAGTACCCAAGTTTATATATAATATAGAAAGCAAAAGTTTGACCAACCACACTCACACAAAAATGAATCATTGTTTTGTGTCTATAATTATAAATGCACACAGTGTTTTGGTTTGGGGAGTTTTTTCCCCATAACAGAAAATGTTGTTTTTCATCAATATGTTTTTTTCTCCTTAACAATACAATACAATAACAGCTGTGTAAGAATCATTGTATAGATGAACGATAATTTATCCATTTCGGTGTTGATGAACAATGTAGGTTGCTTCCAGGTTGTTGGGTGGGTAGGTGGGGTTTTTTGTTTTTCTTTCATAAGCCATGATGTAACGAACATTACTGTGTACATAATAAACACACCTGCTAGTACTAACGGGTTCTAGGAAATGAGAAATAAGTGCACATTTTTCATTTTGATATGCACAGCCAAATTGCTCTCCTAAAAGATTATATCAAATCATACTTAAACCAGTAGTATTTGAGAAAACCCATTTCCCCATACTCTTGTTTATATTAGATATTTCAGTTTGTATTTTTTAATGTATTGGGGTTTTTTAAATATATTTCATTGAAGTGTGGTTGATTTACAATGTGTTAATTTCTACTGTATAGCAATGTAATGGGTTTTAAATTCAGAAAACAAATGAGGGGTTAGAAACTAAAGACTTTGTTTAAAATAAATGAAATTGTTCCTTTTTTCTGTAGATTTAGGAAAATATGTTTAGTGTAAGTAGTTATATTTTACAATTTTTTTAATAGGCATGATAGGATCAAAGCCTTTCTCAACAGTTAAGTACAAAAATGAGGTAAGTTTGGATTGTTTCTCTAACTATAAATTAATTTATAATTAAAACATGAATTAGAATTTTCTCTACTCATAACAAAAATGTTTTCTAAATATGTTTGAGTTACTGTTTTGATCTTGAAATTTTGCTGGTTCAGTAATTTGGTTCTTCTAACAAATGTGATCTTCTTCCCTTTTCTTAATGGAAAAAAAATTGAATCACTACTTCTCATCTATGTTAGAACTTTAACATTGTCATACTTTTTCTAATCTAAGTAATTTGAGTATTTATTTATCATTGTTTGGTATGATAAGTTGGCTGTGTATCATGCATACCATAAAGAAATGACAACTACAAAGAGATACTGTCAACCTAGTTGAAAGCATCTGTGGTCTTGAATTTTGTATAAAAGCCAATCAAAAAGAAATGTTCTTTCTTTTCTCTTAAAAATTAGCAAAACAATACAGAGTGAGATTTTTTTTAAATGAATTCTTTCCTTTTATTTTTAAAATGAAATACAGTAGTTTCATACATTTGTTTTGATGTTGAGCTTTAGAGTAAAGCTAACCTGTGTGTTACAGAAAAAATTAAATGCAGTCAAATTTAAAACCCAGTTATTGGCTGTCATAAACATTTTTTTGTTTTACTTTATAATATGAGACTCTTGGCTTGGCAGTGTCCCTTTAATTATCTTAAAGTGAATGTAAGTTAACTTACCATTGCAAAGAATTTCGATATACTTAATTCAATATGCTTATCTAAATAAGGTGACTATTCTACAATCTTTAGGAAGAGGAAGTAGTCCCACCTCGTCCTCCACTTCCTCGGTCCTATGACTTTACAGACCAGCCTCCCATAATCCCCCCTCTGCCCAGTGATAGCAGCTCCTTGCTCTGTTATAGCAGGGGCCCAGTCCATCTGCCCGAAGAAAAGAAGATTCACCAAGTTCAAGGATATCCAAGAAATGGATCTCACTGTGTAAGTGGCTGCAATAGCCACAGAATAATCAATCGTACATGCCCTCATTTTTCAAACTTAATTTATTTTAGACTCAAACTTTTTTTTATTATAACACCACTTTTAGCCAGCACTTTTTTGTTCATATATAACATTATCATTTGTTTTTCCTGTTTTAGTTTTACCATTCTTATTTTGTAATATTTTCACAATTTTAATAAAATTTCATAGTTTCTGCTTTTCATGAATATTTTCATAAAGTGGTTACTTTATGTGCCTGTGTTTAAGGAGCCATATTTTAAATATACCATTTCAGGATATTAGAAGCAAAATGATATCTTTAGATCAGAAAGACGCAAGGAAAAGAAGATTCTTACCAGGAATGATCAAAAGGTTGGGATGTGGGCAGTTCAGTCTAGGAAAACTGTTAGAGGATGTGGACATTGCCAAGGAAAGACATTACCCATGGAAACTGGAAAAAAGGAGTTTGGGGATTAAACAAATAAATGTAAAATGTAATAAGCAAGGAGAAGAGAACAAGGAGAAAAGGAATAGGGCTAATTGAGTTAATATGATATAATTATTTTTAGACTTTAGTTTTACTATGATAAAAATGTTCTGATGACTTTGTCCCTAAGAGGAATATTCTTAATTTTAAAATCAAAAGATATGCTGGTTAAAAATCTTTTATAAAGTCTTTTTTTCTACCCTGATTGTAACATATATATTAATTGTGTTATACCCAAGATAGCTGACTGAGGCTTTTAATTGTTAGAGTGTGAGTTTTTAGAGATAAACATTTTAAAAGAGACTTTTGCCTTTTTGTGTGTGTTTGTGTGTGATTACATATCTTCCTTTCAAGGGTCCAGATTATAGACTCTACAAGAGTGAACCAGAGTTAACAACAGTGGCAGAAGTTGATGAGTCTAATGGAGAAGAAAAATCAGAATCTGTTTCAGAAATGGAAACTTCTGTTAAAGGTCAGCATTTGAGATATGTTTTATCTCCTGCGTTTTTCAGACACCTTAGAAATAAATTTAGTTTATATGTTGACACAGTACATATACAAGTCCACAGTCCCTCATCTGAAACCTTTGGAATCTGATGCGTTTCTGAATTTAGAAGTTTCAGATATTGGGAAGATAACATGACCCATAAACCACACATCAACATGTCATCTCTCTCTGCTGAGACAAATATGGCAAAATGTGGGATTTTTCAGAAAAATAATTTCTGATCATAACCCACTAGTCAATTTTTTTTTAATAATCTGCTAAAGGGTCATAAAGTAAAGCTTGAAAAATAGTAAGTGGTAATATTCACATAGCTTTTTCCATAATTGGAATATCCTTCTAGGTTTTCTAACGCTGGGTTTTGTGGTGTTGTTGTTTTGGGGTTTTTTTTAATTAGAAAAAATACTGCCATCTTGAAAACTTAATATTTATATGCCTTTCTCATTCTCATCCAAATCATATCTTTTTCTCATTGAAAGTCTTTGTTAACTTTATCTTTTCATACACAGATGTAAGTGAAACAGTCATAGTCTTCGTCCTTACCATATTCGTGCATATAATTATAAATATGCAGGAAATATCAGACTGCAAACAAAAGTAAATGTTTTTGGCAAATAGGTAACTAGATACCTGGCCAATCCTCCACAGATTATAAATGCTGGTTCATATCATTTTAAATATTTTTGAGACGCTTCAACAAGTTGCAGAAAAGTAAAGAGGGGGATGTTCAGGCCAAAAATTATATGAAGGGTAGTGCATTAGTCTGCTCAGGCCGCCATAAAAAAATACCATAGACTGAGTGGTTTAAACAACAGAAGTTTATTCTCACAGTTCTGGAGGCTAGAAGTCCCAGACCAGGTTCTGAGAGGGTTTGGTTTCGGGTGAGGACTCTTTTCCTGGCTTGTAGATGCTGCCTCCCTCACATGGCCTTTCCTATGAGTGCCTGTAAATTCTCTGGTATCTCATTTTATAAGGACACTAATCTGTGGGGGCCAGGGCCCCACCCTTATGACCTCATTTAACCTTAATGACCTCCTTTTAATCCCCATCTCCAAATATAGTCACATCAAGAATTAGGGCTTCAACAGGAATTTTAGGAGGACCAATTCAGTCCATAGCAAGAGGCATCCAGGAAGTAAAGTGGAGCATGAAAGCCAGCTTTCACCTTGTGACAGGACAAAGCTCAGAGCATGAACAAATTAGGAGTCTGCTAGGAGACCCCCTCAAATAAAGCTGGGGCCCTCTGAGGGCTATACTCTCAGTGAAAACTGATTAACTCAATTTCATCAAAATTTAAAACTTTTGCCCATCAGAATGGAAGAAAATATTATCAGTACATATACCTTACAAAATCCTTGTATCCAGAATATATAAATAACTCTTGCAAATCAGTAATAAACAACCCAATAAAAAAGTAGGCAAGGGCTTCCCTGGTGGCGCAGTGGTTGAGAGTCCGCCTACCAATGCAGGGGACACGGGTTCATGCCCTGGTCCGGGAAGATCCCACATACCGCGGAGCAGCTGGGCCCGTGAGCCATGGCCGCTGAGCCTGCACGTCCAGAGCCTGTGCTCCGCAATGGCAGAGGCCACAACAGTGAGAGGCCCGCGTACCGCAAAAACAAAACAAAACAAACAAACAAACAAAAAAAATAGGCAAAAAAAGCCTTGGAGAGTTAACAAACCAGGTATACAAATGGCCAATAAGCACATGGAAAAGCTTACAACTTATTAATCACAAAAGAAATGCAGTTTTAATGCAAATAAAAATCACATTTCACACCTTCTAGAATGGCTAAACTTGAAAGACTGACTACCTAGTGTTGGTTAGGATGTGGAACAATTGGAATTCACACACATTTCTGAGGTGGTATAGGATGGAACAATGGTTTGGCAGTTTCTCATAAAGTTAAACATGCAGTCATCATAGCCAGGAATTCTGTATATTTACCTAAGAAAAATGAAAACATAATCCCTCAAAAGACTTATACAAGGGTTGTTATAGCAGCTTTAATTCATAATAGACAAAAACTGGAAGCAGTCATATGTCTGTCAACAAGAGTACGGCTAAACAGGTTGTAATGCTTCTCAGCAAAAAACTGATAGATGTATTTAGTCATAACAATGATATCATCTGAAATATGTTCTCTAATATGGCTTGAATTCTTCCTGGAAGTTTTTCCTCTTTTAAATTTTGGGTTTTTTTTTTTTTTTTTTTTTTTAGTATATAATCATAAGCTCTCATGTGATAAATTGTCTGAAGTGTACAGATCGATTACAGTGTAATTTATTTTGTACCACATGACTTAAAGTCGGGCTTTTAAAAATGGACCACTGACTAGCATAGTAGAAGGCTTTTCTTTATTTGAACTGTAAAAATTACTTGTAAGACATCAGTCCAGCTCTTCACATTCTCAAATATACAACTGTAATAAACACAGAGTTCATAAACAATATTAAAACTTCATTAAGCTGCAGATAGTTTGGTTCATAACCTAAAGGGGCCCTGAATGATTGACCACCATTTGTCTTTGGGGGGAAAATAAGATTTCATTTTTCTACTTAGTTAATGTAACTTTAATGAGCCCAAAGAGAATGATTTTTTTTTCCAGCAAACTATTGAGATTTGAATAATTTCTTATTTTACTTGTGTCCTCAGTGGACAATAGTGTATATATTCTGCTTACACAAGATGACTGTGGTACAGATGAATACATTTTATGTGAACTGATCCTTAGCTTTTATTGTTGTGTTAATGATTTTGTGTATGTGTATTGTTTGTTTTCTAATTATAAAAGTAGTGTGTGTTCATTTTAGAAATTTTTCAAAAATGCAAAAGTAAAAGTAACTTCAATTACCTATAGTCAACTATTGTTAACATTGTTGGTGGATTCTTTATTGAGGTGGTGCAGTGTGATTGAAAGAGACCAAATGGGAATTAAGGACGTTTAGGTAAATCACTTAACCCTTCTGGCCATAACTTTTCTCATCTCTGTGAGAGGATTAGATTAAGGTACTTTTTTAAATTTTTTATTTATTTATTTTTGGCTGTGTTGGGTCTTCGTTGCTGTGCACCGGCTTTCTCTAGTTGCGGCGAGCGGGGGCCACTCTTCGTTGCAGTGCGCAGGCTTCTCATTGCCGTGGCTTCTCTTGTCGCGGAGCACGGGCTCTAGGCGCACAGGTTTTAAGGTACTTTTAACCTGTGAAAATATTGTAAATACGTCATGAAGAAGCAGAGCAACAAGGGAAAACGGGCCAAAGCAGAAGCTCTAGCCATGCTGCTGCTAAGCTATATGTACTTGAGGAAGTCAGTTAACCCAGATTCTGCACTTCATTTACCTTCTTTTTTTACAGGGTTGTTGTGAAGATATATGATCCACTGCGTATCATTAAATTTTATAATTTTTTTAATGTCATCTGTTATCATCAGTAGAACTTTATTTCTAAAGCTAACCCTAAATTTGTCTGGTTAGTATCATTGCTGGCTTATTAGGTAAAACAAGTAACAAAAGGTTATTACATTTCCCTGTCTCTTCTCAAACGATACATTTATTTGCCTTCTGATTTTAAAAGCCTCAGAAATTGAATATGTCCAAGTAAAGCCATGTCATGTGAAGATGTTTTGTAGAACTTAATGCTGTTTTTATTTTTAGGTTCCCACTTTCCTGTTGGAGTAGTCCCTCCAAGAACAAAATCACCAACACCTGAATCTTCGACAATAGCCTCATATGTAACTTTAAGGAAAACTAAGAAGATGATGGATTCAAGAACGGTATTTAATTATACATTAATTTCCAGAAGGATTCTCAACCTATTTATTGCCACCTTGTATATGTTTTCATTTTTAGAGGTTTCTTTCAAAACTTTTTTTTGGGGGGGCCACACCACACGGCTTATGGGATCCTTCCCGGACCAGGGATCGAACCTGTGCCTGTGCCCCCTGCAGTGGAAGTGCGGGGTCCTAACCACTAGACCTCCAGGGAATTCCAATCAGAACTGTTTTTTACATACTCTTAAGAAAAATTTAGTAATCTTAATTTTTTAAATTATATTCAGGGAATGAACACCTCAGAGGACAGGCCTAATCTAGGTTTTCTTTGCTCAGACTCCACATGTGGTCTTTGGGGCGCAATTTGTGGAATCTGTTCTCAGATAGCTGCCCTATGTTACCTCTCCTGACACCTCTAAAAATTTCCTTAGGAGAGTGACAGACATGTGCTGTGGTCACCCAAGCTACTGGACTTCCAAGCCAGCCTGAGTTTGCAGGGCCTTTCCGCTGCAGTAGACTTGGAGTTGGCCAATCCTCTGGTTACAATGAGCAATGTCAATTGAGAATGAGAAGCAAATCCTGTACTTCACACTTTCATCAGAGATCCATTTAATTCAGACTGGCTTTTAACCCGTCTAATCTTGGTCTTCTTGGGAAGATTCTCAAAGGACTTAACTCCCTTTCCCCAAGTACTCTCTAGAAATTTGGGCTGCAAAAGAAATTTTACTTTTTATGTTTATAAATTCTATTTATTTGGTATGAGATAACTTAAAACTATAAGAAAAGACTGAAAGGTACAACAAATGATAAGATTTATGATTATTCTTGAAAAATATTAAAGTATGGTACAAAGTATATGCCAGAAATTCTGACAGATTTATATATATAAGAAATATAATGGTCCTGTAATACTGCTGTTCATAGAGTTAGGCATTTTTTAGTTTAAAAGGGTATTTTTTTGGAAATTATAATGTGAAATAAGGCAACAGAAAAAAAACCTTTAAAAATGCATGTTGAGATCAAACAGAAAGATATTAGTGGATTTATGTTATTCTGTAACTATCTTTTTTTTAAATAACTATCTTTTTTTTTTGCGGTACGCGGGCCTCTCACTGTTGCGGCCTCTCCCGTTGCGGAGCACAGGCTCCAGACGCTCAGGCTCAGCGGCCATGGCTCACGGGCCTAGCTGCTCCGCGGCATGTGGGATCTTCCCGGACCAGGGCACGAACCCGTGTCCCCTGCATCGGCAGGTGGACTCTCAACCACTGCGCCACCAGGGAAGCCCTAAAATAACTATCTTAAATACTACAGGAAAGACTTCTACATAACCAAGTACTGGGGGGAAAGTATAGATGACTAGTTACCTAATATTGTACCGGAAAGTCCTTTATAAGCAATACAGATACCAGAAGAAAATACTTGCAGTATAACAGACAAGTTTCATAATATTTGAGGAATTAATATAAATCAGTTATTTTTAGGGTTTTTTTAAACGGAAACTATGTAACAGTAATTCACAAAAATATGAAAATTGCTCAACACTGATAATCATTTTTAAAGTGCTAACTAAAACCCCAGTGAGATACTCTTCTCCAGTTATACTGGCAAAAAGATCTAAAAATTAATAATATCTGGCATTTTAAAAGAATAGATTTGTACAATACGATAACTTGGAAAAGGAAGTTTCAGTGAGACAACACTTTTGCACAAACACAGAAAAACCAGGAAGAATACATGTTTCTTGTTACTAAAAACAAAAGGAGGGCTTCCCTGGTGGTGCAGTGGTTGAGAGTCCTCCTGCCGATGAAGGGGACACGAGTTCGTGCCCCGGTCCGGGAAGATCCCACATGCCGTGAAGCGGCTAGGCCCGTGAGCCATGGCTGCTGAGCCTGCGCATCCAGAGCCTGTGCTCCGCAACGGGAGAGGCCACAACAGTGAGAGGCCCACATACCGCAAAAAAATAAATAAATAAATAAAAGGAAAGAGTGCTAACGTAGCCAACTTCCCAATCAGTATCTAGAATTTACCTTTATTTAAAAAAATTTTTTCACAAAAGCAAATGCTTTGTTTCACAAATGAGAAGCATCATTTCTGCACTCTAAGGCTTTTCATTTTCCTTTCAGTTTCTACGTGAGCTCTTCAAGATATTCTATACAATAGAAAACAGTTCTAGATCTGTAGCTACTGCCCTGCAGACACATTTTAGATTGCAGTGGAGAGAAGAGGACCTTGGCCGTTATCCTGACATACTGCTTAGTCACGGAAATACTTACCTCTGCCTGGGGTTCTTTCCAAAACACCAGCAACTCCACCAATGTCTCAGTCAGTTCCCAGCAGTTCAGTCCAGAGGACACAAAGAAACCTATGCATTCTATTCTATAGATCTTAGAATATGTTTAATCTCTAAAATTTCTGTTATATAAAACAAGCTAAAATTTCCTTATGACAGTTATTGATATACTTATTTTGGATCTCATACCAATATTGTTTTATATCTTTAGTAAGAAAGTGAGAAGTAAGAACTGGTTGTTTAATGTGACTAATATTTTTAAACCCTTCAGTAAACCATAAAAATGAGCCATGTAGGGCTTCCCTGGTGGCACAGTGGTTGAGAGTCTGCCTGCCGATGCAGGGGACACGGGTTTATGCCCCGGTCTGGGAAGATCCCACATGCCGCGGAGCGGCTAGGCCCGTGAGCCATGGCCAATGAGCCTGTGCGTCCGGAGCCTGTGCTCCGCAACAGGAGAGGCCACAACAGTGAGAGGCCCGTGTACCACAAAAAAGAAAAAAAAAGAGCCATGTAAATGTATATATGTATATAAAATATAACCTTCTGATTTATAGAAGATAGATTCTTCCATAGTTTTTCATGAACTAAGGATGTTTTCTCTACCAGTCTTTTCACAGTAAAAAATGTGTGACTTGAAACATTACATTTTTAGTATAATAAAAGAAATTGCTGATTTTTAGAAGCTATGCCCGCTGTTTTCTCCTAGTTTGAGTTTTATACAATTTCCTATCTCAGGGCCGTGGGGTAGGGTCACTCCAGAGCTGCCATACTTTTTTGTATTTTGTTTTTAAAAACAAGCAAATCCCCTCCTTAAGTTCCTCTTCTCTCCCCTCCCTTCTACCTCTTCTCTCTCTCTCTTTCCATCGCTGATCCTGCATCAGTGCCTGCATAAAGTAATCTGCCGTTCTGGTGTTATCTAAATGACATCCAAAACCTCCACTTGAGATTTTGCAAACAAAGTCAATGCATTGCAGGACATTTTTTATTCTAACATACTTTTCAGAAGTTATCCTGTCTTCAGATATTCATCTGTTTGTTTACTTTCAATTTAAAGGAAAGACCAAGAAGTGCAGTGGAACAGCTCTGTTTGGCTGAAAGCACTCGACCTAGGATGACTGTGGAAGAGCAAATGGAAAGAATCAGGAGGCATCAACAAGCATGCTTAAGGGAAAAGAAAAAAGGATTAAACATTATTGGTGCTTTAGACCAGTCACCCTTACCAAGTCCTTCAAATTTAAGGGATAATCCATTCCGGGTTACCCAGGTATATCAATTGCTTTTACTCATTCTTGTGGGTAAATCTAATATCACTTGAATCTTAGAATCGTAGAGTTACATGGTTGATGGGCTTTTAAATGTCAGCAACATGGATAGTTATATTATTCAACTCTTATAATGTGCCAGGACAGCTTAGTAAAATGGAAATAGCCCTGGGTTCAGAAAACCAGAGCTAAATTACTTGTTGGATACCCTCCTATACGTTGTGGACTTAATCTCCTCTACTGTAAATCAAATAAAGATACAACCTGTCCTATCTACTTCATGGAGATAGTAAGAAGATAAAAGTGCTTTCAACAAAGGTAAAATGCCATGCAGGTTAGCAGGATGGTCCCCAGTTCCCCTCCCAATGAAATGTGCATTACTCTGTATACTAATTTAGCATGACCTAAATTGTAGCGAGAGGGTTTCTAAAGAAAAGTTCTACTATTCATTACATTTTAACTTCAGTCTTATAAAGAGACACCATTCCGTTTCTTATTACTTATTTGTTTGTTTTGTTACCCTGATTCATAAATCAGAGCAGACTAAGGAACCTTTCCAGTGGCTTCTATCCCTGTTAGTAGACATGCACCAGCTGAAAGTGATTCCCTGTCATCATAGAAATCCTCTTTCTGTCTTGTCTAATGGAGAGCAGGCATTGCTAATGGTGGTTCAACCAATTAACAGTTGAATAACTGCACATTCTACACATTACAAAATAGATGAGTAATATATATGATTCCTCTGTTGTTTTTCATAAGGAAACCCTTGCAAGTGAAGAACCAACTTTAAAGAACAAAAAATTAATAGGTACTATCTAAAAACTATGCATGACCGTATAGTATGAATCTAAAAATGCTGTCTATCTGTTGAACAGACTCGAAGGAGGGATGATAACCTTAAGGAACTGGATGCCGTCATTAGAGAAAATGACGTGAAGCCAAACCATGAAACCCCTGCCCCAGAAACTGTTCGACTAAAAGAAGCTGAACCTCAAAATACAGATTTCAGCGAAGAGGTAGAGAGATTATTTTAGGACTGATGTTACAAAGGGGTGGATTTTTGAAGACAAGATCAAGTGAGAAGGTTGAAAATAGTTACGTGTCATTCTGTCACAGGGGCTATATAGCTCTTAGTGAAATGATAGGCTTCGTATAATTTGATTGATGTATTCAGCCACAACAAAAACTGGGTTAATTGAAAACTTAAAACATGATCAATCAAGGCTGGAATAAATTATCATTAACCCAATTAAAGAATCTTATATCCCAAAGCGGCTAACTAATGGCAATGTACCTTTTATTCTAGTAGCAAAGGACATTAATTTTTTTTTTAGTGTTTTTTTTAAGTTTTGAATTTTATTTTATTTATTTTTTATAAGACATTAATATTTTTAATGCACTTGAATATAAATTTATATTTCAGTAAATATTTGATAGGGTATGGGTTTTTTAATAAACTTTAGGAATCATTTTAGATAATTCACTAATATATTAAATGTGGTAAAAATGATTTGAAAAAGAGAATTTTTCTTCTTCTGTAGTTTAAAAAAACTGAAAATGCTTTTTCCGAAACACTTTTCACACCTGAGCCAAATGGAGTAAATTCTGAGGAAGTGGTGGATAAAGAAGAAAACAAAGAAAAGATGCCCAAGGATGTTCCATACAGGTAATAATTAGGAAAAACAAACAAAGGAGTCATTCACAAAATTGTATACCTGCTTAAAAATGGTAAACTTCAGAGTCAGAGGTCTTGGATTCCAGTCCCAGAATATCTCTTACGAGCTGTAGGATCTTGAACAAGTTACACAACTGTCATGGTTCCTCACTTGTAAAAATGAGGATAATAATCGTATCCATCTCACAAGTGTATTATAGGGATTAAATAAGAAAATATGTGTATAGCACTTAGCACTGTGCTAAACACCTAGCAAGTGATCAATAAATACCTTTTTTAAAAAAATGCCAGGGCTTCCCTGGTGGCGCAGTGGTTGAGAGTCCGCCTGCCGATGCAGGGGACACGGGTTCGTGCCCCGGTCCAGGAAGATCCCACATGCTGCGGAGCGGCTGGGCCCGTGAGCCATGGCCGCTGAGCCTGCGCGTCCGGAGCCTGTGCTCCGCAAAGGGAGAGGCCGCAACAGTGAGAGGCCCGCGTACCGCAAAAAAAAAAAAAAAAAAATGCCAGAGGCACACAAGCTACAGCAAAGTAAGCACCTCAGCGTTGCCTGTATAATGACAGACATTGATCAGATATCTAAGATGTCTGATAAGCGTTCCAAACATTATAGTGATTTGCAATTTATTTTTTAACTGTATTTCTTAACTAGCATTTTTAAATGCATATCCTCAGTCTCACCATCCATAAAAAAATTCCTAGTGCTGGAAAAGAGGAATGCTGTGATCTCATGTTATTAGGAATGCCTTTATCTCTTCAATGAATAGCAAGAGGGAACTTGAAAAATATTTGGCGATAGCTGATAAGAAAAAAATCTCTGCTGAACTTTTGTTAATAGACGTAGATTAAAACACATCCAGTATATTACAAATCTATGAGTTCATAATGATACAACAACAACAAAAAATAATTTGTTGGCCCCTTCAGAGGATGCTCGGGAATCGACTTATTGTTCCAAAACCTGGTACATAAAGAGAAAGAAGTAAACATTTATCTTACCTTTCCCAAACAAACTGCAACCAGAGAGTTTATGAGGAAACTCTTCTTTATTAGAAAAATTTCACTCAATAAAGAATGAGAGGGCTTCCCTGGTGGCACAGTGCTTAAGAATCTGCCTGCCAATGCAGGGGACACGGGTTCAAGCCCTGGTCCGGGAAGATCCCACATGCCGCGGAGCAACTAAGCCCGTACGCCACAACTACTGAGCCTGTACTCTAGAGCCCGCAAGCCACTACTACTGAGCCCGCGTGCCACAGCTAGTGAAGCCAGCGTGCCTAGAGCCCGTGCTCCACAACAAGAGAAGCCTGCACACCGCAACAAAGAGTAGCCCCCGCTCGCCGCAACTAGAGAAAGCCTGTGCACAGCAACGAAGACCCAATGCAGCTGAAGATATAGAAATAAATATTTTTTAAAAATTTATTAAAAAAAATAAAAGAATGAGAGACTTTGGGACTTCCCTGGTGGTCCAGTGGGTAAGAATCCACCTTCCAATGCAGGGGACATGGGTTCAATCCCTGGTGAAGGAACTAAGATCCCACATGCCGTGGGGCAACTAAGCCCACGTGCTGCAACTACGGAGCCTACGTGCTCTGGCGCCCACACACACACCACAACTAGAAAGCCCACGCACCACAACTGCTGAGCCTGTGCGCTCTGGAGCCCCCATGTGCCACAACTAGAGAGCCCACACACTGCAATTAAGACCCAATGCAGCCAAAATTTAACTAATTAATTAAAAAAAAAAGAATGAGAGACTTAGAATATCACTGCTTTGCTAAAACCCTATTAAAATAATGGATGAACAATATTCCTCAGTGCTGCTAAAGCTGTTAGCTAAAAAAAATTTTGTTTTGTTTTTTTTAAAGATTTTTTTTATGTGAACCATTTTTAAAGTCTTTATTGAATTTACTACAATATTCTGGTTTATGTTTTGGTTTTTTGGCCACGAGGCATGTGGGCTCTTAGCTCCCTGACCACCACACCCATTGCATTGAAAGGTGAAGTCTTAACCACTGGACTGCTAGGGAAGTCCCCTGATCATTTTTAACATCAGGAAAAGAGACAGACTATTAATGCAGTAGTGCAAGACAGCCACCTAAAAGAGTATTACTTACCTCCTTTTCCCCAAAACCTAAGTCTGATCAAGCCTAAGAATCGTATCAGTTTATAAAAAATATGAGGGATACAGTCATCAAAATCCAGAAATGTAGTAAATTATTGGACAGATAAACCAGGTTCTTTCCTAAATAAATGACAAAGAATAAAACGGGTGTGTGTGGTGGTATATTTTAGAGTAGACTTTAAGGGACTTCTCAGGCAAATACAGTGTATGGACTTTGTTGTGTGGATCCTCATTCAAACAGATAACTCTAAGATGATATTATGAGGCAATCAGGATCATTTGAGCATTGACTGGATATTTGATGGTATTTACAGACTGAATGATATGTCTGGAATCTGCTTTAAAATAATTTGGGGAGGACTTCCCTGGTGGCGCAGTGGTTAAGAATCCACCTGCCAGTGCAGGGGACACGGGTTCAAGCCCTGGTCCGGGAAGATCCCACATGCCGTGGAGCAACTAAGCCCGTGTGCCACAACTGTTGAGCCTGTGCTCTAGAGCCCGCGAGCACAACTACTGAACCCGTATGCCACAACTACTGAAGCCCGCGCACCTAGAACCCATGTTCTGCAACAAGAGAAGCCACCGCCATGAGAAGCTCACGCACCACACCGAAGAGTAGCCCCCGCTCGCAGCAACTAGAGAAAATCCGTGTGCAGCAACGAAGAACCAATGCAACCAAGAATTAATTAATTAATTAATTAATTAAAAAAATAATCATCATCATTTGGGGAGTAGGGGGCTGAGGGTTTAGAATGAAACAAGATTGGCAAAATGTGGACGAAAATGCCAACAAAATGTTAGCAATTGTTAAGTACAGATGGTGACATCTTTTATGTACAGTTAAGATTTTTCATAACACTAAGTTTGGAAGAAAAAAAATTAATTGCATTCTAAAATAACGAACTTTAAAACTTCCATCTATTTTCATTAGCCCTCAAGATGAGTCACAGATCCCAAATCATAAACCAGAAGGCCACCCTGAAGAAAATACAAAGGACAATATTCATGAGCAGGAAGAAACTGTTATTTCTTATGAACTAACTCCTGAGGCTTCTAGAGGAAGTCAGACAATGGCAGGTAGATATTACATGTTTCCTAATTTTCTTACTGGTGCTTCCTCTGAACCTCTGAATTTATTTGCCATGTGGAGACTCTAGCAAGGGAGCCACGCAGGGACGTCAACTGCAGACCAAGCAGCCTTTGCCTTCCCACACTTGCACCGTCAGGAGGGCTGCAGTTGCACCAGAGCACAGGGCCAGCCCCGCGTGAGCAGCTAGATCTGCCCTCTCTCCTGTCTTGGGCGTCACTTCCTTCTCTTTGTTTTGTTTTATTTGTTTTTTTAATCTGAACCTTTACACATACCTTAAGCTTTTTTCTAAGAAGAATATCTTTTAGTACTTTTCTCTGATGCTGGATTCTCAGAGTATTCATAAGCCTACCCCTTTGGGAACTGTGGAAGATTGAATATCTACACTAGTAGAATGGATTTACTTACTTAGCTCCTACTATAACCCACCTCTGGGTTTTTCTTTGGTAGTGGAAGATCATGATCCAGAGCATGTTAAGAAAAAATAAAATTTTCTGTGCTATTCTTTTATACTTTCTGGATTCTTCACACATCTTTTTTCTTTTTTTTTTTCTTTATGACTTTTGCCAAGGGATGGGGGTAGGGGAATCATCCCACTAGTGTAATGTATCAGTTTTGCATCTCATAGTCCATAAACAAAAAGCTATCCCTAGTAATTCTTTCTCCTCCCCCCACCCAACCCCGCCTCCAATCATTTTGCAGAAGGGTAAGTCCAATGAAATTCAATTATGCAGGACTGTTCTTAAGAGCATTTTCTGTATCTTATATACATATAACATGGAAGTTTATATCATCAGCCATGTTCCTTTGTAACCAGTATGAAGCACTTTTTCCTTTGCCTCTTATCACTCACAAGGCAATGTGTACAGGAATTCTCACTTTCTTTAAAAATTGTCATTGATCACATTCGGTTATTATGATGCCAAGTCTGTGTTAAAGGTTGTGTGGGTGTATTAAAACCCCAACATTTATACCATCTGCAGTATTTAGCTTCATGCAACTAGAAAAGCTTTTAAAAATGAGACCCAACAGGGGTGAGTCACTGATATACACCTGAAAATTAACCTTGAAGCCCCCCCAAAAATTTTTTTTTTAATTTTTCCCAGTTTCATTGAGATATAATTGGCATATAACATTATATAAGTTTAAGATGTACATGGAAAAAGAATTTTTAACCAGTCTTCAAGAGACATTTCATACTGAATAATCAGTTGCCAGAATAACAAAGAACAGAGCCGAAATGCAACTAAGAATTCCTTCCCGACACACGTTCTGTGTTGGGAATCGCAGCGTCAGGATTTCCTTCTCCGAAGGTGTCTCCAGGATTTTGATCTCGTCACGTTTTCTCGGTGTGTTTTAGTGCAAAGCCTGTCCCCGTCTCCCGAGTCCTCGGCATCACCCGTTCCGTCCACTCAGCCGCAGCTCACAGAAGGCTCACACTTCATGTGTGTGTAGTCTCAGAACAAGTACGTCGTTTCCTTTCATTTTCGTGCTTTACTGTTAGAGCTTTCAGCCTGACTTTTGTCGATTTGGTGAATAAAAACTGTGATGAATTGCGGCCTGTGTGTTAGGGATAGTTAGCAGAGCAAGTGTTTGAACCACGGGCAGTAACTCAAAATGTCCAACATCAGCCCTTCAATGATTTGCTACGTAACAGCATTTTCTCTGTCTCTTCTTTCTTCATCCATAAAAACAGCTAAACTTGGAGGGGAGGTTTTGCAGTGTTTTGCAGCTGTGCTCCCACCTAACAGTTTCTTTCCACCATTGGGTCTAAGAATTCTGTTCAAGTCGTTACATTTTGATACAGAAATGTTTTTTACATTCAGCGTGACCTATCTACCACCCTGGGAATTTGCTAATTATTTTTAAGGATAAAGAAAAGTTTATGGTACAGCCAACTAGGTATGGAATGTAAAATCTTTAAGAGCCATCAGAAATTATTTCTAAATAATAATTTTTTTTAAGTCAGGGAGGTAGCTTTTGGTTTTTTTTAGGTAGGGAGGTAGCTTTTAAAAAAGCCACAGGTGGGGGCAGGGAGACGGGGCCTTTCTCAACCAGTGTTCCTTAGACCACACTTTTAGAACCACGAATAATTTCCTAAGGTGTCTTACTTTTAAACTTTATCAACAATGGCTAAACTTTACCTCAATTTTGTACTTACGTACTTTTTTTATTTTTCAGAAAAGCTGTGAGGTATGGAGTGAACATTTTATGCCTTTTTCTGCACTTTTTTTCTCAGTATCTACCAGATCTTCTCATGTTTGGGGCCTTCGGAGTATCACCAATTTCTGTTAAACAGTTATAAGCTGAGCAAACACCTACAGACGTTATGAGCACGGCTACAAACATGTTCTTTGATTTTTAGGTACTCAAAGGAGTACAAATACCAACTTAGACTAAGTTTTTCATCCAGTAGTGCTCATTTTCTAGCCTCTACGTCCATTCACACCTTTTTGTAGCAGCTATAATCTGTGTCCCTTTATTTCAGCCAGAGGATTTATGTTTAACTGTCTTGTCATTTCTGTAACTTTTATTTGAGATCACGTCTGTCTGGAGCCTAAAAGAGGCTTTGTTTGTCGTCACTTGGTATCTCTTTAGGACTTGTTGTATTTGTTGTAGTCTTAACCTGTGTCTTGCCTCTGTCACTCATATATTTAAACTTTTAACTTAATACATTCAGAAGTGGCAGTTGCCACTAGTGACAGAATAACACCAAACAGGGATAATAAACATTATGCTCATTTTATTCCTCCTGTGCAAAGAATTGATTGATGGCCTCCTTCTGTCTTAGTGGTGAAATGTACTTTGAGAGCCACTCCCATTATCTCTTGGTTCAATAAACAGGTTACAATTCATTGTACTCGGACCATTCTGATAACAAGAATGTTCACAGTTAAAACTGGAGTACATTTCCAGGTTCCTTAAGTTGTTATTATTCACTTTTGTTTTGTTTTACTTTCATTCCAAAAGCCAGGAGTATTACGTACTAGAGTTAGGTACAGTGATTGCCGGATATTTTCTAGCTTTGTGGTGTGCAGTCACCACAACCAACCAGTGGCATTCAGACTTGCATTATTTTATAATCCATCTTCTCATTGTGCATGTGTCATCTTTCTGAACTAGTGGTTTTGGCAAGACTTAGGAAAGTTTTACAAATGACACCGCTATGTAGGCAGCTTAATATAGTATTACGTATTTTAGTAAAGTTGTGCAAACCTCTGCTCATTTTGTCAATCTTTTGGATTCAGCCACAAGTTTGGGTCCTTTTTTTCATCTGACTTGCTGTGCACATATTGCGTTATGTTTCTTTGCTTTGTGAATTAAGCTTATGGAAATGAAGAGAAGATGTCCTTCAATTGTATTATGTTTGGGGATTTTCATGGCCATGCTTGTCAGTTCTATTGCTAGAGAATGTGGCCCTTAGTTACTTCAGGAACTGGTCATTAATTAACTTTGCAGGTGTCAAAGTAATTTTACTTCTTTGTATTTTTCAGCTATACTGACTTCCGTTGAAACGATTCAAAGCTGAGGACATGGACCTTTGGCAATGTGAGAAGATATTGTACAGTATATTTTAAATCTATGAAATTCATAGTTCTGATGCTTTTGGCCACAGAGCATCATTTTATCACTTCTGGAAAATGTTTATTCCAAAACAGCTTTAATGGCCCATATGTACACTCAAGGTCATGTAATGTAATCTCAAGGTTATTATTCTGACACCAGCTTGCTGCTATGATTTCAGAGCACATAAGTAAAGGTGCTTTTTAGTGTGTGGTCTACAGCCAGAGCTTACTTAGTTGCTGATTTCCAGATTTTGATGTTTCTAAAGTCTAGGTGGATTTATATTTCTTTTCAATTTTCAGTACATAAATTTAGTTATTATTTCCAGTGAAGCTTGTTTTCCTTTTTTTTTTTTCTTCTTCCTCCCATTTTGGCTACTGCAATGCTTTGTTTCACCCTTGATTTGTAAAAATTTTATATATATATTTAAAATGTGCCATTTTATTACTGCTAAGTGAAGTATGTCTGTTTCCTGCTATAATTATTTCTCAGTCAGATTGCATTGTCAGCAGTTATGCCACACTCTTGTCAGCTTAGATACAAATGTTATCGCTTACTTTTTTCTTAAAAAGCAATTTAAAATGTAGGCATTTTGAAGTACTGGGCTTATACTTCATTGGACTAGATGTGTACAGCAATAAGCAGGTTTTCAAATCCAGTACTTAGTTTGTGTACAAATGTAATTATGTTCATTGTGTATATATTATACAATGAGCACATGTAATGTAAGTATTAAAGGCTACTTACTGTTGTTTAAATGCAAATGTTCATATCTCATTTCTTTTTTATCATGTTAAATAAATGTTGATGTTCTTAAATCACTTGTGTTAGAATTTTTGCTCTTCCCATCTAAAATGGAAAGTCTGAGACTTCTAGATGAAAAAGTAGTTAGTTAATCTTACTGGAAAGAGCATCGTAAAAGAACTGTGTCTGTCATCCAGCTCAGCTCTCCCACGTCAAAGTCGGGAAACTTGAGGCCCAGAGAGGGAAACTGACTTGGCCACAATCACATTACATTTAATGACAAAATTTGCACCAGCATAAAGCTTTTCTGACTTTTCAACACCACTGGGCAAATGTAGTTTTGTCAAGTCTTCTATACCCATTTCTGTTGGTTTCCGTGTCATAGAAGGCATCTGCAGCCTTGCTTTGCTTAGTGGACTGAACTTGGGGTTGGGGGCGGGGGCAGAGTTATTTCTCTGACATGGGTAACTAGAAACCGTTTCATCCTCATAAGCAGAGATCATTGTCTCTTACACCACATTCTCTGCAGATGTTCACGCTCTTCAGAATCAATTACATTTCCTTTCCACTATAACCTTTTGTTCAGGCTATATATTGTTCCCAGAGTACAAGGAAATGCAAGGCTTTGGGATTCCTATATAAAATTGCTGAAACTAAATTGGTGCTGGTCAGTCTTTTTTTTTTTTTTTTCATGCTATGTTAAAGAGGATTTAGATATAATTTAAAATGCAGATGTATAAGAGTTCATCTGCTCCAAACAGAAACACACAAAATGAAGTGCAAATAGATACAGGCTTTAATGTAGGAGGTGAATGAGAAGAGAGGTGAAAATGGGAGAAGAATGTTTAGCTCCTTATATCCATATGAACATGTTTACATATATTACCTTTTTCTAAAGACACACAGAAGTCTTGTCAGGGGAAATAGTCAACAGATTATGATTTCCCTTTAAGTCATGACACAATGATTGTTACCAATCTTTTATGGGTGTGTTGAGGGGAGAGTTGATGTTATTCTTTGGGATTTGTTTGGGGTGGTTCTATGTGGGGCTTTTGTCTTTATGTTTGCCTGGTATGTGTGTGTGTATGGTTTTACTTGAAGCACTTTTTTTTATAAATTTATTTTTATTTTTGGCTGCTTTGGGTCTTTGTTGCTGCACGTGGCTTTCTCTAGTTGCAGCGAGCGGGGGCTACTCTTCACTGCAGTATGCGGACTTCTCTCATGGCGGTGGCTTTCTTTGTTGTGGAGCACGGGCTCTAGGCATGCGGGCTTCAGTAATTGTGGCACACGGGCTCCAGTAATTGTGGCACACGGGCTCAGTAGTTGTGGCTCGTGGGCTCTAGAGTGCAGGCTCAGTAGTTGTGGTGCACGGGCTTAGTTGCTCCACAACGTATGGGATCTTCCCGGACCAGGGTTCGAACCCGTATCCCCTGCATTGGCAGGCGGATTCTTAACCACTGCACCACTAGGGAAGCCCCGCTGGGCCCCATTCTTAAAATTTCTGATTCTTTCAGTCCGGGGTGTGGCCCAAAAATTTGAATTCTAATTCTAACAGGTTTCCAGGTGATTCTAATGCCGATGCTCCAGGTACCACACCTTGAGAACCACTGGCACATAATAAGGCTCTGTGTTATTTTTTGAATTTTTGTTTTATTTACATGTGGTAGTAAAAAATTAGGATAAATTCAGTTTTTATTTACAAAGGTGTGCACAGAGTGTAGAAAAACTAAAAAAAAATAATGCAACAACTTAGAGATGTTCTACCCCTAGGCCCAAAGTGGTAAGGGGAGAAGTAAGTGGAACCCGTAGAAGAGAGTCACTTGAAAGAAGCCTTAATCTTTTTCCAAGAGACCAAGCCAGCCTCAGTGTATGCAACCCTGCAGGGATGGGGCCAGAGCAAGAAGTATTCCCATGGCACTGTCTTACTGCCAGGGCTCCCAATGGCTGAACCCAGTGGGATTCAGAAGTCACAGGAGTTGTGTTGAGTGTGGCCGGGAACTGACGGGGGTTTCCCAAACCTTCTCAGAGGATCCTTGAAGTCAAAACTGTTTTCATTATAACACTAATATGGTATTTGCCTGTTTCACTTTCATTCCTTCAGTAGTGAATAGCGGCGTTTCCCAAAGGCTATCTGACCTGTGATACGTCAACAGACTGAGTGCAGAAGCAGATGTGGAAATCCAGCTGTCTTCTGTTAATCCCGATAGAAAAGAGCGTTACAACAATGGGAATCAATTTTTTTTTATTAAAAAGCATGTTATTTATGTTAACACGTAGTGGGTTTATTACTGTTATTTTCGATGAATGAGAATATTTTAAATGTTTCTCAGCTTTAATTTCTATTGCCGTAAATGCCAATAGATATAACCCACAAAACAAGCTATTTAGAGTCCTCAATAGTTGTTAAGTTGTGAGAATCCTGAGACTCAAAAGTTTGAGAATCTCTCATATAGTCCTTAGAGGTCAGCCGCCTGTTGCAGGGCGCAGTTGAAAGCTTTGAGGGGCAAAGGAGATACCAGCCCACCTCCCTAAGGACAATGCTGCTTACAGTCACTACTTGCAGATCACCACCGGTCTGCTCCTTGAACTGAAAGCCCCAGCGTCTGTGAGTGATATCCAGAGCCTGTGGGTCCCTCTTGGGTCCTGCCGGCTGCGAATCATTCATAAAAAATGACTCAGAAAGGCGGCGTCCATACATGCACAAGTGTAGAAAGGCTGAGGCTCTCTGGAATATCTGTTCTCTCTTTTTCTTTGTCCGCTTCAACACACACTTTTGGCCTTGCCTCGGTCCCCAGCTGTGTTTGAATTTTTACTCTAGCCCCCATACCCAATTCATACTTCCTTATTCATAGCCTTGGGTGATTAGGAAAACAGTTCAAAATGGGTAAATGAAGACGTGCCATTCCACGTCAACATGGAGGAGCACCCCTGAAAAAATCCATTACGTTATTCCCCCAAATGATGTTATTTGTTATACGGTACGTGATTTATATGGAGACATTCGTGTCACCTGTAAGAAATTGCTATTCTCTGACTGCCGGACTGTCTGGTTCCACCCAGCGTAAGAAAGTGAATGATTCAACCCTTTGTATTTGAAGTAGCAACTCAAGCTGTTCAGAAACTTGTTCAGCATATACCTTAAAATAGCAGCAGCTCAAAGATCCCTAGCTTTTTTTCTTTTTTTTTTCCCCTTGGAGACATAACATATCTCACCAAGATCCTTCCCAAGTGTGTTGGGCTTGTGGAGACATCTGGAAAGTGCCGAAGAGCAGGCCTGGAACAGAGCTCGTGTCTGTAATATCCTACTGGAAAGTGACAGGGATGTAATGGAGGTGCTGGAATTTCAAACAAATTGGCTGCTAGCCATATCCCCCAACATTGCCCACAGCCAAAGACGAGGGAAGCAGCTGCTTCCAGTAAGTTCCCTGGTCTAACTCGCAATTTACAAAAGAAGGAATAGAAGCGTTCACTAAATGTATGAATTATCAGTGGTAATCAAAGATAGACAAATTAAAATGAGACAAATTACAATGAGATATCTTTTTTACCCATCAGTTTGGAAATGGTGCAAAACAAAGTGATAATGTAGGCTTCCCTGGTGGTGCAGTGGTTGAGAGTCCGCCTGGCGATGCAGGGTGATACGGGTTCGTGCCCCGGTCCGGGAGGATCCCACATGCCGCGGAGCGGCTGGGCCCGTGAGCCATGGCCACTGAGCCTGCGCGTCCGGAGCCTGTGCCCCGCAATGCGAGAGGCAACAACAGTGAGAGGCCCGTGTACCGAAAAAGAAAAAGAAAAAGTGATAATGCAGTCCACAGTCCATGTTGTGCACTTCAAAATTTGCTAAGAAGTAAACTTATACGATGTTATATGTCAATTATAGCTCAATAAAGCTGGAAAACAATTTTTTTTTTTTCCCTTTACGGAGCACAGGCTCCGGACGCGCAGGCCCAGCGGCCATGGCTCACGGACCCAGCCGCTCTGCGGCATGTGGGATCATTCCTGGACCGGGGCATGAACCCGTGTCCCCTGAATCGCTAAGCGGACTCCCAACCACTGCACCACCGGGGAAGCCCTGGAAGACAATTTTAAGACGGCAGATCTCACGTTAACTGTGCTTACTGCCTGCACGCACACAAAAACACGATGGGACACAGGGACACTCTGGGAAGGGTTAGATGTGTATATTCCCTTGATTGTTGTGATAGTATTACAAGTCTTTGAATATGTCTGCGTTCATCAAATTGTGCAGTTCTTTGTATATCAATTATACCGCTATAAAGCTATTTTGTTTTTTATAATATAAAAATAATAAGTGATAATATCCTGAGTTGGCAGTGTAGAGAAAGTTGTAAATTTATATAGAGATAGCCTGGGACCTGGGACCCACTACCAGAGTGCTTGCACCATGCAATAGCTTGGGACCTGGGACCCTTTACTGGCGTGCAGAGTGTAATAAACGCCTCCTCAAGCAACAGCATACAAAGAAACTATAAAGGACTAAAAATAACTGCAAGCATGATGCAGTCCCAGCAGTTATCAACAACAAGCTACAAAAAGGCCACAAAACTACTGCCATGTCTGAGGTGCCGGGAGCAAAAGCACGATACTGCGCATGACCCCTGCGCACAGCACCACCGAGGGAGGGGCTGGGCAGACCACCTTAGCCACGCCTCTGGTCCCACCCACCAATCCGCCTCACCCGCAGCCATTTGAGGAACCAGCCAGCCATACCCGGAAAACGAGCAAGATCACCTGTTTCTTGTTTCCGTTCCCTGGTGCTGCAGCACGAGCCCCAAGAAAGCCTTGCGTGAAGTTCTCGTCTGTCCTCTTATCAATTTCTATTGATTAAAGAGTCCAAGGACGCAGGTCAGTAATAATACAGGACTGGTGGGAGTGTCAATTGATAAAACGTTTCAAAAGTATTTAAAAACGCATACTCTGATCCAACAGTTCTACTTCTGGGAATTTTTCTTGGAAATAACCTAGTGAGTACCCAGCGGCATTTTGTGGTTTGTTTTGTTAGTGGTTTAAGTAAGGTGTCTATCTCATGCCATTAGAAGTCCAACAGAAGGGCATCCAGGGCTGTCTGGAGACTGAGGGATGCTGTGAGGGAACCGGACTGCCCCCTTCCAGCTCTGCTCTAGGCAGTGACTGCTGGACCTGGGGCCCCCAGGTGCAGGCCCCCTGGGGAGCAGGAAGCCCAGGAGGCAGTATTAGCTGCTTCCATTTCTGTCTCATTGGCCAGACCCAGATGACATGGCCACCGGACCTGCCGGGGTATCTGAGAAAGCAAGTGTTTATCTTTCCAGCTTTTAGAATTGAACAGGGCAGTGAGAAGGGAGTTGAAGTGGGTGTTGAGTAGGCCAAGCTGCAAAAAGTACCCCACAACCTACATGTCCATCTTTGGGGAACTGTTCAAATAAATGAGAGAATACAGTCACTTAATACATAAGCAGTCACTTCTTGTGGTGTGGTTAATCTATGAAAAGTGGTTCACTGTATATTAAGTGAAAAGAGTAGTTGATAAAATAGTATGTTTCATAGGACTCCATGTTGTTAAAAATACATGTGTATACTATACATTTGCAGAAAAACCTGATATATATGATAATGTTAATTCTGGATCTTTAAAGATTCCTACATTCCCTGAATTTTTTTGGCAAGCAATCATGTCTTAGTTTTAGAATAAGGAACAGAAAATAAATGTCTATTTTTAAGTTCTCACTGGACCTGAAACAGGAGGTAAACTAGTCAGTCAGTTAAAATCAACCTGATGAGGCCTTCTGCCCCCACTTGACCTCCAAATCTTAGCCTTACCATCTCAACTTTCTGATTCACTAAGTCTGGAGCGTATCCAAGGAAGCCGCATTTTTTTTTTTTTTAACCATTTCATGTTTTAGATGAACTGTTAGGAAGCTGTAATTTACATAAAATATACCCATACAAAGGGTACAGTTAGGTGATTTTTTTTTTTTTGGCAAATATGTATGCCCCATCTAACCTCTACCACAATCAAGGTATAGATCATTTCCATCTGATGAGGCCTTCTTCCCCTAAGTGACCTCCAAATCTTAGCCATGAGACTTTCTAGAATGATTCAAAACCAAGTATAACGAGAAAACCGTAACACCCAAAATTGTTCCCTTGTACCTTGGCAAATCATGTCCCCAACCCACCCCTGGCAACCTCCACCCCAGGCAACCACTGATGTACTTCCTGACCCTGTGGATTGGTTTTGCTTTATCTAGAGTTTTGTATAAATAGACTCATATATTCCCCAGTGAATTGCCTTCACAGAGTCAAAAATCAATTGAAAAAAGAATTTTATATACATAAAACATATATTTTATATAATATATATGTTACATATTATGTTATAAATTATATATAATAAATATGTAATATATAAAAATTATGTACACATTTTATATATAATTATATATATGTAATATAATTATATATATAATATAATTATATATATGTGTGTGTGTGTGTGTTTCTGGACTCTCCATTCTGTTCCGTTGGTCTATATGTCTGTCCTTTCCCCAATGTGACATTATCTGGATTACTGTAATATGTCTTGAAATCGGATAGTGTAAGTTCTCCATCTTTGTTCTTCATATTTGAGATTGTTTTGGCTAGTCTAGGTCCTTTGCATTTCTGTTTCAGGACTCAATTTGATAATGCTTTGTTAAGGATTTTTTGTGTTTATCCTTCACAAGCAATATTACTCTGCAGCTTTCGTTTCTTATAATGACTTTGTCTGGTTTTGGTGTTGTCAGATAGTGACCTCATACATAGAAGGGTTTCCTCTTCTATTTTCTGAAAGAGTTTGTGTGTTATTTCTTCCTTAAATGTTTAATGGAATTCACCAGTGAAGCCATATGAGCATGGAGTTTTCTTTGCAGAAAGGTATTTAACTATAAATTTTATTTAATTATTACATATAGAACTATTCCAATTTTTTATTTTTTCTTGAAATAGTTTTAGTAATTTATGTCTCCAGTGAATTGGCCCATTTCATTGATTGGCATAAAGTTGTTCATGCTACTCCCTTATTAACGCTTTAATATCTTCAGAGATGTCCCCTCTTTTATTCCTGATATTGATAATTTGTATATTCCTTTTCTTCTTTCTTAATCACTCTAGCTAGAGTTTATCCATTTTATTGATTGTTTGATGGATTGTGTTTCCTTTTAAATATTTTCTAATTTCCTTTGCAACTTCTCTGACCAATGAGTTACAAGGAAATTTGTTGTTTAATTTCCAGATATCTGGGCAGCTTTCCAGATAACTTCTGTAATTAATTTCCAGTTTAATTCTATTGTACTAAAAAGGAACATTCTGTAGTTTTTCAGTCATTTTACGTTTATTGGGATTTATGTCTCTAAATTTTCTCTATCTCAGTAAATGTTTCATGTGTACTTGAAAAGATAATGTTGTTCACATCCTTTGTGTCCTTCAAGATATTCTATCTTCTTCTATCCGTTGCTGAGAGCAGTATTGGAAGCTTCAACTAAAATTGTGGTGGTGGATTTGTCTATCTCTCCCTTTGGTTCTGTCAGGTTTCACCTAGCATATCTTGAAATTTTGATATTAGGTACATGCATATTTAGGATTGCTATGTCTTCTGAATGAATTGACTTTTTTTGTCATTATGAAATGTATTGCTCTTTAACTCTGGTGAAATTCCTTGTCCTTATGTCTGTTACCCAAAAACTGGGTTAGTCTCTTGGTGGGTATCAAGCCGAAAGACACAACGAAGAGAAAGATCTGGATAAGGAAGGATTTATTATTACTTGCAGCAAGTAGGGAGAACACCAGGGATCCTTCCCAAAGCAGTGTCTCCCTGTACACCAAAATTGGGTAAGTTTTAAGCTAAGCATTCATGCATATTCATGAAGGGGCTTGGGTGGTCCAGTCCAAGCTTTAGTTGACTGAAGTCACTGAGGATCAGAAAAAGTCAACATCATCATCCCTTAGATTCCAGTTAATCTGGTGGTTGAGCAACGGAGGAGGAATTTAAATTCTGCAAGACAGCACAAGACAGTGCTTTAGGCCAGTCTTTACCATTGAAATAGAACTGGGTGTCTTTACAACAGATTTGTTATCTTTGCTTTTGTTACTTCACTTGCCTGATAACAGTCCTCTGTTTCTGCATTTTTTGTTCCCTGAAGGTCATTGATTACTGAGACCTGTTCAAGGGCAAGCATTGTGGCCAGGCTTGGATCACAAAATGCCTTAGGCCAAAAATGGCTTCTCTTATGTCAAGAAAGCCCAGCCTGGTTCTCTATCTTCAGCGACCCCTCGCCTTATCTGCTGGCATGTCTACTTTGTCTGGTATTAATATAGGAACATCACCCTTTTTATGATTAGTGTTTGCATCATATATCTTTTTCTACTTTTTACTTTCATCCTACATATGTCTTTATATTTAAAGTGCATTTCTTTTTTAAAAAATTTTCTTTATTTTTGGCTGCACTAGGTCTTCGTTGCTGCACGTGGGCTTTCTCTAGTTGTGGCAAGTGGGGCTACTCGTCATTGCAGTGCGTGGGCTTCTCATTGCAGTGGCTTCTCTTGTTGCAGAGCATGGGCTCTAGGCTCGCGGACTTCAGTAGCTGTGGCACGCGGGCTCAGTAGTTGTCGCTCGTGGGCTCTAGAGCGCAGGCTCAGTACTTGTGGCGCACAGGCTTAGTTGGTCTGCGGCATGTGCGGTCTTCCCCGACCAGGGCTTGAACCCATGTCCGCTGCATTGGCAGGGGGATTCTTTTTTTTTTTTTTTTTTTTGCGCGGTACGCGGGCCTCTCACTGTTGGGGCCTCTCCCGCTGCGGAGCACAGGCTCCGGACGCGCAGGCTCAGCGGCCATGGCTCACTGGCCCAGCCGCTCCGCGGCATGTGGGATCCTCCCGGACCGGGGCACGAACCCGTGTCCCCTGCATCGGCAGGCGGACTCTCAACCACTGCGCCACCAGGGAAGCCCAACATGGTTGAGTTTTTTTGTTTGTTTATTTGTTTTGTTTTGTTGCTGAGCCATGAGGCTTGCAGGATGTTAGTTCCCCAACCAGGGATTGAAGCCGGGCCATGGCAGTGAAAGCTCCAAGTCCTAACCACTGGACCACCAGGGAATTCCCTCAACATGGTTGAGTTTAAATCGACCGTCTTGCTATTTGTTTGCTATTATCTCATCTGTTCTTTAGTCTTTTTTTCTTTTTTTCTTCTTTTGAATTGAGTGCTATCTCTGCTTGGGATCTCCCTCCCTGCACCATTGTCCTTAAAATGCCTCTGGAGCAAAGTAGGGCTTATCTCATTGGTTTCACTTCTCTCAGCTTTGTTCACAGTCCTGCACTCTTGTTGTCCACTGTCTGAAAAGAGTAGTTTCATATATTTGTCCAGTTTTCTAGTTGTTTACAGAGGGAGGGTGTATGCAGTCGCAGCCACCCAATCAGGGTTTGAAATTAAATTCTAGAATAAGTGGTGTTAAAATATCTAAAATAGGCCCAAGATGGAGTTGCTCACGCTAAGCCCCACATCAGCAAACCAAAACTTAACCAAGTTTCTCTCCTCAGCTCGCCCAGAAAAGGAAGACCTAGGTCAACCAGTCAGCGCTTGCCAGCTCAGCACAAGTTACCTGACCCAGCTAGAGTTCCCCTTTACCCATATAAGGAAGGTAGTCCGCTTTAACCAATCAGGGAATGCCTTGTACCTTCTAGCTTTTGTCTATAAAATCTCTAGCCTTGCACAGCTCTTTGGAGTGCCTTTCTGTCTGCTAGATTGGATGCTACCTGATTCATGAATTGCTGAATAAAAGCTTACTGGATCAGTACATTGTCTGTGGGCTTAATAGTATTTAACAAGTTTAAGTTAAGCAGAATTAATTAGAAGTATGTATCTACTAGGCAGGAAAATATTTCTAATACTTATTTCTGTTCTCATCCATTCAGCCAGGTTTTATTGAATGCCTACTAAGTGCCAAGCACTTGGTATGGCTCTTGGAGATGCAATGTGAGCAAAAATAGAGATGGCCTCTGCAGACTTTTAGTTTGGGTAAGGAGGTACTAACAGGAATTCAACCATGTGGTTATTTGTTCTAGAAAATTCCTATGAAAGCATGTAAAGGAAGCGATCTAGCAGGTGTGGTAGAGATGGTGGAAAACTTTCTCACGGAAGCAAATTTGAGCTGAGATCTGAAGAGTGAGTAGGAGTTAATTAGTAGAAGGGGAACAAGCCGGGGGCTTAGGACAGGCTTTGGTGGTAGAAGGAGCCTGAAATCGAGCCAGACGTGATTGCAGTCCTCAGCAGAAAATCAGCAGTTCTCTACTGCTTGAGGTATCTTGAGCAGGAGATTGACATGATCGGATCTGCCTTTTGAATAGATAAGTGTGTCATTCTTGTATATGCATACAATGGAAAGATTCCACTGCATTGAAAATAAACGGACCAGGACAACACGTTTCAGCATGAACACTTCACACTAACAGGAGCTTAATTGAGGTGCGGGTGGAGAGCAGTGGCAGAGTGACACATGCAATGTGACTTTATCTCTGTGAGGCGTTAAAACATTCAAGAAAATATACAAATACACAAAGGGACGCATACTAATGTTGTAAAAGTACACAGATACGTGAGGAAATGATAGCGGTACCTACCGTGCTGATATGGGTGTTTATCTGCAATATTTAAATACAGGTAGACTGAGGAGAGGAGAATATGATTGGAGAGGGTTACAAGAGGGACACAACCAGATGTATTTTTATTTTATTAATTTATTTACTTAGGCCACGCCACGCGGCTTGTGTGTTCTTAGTTCCCTGACCAGGGATTGAACCCAGGCCCTTGGCAGTGAAAGCACAGAGTCCTAACCGCTGGACTGCCAGGGAATTCCCTATTTTTATTTTCTTAACATGTGAGTTGGATACATGAATATACATTATTCCTTACCCCTTTCCGTATGTCTAAAATACTTTGTTAACATCACTTTGCAATGCGGAGACGAGATTAGAAAAGATCGAGAATAGATATGGAATAAGAATAATAATTGAGATGGAAAAGCTCTGGGAGATCATTATAGCCGTCTACTTGAGAGATGATGATGGCTTAGACAGGTGAAGTGACAGCAAGTTGGAGAAATCGCGCCGTATTTGAGTAACATTTATGTCTAAGAGGTAAAATCAACAAGATCAGCGTATGCTTGCGTCTGGTCCATGCGCCTTCCGTCCAGTTTCTTTTCTGAGGCTCTCTTGGTTATATCTGCTTAGATCTGATGCCAAAAGCTCTGTGCACCAGTGCCAAGTTCAATCTCGGAGACAGAGTTTGGGGTGAAGTAGAAAAGAATAGTTTTATTGCTTTGCCAGGCAAAGAGGGACACAGTGGGCTCCTGCCCCAAAATACTATGTGTCCCAACCCAGGAGGATTTGATGAGGAGTTTTATAGCAGGGGTTCAAGGGTGGGGTTGCTGATAAGATTAGGGTGTGTGCAGGGCCTGCAATCCTCTAACCTGGTCTCAGGTAATCTTGATGAGCTTCTCTGGTGCCTGGCCTCGGGTGGTTTCCTGGCTACTCCTCCCTTGATTAGCAACTGTTTGAATCTGCCCTTTGGAACTCAGGAAAGGTCACGGAGGTTGGATTCTATTTCCTACAAGCAAGAAAACGGGACAGAAAGGCTTGTGTGCCCAGGAGCCTCACAGGATCCTGCTCGGTTTCAGTTCCACCCTCAATGCCACTGTGATTTCCCACCTGGATTACTACACCAGCCTCTAAACCAAACGCAGAGTTACCTCTTACGTTCAGTCTATTTTCTTCTTTTTTTGGCCGTACCGCGGGACCTGTGGAATTTTAGTTCCCTGACCAGGGATCAAACCCGTGCCCCCTTCAGTGGAAGCATGGAGTCCTAACCACTGGACTGCCAGGAAAGTCCCTCAATCTATTTTCTTTCCTTTTTTTAAAAAAAATATTTATTTATTTGGCTGCGCCGGATCTTCATTGCCACATGCGCGGTATTTAGTTGCAGTGTGCGGGATCTTTACTTGCGGCATGCAGGATTTTTAGTTGTGGCACGCAGACTCTTAGTTGCCGTGTGCATGTGGGATGTATTTCCCTGACCAGGGATGGAACCCAGTTCCCCTGCATTGGGAGCACAGAGACTTAACCACTGGACCACCGGTGAAGTCCCTGGGATTTCCATTTGGGGTGATGAAAAAGTTTTGCAACTAGATAGTGGCGATGTTTTTACACAAGATAGTTGTGAACGTACTTAATGCCACTGAATTGCACGCTTTAAAATGGTTAAAATGGTAAATTTTATCTTACGTGTATTTTACCATAATAGTTTTAAAAAAGACAGAGGGCTTCAGAGTCTGTGCACTTAATCCTCTCACTACCCTGTCCCCTCAAATCTGACTGCTGGCGCACACTTCACAGAGTGTAGACACGCAAACACTCACACACACACACTCTGCCCTTGTCTAAGAAATGCCTACTTACCCTTGAGTCAGCTTAGACCTCACTCTTCCAGACGCATTTCTGGACTGTGTCACCCCTCTCAGGATGAAACTCTCCTCTTTTGTGTCCCTCACAGCTTTAACTTCTCCCCTATCACAGCACTTAGTAACCACTGAGGCCAGCGACTACATGTGTGTATCATCGCTGTATCCCTGCCACTTAGCAGAGTGCTCTGCACGTAGTAAATCTTCACTGAATGCGTAAGTATGTCATAAATGTTTGTTGTTTTTTAATATGGGCAAACTTGTTTTATTGAGCTTCGCTTCATTGCGCTTTGCAGATTTGTCTTTTTTACAAATTGAAGGTTTGGGGCAACCCCACGTTGAGCAAGTCTCTTGGAACCGTTTTTCCAACAGCATTTGCCCGCTTGATTTTCTGTGTCAGATTTTGGTAATTCTTGGCAATATTTCAAATGTTTTCATTATTATATCTGTGATGGTGATCTGTGATCAGTGATCTTTGATGTTACTGCTACACAACTTGCTGAAGGCTCAGATGATGGTTAGTGTTTTTTAGAAAATGGACTCAAATGATGACCAAAATCTGTTCACAGAAGTGATGACAACTGACATTAAACGTATGTTTTTTGTTTTGGGGGTTTGTTTTTGCTTTTTTGTTGTTGTTGTTTTGGCTACACCGCGAGGCATGCGGAACTTCCCCAACCAGGGATCGAACCCATGCCCCATGCAGTGGAAGCGCAGAGTTTTAACCATTGGACCACCAGGGATGTCCTAAACATATGTTTTAAAGGATGATGATGGAATTAATTCTAAAAACCTCCTTTGGGCTTCCCTGGTGGCACAGTGGTTAAGAATCTGCCTGCCAATGCAGGGGACATGGGTTTGAGCCCTGGTCCGGGAAGATCCCACATGCCACAGAGCAGCTAAGCCCATGCGCCACAACTACTGAGCCTGAACTCTAGAGCCCGCGAGCCACAACTACTGTGCCCGTGTGCCACAACTACTGAAGCCCACACACCTAGAGCCCGTGCTCTGCAGCAAGAGAAGCCACTGCAAGAGAAGCCCGCGCACTGCAAAGAAGAACCAAAGCCAGCCATAAATAAATAAATAAGTAAACCTCCTTTGAGGATCCACCGTATTTCCAGCGTTGTGCTGCATGTTGTATAGGATGTATAAGACATAGTTACGGCACAGAGGGACACTCTGTTAGCACTGCCCAAACGAAGAGGACACCCACAACTACTTGCTCTAGTTGAATGACAGTGAACCCTGCCTTTCTCCCTTCCTACCAGGGATCCCTTGTTCAGCAAGGTACTGGGGATGGTGGCATGAACCAGACTGTGGTCACTGCTTACGGTTTACCCAACCATCTGCCCATCCTCAGACATCATAACTTCCCCAAAGTTTCCTCTTCTATATGTAAAAGAAGTTGGGAAATTCCCCAGTCCTGTACCTGGCTCTAAGGAGAAGCTCAAAAACTATTAGTTCCCTTTGCCCCCTCTCCATCCTCCCAAGGGCTGCGAAAGAAGGGCTGTGTGTTCTGGAAGCCCGGCTCCAAGTTCAACCATTTGATAGACTAAAATGTTTCTTAATAAAAGAGAAACTAGAAACTTACGAAGAGAATGCCTGCCTTTTTGTAGAAACATGGCTTTTTTTTAGAAACATGGCTTTTAAGTTGTTAATGATATCTAGGTTCAATGGAACTATAATGATTAGAGAATCAAATCTCTGTCAGAGCAGAAGTCTATGTGATTTTTCTAGAGAGAAGACCATTAAAAGACACTTTCTCTACCAAATTCTTTTTTTTTTTTTTTTTTTTTTTCCCCGGTACGCAGGCCTCTCACTGTTGTGGCCTCTCCTGTTGCGGAGAACAGGCTACGGACACACAGGCTCAGCGGCCATGGCTCACGGGCCCAGCCACTCCGCGGCATGTGGCATCTTCCCGGACCGGGGCACGATCCCGTATCCCCTGCATTGGCAGGCGGACTCTGAACCACTGCGCCACCAGGGAAGCCAACCAAATTCTTATTCTACCTCCTAAGATTTCTTCCCAACTAAGATATCCTATCTTTGCTAGCTGTTTCTCCAGCCTGTTGCATCTTGCCTACAAAGATAACAAACAAATTAACATTAATAAAGCACAATCTTGCTGGCAGGTTGGATGAGAAGGCTTTCAATGTGAGAAATTGCTCTGGAACTATGGTGGAAGGTAACATGGGTTATAACGTGAACCGGTTTGCAGGGCAGAAATTGAGACACAGTTGTAGAGAACAAATGTATGGACACCAAGGGGGGAAAGTGGCGGGGTGGGGGCAGTGGTGGTGGGATGAACTGGGAGATTGGGATTGACATGTATACACTGATGTGTATAAAATTGATGACTAATAAGAACCTGCTGTATAAAAAAATAAAATTCAAAAGAAAATTTAAAAAGGAAAACTCTGTGAATGTTATATATATATAAGTATATGTTAGATGTATATACCAAATCAATCAGTCAATCACTGTGAATGTTCAGCGATTCCTAGTGGTGACCTCTTGTTATAGCAGGGAAATAAACTCAATGTGTAGACAGATTCAGAAATGAGGGGAGAAACACAAGGGTTATTTTTCTACCCCTAGCATCTCACTTAAAACATTCAGGTACAAGGGACTTCCCCAGCGGTCCAGTGGTTATTACTCCACCTTTCAATGCAGGGGGCATGGGTTTGATCCCTGGTCAGGGAACTAAGATCCCACATGCCTTGGGGTGCAGCCAAAAAATTAAAAATTAAATAAATATAAATAAATAAATAAATTGCACATATCTTTAAAAATTTTTCAGATGTGAAATAATTGTGTTTAAATGAAGAATCTAGGCCAACTCACTCAGTTTGTTGTACACTGGTGCCAGGGAGACCAAAGGCTTCCCCCCAGGGGACCAAGGGATTCAGACACAGGCACATTTTCTTCCATCATCACCACCTCTAATCCTGCTTTGTCACCTCAAAAACAATGCTGTAAATTCCCAAGGGATTTAAGAAAGCAGTGTAGACAGAACCCTTTCAACACTCCTGGGGAAAGTGTGTCTTTATATTTTCTTTTATATATCAGTAGCATCCTCTTCACATTCAAGGGCCTGCCTGATCTTAAAAAATAAACTTAAGAAACTTATATTAAGTGAATAATGTTGAAGTTCATGTTCAAGGGCAGCATGCCTCTTGACAAAGGAGACTTGGACGCATAAGAGCCTCACATGTGTAAGTGCTTTAGATCCTGATTTCCTTTTAGGTCACAGGTCTCTTTTCCCTTGCCAACCTCATACATAATGCAGTGGTATCCACTTTCAGTGAAAGCTTGATTGATTTCTTCTCTTTCAAAAGCAATCATGAGAATGAAGCAATTAAACTTAATAACACACAGTAGAAAGAAAACAGCTCTGTTTGTGTTTCAGTCTTACCTCAGGAAGATCATATGGCTTTTGCATAATTTTAAAGAATTTTATAACAATAGTTACATGGATTTTTTTTGGGGGGGGGTATACTCTTAATTGAATCAACCTGTCCAAACAGCTCACAATTTATGAAGTTGAAGTGTTCTTAAGTAATTGGATAGGAGGTTTCTTAGTAGGATATTAAAGGGCATTTCCAGTGAATAAGGACAGCATTGTAGATGTAACTTACGACTTGGGTTTATCTTACAAACAGGCAGATATTAATGACCTAATGTCCTATCTCTTCCAAAATGATATAGAGCAACAAATTATTGTCATTTATTTTAATCAGCAAAGAGCTAAAAACTTCCTGAAGTGTTTCTTTAAATTTTTAATCAACTTCTTCATTTAGATTTCCCTCCTAATCAACATGCAGGTACACCCGGTAACTACTTCTTTCTTGTTCTTATTAATCTGCCAATGTTACGCTTTTCATAAAAATATAGAGAATACTTTTTATAAACTAATTGGAACCAGATAAATTAAATCTACATTTTATTTCTTTATTTCTTTTTTTTAAAATAAATTTATTTATTTTATTTATTTATTTTTGGCTGTGTTGGGTTTTCGTTGCTGCGGTGGGCTTTCTCTAGTTGTGTCAAGCAGGGGCTGCTCTTCGTTCCAGTGTGTGGGCTTCTCACTGCGGTGGCTTCTCTTGTTGTGGAGCACGGGCTCTAGGCGTGTGGGCTTCAGTAGTTGTGACTCATGGGCTCTGGAGCACAGGCTCAGTAGTTGTGGTGTATGGGTTTAGTTGCTCCGCAGCAAGTAGGATCTTCCTGGACCAGGGTTCCAACCCGTGTCCCCTACATTGGCAGGCAGATTCTTAACCACTGCACCACCAGGGAAGCCCCTACATTTTAGTTCTAATCTAATTTTCACAGAGTTTTAGAAGTTTGAGTTTGGGGCTTTCCTAAAGGGAAACCCCAGAGTAATTCTTAGCTCTGAGGTTTTTCACAGCACCTTACCAATAAATATAATCTATCCATTTAGGTAGAAAATTTTAAAACTTTTTAAAGATGTTTTGGCTGTTTTAATAGGTGTGTAGTAGTGCTACAGCAACTCTCATTCATCGCTGATGGGAATGCAAAATTGTACAACCACTTTGGAAGATAGCTTGGCAGTTTCTTAGAAAACTAAACATACTCTTAGCGTACAATCCAGCAATCACACTCTTTGGTATTTACCCAAATGAACTGAAAATTTGTGTTCACACAGAAAACATGAACACAAGTTTATCTCAGCTCTATTCATAATTGCCGAAACTTGGAAGCCAAGTTGGTCCTTCAGGAGGTGAATGGATAAATAAATTGTGGTACCTCCAGACAATGGAATATTATTGAGCACTAAAAAGTAATGGGCAATCAGGCCATGAAAAGAGAAGGAAGAGCCTTAAATGCATACTACTTCATGAAAGAAGCCATTTTGGAAAGGCTCCATAGTGTATGATTTCAACTGTATGACTTTCTGGAAAAGGCAAGACTATGGAGACAGTAAAAAAATTAGTGGTTTCCAGGGGTTAGAGGGCGGGAGGGAAGAATAGGCAGAGCACAGAGGATTTTTAGGGCAGGAAACTCTTCTGTGTGATACTATAATGATGGATGTCATTATACATTTGTCCAAACCATAGAATGTACAACACCAAAAGTGAACCCTAACATGCACTATGGACTTTGGGTGATTCTGATGTGTCAGTATAGGTTCATCAGTTGTAACGAATGTACCACTCTGGTGCTGGATAGGGGGAGAAGGTATGTGTGTGTAGGGATAGAGGTATATGAGAACTCTGTACTCTGCTTCACTTTGCTGTGAGCCTAAAACAGCACTAAAAAGTAAAGTTTTGATTTAAAAAATGTATTGAGCACTTCCTACTTTGAGCTAAGCAATGTGCTAGAGATACAAAGGTGGATTCTGACAACATATCTGCCTTGAAAGAGCTCACAGTCTTGCAGGGAAACAAAGAAACACTCGATGCTCTAATGGAATGATGGGTGTTGCTGCCGTGAAAGTGTATCTTTCATATAGGGAGATACAAAGATGGGATTTTCTTCTATGGGATGGGGAACACAAGGAAAGGATTTCCAGAGGAAATGGAAGCGAGGTTTGGTGAGACGGTGGTGGTTAGAGTTCTTTTCTATTGTGCTACAACCAGACACCAAAGAAATGATTCTTAGTGTTGTCTCCTTTCCACTCCCTAAAAAATGTGTAACTGAGAGGGAACTAGGGAGGGAGACACACCAACCAATGTTTTACTTGCTCTTATGAGCAGCCCAGGATGAGGTCCAAATAACCATTGAAAATATTAAAAGATTCTATTCTTCAAACATTTATTCAGTACCTATTAGGAACCAAATGATGAGTGGAAGAGAATTTGGTCAAGTTCATAAACTACATTATCAACCCAGGCTTCAGCCTCCAGCTTTTCTCACTTTATATTCTGTCCCCCGTGATATCGGGACTAGCCCTAGACAGAAATATCTGGAAGCACATCATTGTCTCAGATGAATATCTCCAGCTGCATGTTTGACATCTCCACTTGAATGTCTCAAAAGCACCTTTAATACAACGTGCTGAAAACTGAGTTCACACACTTTCACTCTAAACGTAGTCCTCCTCCAGTTCTTAGCTCATGATTGGCGTCACTCTCTGTGCAGCTGCGCAGACGGACCCCAAGGAGCTATCGCAGTCATGGCTCTTCCTGCCTTACCCCCGACATCTGCCTCCCAGTCCTGCTGTTGGACCTTCGTATTCCTCAAGTGTATGCTCTTCTCTTCATCTCTTCCTCCATCTCCCAGATCAAACTACCATCAACACTAACTTTTTATCTCCCCCCAATCCATTTTCCCCCTGCACAAAAATGGAAACTTGAGCACATCCTTCCACTTAAAATCTGTAGTATCATAAATAATAAAGATTTAGGGAATTCCCTCATAGTCCAGTGGTTAGGACTCTGTGCTTCCACTGCAGGGAGCACAATCTCTGGTAGGGGAACTAAGATCCCGCAAGCCGCATGGCCAAAAATAGTAATAATAAAGATTTAGTCTCTGTCCCTGGTTCCTGGCATATAGCTCCTAAAACCCTTGGAATCTCTGAAGTGATAAGAAAATCTTTTGTATTCTATTGAGGTGACTGGTGTCTGGGGACACCTAGATAGCTCTAGGCTAGGGACTGTTCACCAGGAAAGACCAAACCATGTGATTAGAGGGTTGGAACTTTCACACACACCCTCCACACCCGACCTCTGGAGAGGGGAGAGGGGCTGGGGGTTGAGACCAGTCACCAAGTCCAATCACCAATGACCAATGATTTAACCATTTGTTCCTGTATAATGAAACCTCCATAAAATCCTCTAAATAATGGAGTTTGGAGAGCTCCTAGTTGGTGAACACATCAAGGTACTGGGAGGATGGCCCACCCACCCAGAAAGGTCATGGAAGCTTCGAGCCTCTTCCCCCATACCCTGCCCTACGCATCTTTTCCACTGGCTGTTCTTGAGTTCTGTCTTTTATAATAAACCAGTAACAGCAGGTAAAGCAATTTCCTCAGCTGTGTGAGTCAGTCTAGCCAATTTCTAAATCTGAGGAGATGGTTCTGGGAACCCCCAAATTATAGTCGGTCATTCAGAAGTAAGAGTGTTCTGGACTTGCAGTTGGCATCTGAGGTGAGAGCAGTCTTGTGGGACTGAGCCCTTTAACCTGTGGGGTCTGACGCTAACTCCGGGTAGATCGTGTCAGAATTGAATTGAATTCTTGCACATCTAGTTGGCATCAAAGAGTTGGAGTCATGATGTTGGAAAAGACAGAAGTGGTGTCAGAAGTGGTATAAGTAAAAACAGCCCAAAACCCTTCAAAGGGTTTCCATTGTTTATGGACCAAAGACCAAAATCCCTTAAGGTCCCACAAAGTGCTGCACACTCTCTGGCTCACACCTGCTCCTTTTTCAGCCTAACTGTGAGCTGTTCTCCTGGGTCACCAGCGCTCCAGTAGTTCTCCTTGCCTAATAAATATTAGGTTTCATGACCTGTTCAAAATTTTGTGTCAGTTCAGGAAAAATAATATGAATCATTTTGAAAGAGTCACCAGGTGTAAGATTAACCTCATTAAAAAAAAAAAACAGGGCTTCCCTGGTGGCGCAGTGGTTGAGAGTCTGCCTGCCGATGCAGGGGACACGGGTTCGTGCCCCGGTCCGGGAAGATCCCACATGCCGCGGAGTGGCTGTGCCCGTGAGCCATGGCTGCTGAGCCTGCGTGTCTGGAGCCTGTGCTCCTCAACGGGAGAGGCCACAACACTGAGGGGCCCGCGTACCACAAAAAAAAAAAAAAAGTTTGTGTATCTGTTCACCTGCTGAAGAACATCTTGGTTGTTTCCAAGTTTTGGTAACTATGAATAACGCTGCTATAAACATGTGTATGCAAGTTTTTGTGTAGACATAACTCTTCAGCACACTTGGGTAAATACCAAGAAACACAATTGCTGGATTGCATGGTGAGAGTATGTTCAGTTTTGTAAGAGACTGCCAAACTGTCTTCCAAAGTGGCATTTTGCCTTAAGCCAGCAAAGAATGAGAGTTCCTGCGGTTCCTGTGGCTCCTCGCCAGCATTTGGTATTATCAGTGTTTTGGATTTTCACCATTCTAATAGGTGTGTAGTGATATCTTATTGTTTTAATTTGTAATTCCCTAATAATATATAATGTTGAGCATCTTTTCATATACTTACTTGCCATCTGTATATCTTCTCTGTTCAAGTCCTGTGCATTTAAAAAATCTTTTTTGGGGGGTGCCTTGCCACACGACTTGCGGGATCTTGTTTCCCCAACCAGCGATTGAACCCAGGCTCCAGCACTGAAAGCACTGAGTCCTAACCACTGGACAACCAGGGAATTCCCATCCAGTGCATTTTTAATCAGGTTGTTTGTTCATTTTCTTATTGCGAGGCTTCCCCCCCCCCCGAGACACCAAATATATGATGTCTTTTCCAACACCATCAATTCTCCAATTCTCTGCCACCAACGTGGTATCCAACGATTCCATTCATCTGGCAATGTCTACCTGGAGTTAGCATCAGATCCCACAAGTTAAAGGGCTCAGGCTCAAAAGACTGTCCCACTTCAGATGCCAACTGCAAATGACATACCCAGGCTACATACAGTTTTGCCTGACCAACTACAAATTCACGGGTTCTCATGAGCCACTCTCATGTTCAATAATTTGCTACAATGGCTCACAAAACTCAGGAAAGCATTTTAATTATATTTAGGATAAAGGATGCAACTCATGAAGAGTCAAATGGAGAGATTCACAGGACAAAGTATGGGGGTAGGAGGAATCAAGAAGCTTTCACACCCACTCTGTATATACCACCCTCCTAGTACTTTAATGGGTTCACCAACTCTCTTAGAGCTCAATGTCCAGCCTCCTGAGGTTGGTGGGTGGAGCTGAGAGCTCTGACCCTCTAATCATTAGGTCTAGGTTATCTAAGGGCCCCACCATGAGCCACCTCATTAGCATAAATCCATTGTGATGGAAGGGGCTGGTTATGAATAAAAAGATACTCCTATTACTCAGAAAATTCCTAGGGTTTTAGGAGTTCTGTGTTAGGAACTGGGGGCAAAGACCAAATATATGTTCACGATACTCAATTATTGTTGAGTTTTAAGAGATCTTTGTATATTTTGGATAACAGTCCATCATCAGATATGTCTTTTACAAATATTTTCTCCCAGTCTGTGGCTTGTCTTTTCATTCTTTTGACAATGTCCTTCACTGAGCAGAAGTTTTTAATTTTAATAAAAAATAGCTCATCAATTGTTTCTTTTATGGATCATGCTTCTGGTGTTATCGTTTTTTCTTTCTTTCTTTTCTTTCTTTTATTTTTTTGGCTGTGATGCACAGCTTGTGGGATCTTAATTCCCTGACCAGGGATTGAACCCGTGCCCTTGGCAGTGAACATGCAGAGTCCTAACCACTGGACCACCAGGGAATTCCTCTGGTGTTATATTTAAAAAGGCATCCACCATACTCAGGGTTATCTAGGTTTTCTCCTAATCTGTTTTCTAGGAGTTGTATACTTTTTACATTTTACATTTAGGTCTATGATCCTTTTTTTCTTTTTTTTTTTTTTGCGATACGCGGGCCTCCCACCGCTGCGGCCTCTCCCGCTGTGGAGCACAGGCTCTGGACGCGCAGGCTCAGCGGCCATGGCTCACGGGCCCAGCTGCTCCGCGGCATGTGGGATCCTCCCGGACCAGGGCACGAACCCGTGTTCCCTGTATAGGCAGGCGGACTCCCAACCACTGCACCACCAGGGAAGCCCTATGATCCATTTTGAGTTAACTTTTGTGAAGGGTGTAAAGTCTGTGTCTAGATTCATTTTTTTTTTTCTTTTTGGATGTGGATATCCAGTTGTTACAGATTTTGCTCCTTTGTCAAATGTATATTTTGAGTTAAAAAAAGGTATGGCACAGATTCATATTTTGCTATGCTACCCTTTGTATAAAAATAAAGATTAGGATTTAGAGAATACATATATGTAGTTACCTAAATATCCATAAAATGTCTCAGAAAGAGTTACACTCCTTACTGCAACAAAAACAAAATCAAAACAAACTTACAACATTAGTTGTTTTGGAAAGGAAAGATTGGGCAGCTAGGGGTTAGGGATAGAAAGACTTTTCCTGTATATCCTTTCTCAGTTTGGATTAACGTGAATGAATTACCTATACTAGTCAAATGACAAAACTAGAACAATTTAGTAGCAAGTTTGATGTCCTTTATTTAAGGGAAATATTCCATGGATTGGGGGAGTCCAGTGCCTCAGGAGCAGTGGCCTAAGATCTGGGGCAGGAGCGAGTTTTACAGAGTATTAGAAGAGGTAACGTGGAAATAGGGCATGATGGGCTAGGAGGTGGGGGATTTCCTAATAAGGCCAGCCGTCCTATTTTCTATGGTCAGGTAAGCTAGTGAAAGCTGAGTTAGAGGATTTTGATTGGTTAGGTTCAGTATCTTGACAGGTGTTTCCCATAAACACAGGCTGATTTAGGTTGAAATTTGTGATGTGGGCCAGGCCACGGAGGCTGGCTTCATTTTGTGAGTCCCAGTGTACAAGTTGTCTTGATCAATACAGAAAAAGAAAATATAAAATATGCAAAAATTACCAAGTTTTTTTTTTTTGTGTGTGTGTGTTTCTCTTCTGGAAGATGTATTTTATGCATATATAAGCAAATATGTATTTATCTTTTCTACCTGGAATAGAGTTGGGCTTAGGATAGGCGATAAACTAGACAAGGGAAGAATGACACTCCAGAAAGAATCCAACTTGACTACAAAAGCTAGCAGTCTTCAACTGAAGATTTTTTTTTAAATTTTATTGAAGTATAGTTGATTTACAATGTTGTATTTAATTTCTGCTGTACTATAGCAAAATGACTCAGTTTTACATACATATATTCTTTTTCACATTATTTTCCGTTATGGTTTATCATAGGATATTGAATATAGTTCCCTGTGCTGTACAGTAAGACCTTGTTGTTTATCCATTCTATATATAATAGTTTGCATCTGCTAACCCCAAACTCCCAATCCATCCCTCCCCCACACTCCCTCCCCTTTGGCAACCACAAGTCTGTTCTCTATATTTGTGAGTCTGTTTTTGTTTCATGGATATGTTCCTTTGTGTCATATTTTAGATTCCACATGTAAGTAATATCATATGGCAGTTGTCTCTCTTTCTGACTTATTTCGTTTAGTATAATTTCTAGGTCCATCCATATTGCTGCAAATGGCATTATTTCATTCTTTTAAATGGCTAATATTCCACTGTATATATGTACCACATCTTCTTTATCCGTTCATCTGTCGAAGGACATTTAGGTTGGTTCCATGTCTTGGCTATTGTAAATAGTGCTGCTATGAACATTGGGGTGCCTGTATCTTTTCGAATTATGGTTTTCTCTGGATATATGCCCAGGAGTGGGATTACAGAATCATATGGAAACTCTATTTTTAGTTTTTTGAGGAACGTGCATATTGTCTTCCATAATGGCTGCATCAACTGGTGTTTTTTTTTTCAAATGGTGTTTTTAATTAGCTTATTTAATTTTGCAATACCAAAGCAAAAAAAAAAAAAAGTTTTCTGTATCATTTAATCTACCTGCATTTGTATTTCCCTGGCAGATGGCTGCAAAATCACATTAGTTCAGTTACAGAATTTTGCACTATATTAGGCACAACTATTTCCCTTGGATCCTCATTAAATAAGGTTGAATCAACTTTCTGCCTATAGCATTTGCGCTAAAAAAAAAAAAAGACCAAAAAAAACCAAACAAAAACTCCATTGCATTATTCTCCATTCCCTTAGAGAAATAAAAAAAGTGAATGAATATCTTCTCTCAAAGGGTTAAATTCAGAATTTTTTTTTTTAAACCCACTGGAAAATGGCTTCCACATTCCAAAGGATAAGGAAGGAAAACTATGAAATCCTTTTGAATGGATTTGTTCAGCAGGGGAAGAGCTGGCTCATTTTCCACGTGGGCTGCCAAGTTCACCAGGCGTGGGGGGAAATGATTTTATTCTTTCTTACTTCACATACATTTTTAAACTGCAGTCTTATGGAAATGAAAATCCCATTTGGAGATCAGATTCTTCAGATGGATTTAATTTATATACCATTTGACCAAGTCAATCAGGCCAGGCTTAGTAGATGGCTTTTTTCATTACAATGTTGTGGGCTTTGCTGAGGAATCTTTTTTTTTCTAGGTTACAGAAAGTCGATGTAGCAAGTACTGCATCTAATTTAGGTTTTGTAGCTAATTATCTGTGGACTGCATGAAAATTTTCTTCAGAGCAATAATTATGTTGCCTCTCCTTAAAAGCAAACTTTCTGAATTATTGTCTGATTTAACCTTCTAAAATCTAGAGTTTTCCCCAGATTCGCTGATAGCTAAATATGATCAAGGGAACTGAGTTCAGCCTGTAGCTTGTGTAGTTGTCAGAAATGTGCAAGGATGGAGCAGACCAGGGCAAGAAAACAGTACAAGCAAAGCTTCTCCTCTAAGAGATCAGACTCTGTCTCATTCTAAGAAAGGGCCCAGTGTCCAAACTTCGCTGCTACGCCTCCTTTTTCTTATTGTTTGAAAATACCAATGAGTTAATTTTCTGTATCTTACAGAGCTGAAGCCTGTTGGATTTAACAGATAATTGTGTACCAGCAAGTGCACCCACACGAAAATGTGTGCCCTGGGATTAACAGAAGAAACTTTAGCCACTATTCTCCCTTCAAGGGAAGTTGGAGTAAAGCATGCCTCCTGCCACTTCATTATGTCAGAGGTTTGTGTCTCCCGTTAGTAAATCCACAGAGAGCAGGGACTTCCTGCCAGCCAAATGGTGTAGATGGAATAGATTCAAATATTTGAGACAGAACCTGCATTGTGTCTGGTCTTTTCACAGACGTTTTCTCTAGCTGAGGGAGTCTGTGCGAATGCCCTGCTCTCTCCACAGCCTCCCTGTGCCTCTAGGAATTGCCTCTCTCCTTTTTCTAGGCTTCCTCCATCTCCTTTCCAACCGGCAGAAGATTTCTGAATTCTCTGCCAGAGACTCTACAAATCCTGGCACATAGTAGGTGTTCAGTCAGTATTTTCTGAATAAATAAAAATACCAAATTATGACATACTTGATCTGTTTGCTGGAAGGCTGGAAATGATCAAAACTCTTTCTGCCCATGTGGATCTTGATAGCCAAGAATTCTGGGGCGGGAAGCATTTTGAAGACCTTTCATTGATGTGAGCTTGAAGAGATCTGTCATTGATATGCCAGCAATGTAAAGCGCTGCTTGGGAGGCAATGGAGAGAAGACATGACATGCTTTACAAATGCTAAAATGCATAATTTGTTGTGGGTCAACTAACTTTTGTTACTTAAAGTTAACTTCCATATCAGTGGCCTGGAGAAGTTGATGACAGAAGTGACTAGGTTCACTGAAAGTTCTCAGAGATGCTAACAGACGTGAAACGCACACCATTCGTGAAACACACAACCATTTTTTTTGTTTTTTTGGCTGCATTGGGTCTTCGTTGCTGCATGTGGGCTTTCTCTAGTTGCGGCGAGCGGGGGCTACTCTTCTTTGTGGTGCGCAGGCTTCTCATTGCGGTGGCTTCTCTTGTTGCGGAGCACGGGCTCTAGGTGTGCGGGCTTCAGTAGTTGTGGCACGTGGGCTCAGTAGTTGTGGCGCATGGGCTTTGTTGCTCCGTGGCATGTGGGATCTTCCCCGACCAGGGCTCGAACCCGTGTGCCCTGCACTGGCAGGTGGATTCTTAACCACTGCACCACCAGGGAAGTCCCCACACAGTCGTTTTGCTGACCGATAAACTAAAGGACTGGCAAAGCTTTTGGCAAATGATTGAAAGTCAGCATATGGGAACTTGGACTACAATTTGGGAGTGGATCTTCTGAAACCACTTAACTCCACTAAACAAACCAACAAACCTACTCTCATATTTTATAAAACACAAAGGAAATCATCTTAGGATCTAGTGTTCATCATTAGCTCTAGTGTTATACGAACAGCACAGCTTATTTGATAACTCACAATATTAGAAACTGGTCAGAGGAGAGGATGCTCCTCATTTCAGCATGGTACCCCCCTGGGCAGGCAGTATGTGCCCTGACTGCTATGCCACAGGCCAGGTAAGGAGACCCAGCCTGGCCAGATATCCACATGGATTCGAGAGAAAAAGCAACGAGAATTTCCTCTTCTGCCTTAGCTCACTTAACCAGAGGAGCCTCAGGACTCTGGAGAGGGCCGTTTTGCATCTCTGCGCTGGGATTTTACAAATTACTACCTCATAGGGTTGGGAGAATTAAATGAGTTAATCCACATATAATTCTTAGAACAATGTCTGGCAGAAGTAAAGACAATAAATTCTCCTTCTCCTGGAACTTCCCTGGTGGCGCAGTGGTTAAGAATCCACCTGCCTGGGCTTCCCTGGTGGCGCAGTGGTTGAGAGTCCGCCTGCCGATGCAGGGGGCACGGGTTCGTGCCCCGATCCGGGAAGATCCCACATGCCGTGGAGCGGCTGGGCCCGTGAGCCATGGCCGCTGAGCCTGCGTGTCCAGAGCCTGTCCTCCGCAACGGGAGAGGCCACGGCAGTGAGAGGCCCGCGTAAAAAAAAAAAAATAATAATAATAAAAAATTCAGTGATTGGAATGATATGGGCACTCGTCATTCAGAATGGATAGAAACCATGTGACAGTAGGAGGGGCCTGGGGGGGGGGGTCCTGATGCCTTTTGTTGTCCCTGTAGTTGCTGGATCTTGGGAAGGATCTGGGAGTCCTAGGGAGGTAGTGTGCATCAGGATTTTAAAATCTCTATGTGGGGAATTCCCTGGCGTTCCAGTGGTTAGGACTCTGTGCTTTCACTGCCTTGGGCCCAGGTTCAATCCCTGGTGGGAGAACTAAGATCCTGCAACCCTTGCGGCACAGCCAAAAAAAAAAAAGATCTCTATGTGAAACTTGGGAGTTCTGAGCAACCGTACTTCCTGCCATGTTGTCATATTGCCTCTGTAATAATTTATTTTAAAATACTTCCTTATAAACAGTGTAATGTACTTGTGTGTAAATTAACTTTAATCTACACTCTAGGGGAGGTTAGTTATCATTAGAGTTACCCTATTAGGAATTCACACTCCAGAGGTGGTTAGTTATCATCTGAAGTGCCCTAATCAGGAATCCATACTCCCCAGGTGGCTACTTGAGCATTTCAAGGATCTTTATTGAAATTTATACCAGAAGGTTCATTAATTAGCATAAGGGATGTTAGAAATACATTTTCATTGGTGAAATAAATGATGTCCCAGATATATGGCTGGCTAGAAAGACTTCACAGCCCTGTCACTCTTGTGAGAATGAGGTATGAGAACACCTAACCAGAGAGTAAGCTCTATGAAAGTAGGAATTTTTCTTGACTTTACCCACCATAGGTCTATATCCAGTGCTGAGAACAGCGCTTGACACATAGGAGACACTCAGTAGGTCCAATATATGGTGAATAAATTGCTAGAAAGCCCAGCAGCCTACTACCTTCTCAGTCTAAATTCTATATGGTTCTGTGTTATCTACTTCTCCCCAGTGCCTTCTATTCAATTTTTTAAAATAGTGTCTATTGTTTTCTTTATTCTTTTATTTTTGTTTTTTATTTAATTTTGTTTTTTATTTATTTATAGTTGATTTACAGTGTTGTGTTAGTTTCTGGTGTGCAACAAAGTGATTCAGTTACATATATATGTATTTTTTTTATATATATATATATATATACACATACACACACACACACATACACGTGTATATATATATATATATATATATATATATATTCTTTTTCAGATTCTTTTCCATTATAGTTTATTACAAGATAGTGAACACAGTTCCCTGTGCTATACAGTAAGCCCTGTTGTTTATCTATTTTGTATATAGTAGTTTATATCTGCTAATCCCAAACTTTTAATTTATCCCTCCCCACCCCCCTTTCCTCTTTGGTAACCGTAAGTTTGTTTTTTATGTCTGTCAGTCTGTTTCTGTTTTATAAATCAGTTCATTTGTATCTTTTTTTTTAAGATTCCACATATTAGTGATATCATATGATACTTGTCTTTCTCTGTCTGGCTTACTTCACTTAGTGTGATCATCTCTAGGTCCATCTTCTATTCAATTCTTGGAGGCATCTACTGACAGACCTGAATAGAAGGTTGAGTGATTCTGCTGTTTGGATACTGCTGCACCCACCTCAGAGTGAGCCTCTCCTACAAGATGCTTTAGGCATGCTTCAGGACAGAGAGTGAGGATTTCCTTAACCTTACATGCGCAGGTTATAACTTTTTTTGCCCACTTGCAGATAAAAATTAACACATTTGGAAAATTTCGACGAAGGCTTGCTTTCCTTGTAAGCTACCACCTGACATCAATGTTGGGTGGGAGAGGGGGCATGCTTAACTTCTGCCTAGTCCAATCAGTGGACTTTGAGTAAATTGATATTTACTCAGAGTACCTGACAGTTACTGAAGAACCCAAAAGGCTGAAGTCAATTGGCAATACATGAGAAGACTGTGGGACAGACACACAGACAAGTTTTTATATTGGTGCTGTATAAATGAGGGATCCTCTGTTGTAGGGAGGCATTGGTGCTCTCCAGCCATGTGGAGGATGAATCTGGGAGGCTCTCAAGATTCATCAACAAGGGATCAGAATCGGGAGACTGGATGTTATTTACCAGGAAGACTGTAGAACAAGAAGAGACTTGGCCAAGTATATAGACTTGGGAGCCAACATTTAAAGAACAGGAGATCAAGAAGAAACGATGAAAGGTATTGGCAATCTATCATAGATAAGTGTGGCATCGTAGAATTCAAGAGAGAAGAGGAGAATATGCCACAAAGTGCACAACGCAGAACTTGACCTGAGACTTATTTTCATCGTAGTGTGATAGCAAAGTTGTAAGCCAAGAACTGAAGAGTATCCCCTAGGTTTGGCAATTAATGATTTTACTGAGAGTAGTTTTCAAAAATGTAGTGGGGTTGGATATCATGTTGCAGTAGAGGGACAATATATGGGGGGTAAGAGAGTACAACAAGCAACTCTTGTTCATATTTTTATTTTGTTTGTTTGTTTGTTTTTTGCGGTACGCGGGCCTTTCGCTGTTGTGGCCTCTCCCATTGCGGAGCACAGGCTCCGGACGCGCAGGTTCAGCGGCCATGGCTCACGGGCCCAGCTGCTCCGCGGCATGTGATATCCTCCCAGACCGGGGCACGAACCCGTGTCCCCTGCATCGGCAGGCGGACTCTCAACCGCTGCGCCACCAGGGAAGCCCTTGTTCATATTTTTAGAAGTTTAGATGAAAACAGAATCAATACTTACAAGGATGAAAAGACCTGATCGTGTTCATGAACTGAAAAGAAAGAGTCAGTGGAGAGGGTGGGATTGAAGACAGAGTAAGAAATCGACACTGATGGGTTAAGATGTAAAGTAAAGGTCCGTTCATTTGAGTGAAAACTAAGTTGTCATTTAAAAAAAAACAAACTATGGTATTTATGTTATTCACTTTTCACATTTTGCTTATCCTTTCATTGCTAGTTTATAGAAAAAGCAGTTTACTAAATTCAAAATTAGAAACTATTCACAATACCAGACATGCTTATGATGTCCTTATTGTCGAAAGTTACCAGCCAAAGCAGTTACGTCTTAAAATGGTCCTACTGAGGACAGAAACTTTAACTCAAAAACTAATCATGAAGAAGGTGATGCTGACAGATGATAATGATGGTAACTAACATGTGCTCTTCTGAGCCCCTTAGGGATACTCAGCTTTTGATCTTTACAACAACCCCGAGGGAGATACTATTATCAACCTCCTTTTACAGATCAGAGAACAGAAGTGAGTTGCCCAAGGTCACAAGTGTAAAGGGAAGAAACAGGACTTGAACCCAGGCAGTTTGGCCCCAGAGCTCATGCTTTTTTTTAAAAAAATAAATTTATTTTATTTTTATTTATTTTTGGCTGTGTTGGTTCTTTGTTGCCATGCGTGGGCTTCTCATTGCGGTGGCTTCTCTTGCTGCGGAGCATGGGCTCTAGAGCACAGGCTCAGTGGTTGTGGCCTTCGGGATTAGTTGCCCCGTGGCATGTGAGATCTTCCCAGACCAGGGCTCGCACCGCACCCGTGTCCCCTGCATTAGCAGGCGGATTCTTAACCACTGCGCTACCAGGGAAGCCCCCAGAGCTCATGCTTTTAACACTGCACCACACAGCCTCTCCAGTTCGATGAGATGAGGGATGCTACAATGCTTTAGAAACCAGAAAGTGCTACAGTAGATGTAAGATACTTCTTCTATTTAAAAAACAAGCAAACAGACGTAATAATTAGTTGGTTGTATTTTTGTTGGATGACAATCTACAGATTGGGGAAGCTTTCATCAGCTTTCTAGTTCTTTTCCAGCTTTAAGATCCTATCATTCCATCTTTCAGTAAGATGTTCTCTCTTTTCACATGTACTTTCTTTAGATGTCAAGTCAATCAGAGAATGAGGTCATTACACTGCTACTGATTCTGTTCACCATGGCAGTGTCAACAAGCAGAATGAGGAACCTCAAATAAAGGTGCAAAACCTGCTATGGCTGCATATTTTAGAGAATTTTTCAGAAGTATCGTACATGTAGTATAGCAGGAATCTCAGCCTGAATCTAAGCTGGGTCTGATGCTGGGGTTCAAGCATGTCTCGGCATGTCTGGCAAACTGGTGAGGCAGGGCTGAAAGAAACCTGCTGGCCTGGGGGCTGAGACTGCTTCCTTGAACAGGACTCATGTTCGTGGAAAAGAGAATTAGACAGAGAAGCCCTATAAGAAAGACTTAGTCATTGGATGGGGAGTAATAAATGCAGCTTGGGGTAGCTGTTACTCAAATCCATCACCAGTCTAGGCCCATGAAAGCATGTCTGGGTTCCTAGGAGAGACAGAGCTCTGAGTAATACCATAAAGACCTGTTTCATTGAAAATCGTATATGATATTGGGCCAAGCAGTCTGCTCTGGGCTTCCCCTAAAAGAGGTCAACACAGCGATCTCCATTTCTTCAGGCTACACCATGGCTTTGGCTGTTTTGTTTGTATCACAGGCCCCGGTAGGAGGAGCCTGCAGTGTCTGGTAGGAGCAGAGCAGGGGAGGGGGCCACTGGGTGAGCAGAGATCCTCCTACCCCAGGGGCTCCCCGAAAACTGGCAATGACCTGCCTGTGTTAGCAGACTTGGTAGGTAGAAGCGCCAGTAAAATTCAAGTTATTGTTGCTAGTTTGACCCATTGGTGCTGTGGTTGATGAGTTTGAATACTATTCCTAATCAAATAGCTCTTATGCAATGGTGTATTATTGGGTAACTTATAATTATGCATAGAATCACATACTCTCCAAGCAGGCAGGAGGGAAATAGAACAGTGATTCTCAACTGAAGGATCAGTTTTTTACTTACCAGTGGACTGAGGCTTTTGAAAAATACAATAAAAGTGAATTACCAGATGGGACTTGCCTGGTGGCACAGTGGTTAAGACTCCCGCTCCCAATGAAGGGGGCCTGGGTTCGATCCCTGGTCAGGGAACTAGATCCCACATGCATGCTGCAAATAAGGAGCCCGCCTGCCGCAACTAAGGAGCCTGTGAGCGGCAACTAAGACCTGGCACAACCAAATAAATAAGATAATAAATTTTAAAAAAGTGAATTACCAGAATTATAAGATAAAAAATAAACTGATGACATAAAAAAATAAGCCTCCATTTTTTATTATTAGGTTCAGCAGATGTAAAATTACTCTACCATGTTGTTAAAGTTTCCTGAAGCTAATTTCAGCATGTATCTAGCTGCAGGCTGGTAACAGGGGGTGGATGGGCACTGGTCTGCAGACCACACTGCTTGCATTTCATCCAACCTCTCACCTGATGTCACCTGAAAAAATTCTATCACCCAGAGGTCCTGCCTTTAGTCAGACACTTCACTGAATGCGATAATGACATTGTGACACTGTGGTTATGTACGAGAGTGGCCTTGTTCTAAGGAGATGCATGCAGAGTAATGATGTCTGCAACTAAACCAAGAGGGAGAGCGAGAAAGGGAAAGGGGGGAGGGAGAGGGAGGGGACATAGAGAAAGAAACAGAGACAGAGGGACACAGACTGTGCAAATGTGGCAAAATGTTAGTAATTGATGAATCTAGGCGGGTGTATAGGTGTTTATTATCCAATTCTTTCAAATTTTCAGAAAATTTGCAATTAAAAAAAAAACCAACAAAAAACCTCTCCAGTGATGGGAAACTCACTTTTCTTCAAAAAGCCAGTTCTAAGATAGCTCGTTTTCATATTCAAGTATAAATACTGCAGTCGGAGCATTCATTTGTGGCTTTGATACCTGCCATTTCCACGTGTCTAATCTCCATTCGCCTTTCAGTCTTTTCACATTTTTCTCCATATCATCTATAACATACCCTTACATACCCTTATAACTTTAATCATGGCACACCTTTAAAAAATATTTTTTCTAAATACACACACACACACACACACACACACACACACACACACACACACACTGTGGTATATAAATACACCTGTCATCTTTCAAAGTCAATCTTTTTATTCAAGATTTTCTGTAATCTCATCTTGAACTCTTTTTCAGCTTTTTAGCTTCGTTTTCTCATGGTTAATTAACAGTCACAAATTAAATTTTTATGCTTTTCCAGTGTTATTGCTTCTCAGTCCTAGAATTCCCCCTCACACAGAATTCTAGTCTATTCACTCTTCAAGATCCAGCTCAAATGACTTAAACTTAAATGTAGTATATCTTACATACACAGCTGTTCAAATCCTACATTCTTCGTTAAGTTTTCCTTAAATAACTCAGCCAAACTCAGCCAAAATCTCTAGGGCTTCTTACAGTGCTTGGCACATACACTTAATACACACTTTTTAGCTAAACTCTCTCATAGTTCTTTTTTTTTCTTTTTGGCCTCACTTCGCCGCATGGGATCTTGGTTCCCAGACCAGGGATCAAACCTGTGCCCCCTGCAGTGGAAGCGTGGAGTCCTAAACAGTGGACTGCTAGGGACATCCCTCTAATAGTTCTTAACTGACAACACAGAAAGATAATACCTTCCTAGTCTATCTCAAAGAGTGGCTTTGAGGTTAACGTATTTGCAATTAGCATTTTGCATTGTATGTGTGTGTGAAAGGTATCTGTAAGCCATAATGCCCCATACTATTATTTCTTATTTTTATTTTTGCTTTCCCTTGAGGCAACATATGGAACATATAACAGCTGTCCAAAGGCCTAAGGCAATAGACATAATACTGGGGTATCCATGGTGTATGAAGACTTTCTAAGATGTGTTTGAGCAACGAGCCTGTTTCAGGCAATCCGTTCTCTGATTCTCACTTCCCTTTTACCTGAAAGGATCTGCCGGAAAATGTGCTCTGGGGTCAGAGGGTAATGTGGGCTCCTTTGCAGCTTCCCTTATCCCAATTGCCCCTCCCCTACTTTACAAAAAAAAGGCATAATTCTGCCCCACCTCACATCTTCCTAAGGTGCTGTACCCCGGGGATGCAAAAACCTCCACAACACCGAAAAAGGAACTATTGACTGGTGAATGAGAATGAGTAACACATCCTTTTACAAGTCAGGTGGTTTTCAGTTACTTGCTTTCAACAAAGTTGAAAGAGAATCTAGTCTGTGTTGTCAGCAGATAGACCATTAAAAGTATTTTTTTCTTGTTAGATCTTTGTGTGACTTTTGGGGGCATATAATTTGGAAAGAGTTCAAAGAATTGAGTTGCATTGCTGTAACAAAACTCCATTAATTCTCATGTACTTATTTATGTGAACAAGTTTTCTCAGTGCTTACATCCATGGAATTGTAAGCTTGGAATAGAATTGAAGCAGCTCGTTCTCATTCTAGAAATACTCATCCACTGATAAATAATCTAGTTTAAAAAAGTATTCAATTCCATCTTTGTGAGGTGCATTGCCAACAAAACTTTACTTTTGTGTTTAATATTTATATTTTGAAATATATTTGTTTTGATCAGTTGAAATAATAAGACTTAAGAGTGTTATGATCACAGGAGATTTAAAAACAACCGTTAAATTTCAATTTCTGTACACATTTTTGTTACAAGGAAATATAAGATGATCAATAAAACAGTTCGAATATAAAATATATTATTAAGATAAAATTCAGGACAGGATGTAAAATGTACATGAGTCCCAGAAGATAAAGGATGGAAATTGCCCAAGCATAACAGAGATCGGATTCTAAAAAGTGTATATTGGTGGGTGTTAAATCCCTATGGTATTTAGGGTTCATTGGCTACGTTTAAAATAGTGTGACAGTTATAAAACATAAGCTGGAAAAAATGTGGATGTCACTTTAAACCGTATAAGGATGTACAAAATCATTTTGGAGGGCTCAGGAGCTAAAAAGTTTGAAGATCTTGAACACACGTTTGCTCTGAGACTGTGATTTAACCATTCCTCGGGTTATTCGAACGCAGGTTAGATGATAACCTGTGGCTCTATGTCGCGCGTATGGACTCAGTACCTCGCACTGTATTATTGATTTTTACTCATTTTAATCGCCTCTCCTCGTAGACTGTCAGCTCTCAGAAGCCCAGGGACTTGTTCGATTCTTAGCTCAGCGCCTGTGCTTCGGGGACTCCCCAAACACCCCCCGGAATGAATGACTTTATCTTGAGACCTCGGAGGGCTGTTAGAATCGCCGGCTAGCGCTCAGGTTTTCGTTCCGCGTGTCCCGCCCGCCGCGCGGGCAGGGAAGCCGTGGGAAGGCCCCGCGGAAACTCTGAGTCCTCGGCGGGTCGGGGCGGAGGCCGGGCAGGGACCAGCGGGGGCGCGGAATCCGCGGCCGGGGGTGGGGGGGGGAGGTGCCACCGCGTGCCGCCGCGCAGGCGCGCAGCCGTCTCCCCGTGAGTGCGCGCAGTCGCGCGCCTGTCCCCGCGCGGGCTCCGTAGCGCGTGTGCAGGCTGACGCAGCTCGCGGGCCCTCCTCCTGGTCTGCAGCGGCGTCGGCGGAGTTTTGGGCGTTCGGGAGGGGGCACGGGAGCGAGAGTCCAGAGAGGGAGGCGGCGGCGGCGGCGGGGAGGAGGAGGAGGAGGAGCAGGCGCCGCCATGGCCGCCGCTATCACCGACATGGCCGACCTGGAGGAGCTCTCCCGCCTGAGCCCTCTGCCCCCTGGCAGCCCCGGCCCGGCGGCGCGGGGTCGGGCTGAGCCGCCAGAGGAGGAGGAGGAGGAGGAAGAGGAGGAGGAAGAAGAGGCGGAGGCCGAGGCGGTGGCGGCGCTGCTGCTGAACGGCGGCGGCGGCGGTGGGGGCGGTGGAGGCGGCGGCGGAGTGGGGGGCGGCGAGGCGGAGACGATGTCGGAGCCGAGCCCCGAGAGCGCCAGCCAGGCCGGGGAGGAGGAGGACGAGGAGGAGGACGAGGAGGAGGAGGACGAGAGCAGCAGCAGCGGCGGGGGCGAGGAGGAGAGCAGCGCCGAGAGCCTGGTGGGCAGCAGCGGCGGGAGCAGCAGCGACGAGACGCGCTCGCTGAGCCCCGGTGCCGCCAGCAGCAGCAGCGGGGATGGGGACGGCAAGGAGGGCCTGGAGGAGCCCAAGGGACCGCGGGGCAGCCAGGGAGGCGGCGGGGGCGGCAGCAGCAGCAGCAGCGTCGTTTCCAGCGGCGGCGATGAGGGCTACGGGACCGGGGGAGGCGGAAGCAGCGCGACCTCCGCGGGCCGGCGAGGCAGCTTGGAGATGTCGTCGGATGGGGAACCCCTGAGCCGCATGGACTCCGAGGACAGGTCAGTGCACGGAAGCGTTTCCCCTTCCTTTCCTCCTCTTGCGCTCCTAGGCCCCTCGGAGGGGCCCGAGGGGACTTTTTGCTGAGATCCCCCTGCTCCCCGAATCCTCGGCCCCTCCCCCCGGCTCTCAACTCGGAAACCTCTGCCGGCCGCCGCGCCCCTCTCGCTGCGGATAGCGGCTTCCAACTCTCAAACCCTTTTCCCCCCAACTCTCCTTTCCCCGCCCTCTTTCCCCTCGGCTCTGCACTCCGTACGGACCGAAGGACGGCTCCAACTCGGAAACAATCCCCAAAGTAGGCCCAGATCCTGTGGCGGAGCCGAAGAGGGCCTTGATGTACGCACCTCGGTACACAAGGTTAGCTTCATCCAGCCGTGTTCGCGAATACTTGTCAGAACCGTAATTGACAAGTGTTTTCCAACATGGCTGGTTTCGCCTGGATGTAACAGAACTTCCTTGTTCAGGGAGGAGACCCCCAACCATCACTTTCCTTTACTTAGAAAAGTGAAGACTATTCTTTTATATTTAATCAGAGCTTCCAGAATTCCTCATGTGTGGTCATTAACATGGTCTCCAAAGTGATTTTAGTAACTTATATTTCGTTGGTGATCAAATTGGGGAGAAAGTTTTAAAAACGTATAAATCGTTGTGTAAAAGAATAATGAATTAGTGTCCTTTAAAATAACTTTGCGGAATCGAAGAGAGTTGGAATTGTAACAAAATGCAGTCTTAAGGTACAGCATGTCAGTATGCGTTTTAAAATCTTTATACAGTAATGCTTCAACCTGAGAGTCATGATTTTAGATGATAATATTTAAAGTCATGTTTTGGCGAGATCTCTGAAGGGATTAGTAGCATTTTTCTAAAGCTTCTTAGAAAGAATGTGGAGACTGACAAAAATGCGCTTCATTTTTTCGGGACATTAAGAAGTTTATTGTTATGGTATGTTTCAGTTGTTACTATCATTACTTTTGATCCCTGGAAAACTTCGTACTTTAACTAATTGGCTTTTAATGTACTTTTTTAAAGAGAGAGAACCATGTCATGCGTATTATAATGCATCTAAAGTATATTAGTTATTTTGACCATCTGCTAATGTTTTGATGAGCAGTAGAATTTTTAACAATCTTTATTGACTTGGATTTAAAAGTTAAAGTATTCTAAAGTTCTAGGAATTCTATTGTTAACATAAAAATAAACACAATGGCTTATATTTAGTGTTATAAGGAATTCACAGCTCTAAATATTTTGAAAATACAGCATCAAATTCTGTTTGACATTTACTCTAATGTCTAGTTAAGGAAACATCTTGAGTGGGGTGAAGTAGAGAGTGCAAACCTTGGAAAAATTGTCCTGAACTATACAGGCATGGCAGGAATGAGAATGTCTTCAAGAAAATTAAAAATTGATGTGAACTGCACAATGAAGCATATGTCATTTATCATTTTACTGTATACTCCTTCTTCGGTACCAGTAGATATTTGAAAGTTGACATTAATTTATACAGTCAGCATCTACCACAATTGTTCCATGTACCTAGTATACACATACACCCATGAAACACACTTGCCTAGCACTGCACGATTTAAATGCCTTAATCATTTCATTTCCACAACTCTGGCGCAAGGTAGGTATTATTTTGACTTCCATTTAACAGATGAAGAAGCAAGTTGAGTGTCTTACTCAAAACAATAAGTATAGAATGGAAGTGGTGGAGCTGGATCTGAACAAAGGTTCTCTGCTATTTCCACTTCACAAGAGTTAGAATAATTCACTTTAAATAGCTACAAGCAGGATGTGCCAGGTATTTGGTGTTTTGTTTTGTTTTTTTTTTAGTTAATATCTGTCTACTAGTCCTTTTAGGAGATAGTAATTGGCCAAGCAGTATTTCAGGAAGTGGAGTTTTGACTTCATTTTTATTAGATATTCACTTGAATATGTAATTTTTACATCATATTTCAGAGTAAGGAGTAAGATATTGGTGCCAAATAAGGTTAAAACCTGATAACCAAATGTACTTGCTTTTCTTGATGCTTAAACATTAGAGACTACAAAACACTGTAATCATCTTACCATTACAGGGTAATAAATTTATCACTTGTATGAAAAAACCTTATGTGACTAGTGAAACTGGTTGTGGTCTTGATAATCTTAATTTTGAAACTCCCCCTTTTATGCTTTTGAGTTTTTTTAAAGTTTTTTTCTTAAATTTGCAGAGGATTCATAATTCTTATAAACTGTCCTGCAGATTACATCAATCTACGGATTTTATAGATTGATTTCACGGTAGGAAGTCTTTATATTTGTAACTGATGGGAGGATATTGTGGTTTTAAAGTGCTTTTTAGAAACATGAGGCATCCTATTGCAAGAATTTTATTATCATTAGAATTTACTCTTTCTCTTAGAATGCCAGTTGAGTTTTTCTTTCAGTTTGAAATTAGTTTATACTTTTGAGTTTATCTAACATACTTTGTAAGTTGTTGAAATTATCTTAAATATTTTTAACTGTAAGTGTTCCGTTTTAAGAAAGAATTAACTTTAAAGATTTGGATATTAAAGCTTGTGATCCAAGGAGTCAGTTTACAAAACGTATTCGAAGTGTTGTGAAAGTGATTAATTTATAAAATGATTAAATCACACTTGGTACCAAAAACATTGTTTTTCCCAGGAGAAAGTTATTCAGAACCAGCCTAAATGTATTGGTGTATTTATTGTGGTAAAGTTAGAAAACCTTAAAGTTAATGTGTAGTTTCCTTTTAGTTTGGTTATAAAGATAATGGGATTTTCTTTGAGGGGAATATTTAGCTGCGTGAGGCCACTAAAAATCAGCTTTTATTTTATTTTACTTTGAATCTAAGCTTAAGTACCTTTTAAAAAGTTACCACCTTTTTAAGTTAATTTCAGAGGCTAAGTTGACTTTTAAATAGAATTTTAGAATGCCTCTGAAATATTTTTAGTGTAGAAATTAGTTCTACCTGTTGAATCAGATTATACATTAAAATACTCTTCAGTTGCTTATCTGTATAAGCGAATTGATAATAACAGCCTCTGTTTTGTGGTTATTTGTCTCTATTACGGTTCCCCCCTCCCATCTAGAATATAAGATACGACTTATTTTGAAAAAGCCACTTTTATCAGACTTTCTGGGTAAATCCAAGTGTCAGGTGAAGAGTGCGTGCATAAGGTTGGGGTGATAGGGAAGGGCATTTAGTATGAAACTTAATGATAAGCAAAGACTACAGGCCCTTACTGTTTTGTGGATTAAAATTTGGATTACCAACCTAATGGGTTGCAAACTTTGAGGTATAATTAAGGTTGTTTTGACACTGGGAAAACAGGGTTATGTTTTGCACTTTCCCAGTAATATGATTAGGAAGATCTTTTTCTAGTATGGAGGCTAAACTTTTAAATCGGGTTAATATTAGAAGGCTGCATGTTGAGGTTATCATCAAGACCTATTAAGGCTCTGTACGGTTGAGGCAATAAAATACTTTTATAAGAGGTAAGATTTTGCTCGTATTTCATGAAGGAACTGCTTTTCACCATTCACTTTTCAACTCTGAAGCAGCTGTTCATAGTCTCTCCAGAATCCCTGTTTTAAGCTACCTTTTAATTTTGACTAAATTTAGGGAAGAGCTTCTATAACAGGTCTCAGTTGTCATTGATTACAGATTGTAATTCTCAGTTAAGAAAGGTACGGCTCTGTGCTAAAAAGTAAACAACAGTAAAACCACAGGTTTCAGGATTGAACTTACATGGAGAGATTCTAAGGGGTCATTTTACTTTTAAGAAACATTGAGACTATTGCATTGGATCAGTTAGGAAATCTTGTGTGTAATCTAGTTTGTTACCAAGCATAGGTATTTACTGTGTGCAGGAAGGACTCTACTGGATATTGTGGGATACAGGAAGACAAAATGCTTCCCAGTTCATCCATCTTGTATATTGCTCTGAAACTTTTAATTCCAAAGTGTGGTTTTGCCATAATTCCTAGCACAAAACTTTATTGACTCTAAACAAAGTTAGAGATGTCACACCTTGCCTGTTGTATTAGCTATTTATTGCTGTGTAACAGATATATCCCCCAAATTTAGCAACTTAAACATTTGGTATCACATGTGGTTTCTGAAAGTCAAGAATGGAGAGGCTTAGCTCGGTGGTTCTGGCTCAGAGTCTGCTGTTGCAGCAAAAGTGCTAGCCAGCACTGCAGTCATCTGAAGGCTGGGCTGGGGCTGGAAATCAGCTCACTTAATGTACCTTTTGGCAGGAGGCCTCAGTTACTCACCAGGTCAGTATCTCCATAAGGCTGTTTTTGTGTTCTTAGGACACAGCAACTAGTTTCCCCCAGAGCAAGTCATCTGAGAGAAAGAGAGCCAAGGATTTTATGACCTAAATATACCTGCTCACATATTTATTCTTCATACATCTTCACTTAGCAGATACATTTTTCCTACTTTTCTTTTTATTCATACTGTGATACATAACAAATGCTTCAGATTTTTGTTGACTGAGACAACCTTTCAAAACCCATCAAAATGCCACAACAAATTCTTTCCTGGTCTTACTAAACTTGATTTTAATTTTTTCTTTTTAATTACTGTATTTGTATTTCTCCTTTATTTTTTCATTTCAATTTCTGGCTTTGTTATGTAGGGATGTAGAAATTGCAGTATAAAGAGCCTGTAATCAACAGTCAAAGGACAGGGGCTTCCCTGGTGGCGCAGTGGTTGAGAGTCCGCCTGCCGATGCAGGGGACACGGGTTCGTGCCCTGGTCTGGGAGGATCCCACATGCCGCAGAGCGGCTGGGCCCGTGAGCCATGGCCGCTGAGCCTGCACGTCCGGAGCCTGTGCTCCGCAATGGGAGAGGCCACAGCAGTGAGAGGCCCGCGTACCACAAAAAAAAAAAAAAAAAAAAAAGTCAAAGGACACAATTCTGATTTTAGCATTGCTACTTACATTATGATTTTAAGTAATATCTTTGACCCTTAGTTCCTCAACTGCAAGACGACAGGGTTAGGTTTAACCATGAAGGTGTTTTAAGGTCCACGTGAACTTCTGTTAAGGAGCCCTGTGGACCGCTTGGAAGAATCCACGTTGTTCAAAGCCCTTGAATGCTTGCTTCATCCTTTTTGTTGTAGCATGGTAGTTTTGAGAGCAGGGGTAGTTTAGCTCATTTATATCTTTGTAGTATCTAGCACAGTACCTGCATATGGTGAGTACTCAATTATTAGAATTAAATTGAAATACCTGCAGTAGAATTTGTATAAAGAAGACTATAAAGTGAGGGCCAGGAATTGGTGCCTTTGGCTGGATCATTGTATTTAGTATAGTGAGTTTAAGGCCAGCTTTTCTCTGGGGGTGTACTCTAGTAAGGCCTTTGAGGTCGTATGCAAAATTTTATGTGGGCGTTTCTCTGAGAAGATGTCAGCAGTTTTTCTCAGAGTCTTAAAAGGGTTTGGTGTAGGGCTTCCCTGGTGGAGCAGTGGTTGGGAGTCCGCCTGCTGATTCAGGGGACACGTGCCCCGGTCCAGGAAGATCCCACATGCCACGGAGAGGCTGGGCCCGTGAGCCATGGCCGCTGAGCCTGCGCGTCCGCAGTCTGTGCTCCACGACAGGAGAGGCCGCAGTGGTGAGAGGTCCACGTACCGCAAAAAAAAAAAAAAAAAAAAAAGGGTTTGGTCTAAGTTAAGAACTACCAATTTAGAGGTGATCCAGAGGTGCATAATAAATACTTTTTAAATGATTGGACAACTTTGAAATTGTAAATTTCTGTAAAAAGCTTATTTTAAAAGTAAGTATAAGGATGGAAAATCTGAAGTGGATAGTCACCCGAGGTTTTTTTTTTTTAAACCATTGTTTAGAAGCATTTATTGTACAAAAATGCCCAACATTCTATCAAAGGTACATGGAAAATTTGAAGTTAAGGAGAGAAGTTGTTAAGAGTACAAGATGAGCCAGAATGTTTGGATTTGAATTCTGGCTCTCACTGAAGCTGGGTGACCGTGGGACAGTCATTTAAGTTATTTAATGGCTTTCTACTACTTCAGGTTTCTTATCTGCAGAAGGGGGACAGTAATAGTTCCTATCCTGTAAGATAGCTATGGGGATTACATGTACAGTATTTCGCACACAATTTACTAAGCATGTATTATGTGATAGGTATTTATTCCACAGATGTACACAGAACCCCCGTTATGTGCCAGGTACTATTCTAGGTGTTGGGTACACAGCAGTGAGTAAAACAAAGCACCTGACCTCATGGGTGGGGGAGACAGACTGTGAACAAGAGCTGATAATAGTCAAGCTAGCACTGGTCTTTGGTTGAAGCAGTTTAAGATCTGAAATGCCAAAAGTACTGTACCAGCTGTTAAATGTGTGGCAAATATCTGTAAATGAGTGCTGCAGAAACTTGCAAAAGGATACGCTATACCAAAATATTTCATTACAAAATCTACATTTTAATCATTTTCTTTAACATATATGGTTGACCTAAAAGGCCTCTTAATACCTTTTGTTTTTAATAGTTTTTAATATGTAAGTAATGCTGCTGATCTATTACTAAAAGGTTTTGGGATATGTTTTCTAGTAATGGTAATGGATCTCCAGTTATCTAACCGCATATTGAGTTCATTTTTATGACTGATAGTATACATTTGTGAAAGTAATAGTGATATTGACCTTAGAACTAAACGGACAATTTTGGGCATGGATAGGAGATCAGGTAGATGTTTAGATGTTTAAAAAATCATTTTTGGGCTTCCCTGGTTGCGCATTGGTTAAGAATCCGCCTGCCAGTGCAGGGGACACGGGTTCGATTCCTGATCTGGGAAGATCCCACATGCCGTGGAGCAACTAAGCCTGTGCGCCACAACTACTGAGCCTGCGCTCTAGAGCCTGCGAGCCACCACTACTTAGCCTGCGTGCCACAGCCTTGATTTCCGTGTGCCGAGAGCCCATGCTCCGCGCGACAAGAGAGGCCACCGTGGAGAAAAGCCCGCACACCGCAACAAAGAGTAGCCCCTGCTCGCTGCAGCTAGAAAAAACCTGTGCGCAGCACCAAAGACCCAATGCAGCCAAAAATAAATAAATAAATTTTTTTAAAAAGTCATTTTTGAGCATTTACTGATGGTTAGCATTTAACCCTGTTTAGTGATAAGAAAAATGTGCATCCCCAGATAGTTTTTAAAGAGAAGACTAAAAAGGTGATTCCATTGTTTTCTAGTTTTCCTGTAAATTGTTTGTGACACAGTGCGTTAAAATTAAAACTGTGGAGTATTATAGTCGATGACTAAAGTTTTGATGGGAGAGGGACTGGATTTTAGGGTTAGTTGAGTGATGAAAAGAAATTTCTAGGAAGCCGAAATGAAACATAGGAAGGAAAGAGCCTAGCATATTCAGAAAACTTTCTGCCTAGATTAGAGGATCCACATTGGAACAGGGAAATAAGAATTAATGACTAAAATGTGACCTTTCATGCAAACACAAATTTGCCCATCTTTCTCTCTATAGGCTTGTGAATTGGATTCTTTGCCTCTCCCCAACTTCTGTGTTTGTAACTCCTAGTCATGATCAGGTCTTAACTTGAACATTTTCTCAGGCAAACTATCCCTGATTCTTTGTTGGACACATTGCTAGCCCTTCAAGTTCTGCATTGCCTTTATCACAGTTTGAGTAATTATTTACTGTTCATCTCTCTTCCTAGAATATGAGCTCCTTGAGAATAGAAACTACATCTGTTTTGAACATTGCACTATCTGCAGTACCTGGCACAGTGCTTGACAATCATTTTAGGTATTTTAAAATATATTTTGAATGAGTGATGAAACTTGTGTTACCGGAAAAGCAATCACATGTGGCAGAGGTAGAGAAGGAAAGCTTGGGAGCTGGGAGACCATTTAGGAGGTGGTAGGAGTAGTACAGGTGTGAAATAAAGAGACTCGAGCTGGGGTAGAAGTTGGGGAAAAAGTCATGCTTGGGAAACTGAATTAAAGGAAAGAAAAGCTAATTTCCTGAGTGATCAATAAGAGAAATAGTGTTACTATTTCTGAGTAAAAAGTTTTTTTCTTGAAGGTTTAACTGGAACAGTACTTGCATATTTTTCTAGACACATCTATCACTAAAACAGCTAAAGGAACATTGGGTAGTGAAAGGGCATGAACCTCTAAGTCAGAAAGACTTGGCGTTATAATTTAACTTTTCAGAAGTTGTTTCCTTACCTTTAAAATAGAAGTAGTATCTGTCTGTCTGTCTATTTATGTATGGCTGCATTGGGTCTTTGTTGCTGCACGCGGGCTTTCTTGAGTTGCATCGAGTGGGGGCCGCTCTTTGTTGCAACGTGCAGGCTTCTCATTGTGGTGGCTTCTCTTGTGGATCATGGGCTCTAGGCGCGCGGGCTTCAATAGTTGTGGCACGTGGGCTCTAGAGCGCAGGCTCAGTAGTTGTGGTGCACGGGCTTAGTTGCTCCATGGCATGTGGGATCTTCCCGGACCAGGGATCAAACCCGTGTCCCCTGCATTGGCAGGCAGATTCTTACCCACTGTGCCACCAGGGAAGCCCTAGAAGAAGTATCTTAGTGTTATGGTTAAATGAGACGGAATATGTAAAGGGCCTAGGGCTGTAATTAATTCAGTGTCATTTATTTTCCCATTTTTCATGTGTAAAATGTGGGAAGAATACTTTATTGAGAATAATCAGTATTGTAGTACTGGCATTACTAGAGACTGCCTGCAGGATATTTGGCAAATCGTTTCATTTCTCTGAGCTGTAGATTGACTCTTTCTTTAAAGTGAGGGTTTTGGACTAAACAGTATAAAGAAATTTGGAGCTCAGATGTGATAAATCTGCTGTAGATTTGGCAAGTGCTCTAATGGAAGTCAGAAGATAAATATATGTATCATATCGTGAATCACATTCTTTTCCGTTCTCCAGTTTCTGTTTTTGTAACTCCTAGTCACGATCAGGTCTTACCTTGAGCATTTTCTCAGGCAGACTGTCCCCAATTCTTTGTTAGGCTCATTGCCGCACTCAAGTTCTGCATTGGCCCTATCACAATTTGAGTAAGTATTTACTGTTCATCTCTCTTGCTGGAATGTGTGCTCCCTGAGAATAGGAACCTATTCTGTATATATGCTGTGTGTGTGTGTGTGTGTGTGTGTGTCTGTCTGTCTGTGTGTGTCTGTGTGTGTTTCCTATCCTTTAGACAAACCCAGAATATTGCAGGTGTGTCTTTGCTCCATCCAGGATCTCAAAGATACTTTAGGTTCTTCTGAGTTCAAAAATCACCATAATTCTAATTCATATTTATGGCATTGCATTGAAATATCCATTTGTGTTTGTGTTTGTCTTCTCCAGGCTATAACATTTTTAAGATTAAAATCAGGTCCTATTTATACTTCCAGCGCTTACCTGTAGCGCATTCACCTGTTACACTCTGTATATTCAGTAACTCTCTAATTGGTTGAATTCAGCTGAATGTGGATGTACCTGATACATATTTCTTCTTTCTCACTGTTGTTAGTGTGGCTGCATGAAACAAGGAGTTGAACCAGTCTATGCCTTATTTCTTCCCCCAGTTCTTTTAAGCAGCATATGTGAAAACAGTATTTGAAAAAAGTTGTGGTTGTTTGAATAATTTTAAAAAAGCAGGATTCCCCAAGTTATATTTTGTTTCTCAAGAAAAATACGTATTTACACACTGTTTTAGAAGAAAACCCACTATTGATTGTCTGGTTTGCTTAAGAATCTGAGACTTGAGCTTATTGAAAGGAGTCGGTGAAGTTCATCCACAGGACCAGTGAGGTGAGGAAGCACGCACAGACTGTCTCGTCTACAGTCACACAGCTCCTGGAGAATGTTGGCAGTCCTGGCTCTAGACGCGGTCTTAGCTACTACACTTACATTGCCTATAGGACTGTTGTAACAGCCTTGACCAGGGAAGTTTAATTAAAATATCAGTAGTTTACATTAGCGGCTGTTTTAATTTTCATCCTGTCCCTTTAGCAAAGAATAACTTAGGTGCTTGAGTTCAGTTACATTTCTGGGCTTTATTCTCATTTGTAATTATATAGTTAGACTTTGTAACCTGGATTCCTCTTAAGACTATGAAATACGGAAGTTAATTTTTTAAAGTATTATAGTTATTCAGTCTTTAGGGGAATAGAGAGTCTTTATTGACATTTTATTTCTTTAATTTTGACACTTTTCAAAGCCCTTGACTTGTTTTCTGGTTTTCATTTGTATTTTGAGTTTCTAGAAAGATAAAGTGTTATCAATTAGAGAAAACACAGATTTCAGAAGGGTATTAGTATTTCTTAGTAAATACACTTACTAGTTCATTTCTAAACTATAAAATTTTTGTCATTACAAAATTATGAATATATAAATACTTGTTAAAGTACTGAGGGTGGGATTAATGGGCAATAGCCTTTCTAGTGATTTACATTCCTGTTGGCAGTCATTTGAACTTGTCTTCTGAGGTGTTGAACTCTACTGTAGTTATTCTTGTCAGATATGGGTACACTGAAATGATCCGATAAAATCATTTTTATGATTTAACACTAACTTAAAAAAACACGAAATGAATATGTGATTGCTTCTGTATAAAATGGGTATTGTTTTTCATAGCAGATTTTTTAATATACCATCATTGTGTATAGACGTTTTTCTGGAAACCTTTTTAAGATGGTAAAAGGTGACTCCTTATAGTGTAGTTTTACTGAAGTAGAATGTTTCTAGTATTACAATCTTTTTGAAGATAATTGCTTGCTGATCTCTTAAGCTGGATGAAAAATGTGGGTGGAGTAATCTTAAAGGGCATAGACTAGAGATGAGAAACAAATTGAAAATAATGTGCGCAGTGCATAGTGGTGATAGAAGAATGTAACGTACTTGTTTTCCATGAACTATATTTCATCATTGTTGCATAAAGTCCCTTTTGGCCAATTTGGTGAATACTGCTGGGTCTTGGGGAAAAATCTTTTGTCTTTATTCAGAGAAATAATTGTAGGGATAGAGAGTAGTCTTTTTCTGGATTAGAAAAATCCATTTAGCTTTTTAAATTACAGTGATAATAGCTTATAATTACAGTAACAATAGTAATAATAATATCTTGGTGTTGGCTAATGATTTTTACTGTGCCTCCAATTAATTTTAATGATTATCTCAGTGTGACAAAGCCATATATTTTACTTGCCTTAAAAAGCCTACTTAAATTTGTCACTGAAAACTATATGAGCATTTACTGTGTGCAAGGCACTAGCTAGGTTTAGGAGTTTACTCTGAGTAAGAGGTTTATAGGTGACTCACAGTACAGATCAACCAGATCATAAAGAAGCAGAATTCCTTCCACCTTAGGTGGGTAGGAAAGACCTTAGGCAGGTTTGACCTGAGCATATATATAGCACATACAATAAACTGGGCACTTATCTTTCCTTTTTTTTTCCCCTAATTGTTTCTGAGTTTAAAGCTCTGAAAGCCTATAGCACCACAGCAGTTTGAAAGACCAAACCAGGCAGCCTTACAGAAATCAGATGTGGTCTAAATTCCTTAATCCCAGTTAAGACCAATCTCATAACTTACTCTTTGTTTTTGATAAATAAAAACTAAAGTGTCCCCTCATTGTTCCTGGAGTATTCTGGAGCTGGATTTTACACTGACATTGTTTGTCTCATAATCTGGTTCAGTGGCCTAAGTTCTAAATTTGGAACAAGTTCTACCTGAGAATAGTGTTGCTTTGTATGACTGACCTTGAATTAATTTTTTTCATGGAGCTAATTGACTTGTAGAAATCAAATTTAATAGTTTATCTTGTAAAACCATCCGACTCATCTGTTCAAATGAGTCACATTACACGCAATGCTAAATATCTTTTGTGTGTGTGTGTGTGTGTGTGCTGTAGATGTACAAAAGCAAAGGAACAGCTTCTTGTGTGTGCACACCAGATGAAACCGTCACGTTATCTTGATATGTAATATAGGCGGCATTTCAGTATTTCTTAAATCAGTAATTTACTCATTTTTCTTTTGTATAAATGTGGCAAATAGATTGTTTGGCATTAATGTTTTGTACTTGTGTGACTGGGCAAGTCACATAATTTTTGTGTTTTTGTCCCTTTTATCTGCTCAGTCTCTTTTATCTGTAAGATGAGGCTACTAATACTTGAGTATTAGTAAATAATGAGTAATTACCTCATTTGGTTGCTGTAAGGGTTACATGAGTTAATTCACATCCGGCATTGTTCCGGTTATTATGACTGCGTGGCAATCGACTTCCAACATTTAGTAGTTTAAAACATTATTTTGCTTACAAATCTACAGTCCGAGCAGGGCTTGGCAGCTTGGAGCAGTGTAAAGTCTGGGGACTGCAGTCACCAGAAAGCTCGCCTGCTCACGAAGCTGTCACGTGTGTGGTGCCTGAGCTGGGAAGACTCAAACAGCTGGGAGCTAGAACAGCTGGAGCTCCTGGCATCTCTCTCTAGCTCTGTGTACTTTCTTCACAGGATCTTTTTAGCACAGTGGCTTCAGGGGAGCCAGATTTCTTTATAGGGTAAGTAAGTAGTTCAGGGCTCCCAAGCTGTATGTCCCAGGAGAGACAGGCCGAGCTGTATTGCCTTTGATGACCCAGCTGTGGAAGTTCTGGCAGTGTCACTTCTGCAAGAGTTTTAGGACTGCTCAGATTCAAGGGGAGGTAGTATAGATCCCTCACTTCTTGATGCCAAGCTGTAAGAAGAGGATGTGGGAAGCTGTGTGTATGGGGGTGGCTGTCTTTGGAAAATACAGTCTGACACAAGCGCAAAGAACAATGCAGGGCATATAGCAAACAGTACTTGTTAGCTGTTGTGATAAAGAATGGGAAGTCAGATTTAAAAACAGCACCTTACTTTTGTGATACAAATTTTGATATAGTAAGTTACATAATCCCTTTTTTCCTTAAGATAAAGTCATAAGATGTAACAGGCAGGCAGTTCATAGTTTTCTTGAAGTATCTGTTTCTTCTTTTAACGGATTCAGTTTTAGCCTTTAATTCCTTTGTCAATGCCTAGAATAAGGAGCAGGGCACAAAACCATGGTCTCTTCCAACAAAAGGAGGCGAGGACTGGTACGGATAATTGAAATAGAGAGTTCACTCAAAGTTGTATCATATCAGGCATACAACTTCAGATTTCTCAGAAATAGAGGATTGCCACTGGTTGACCAGCAACTGGCACAATTTGACATCAATAAGGGCTTAACGTCTCCACAAAATGCCTTAGTCTGCCTATGATAGAATATGGTCTTTGTTTTAATTAATTGAATTAATTAGATTCAGTTTTTTGAATTAAAAAATATAGGATTGTCTTACATGTTTTGTACTGTTCTGGATTTTAATAATTTTGATTACAGGTATGGGAGAGACACAGAGTAATCTTTCTAGTATTGAGTGGCAGTTTTATTATAGATGAAAGGAACATCACCTTTTAACCAAATAATAGCTTACCTTGTTATATAATTAGATAAGGAAACCTGTGTGTGTGGTTATGTTTACCTACAATTTGATAAGTATTTTGAAAACTATATAGTATACTTGTATCTATCCAAAGTTTATTACCAGTTACAAAATAAAGCTAATTTTATAACGCTTGACCCTGTTAAGTGTTCCTTACTTAGACCAGTAGAATTTTTGTCTCCCTGTACCTCGTTGCACTTTCTTCAGTCCATATGGGGAACCATGTTCCATTCTTAAAAAGTTAGAATGAGAGAATGTTTATTTTATAATAATTCAAATACAGTCTATGAACTGAAGGCTTCCTAAAGATTATGTGTTTTTCACTGATAGAACAAAAATAAAACAGCCTTGGGGAATTCCCTGGCGGTTCCGTGGTTAGAGTTCCTTGCTTCCATTGCAGGGGGCACGGGTTCGATCCCTGGTTGGGGAACTAAGATCCTGCGTGCCGCGTGGTGCAGCCAAAACAAAACAAAACAGAAACAGCCTCGATCCTTTAGAGATTAAGGGGGTTCTTTTGTGGAACTTCAATCAGTAACTTCCAGATCCTGAAGAGAGTTTCTCCATGCCTCGATCATTCTGTTTTCCTACTACATTTTTAAAGCTTATGGCACTTAATCTGTACATAATAGAGCTCAGTGGTTTCTAACCTTTTAATATAAAAGTTAGTAGTTTGACAATTTCGAGGTCTGTTGTTATGAATTTTTATGTGGAACCCCAATGCATAAGATATATTAAAATGATATTTTATGAGTATTTTTTTTTGTAAGTTCAAAAAGTTAACAATTTATCAGGTCAATCAGAATAGGAAGTTTTTTTGAGATGAACTTAAATTTCATGTGAGGTTTGTGGATGATACAAGTTTATGTCAGTATTAGCATCCAGTTTTTTTCTTACTCTATTTTGGCTGCTTAATCTTGAAGATGTGACTTGTGGACATGGGCAGCTTGTCTGTAGTCTCCATATACACTTTAATTCTCCTGGCCAAGAGCTATGAAAGGGAATTACCAGTATGGAAACCTTGTTTGGAATACGCCATTACTTAATGGTTGGTCTTAATTGTCTTTACTTCATATCACAAATGCAACAGTGACCAGAATCTTTTTTTTTTTTTTAATACAGCAGGTTCTTATTAGTTATCTATTTTATAAATATTAGTGTATGTATATATGTCAGTCCCAAAGTGACTAGAATCTTAAAGTCAAGCAATAAAACTCTTAATATCGTTTCATGTCAGCTGTTTGATTTGTTACCAGCTACCTGGCTAGTCCCCTAGCAGAAGAGAACATTCAGCAAGTAACTGTGAGTCTTTTTGGAAGGCATTTAATTGGATAAAGCATAAGATATGGGATTTGCAGACCTAATTTTTATATGAATGGACAAGTGGAGGCCTAAGTTAGGGTTGGAGAAGCACCAGTACAGAGCTGCAGCTTTGCTAATTAATGACATATTTATAGGAAATTCTGAAATTCTTATATTTTAGTTTTTTGATGACAAGAGTAAATTATATTTGATTTCACATTATACGCTTGTATCCCCTTCAGGTCCCTGTCCTCAATCCTCCTTTAAAGTTACACATTCAGTAGCCTAGAAAGAGAAAGACTCAAAGTTACCAAGGAAAATTCATACTCCAAATGAGTTTCCTCACAGATAACTGAAAAGTAGATTGCAGATAAGGCTGCCCCTACCCGTTTCACCTCAAACTGAATTTCAAATTCAACAGTTAACCTTAGAATAAAATAAAAATATTCCAGGTCAGAAACATACTCTTTCCAGTCTATTTCAGAGAGACCTTTAAGCCTTGCTTTAAATACAGTCTAGATCAGTGGTTCTCAAACATTTTGCTTGTAAGGACACCTTTGCTTTCTTAAGTATTGAGGAATATGAACTATATCTCAGTAAAGCTGTTAAAAAAGTTACTGAAGGGCTTCCCTGGTGGCGCAGTGGATAAGAATCCGCCTGCCAATGCAGGGGACACGGGTTCAAGCCCTGGTCCGGGAAGATCCCACATGCCGCAGAGCAACTAAGCCTCTGCGCCACAACTACTGAAGCCCACACGCCTAGAACCTGTGCTCCACAACAAGAGAAGCCACCGCAATGAGAAGACCGTGCACTGCAACGAAGAGCAGCCCCCGCTCACCGCAACTAGAGAAAGCCCACGCGCAGCAACAAAGACCCAACGCAGCCAAAAATAAAATAAATAAATTTATTAAAAAAAAAAAGTTACTGAAGAAACCATAGAGCTTGTTTATGGACGTTACATTTATCACTGTTACAGGATCAAAATTCAAAACTGAGAACATTAAAAACATTTAATCTAAAAATAAACCAATTACATGTAACAGGAAGTTTGGTTTTCGGTTTTTTTTTGGCTGCGTTGTGTCTTCGTTGCTGTGTGCCGGCTTTCTAGTTGCGGTGAGCGCGGACTACTCTTCGTTGTGATGCGCAGGCTTCGGTAGTTATGGTGTGCGGGCTCAGCAGTTGTGGCTCGCGAGCTTTAGAACTCAGGCTCAGTAGTTGTGGAGCATGGGCTTAGTTGCTCCATGGCATGTGGGATCTTCCAGGACCAGGGATCGAACCCATGTCCCCTGCATTGGCAGGCGGATTCTTAACCACTGTGCCACCCGGGAAGTCCCAGGAAGTTTTTTTAAATGCAAAATAACTTTTTCAGTTAAAAAAAAAATAGAAGAGTGACATTGTTTTATATTTAATGTTTGACTTAAAAACTAGTTTCTCATACCTGCTTCTGCATTCAGCCTGGTGCAATGAATGGATTTGGTTGAGCCATATGAAGAAAATCTGGCCTCGTGCAGATATTTAGTTGGAAAAGGAAGGAGTATTTTAATACACTTCTTAAGATAATTGTGTGGCTCTTTGATAATATACCAAAACTTGACAAGTGATAGTTTTTTTAAGATTATTTGCAGTGTGGAATCTGAAGCCATGTCAGCAAACTTTTTTACTGCTACATCAAGACCGTGGTCTCTTCTTTCTCTATCATAACATAGCATCCATGTTTTGCTTCCTCTGCTCCTGTATCTTGTCATTTAGCAAGCTGATCTTGTCAGTGTTGATAGCCCTATTGACAGTGGTCACGTCCACCAAACATATGTTTTGCTTGGAAGTAATTTGAGTTATCAGAAAAGGGCTATTCTTGTATGTATGTGTGAACTGGCCCTTGAATTCTCAAGGGAAACCATTTTCATAAAATCCATGTAGTTACTCTAGACGTTAGGGTCTGCTCTGCCAGATAGTTTCTTAACAAGGCCCATGGAAAAGAGGAAAAAGGGAACGTTGTTATGTTAAAAATGTCTTACATCCTTCCCTGAATATTGCGTAGGAATCTCTAACAATGTGTGTGTGGTTTTCTGTTTTTTTTAAACTTACGGATTTTCTGTCATCGTGTGTGTGTGTGTGTGTGTGTGTGTGTACACGCACACACGTGGTTGCTTTAGCTTACTATTCTACAATATGAGACAATTCCTTAGATAGTCTGGTCAGTTTCAGTTGGGTAATAATAATGAAAGAGATCTTTTAGAGTCTTGCTACTTAAAATGTTGTAGCAGCAGCATCAACAAGTAGGCTCTTGCTAAAAATACAGTATGTCTAGTCTTACCCCCAAACCACCGGATCAGAATCTGCGATTAATAAGATCACAGATGTTCATACACATATTAGTTTGAACAGCACTGCTTTAAATTATTGAAACTATCTGAATAGAGTGAGTGCTTTTTCTGGCTTAGGTTTTCTTAACAATACCAGGCTGCTTTTGTTCACATTTTACAGAATCAGTAAGTTCATTGGGAAGGAGAACTAACCGAATGAACAATCTTAATATATACTTGAACCTAGACACAAGGTCAGGTGGAATGTCACCTTTTAGTTCTGAGCATCTTGTTATCCTACTATTATAGGAAGAAGAACTTTCTATGAAATCTTTATCTATCTCAGGGCCCTGTCAAAAATCAGAAATTGCTTGTAACTTGTCTCCTGTGCTCTCCTGCATCAGGACTGTTGCCTTTATCAGTCTTGAGACTGGAGAGAACCACTGATTCCAGCATGGATCTGGGGCCAAAAGGTAGCCTGGAGATTTAGGATTAGACACTTTCTAGAAGTTGGAGGAGTCAAGAAGGGATCATAAGGCAGGACTCCAGTTTGCCCTGCTGGGCTCTGGGAGGCTCTGTGGGGATGCTGCCCAATTGTGGAGTGTCTCTTGCGTCTTCCAGGGTAGGGTACCTGCCCTTTATCTCCTCTGCCATTGCATTTGCAGCTTGTTGCCAATGGTGGACAAAGTTCATGTCCTTTAACACCTGCATTATGTTCTCCTTTTATGAGGATCCACATCCACATGAAGTACTGTTTTTCAAGTGAACAATACTGCATGTAGACAATATTGCACTTAAAATTGTTAATATTTTGTTTGCCTTTGGAGTTAATTACTATGGTTTACAAAAGTAAGAACTTTACAGTTGAAGTGTTTTAGAATATATGAAGCAAGTGATAAGGAAAATAGGTAACCATTTGGCAGATAAAGGCCTCATGAGACTTGAAATTTCTAGTGCTCAAGTAAAAACTTGTGTTTCAGTATATACCGTACTTACAGTTTATTCCTGCAAAAACAAACAGTATGTAAGTAGATTTTCAGGTATTCAAGAATTAATTCACATTGGAGAGTTTTCTTGAGATTACAGAGTTTTAGAATGAAGTTTTAAAGTTGCAATTTAGAATCTATGTATTGACTGGTAGGTAGTTAGCCAGATGGACTTAAATATGTGAATATCCTTCAAAGGGAAATCTGAGACATTTTTCACATCTGAAACATCCTACAAAAACATTTTCGTTATCTTTGTAAAATGGGTGCATTTGATGTTAGACACAAGTCATTATTAAGCTTATTTTAAAAGTTCAGTTTAATTCTTGGGTGTGAACAAATAAGGCTGTAGTGGTTACAGGTGAATGTTCTTGTTTTTAGAAGGCATGTGCTGAAATAATTGTGGTTGAAGTATTATGTTAGCAACCTGCAGATGATTGAGAAAAACAAATTATAGCAATATAGCAAACAGGACAGGGACTTTCCTGGTGGTCCGATGGTTAACACTCTGCACTTCCAATGCAGCGGGTGAGGGTTCGATCCCTGGTTGGGGAGCTAAGATCCCGCATGCCACGCAGCATGGCCAAAAAACCCCCAAAAACGAGAAAACAAAAAACAGCACAAAGTGTTAATTGTTGAGTTCAGATTTAATTATTTTTATTAAGATATAGTTGATGGTACAATATTATATACATTTTCAGGTGTACAGCATAGTGATTCACAACTTTTAAAGGTTATATTCCATTTACTAGTTATTATAAAATATTGGCAATATTCCCTGTGTTGTACAATATATCCTTGTTTATCCTAGCTTATTTATGTTATGTATAGTAGTTGGCACCTCGTAATCCCCTGCCCCCGTCTCGCTCCTCTCCACTTCCTGCCTCTCTACTGGTAACCACTAGCTTGTTGTTTGTATCTGAGTTCAGGTTTAGATATATTTTTCTGTGTTTTTGAAATTTTCTATAATAAAAGCTTGCGGGTAGGGGGGAAGCATACCCCTTAAAAGTTAGTATCAGTTTTATAATTTACTGGTACTTAAATTACAAGCAGTTATATAGCTTTTAATGGATTTAGTCTGAAGCGTTCTTACTGTTGGTCCTTCTGTGATTGATGCCATGTCCATGTAATTTCTCTATGGAGAAGATATTGAAAAAAGAATTAGAAAATGAATTGCCTTTAAGATAAAGGCAAAGTATTACATTTTATTATGATGTGAAATTTTGAACATTCAAAATTACTCAATTTTATTTATTACTTTTATTACTAATGTAATAATTTTTTAGTAAATAAAAGAATTACTAACATGTAATACTTTGTTTAGTAAATAAAAAGTTAAAGGGATTGATTGGCATTTTCAGTCTTTTTGGTGCAAAGGAGTTTAAAAAAAAAATGAGGGCCAGGAAAGTACTTCTTATTTAGACTTGGGTAAAATCAGAGAAACTTTTATTGCACTCAGATTTCTCTCTTCTGCCTATTATTAAGAAGGGAAAATACAGCAAAATTTCCCAACTTCTTTGAGATGGAAAGAGGTAGGATGTGATAGCAGTTGTATTCTCAGATTAGTGAATAGAAGAAAAGATTTCAGATCAACAAGTGATTTGCAGAACTGTAAAGATAATCTTTTGATTCTGAATTATTTGCAGTTGGAATCTATTACTTTATCATGCCTCTTAGAACTGTGGAAGGGATGAAATGTGAAGAGCTGTGTGTGTGTGTGTGTGTGTGTGTGTGTGTGTGTGTGTGTGTGTGTGTGTGTGTGTGTGTGGTTTGGTTTGGTTTATTTTCTGTAGGGTATGGTGTTGGGGACTTCATGTCTGCCAAAAGTTGCTCAAATTATCCCGCATCTGGTTTTGAGGAACTAGCTTTTCTTACCTTGATTTGCACTTTATTGCAAATAATATTTATTTGAAATTTAGTTTCAGAGAATAATTATTTGAAACTAAATAATTTTAAAGCAGTGTTGTTTTCTAATGGAAAATATGGTTAGTATGCTTTATGGGGCAGAATGTCAAGTGGTAATCTTAATTATTTATAAGATCATATTCATGTTAGTGAATTTCTAGGAATAACACAGCCTTTTTTCTTCTTTTGTAGCATAAGCAGTACTATAATGGATGTAGACAGCACAATTTCCAGTGGGCGTTCAACTCCAGCAATGATGAATGGACAAGGAAGCACTACTTCTTCAAGCAAAAATATTGCCTATAATTGTTGTTGGGACCAGTGCCAGGCTTCCTTCAACTCTAGTCCAGATCTGGCAGATCACATCCGTTCCATACATGTAGATGGTCAGCGAGGAGGGGTTGGTTTTGTCATTTCTTTTTTTCACTCCCTGTTTTCATTAGTTTTATTAATTTATAATTGCTAGTTAGGCTTTTTTTTTTCAAAGTAATTTGGGATTGCTTTTACACAGGGTTTATTTTTTTCAAATGTTTTTTTTCCCCCTTTTATTTACTTCCCACATATTTGATGGAATCAAATTAAATAGAACATATTATGTGTTGGATTTTAATTTGCTCTTAGGTATATTACTTTGAAGAAATTAGACTTTCTACAATACAGTGGGAGTATTGTAAACGAATACTATGTATTTCAAGCTTCTGATGTTTTGAGTTGAGGACATTTAGGAATTGGCACTGTTTGGGATTTCTGTTGTTAGAGTGGTCTTAAGTTATCTCTGATGCTGAAATTAACTAGAGAAACTATTGGTACGAGGATTAGTATAAACAGTCCTGTTAAATGGCAATCTGTACTCATTATTTGTGATAATTGATCATCTTTCCCAAGTCTTGTCAGAGCTGGCTTAGTATTGACCTGTATTCTTTCAGGAATCCATTTAGCTGTGTCAGTTCATATACTTTTTATTGAATAGTAAATAAAGAGCTAAAGCAGATTAGGTGAGGCACAGTGTAATGGACCAAAATATTTATAAAATTGATAATATTATAATTTTTTTCAACTTTATCTAGGTTTATGTCTTGGTTAACCATACTTAGTATGTTTTCCAGAAATTAATGTCACATTTTAAGTACAGATAATTTATTAGGCCACACATTGCCTGTCAGTGTGCCATCACTTTTGAGATATACTGATGATACTGAAATGGTTAAAATCTTCTTGGTTTAAATAAGTGGGTAACTGTTTCCATGGTGGTATTGATATTTAGATTGTATTACTGATCTTTTTTTTTAAACACGCAACCGTAACAGGCACTCCTCACGTTTTTACCAATGGTGTTGCATTTGAAATTTCTTTTAAGAGATATTTGCTGTTATCACAATATGTAATAATGTTTCAGCAATCTTTTAGTTACTTGATAAGTAAACATTTGTCATATTATTAGATTTAACGTATATGGGGTCTGGGTAGACACCAAAGCGTGTATTAATGAACTGTGCCCATCATATGGTATTTTCACTGCATAACCCACCCAGCTCAGTGGTTAAGCTCCGTTGGTAACAGTCGTTATTTCCCCCATATATATATCTCAGATTTTTAGTGAAACTGTCTTAACCAAGTTGGTGTCTTGGTCATTACAGAGTTGCCTTTTGTGAGCCAGTGCTTGTTGTCACTTGGTATATATCACTAAGGTAGTCTTTTGAACCATGGCATGATGCTTTTTAGTCACTTGACTTCGCAACTGCATATAGGATCCCAAGCTATGTAGGTGATCTCTTAGGAGGTATGGGAGAATTTCACATTTCTAAGTCTTGATCCTACAAGTTGAGTTGGCACACAGCCTTTAGGAGAATGTTTTCTGCCTTTTACAGATTTGAAGAAAAAATGGAGTTAACAGTCTGAATATATCATGTAATCCCTGCAGCTGCACGTGTCTTACTGATATTACAGAGCTAGGCATGAAGTTGTGGTATTTCTACAGTAACTATAAACTTGCTGAAATGGAAACCCCCTCCCCCATGTCATTTCTTGAATGCTTATTCATAAAATTACTTTATTACAAATAATAAGATTTTCTGGCTAATTTTAAGAGTAATGCTGTTGACTTCAGAAAGATGTCCTGATCTTTGAAGGACATTAGTTGCTAAACTACAAACATAAAGGATCAGCTAAATGAAGAAAATAGTTTCCATTTATTTCTACATATCAGTCTTTGATATCTAGACTTAAGCTTTCAGAATGAAAGTGTGAATGAGAATTTGAAAACTTGATACTGCTAGATAAGACAGGAAATCTTGATGTAGTTTGTGCTTTAAAATAGAATAGTTGTGTCTAGGCCGTACCACCCTGAACGCGCCCGATCTCATCTACAATAGAGTAGTTGTTGGTTGGAACATTTTTTTTTAAAACGACCTCTTGGAAGGGAAATTAAAAAGAAATCATTTTAATTGTTTTTAAATGTACAGTTCAGTGGCATTAAGTACATCACATTGTTGTGCAGTCATCACTACTGTCATTCTCTGGAACTTTTTCATTATCCCAAACTGAAATCTGTACCTATTAGACAATAACTCCCTAATCGTCTCTTCCGCTAACCCCTGGTAACCACTATTCTACTTTCTGTCTCTATAAAATTGACTATTCTAGATATCTCATGTATAGTGGAAAACAGCTGATTTTGATGACATTTTTAAAGAATTTTTATTTCTCTTCTTTCTACTCCAAGTGTTAAACTGTCATAATAGAACAGAAACAAATGAGTAAATTATTGGTAATTCTGCAGGATTTTATGTTTCTAATTACTGAAAGATGACAGTTTTTCTGGAGCAGTAAGTTAGTAAGATCTAAATACTATATTAATTCCTGTTCTTTTTCTCATCCCACTCTAATCTTCGCCCTGGGAAAAACAAAACTGTCATATAACAGCTTAGAAACTTCTTTACTTTCCAGTAAGCTGTTTGTGTTGCCATGTCATGTGGACTTTATATTTGAAGGATGAAATCAGGTGGAGTTTAGGTTTTCCTGACCCTTTCAAAGTGGGTGGATACTTAATTCTACATTGAAGGAACTTACCATTTAAACACCTTTTATGAATATACCTTTTTAACAAAGAATCATGAGAGTACTTTCTTGTATTTAAAAAATAAAAACAGGGACTTCCCTGGTGGCGCAGTGGTTAAGAATCTGGCTGCCAGTGCAGGAGACACAGGTTCGAGCCCCGGTCCGGGAAGATCCCACATCCCGGGGAGCAACTAAGCCTGTGTGCCACAACTACTGAGCCCATGTGCCTAGAGCCCGTGCTCTGCAACAAGAGAAGCCACAGCAATGAGAAGCCTGCGCACCGCAACGAAGAGTAGCCCCTGCTCACCGCAATTAGAGAAAGCCCGCACGCAGCAATGAAGACCCAACGCAGCCAAACATAAATAAATAAATTTATATAAAAAAAATAAAAAGCAAGAAAAATTTAACCTTTTTTGTTAAGTAAAATAGAATTGTGTTCTTTGGCTCGTACTTCCGTGCATGACTGGATTTCAGAAACGAGGCTGAGCTGTTTTACTAATCAAATTTCAAACCCCTGTGTCCTCTTAATATACATGTAAGTCTTGGTAGGCAGGGAACTTAATCTTGTAGGATTTCAGTGGTTCCGTAAGATCCATTAGTGTTCTGTTTATTTTCTGTCTTAACTATTTCTTACTTTAAAAGCAGTTGCCAGAAAGAAATCTGTTTATGTTTCTTGTTGCAGGGGTGATTTTACATGTGTCATTTTATTAAGTTCACTTTTGTATATGTTCTTTGGTGTGTTCGAGGGAAGAGGGCCAGAGGGAGATTTTGAGGAGGGGCGATAATAGGATATTATTATTCAAAGACTCGAATGAGTTACCTCTATGTTATTTAAAATGATAGTTTTAGACTCTCATGGTTAAATCCGAATGCTGCTAGGAAGTGGAATCAATCTTAGGAGGTTACTTTGTGTTTTGATTGCCAATCTGGTATCTCCTGAACACAACATGAAGTTGGTCATATCTTTTGCAAGAAATGAGAAATATTTTATTCTTGTATTTGGACAGTTTATCGAATATTTTGTCCTCTGTTTATTAAATACCTTTTAACAGAGGAAATTGAAAATGTTAGCACATTTAATGTGGCTAAAAATTATGGGATACAAAATTATAGCCTTCATTTTAGAAGATCTTGAAAGAGCAGACTGATTTGAGACAAAATAAATATCAAAGACATTTGCTTCCCTTTTACATGTTCACATTTTGTGAAAAACTGAGCTAGTTTTTTCCTAAGAGCTTAAAGGAACCATGAGATCATCCATTCAAACCCCTTCCTGACTTTAGATTGTGTCTCTCTTCTTTAATATAAAATCTTTTTGTATCATTTTACTGCAGAAGGAATCTAATTAGTAAAAGTAGGCTTTCTTTCGCTCCCTTTGAGCATGTAAATTATGCTGCTTACTGGCTCTGTATTTGAGTATATCTGACTGATCTTACTTTACTAATAGTAATGGAATTTTCCTTATGCATGCTTGTTAGACTTTTACAGGTTGCATTGTATTACTTTGCAGTGGGTTTTACAATTTACCTAAAGAAATTTTTGTCTACATTCATTTAAAAAGTAGCTTTTAATTCTGGTAACTTTAGGAATCACTTTATAAACATGTATTAGGGTCAGGAATTTTAAGTACCAAGGAGGAAATGTTATGACTTACAATATCTGCTTAACTAAAAGAAACCAGCAAATCTGTTGTAGAATCGAGATATGCGCTAACATTCTTTAAGCGTATCAAACAGCAGCAGCAGTGTTGTCTTGTAAAATGATTTTGAGTAAAAATTGATCTCAGTTACTTTAGACTGTTTTTCTAGACTTCTAAAAAGTTTTATTTTACACTTACTGTTTAATGATTGTTTCCTCAGTCCTGTGTGTATCTTTGTTCTGTTCTATATGCAGTACATTATAATCTTCAGAGTGTGGCTCTATCTATAATTGTTCTAACCTTAGAAAAGAACAGAGCCTATATATGGTTTTTTGAAGGTAGCGGTTACAGTAGATTCGTACTTCTTTTACTGATGATGGGGAGCAGTTTTCAGTGTTCAGTTTGATAAAAGTAGAATCGGTCAAAAAATTGATACCTCAATGGTAGGAAAAAGATTATGTTGTTAGTTGTTAACCCAGTCACACTCGGTTGCCTGAACCCAAGAATGTGGATCTATTATGATGATAGAAGTATCTCATGACATTGCTTTTGCAACTGTATTAATTTTAACATTCTATATTAGATTTTGCTTCGTAAGCAAGATAATTGGAAATCATTTTTAATAAGTAGAATGATATAAACATAAGTAGTGTTAGTATACATTTGAGAATAGGAAATCAAGAGCAGAAAGACTGTAATTGGATAATTTGTTTACTCATTCTTTGAATGAGTGTCCACCAATTGACTGTTTTATTTTTATTGTTTCTTTATACCTTAATATATTTCTGATACTTACAATTAATACATGCTTGTTCCCTCATGCAGTAAATACAAAAAATGTAAATAATGGTCCATGGTTCTAGTTCCTAGGGCTATATTGTTAATATTTTGTATATTTCCTTCTGAATGGCACTTTGGGATTGGTGTATCAGTTCCTTATTGAGGGAATAGACAGCAGCCTTAATGGGGAAGGGTGAAAACTATGCCTCTCATTCTGGAAGTTCAGGAAGTTTATCTACAGTAAGCATTTTGATTGACTTGTACAATAAATGTCTCTGTGAATTGAAGACTTCCAACATGTTTATTTGAATTTACAAGGAATAAAAGTCCTTGTTGAAATAAGTGATGAAAACAATTATGGCTCTTCTTTTAACAGGTATTTGTTTGCTTATGGAAAGGTTGTAAAGTATATAACACTCCGTCAACCAGTCAGAGTTGGTTACAGAGGCATATGCTGACACACAGTGGAGACAAACCTTTTAAGGTAAGTAAGTGTATGTGAGTTTTTTCTTCAAGTTAACATGTTTTTTAATGGGCATACTTTTGCCCTTCTAAAAGTTTTTTAAAGAACCATTTGTTTTAAGATTCCCATAGATGCATGGAATTTATAAAATAGATGAAGGTAAAGATAATTTAATCTAATTTTTTAAAATTTGAAGACCAGAAAAAAGTCACTGTGAAGGTAGGGTCTTGAAAACAGCTAGTGTGCGGATCAGTGACTTGAATGTATGTCTTTAAAATTGCTTGGTTGTGGTTAATGCCTCGTGCTCTAATTATATTTTCTCACTGTCATAGGTTTGAACCTTTTTATTAGCAAACAGTACTGATTATTATATGAAAAAATGAAATTGTAGAACATGAAGGAATTTGATTCTTTTCACTCAGTTTTGAGGTCATGCTACTGAGCTCAGTCGTAAATTACCGAGTCAAATAGATGTATTTGGGGAAATCTGTACAAAGAGCAATTTTCTGTAAAGACCATTTTTCCTTTTATCCTCATTAAAAGTTAAAATATTTTGGTTTGTAACTATGGAAAGTGTATACGGTAGAGGTTAAAAGTTTGTATTTAAAGAAGTTTCATAAGTTAACACAGTATCTGCTGGTATATAAATACTGTGCCAGAAACTTCCCTTGGGTTTCGTTAGAGAAGGAGATTATTCTTGTAGAGTTATTTTTTTAAAAATTACTTAATTTTTTTGGAAAAGACAATCATTAACAATTTAAAAAATTATAAAGAAAAAATTTAATTGAGAAATCTTGCTCCCTTTCTTGTTCCTTATTTTCGCTCCCCCGAATATATAACCATTGTTCTTAGTAGTGAATTCTTTATGAAACTACAAGCAGATACATATGTAGGATCATTCTCCTTCCTTTTACACAAAATCTAATAAACTATATACTGTCTGTATCTTATTTTTTATAAGCTTTTTATTTTAGAGCAGTTTTAGATTTATAGAAATATTACAAAGATTGCAGAGTTACTGTATGTCCTATACCAAGTTTCCCGTTATTAACATTTTTATTGTATGTATGTGTACCTTGCTTTTGTAACATACTTTCTAGTAGAGATCTTTTCATATCTGTTCATAGACAATATTCTCTTTTTTAACAGCTTTACAGTATTCCATTGTGTTGCTGTAGCAGTTTATTTAAGCAAACTTGTATAGATACTTGGGTTGTTTTTAGTCTTTTCCTGTTGCAAATAGTACTGCAGTGATAAATCTTTGAACATATGTCATTTTGTACATGTGTAATTGTATATGTAGGAGAAATTCCCAAAATAATGTGAGTGGTTGGATCAAAGGCTATATAAGCATTGGTAATTTTGATAAATATTGCCAAACTGCCCTCTCTAGGGGTTGTGTCCTCATCAGCAATGTTAGAGCGTCTGCCTTCTTCACAGCTTTGCTAAGAGGGTGTTGTCAAACTTTTGTGTTTTTGCCCATCTAATAGATGAGAAATTGCATCCTGATGTAGTTTTTTATTTTTATTTTTTGGCCGCGCCTCATAGCTTGCAGGATCTTAGTTCCCTGATCAGGGATCAAAACCCAGGCCCATGCAGTGGAAGTGCCAGGTCCTAACCACTGGACCGTTAGGGAATTCGCTCCCCTGATGTAGTTTTGCTTTTCCTTTATTATTGATGAAGTAGGGCATCTTTTCATATGTTTAACCATTTGGATTTCTTTTTTTTGTTCTTTTTAAAATAGTCTCATGGAGCCTTCTGTTGGCATGTGGGTCCTATAATGTTAACCCCCTAGTCTTCCCTATAGTCATACTACAGATCCTGGCCCTGAAGTACGTGACCTGGGACAGTTTTTTGAACTTCCCATCTAACACATAACTGGTAATAATAGTTACCTCATAGAGTTGTACAGTATATAGCTAGTAAATGTAAGAGATTATTGTTGTTAAAGTAAAAGAATCATTTCATTTCTCATTTTATTTCCATATATTTTTCTTTAAGGCAGCAATTCTGTTGCTGGTCGATTATGATGTTCAGGTTAATTTCACAGCCTGTACAAATGGATTCCCCCCGCCCCAGATCTCTTTTTAGAAACTAGAGAAGATTCCCATTGGAGAGGGGGGAAGAAAATGTCTTTAAAAGGCAGAAGTTAAGGAGTGTGATTTAGTGAGGCATTGTTCCATAAGTCATAGGAATCATTTGAATCAAAAAAACATTTTTTGATGTCTGTAGTACATGGCAACATGCTAGGCATTTGGGAAGCAAGGTGAGTAGGAAAGGCAGGCCTCTGCCCATCAGGGAACTTATATCTTTAGGTTTATACAGATATAAGTAGATTTAAGTAGTGAAATGTCACTATAGGTCACTATAGTGACCTTCAAAAGGTTCTCTGGAAACATGAATTAGTGATGAATGGGGCTGGAAAACAGTAGTAGGAGGTGAGTGGGAGTTGGCTATAGAGAGGAGGTGATGAGGTGATGATGCTTGAGGCAAGTCCCTTTGAAAAAAATTTTTTTAGTTGTAACATGATATAATGTACAATAAAGTATTTAAAGTACATTTAAGTGTTCAGCACTTTAAAGGTTTGTTTCGTATGTTTGTATGCACCTGTGTAACTACCATTCTGATGAAGAATATTTTCAGTAAAACCAAGTTGCTTAATGTCCCTTCCCAGTCTATCCCCCTCCATCCTCTACTCCTTCCCCCAGGCCATGTTACGATTTCTATCATCCTGGCTTAGTTGTATGAACTTTTGTGTCTGGCTTTTTTTCACTCAACAAAATAGCGGTGAGATTTGTCCTTGTAGGTATCAGTCATTAAAAAAAAAACTGCTGTGTAGCATTCCAGTGTCCAATAAACCATAGTTTATCCATTCTTCTGCTCATGGTTTTCTAGTCTTTGGCTGTTATTAATCAAGCTGTCCTAAACACACTGTCTTCATGTCTTCTGATGGCACACATGTACTCATTTCATTTCTCTTCGTTGTATCGTTAGGAGTGGAATTACTGAGTCATAGAATATGGCATATTTAGCTTTAGCAACTACAAACTCTTTTTCAGATTGGTCATATCACTTTACATTACCACCAGCAGTGAATGAGAGTTTTAGTTGCTCTGTATCTTGGTATTTGCCATCTTGTTAATTTTAGCCATTCTGGTGTCTGTGTAGGGGTATCCCATTGTGGCTTTAATTTTTATTTCCCTGGTGAGTAATGATATGTTGCACACATTTTCATGGGCTTTTGGCTATTTGAATTTCCTTTTTTGGATGAAGTGCCTATTCAAGCCCTTTTCTATTATTTTATTGAATGATTTGTCTTTTATTATTATATAAAGTTTTGTATATATTTTGGATACAAGTCCTTTGTCAGATATGTATATTGTAAATGCCTTCTTCCAGTCTGTCTTTGGTTATCCGTCTCACCTTTCCTAATGAGATCTTTTGAAGAATAGTTTTTAGTTTTAATGAAATCTAATTTATCAATTTTATGGTTAGTGCTTCTTACATTCTATTTAAAAATTCTTTGCCAACCCTCAGTATATGAAGATGAGGAGGATCGTAACAGAGCTAAGAGTTTTGTCTCATGGTAATAGGGAGGTCATTTCAGAAGTGTGTGTGTGTGTGTGTGTGTGTGTGTGTAATATAATTTACAGGGGCTTCCCTCGTGGCTCAGTGGTTGAGAGTCCGCCTGCCGATGCAGGGGACATGGGTTCGTGCCCCAGTCCGGGAAGATCCCACATGCCGTGGAGCGGCTGGGCCTGTGAGCCATGGCCGCTGGGCCCGTGAGCCATGGCTGCTGAGCCTGCGCGTCCGGAGCCTGTGTTCCGCGACAGGAGAGACCACAGCAGTGAGAGGCCCGCGTACTGCAAAAAAAATAAAAATAAAAATTTACATATCATAAAACTTACCAAGTGTATAATTAAGTAGTTTTTAGTGTATTCACAGGTTTGTGCAACTCACCACTAATTACAGAAATATGTACTTTTGAAAGAAAGAAAAGGAAGCATAAAAGAATGAGTGGACTATTTAGGGAATCACATGTAGTTTCATATATTTAGCGATACTATATGGTGGCAATTTGAAAATATGTAAAAAAAATTTCTGACTAGTGAGCTTGGACTCTTTAGAAATTAAGTATAAAAGTAATTGGTTGCAAAATGTTTTCTTTGCATTACTGTTCTTATCTCTTATTACCTACTAGTCTGGAATCCGATTATTATAAGGAGTTTGCATTGTATTTTTTGTCTTTTATTTTTACCATAGGCTTCAAGCACTTGCCAGAGAGTTCAGTTGTGTTCATATCTTAAACAACATCGGTGTGGCTGCTTTGTGGTTGGATGGTTTGTGTGTGGGATAATTGATAGAATCATCTTGAAGAGAAATTTTTTAAAATGTGCACTGTCTTTACTGAAAACATTTAAAGTTGTTAATTCTTTAGAATGAAGCCTGAATAAATAAAAGGGATAGAGGGATAGGGAAAGGAAGGGCTAGTATAGTGCCTAGTGTTGCCTGGCTACGACAGACCTTGGGAGTTCACAGCCAGCAAAGCTTTTCCTTAGTTCCTAGTAGACTCGCTCTTCTTCCTCCACTCTGTCACATGGAAATAAGTGTGTTATAAAGGTTATGCTTGCTTCATATTAAAAAATTTGACATTGACAAGCTTAAATAAGAAGATAGTGGAACTATAATCTAACTATCTATGATATTTGACTTCTTAACATATATGTACAAAGTAAAGAAATAAATGGGATCATTTTGCACCTACGTGTATTGTACCTTTTTTTTTGGGGGGGGGTCATGTTGCTTGACTTGCTGTATCTTAGTTTCTGGACCAGGAATTCCCTAGCCTACCATTTTAGTTTTGTATTGGACATCATTTCATGTCAATAAATTAACTTTTTAGTGGTTGTGTGATCTTTCTATGTAATAGTTTACCATATTTAATCATTCCTTGATGGATTTTGTTGGTCCAGTTTTCCACAATATAATCAGTTAACACATTTTTATAAACTACTTTTGTGAGCTAATATAAATTCCTAGAAGCTATTTTGCTCAGTCAAAGGGTATATGTCTAGGCTTGCTTTTGAAAGGTATTATTCCCCCTACAGAAAAACATACCAATTTGTATTCTAACCAGCAGTGTATAATATAGTGCCTGTTTCTCAACAACCTTGAGGCTTGTTATTCTATCTTTACCAATCTGCCGGTATATGGTAACACATTTCTACTTATATGCAGTGCAGACACATACAGTGTAAATACAGTATAAATACTTTTCTGTGTATTCACATCATTTTTCCTCTGTATTAATTATTTTGTATTTTTAGAATGGAAATCCTTTCTGAGCTCATTATTCTTTTTTATAAAGTAGGAAAAAATTTCCCTCCTGTGATAGGAATTAAATATTTTCCCCATTTTGACCTTTTTCTTGACTTTTTATGGTACTTTTTCTAAAACACAGATTTTTTAAACTTTTAATTTTGAAAAATTTCAACTTGCAGAAAAGATACAAGAACTCCCATATATTTCTCTCTCACACATGTATGGGTAAAGAACTCCTGTATACCCTTCAGCCAGATTCACCAGTTAACATTTTGCCACATTTTCTTTCTCTGTATCTTTCCATCCAGCAGTACATCATCCATCTCTCCATCTGTCTCCCTCCCCCCATCTCTCTCTCTTCTTTCCTCCCTTTTTTCCTACATACACACACACGCACACGCACGCACACTATTTTGGGGGAACCATTTAAGAGGAGCTGTATCCCTAGATACTTCAGTGTGTGTTATTTCCTAAGAGCAAGGACGTTCATTTACATAACCTTAGTACAGTTACCAAGTTCCAGAAATTTAACATTGATGCCATCAGCTATTCAGATTTCACTAATTGTCCCAATAATGTCCTTCATAGCCGTTTTTCTCCCCCCTTGGTTTAGAATCCAGTTGAGGATCATGCATTACATTTAGTTTTCATGACTCCTTAAAACTTACAGTTTCCTCAGCCTGTCTTTATCTTTTATAGCACTCATATTTTTGAAAAGTATAAACATTTTATTTTGTAGTATGTTGCCCACTTGGGGGTTGTTTGATGTGATCAGATTCAGTTTATGCATTTTTGGTGAAAATAGAATAAAATTGTCACAGTATCACTTCAGGGGACACTTGATGAGAGTTTGTTCCATCATGGATGAAATTACCTAGCATCACTTGGTTAAGGTGGAATTTGCCAGGTTCTCTACCATAAACTTATTTGTCCCTTTACAATTAATGATTAATTTTTGGAGAGATACTTTGAACTATATGAATATATTGTTCCCCATTAGAACTAGTTTTAGTATCCATTAATGTTTCTTGCCTGAATCATTTATTACTATGAGGGTTACAAAATGAGTTTTTTTCTCTCTTACCATCTAAGTTTATAAGTTGACATTCTACTTTCAGCGCTTTCTACTCTTTATTCTATCAGTCAGTCAATCATCTGTCTACAGAATGACTCATGTATTATGTTATTCTTTTTTTTTAAATAAATTTATTTAATTTTTGGCTGCATTGGGTCTTTGTTGCTGCACGTGGGTTTTCCCTAGTTGCGGCGAGCGGGGGCTACTCTTCGTTGCAGTGCGCAGGCTTCTCATTGTGGTGGCTTCTCTACTTGCAGAGCATGGGCTCCAGGCACACGGGCTTCAGTAGTTGTGGCACGAGGGCTCAGTAGTTGTGGCTTGCAGGCTCTAGAGTGCAAGCTTACTAGTTGTGGCGCACGGACTTAGTTGCTCCGCGACATGTGGGATCTTCCCGGACCAGGGCTCGAACATGTGTCCCCTGCACTGGCAGGTGGATTCTTAACCACTGCGCCACCAGGGAAGCTGTATGTTATTCTTTGGCTTATCATACATGACTATCATTTTGATGCTCATCTAATACAGATTTTTATATATTTATCAGTTTTTGCTCATGTGGCTTCTGGAGCAACTGTCTACAGATTCAGATGGTAAAAGTCCATTGGAGTGTTGGTAATGGCAAAGGCTAGAAACTGGAAGTCTGTAAGACCTAATTGAGTTGACATGGGAAATAAATGAAAGTCATGGATGTGTCATTTATGTTTAAGTTACATTTGATGTTTCTTAAACTTGTTGTTTTGTGCTTGAGAAGAAGTTAATGTCATATGAAAATAATTGATCATGTCAGCTCGTTATGAAATTTTAGTTTTGTAAAATCAAACATACTCCTAAAATGTAAATATAGTTTTTTCTTTTAATAATGTTTATCTTTTATAATTAAAGTGCAAAGATTATTCCTAGATAAGCACCTTCTGCCCCAGCCTCTCCCCATATTCTCTTTGTCTTGTGTATATACCCTTGCTTTGTATGTGCATTTAGAGTTTGTGTGAAGGGGAGTTGCTGCTGCCATTTTGTTTAACGTAGTGAAACCTTTTATTATTAAAGGTTTGGAAAACATTACATGTGTTTATAGGACTAGGATTTTGGAATTCTTTCAACTATTCTCTGGTCTTCTTTTTTTTAAGTGTGATTTTGATTTTTCTTAGTCATTTGGTATTAAGCTTTATCATGGCTAATTGGCTTCAACTCACCGTGCTCAGAAATATTTTACTTAACTGAAGAAAATAAAAATTAGTCATACATAGCATGTTTGGTGATCGTTTTGATTTCCTTTTTTGCCAGTGTGGCAGTGGCTTGTCTGGACAAATTTGTATAGTATGTTAGAAATTACATAGTTGAACTTTTCAGATAGGCTCCATAGTTTTTTGTTTCTTCCTACATGTTTCTCCCCTACTCTAGTATTTCTGTTTACTTTGAACACAGTACTTGTCGTCACTTAGTTGTCATGGGTTAATGAATTTATTGTAAGTTTTCCTCAGCAGCTAGTCTCCAGCAGCTCAACATGATTGGCTTCGTTCATAATAGTGACACATCTGAGTGACTTCTTATTGTGATAGAGTATTGCTTGAAAAACTCAGATTTTCTTTCAGGCCTTATACATGAAATAGACAGTCTTTTTAGGTGTTTTGGAATCAAGAACGTAGCCTAAATTGTCGATGAAGAAAAAAGAAATTTTATCAAGCCAGACTTAAACTATCATATCTTCATTACTGTGGGTGGCTTACAGTTGTGCACACAGGCAAATTCTGGTAATTTTTACAGGACATAGTGATGCTAATAATACATCATTCACTGCGATGGGTGATGCAATAATTTCCTTCTTCAGTTCCTTTGTAACCTGTTTTATAATGTTAGTCGATACTGATAATTTAAAAAATCTTCTGCTTTTTCCCCCCAGCATTTTTGAGGTATAATTGACAAATAAAATTGTAAGATACTTAAAGTATACGTCGTGATGATTTGATATGCATTAGTCAATTGTGAAAGTATTCCCTCCATCTAGTTAATTAATACATCCATCACCTCACAGATATATGTATAAAATACATTTTAAAATTATATATATATATATTTATTATGTATCTTTTTAAATTATATATATGTGTATATATATATTTTTTTGTGAGAATCTTTTGCTTTTCAACAGACATTCTCTGTAATAACACAAAGCTTAAAGCACCCTGTTCTAGCTTTAATTCTCTGTGTGTATGTCTCTGTGTGTCTGTGTATTTGAAGCTCTCATGTTCCCTAGCCTTGGCAGACAGTTTTTAAGAGGCTCCCACTGACCAAAGATGGTACAGTTTGAGTAAAATAAGGAAAATAGCTGCACTGAACATGATGATACTGAAAAACAAAAGGTGATTCCTCTCCCCTCCAGAAATGAAAAACCGATTGGTCACTGTTGAGAATGGTAGGGATCTCATTATTTGGAAATCTGGTAAGAATCAAGAGGTAGTTCTTTTTTTTTACTATATGAGCTGTGCCACTCGGTATTCAAATTCTGGTGCCTGAGTTGCACCCATGACCAATTAAATTAGAATTTCTGGGATGTGCTGCCTGTCATTGCTGTATTTAAAGAAATCTTTCTGGTGATTTGGGTGTGTACCCAGGCTTAAGAACTTCTGTTTACAAGATATTTCTCTTATGGGGGGACCTGTAAGAGAAATACCGCTTATTATAACACTAGGTGAACTTTGTTAGTTATAAAAGCTGATAACTAAGCAATATTTCTCTGGTAAATGAGGTTACCAATTCAGTGCTCGTTGAAAGGAGGGAAAAAGGCACAGGGGAAGAAAGGTGTATGCTGTGTTTACTATGTGCATGTTGCATATGGGATCTTGTTTTTACTCTTTCTTCTCTGGGCCTCCTTGATATCACACTTGCCTGTTGTTCATCCCCACCCAGACTCAGTGGCTGCTTCTTCCCAGTCTGCTTTGCTGACCTCTGTTCTGCCTCACTTCTAAATGTTGGAGAGTGCTGTCAAAAATTCTCACCCTAGGGCTTCCCTGGTGGCAGCAGTGGTTGAGAGTCCGCCTGCCGATGCAGGGGACAGGCTCAGCGGCCATGGCTCACGGGCCCAGCCGCTCCGCGGCATGTGGGATCTTCCCAGACCGGGGCACAAACCCGTGTCCCCTGCATCGGCAGGCGGACTCTCAACCACTGCGCCACTAGGGAAGCCCCATAGTCCTTTGGTTTTAAATACTGTGTATATTCTGATTACTCCCAGATTACCTCTAGCCCTGACTTTCCCTCTTGGATTCCAGAATAGAATATTCAGCTTGGATGTCTAATAGGGCATTTTGAACTTAACATGTACAAAATCTTGGTTTTCCATTTCAAACATGGTTCTATTTTAGACTCAGTAAATACTAAGATCTTCCATCCAGTTACCCTGACTTTAAGAGCCCTGAAATAGTCTTGATTCTTCTCTTAACTTTTCCTATACCGCCCCACCCCCCCATGCATTAGCAAATCCTATCGATTTGCTTGCCTCTCAGGGTATTTTGAATATTATTACTACTTCTCACTCTGTTATTCCCAGTTCTTCTAAGGTTCACTTAGTTATTACTATTTGAAATCCTTGATAACTCCTCTCTAAATTAAAATCTATTTCTTAGCATGATGCATAATATCATATCTGATACTTACCTGCTTCTCTACTCTCATTCATTCCCTTACTTTACCTTCATAGGAAGTTGTGTTCCAGCCATACTATATTACTTGTAGATCTCAAATGGGTCACATTTTGCCCTCATTGTGGTTTTGTATAGGCTGTGCTTTCTACCTGAGAATCTTAAAAGCTTTTTGTTTTGGAAAGATTTTAGAATTACAGAAAGGTTGCAAAGATGGTACAGAGGGTACCAATGTACCTTCACCCAATTTTTTCCCCCCGATCTTATCATCTCACATTCTGTGGTACATTTGTCAAAACTAAGAAACCAACGTTTCTACCTGGAATTTTTGTTTTCCTTTAGATTACCTGCTAATAAATACTGCCATATCTTCTGTGAAACTGGTGTTTTCTGCTCTATGTTTCAGTCGCCCCTTGTAGATTTTCATACTACTTAACGGGAATATGAGTATGAATAAGACAGTCTTTGTACTAGCAAAGAAAGTCTTAGTGTTGCTTCATTCGAACAAATCTGTTTGAAAAAACTGTCATTCCACGTTTCAAATTTTATAACAGCTACTTGCCCACAAGAGTAGCTGACATATTCAATGTTTCAGTGGATTTGGGAGACAGAACATTTAAAACACTCAATGTCCAACAACCAGTTTTTCCCCTGATTGTTGAAACAGACTTTTTTTTTTTAAACCAGAGCACCATGTGTGGTAGCTTGAGTTCCGTAGTCATTGTTGTATGTGTGGGTGAAACATTGAATATTTGAACAGTAAAATCACTCAGCACCATGAGATGCTTGTGTTAAGAGGAGTGAAGGCACTAAGACCATTTGAGGCCGCAGATTTGTCTCTCACCTTGTTCTCTGGGATAAACACTAAATGAGTGGAATATTGATTAGATGGTGCTTAAAATTACTTTCTCTATTAGGGTAAAAGAATTTGTGTTTTAGTGAAAGGTGTGTGATTCTGTTGTATTTCTTTTCATTAAAAGTACTCTTTTGGGGCTTCCGTGGTGGCGCAGTGGTTGAGAGTCCGCCTGCCGATGAAGGGGACACAGGTTCGTGCCCCGGCCCGGGAAGATCCCACATGCCGCGCAGCGGCTGGGCCCGTGAGCCATGGCCGCTGAGCCTGCGCGTCCGGAGCCTGTGCTCCGCAACGGGAGAGGCCACAACAGTGAGAGGCCCGCGTACCGTAAAAAAAAAAAAAAAAAAAAGTACTCTTTTTCTCTCATTCTAAATTCTCATTGTACTTTCTATATTTTCTTTTTTAGATTTGTTTTTTATTCTTGACTGATGAATAATCAAAATCAAAGATAAAACAATTTTCTGTTAGAATTCTCATTATTGATTTTATGTCCTGAGCATTGAATCATTGCTGATTAAAATAAACTTGTGATATTTACTCTCTCACTTCTAGATACTACCAGGGCTTATTCTTTGTAATTTTGAAGGAACCCAGGACAAAATGAATCTGTTAGCCTATTTGGGCCCTTGTAATTAAGGATAATCCTGGGTGGATTCATATCACAAAATCCCTTTCAATTTAAACCTGAGGACTTGGACCAGAACTGTTATTATCATTGCTGCTTTAACTGTAGTCACGTAGCAAGCAGTTCTAAAATTTGAAATGTGGAGTTTCTCAACAAATTTTTTTGAATAACCAGTACTAAACTGGGAATCCAAGGGCAAAGACTGTTTTATTTATATCGTATTCCTTGAAGTATCTGACACATGGGACACAAATTATGCTTATTCAAAGTATGTTTTTATTTTTTATTTATTTTTTAAAATTTATTTATTATTTTTGGCTGCGTTGGGTCTTCGTTGCTGTACGTGGGCTTTCTCTAGTTGCGGTGAGCGGGGGCTACTCTTCATTGTGGTGTGCAGGCTTCTCATTGCGGTGGCTTCTCTTGTTGCAGAGCACGGGCTCTAGGCGCACGGGTTTCAGTAGTTGTGGCTCGGGGGCTCTAGAGCGCAGGCTCACTAGTTGTG